>NC_045696.1:64053513-64716429 GCF_009834535.1 Camelus ferus
CAAGTCACAGCTTGAGAGAAAAAGTTTCTTTAAATCTAGAAAAGCAAAATATAAAATAACTGTCAATATTTAAATAAAAAACATAAAAGTTATAATCATCCTCATCAGTTCACTCATTCCTATGGAACTGTTCTTTTTTTGCAGGGGGGAGGTGAGTAGGTTTATTTATTTATTTGGTTTTCAATGGAGATACTAGGGATCGAACCCAGGAACCTCATGCATGCTAAGCAGTGTTTCTACCACTGGAGCTATACTCTGCCTCTAGAATTGATTCTTGAGCTTGGTTTTTGCTAGCAGTTTTATGAAGCCATTGTTTCTTCTTTAGAGTGCTATAAATTCTTACCCAGTTCAATAGTAAGATCTGAAAGTTTGTCAGAAACCTGTCCTCTAGAGAAAGTGTCAGAGTCCTTTAATGTGAATGTCTCTAAAGATGAAACGTATTTATAAAGCATCAGAGTAAAACAATAACTATATGTACTTGATAAAAGAGTTAAATGGTATGGTTACAATGCAATTGACAAGGGAATTAGGTTTCTTCTGTGGCATACAACACTTTAATTTAATAACTAGGATTATGCCTGATAACATTATGCCAGGACATATTAGATTTCCAGAAATTTCAGTTTCTGAAACACTTACAGTATATACCTATCCAGACACAACATAAAGAAGACAGTATTACTTCTTATTTGATAACACTTCCCATGTAATTTAACAGATCAAACAAGCCTGATTGTTTAACATCTCCCTTTTTATAAGGACAAAGAACAAATCTGTGGGCTATCTCAGGGGTCTTCTGGAACATCTCATACCTCAAAGTTAGTTCTGAGTTAAAAAGACTTCATTTAGAATTTGATTTGGGGAAGTTTGTCAAAAATATCAAATGCCTTTTTTTTTTTAAACACTTGGACAAGTAGGCTCATAAATCACTGTGAAACAATGTTTAGTTGTTCATTTAACCAAAATGACAATTAAAGACTTCATAGGCAAATGTAAAAGGTTATATAGTTATAAATAACCTTAGCTACACATTGTAGAAACTTTGATTTCTAGACAGATAACATTAAAGGTAAAGAGAATCCTTGTTTACAATTTCTCATTAAGACCAGACCAATAATCTCAAAAAACCTTGTCCTTTTAACAGAGAAAAACCAAATTTTGCACCAGCTTACTTTTGATATTAAAATTTATTCATTTAATTAAATTCATCCCAATCTTAGCCAGTCTTGACTGCACATAAAATTCTTTCCAAAATTTTTTTTCCCTACAAACATTCTATGGCTTTCTATATGTGTTTAAGGAAACCTTCATTTTTAGTAAAAAATCAAGAAGTAAGCAATTATGAACTTTTGCATTAGCAATCTAGATTGGCAAATTTATAATTACTTTTTATAATTTTTAAAAACTTGTGCTTTCTTATAGAAAAGAACCAAACATATTTCTAATAGTCCCCAAATACCTTTAGTTTCTCTGTAAAAGGAGGCCTATCTTCAGTAATTAGTGTTTCAGTATCTTATTTGGGAATTATCTAGATATTTAATAAATTTCCATCATTTAACTTAATTTAGCAAGACCCTAAAGTTTCAAGTTCCAAAAAGGTTTGGGGTAACTATTTTGAGGTAGACACATCATACAACACAATTATTCTTAAAAGAGTTTACTTAAAAACTCTTATCCCATCTACATTTATTTAATTTACTTATGAAAATATCATACCAAGTTATTTTTCTTGCTGACAAATTTTGTAACAGAGATAACTTATTTGACTTTTAGTAAACTTAGGTACAATAAAAATATTATACATAATGCTGATGACTCTAAAGGCATGTCTGTATTAATTAAAACAAACTTTACCTTTACTACTGAATATTAATTTAATACAGAATATTTCCCAGATCACACAAACCTGAAATTCATTTGGGTTAGTTTTTACTATATTTCTGAGAATTAATTTGAGTATTTAATTTTCTTTAAGCCAATTAAATAGAACTCTTTTACAGATTAATTTGGCAATTCTGCCCAAAGTTAGAAACACACGATGTCTTTAAGGCGCATACAGAGACATAAAGATGTCCAGGCAGACACAGACAGAGTTCTCCTAGTTTTCATTTTAAAACTTTAGTCATGAATTGGGTACAACAAAAAAGTCACTAGTTTATAAATAACAATTGGAATAAATGATGTCTGCCTCCTTCCTCATAGGACCAAATTCTTATATTATGTGTGGGAAAGACTATAAGATTTGTATCTGCCTTTGACAGACAATTTCAAGGAGGCTGAGCAAGACAGTCCTTTTAGCAGTTTGAGTTAAAAAGCCTCTTTTCCTTTGTTTTTTGGTCTTAGGAATTAGAGATGGCCTAGATAAGAGTTTCCTGAGAAGACCAGGTAGAACATTTATGTCCTAAAGGTACAGCGAGAGAGATGCAAGCTCCTCCTAGAAGCACTTCTGTTCCCTTAGGATCAGAATTTGTTTTTTAATATTTTTTCAAAATGGCCATAATAACCATAGACATTTTCATCAGGCCCTTAGAATTATTGTTGCCTTCTGCAGGGTCTTAATCTCAGTGTTATAAGAAGAAAATTCAGGAAAAAAATGGTGAACAAAATCCCAAAAGCAGAAGTCAGCCACCCAAACAAAATGGGAAGCAAATCCCAGAGGCCACCTGAACAATACAGACAAAATGGGAAGCGAGCCTGGAGGACAGCAGCCAGCAACGGAGGACCCCCAGATATATGAGAACCTCCACCAAGGTGGGAGGTTTCAGTCCAGGAGGACTTCCCACCAAGTTCCGGGGCCCCAGAGGAGACGACAGACCACAGTGGGCTCTTGTCAGGATCCTGCTCAGATCCAAGGCAGTGTATCCATCTCCAAGTGAAAAATACTGATTTCCTAATATGTCCGGAACTGTGCAATGGGTTACTGTTTTCCTCTGAAGGCAAGCTCAGAAATACTGCATTTTGTGGAGTGACCATTACACTCCTTTTGAATTCCAAGAGATGAGGAGGTTATAGCAAAAAGTTGAAGGAAAATAAGCAAGGTCACTCATTTTATTCAGTATAAAAGTTAGCATTCCCAGGTTCAGAAAGTTCAAGTTCACAGGGAACTAAAAAAAAGCCCAAGTTTGCTTCTCTATTCTCTTTCGGTCCAGGTCAAACATAAGTCTTCTGTGTACATTCAATTCTTTGAAATCCACTCTTAAATTATTTGAAGTCCTCCTCTTTAAGAGTTCAAAGGCAGATCTGGTTAATTCTCTTGGTAAAGAGGAGGTAAAGTCTATTCAATGAGACTTGAGGTGTTAAAAAGTCAAGATTTATCAGGCAAACAATTTGGACTATTTGCATTACAAAGCAATTACTGTAAGTGGTGGTTCTTCTGGTGCATTTAAGGGCTTTTAAAGATCATTAACTGCTTGAGAGAGCTGGGAAACAGATAGAAATGGAAATAGCCTTTTCCAGGTAAATAGACTTCTCCAGAAAAGAGAAATAGACTCTTAGAAACTCTAAAGTTTCCTTAAAGGGAAAATAAGTTTCTATTTACAGAAAGATCCCAAGAGCAACACACTATGGAAGTGGGGTACAGCTCTGTCACCAGCAGTTGTCACACCCAGCTATGGGCCACACCCCGGACCAGGTCATTAAGTGCTACTGCATGTAATCCTTCAAACATTCAAACATCCATGACACGTCTTTTATCTCCCCACTTCCTGGATAAAAAAATCAGGTTCAGAGAATTGCAGTGATTTTTTTCAACATGGTGTGGAGCTGAGATTTGAACTCACAAAGGAGCCTGTGCTCTTTCTATCCTGGACAACACCAAGCTGAACACAGAGAAGTTGATGATGTCACCCGAGTGACCACTTCTTAGGGACACACTGTCCTTTCACTTCTTTGCCTCGCCCCCCAAAAAATGTGGGTGAGTTTTTTTAAAAACTATGGATGATTTTACAGTCTTTAACAGGGTAGTGAATAAGACAAAAGTCAAGAATACTGCCTTATTCTAGGAAAAATGTTTCACTGTGGCATCTTTATTTAACTTCAAGAATTCTACTTTGCATTATGCAGAATTATGAGTTAAAAGACCCTGGTGGTAAAAGGGAATGACAGGAAATGAGTTTAAAGGCAAATATATCCAAGCACCTTCTTCAATTTAGTGATGCTACCAACTGTAACAAGATGAATTTCATCTTTTAATACTCACCTAGACTAAGGCATGCAGTTGGTACATTGGATTAACACTGGCCCGTGAGAACTTGGGAGTGCCAATGTTCCACTTTGCCTTTCCTGTTTTAGAGACAGTCCAGAGGTCTGTTTGTGGTTGTAACAGAGCCAGAGTGACAGCTGGATTTTAGGAATCAGATTCTCTGTTGCCAGGAGATCAGAGATTCTGAGAAACTGGATGCTGTTTGTTACACAGAGCAGAATTCAAGGTGATTTTTATACATGAGCCACAAACCATGGGATGACTTGTTGAAACAGAGAGGAAGGAGCCGAGATTCAGGGTGGGAAGACCTGGTCTCAGGTCTCTGTTCTCTCTTACTCCCCGTAACAGACTGGCTTGGGTAATTAGTAGCCTTGTGGGTGGGCAGTTTGCTCATCTGCAAAATGGAGACGATAATACTGACTTTGGAGAATTGTGATCCTAAAAGAAGACAACTGACACAAAAGGTTTTTTATAAACTGCTAAGTAATCATTGGAAATTTAGTAGTTAGTATTATGTGCTTCGTTTAAGAGGACCAAGAGTAGGTTATCTCCATCATCGTCCTTACTTGGTGACGCGAGGTCTCTGGTGCTGATGCTCATTTTGTCATTTGTGTTCTTATTTACCTACAAATGATGTGCTTTTCTTTTTTTTTTTTTTTTTTTTACCATTTTTTTATTGATTTATAATCATTTTACAATGTTGTGTCAAATTCCAGTGTTCAGCACAATTTTTCAGTCATTCATGGACATATACACACTCATTGTCACATTTTTTTCTCTGTGAGTTATCATAACATTTTGTGTATATTTCCCTGTGCTATACAGTATAATCTTGTTTATCTATTCTACAATTTTGAAATCCCAGTCTATCCCTTCCCACCCTCTGCCCCCCTGGCAACCACAAGTCTGTATTCTCTGTTTATGAGTCTATTTCTGTCCTGTATTTACGCTTTGTTTTTGTTTTTTAGATTCCACATATGAGCGATCTCATATGGTATTTTTCTTCCTCTTTCTGGCTTACTTCACTTAAAATGACATTCTCCAGGAGCATCCATGTTGCTGCAAATGGCATTATGTTGTCGATTTTTATGGCTGAGTAGTATGATGTGCTTTTCATACCAAGTTTTTCACTGAAACTTTGTCCTTTGGCAATCTTAGTTCAGGCTGGATATAATAATGGCAATCCAATCAAGTTGTATTTTTAAACAAAATGTAGACTAGAGCAGAGGGTAAGATGGGACCCTGGAGGGGCTACAGGATGAGAATGTCAAATCACTGCCCTGATAGTTACCAACTGTGCCTTAGTTTCCTCCCCTGTACAATGGGGAGGAGAATGAACAGCAACTACCTCATAGGGTTTTTGAGCTTTAAATGAGATCATACACATGTAGCATTATGTGCCTAGAACATAGTAAGTGCTAAATAAATATTAACTATTTTTATTACTGTTATTATTAGAAACTCAAAGTTCTTCTCATAACATGAGCCACCGATGTGCTCAAAAGCAAAGCTATGTATTTCTGAGCTACGTCATGGTGTGCTCTGGGGTGATGGTCACATAGTCCACAGTATACAAAACACGTCCACCAGTTCAGTGGCTTGATCATTGGAAACGTAGCCATCTTTGGTCATTCTTAGTCTCTGAAGGTAACTCCATGCACATTTGATTTGATTCAATTTAGTAATTTGTTTTAAAATGAGGTAAGAGCCAATTTTACCGACTTTAAAAATTAACTCATTAACTTTCAACTTTCTACTAAGGTTTCTTCCCTCCCCTCCTCTCCTTCCCCCTTTTTCTCTCCTTTTCTTTCCTTTCTCTTCCCTTGCTTCCCTCCCTTCCTCTTCATTCCACTCTCCTCCCTACTTCCTTGGCTGTGCTTTACCTCCTCCTCTCCCTCCCTGAGCTTCTCTCTTCACTCTCCTTCTCTTCTTTTCTCAGAATCTGTGCTGAGCCTGGCAGGAGCACAAGACATGCACCAGACATGATTCCCTACCCACAGTCCAAGAGAAGTCATAAGGTGAAGGGGCAAAGGGGGATGCAGTGTGGTAGGATGTGGTAAGCATCTCAAGTACCCTGATGATATAGAGGAAAGATCACCCAGAGAAATTAGAGAGGTTCCCATGATGTGAACTTTGAGCCAGACCCTGATGGATAGTTAGGATCTGGCCCCATGAAGACATAAAGAGAAGAGAGAAGGATGTGCATTCCAGGCTAAGGAGGCAGCAAGAGCAAAGGTATAGAGGTGGGCTTCTCTGCAGGAGAATCAACACCTGCTGTACCTTCCCTCTGCTTTCTGCAGAGTCAGCTCAGACACTCTTCATGGCAGAAGTGGGTGTGGTGGAGACAGTCTTCACCTCTGACCTCTATTCCCCAGGCACCACATTGTTTCCCAGGCTTGACTTCCTTGGCCATTTTTCCTAGCTCCTGAAGTTTACCAGGCCTCTCTTGTGCTCCCAATTACCTTCTGCCTTGGATTATTCACTTAGTTCTCCTAGCTTATCTTGAAGGTAAGGACCGTGTTTTACTGTCCCTCATATCTCATCCATGTGGAGAATTGCGACCGCTCAGTGAGAATCTGATGAATGAATGGGGAAAAGACTGAACTCATGAACTGAACATGCCCATGTGTAATTGTCAAGAAGTTAACACAGGTATCATTTAGGAAGCTACCTTCATGCATGACCCTAATTGAAGCCACGTCCCTTTTCCATTCACTGATGACTCCATCACTGAATAGAACTATAGGGAGCAGCAGAGTAACAGGGACCGGAATGGTCCCTTACAAACTGATGTGATATTAACAATGGTTATTATCTGAATGGGTAAATGCTACACATAAAATCCACTCGGATGTCTTAGAATCTTTTGGAGTTAGTATAGTGACAGGACCCCCACCCAGACTGCTTCCACCCCCATGAAAGAGTGTTAAAGGGTTGTTCTGGAAGAGGTGGAATTGAAGTCAAGTCTCAAAACATGGGGATGGTTCAGCTGACCTGGTTTCTTAACCTTTGAGACCTACAGAAACACTTTGGAATGCTTGCTTGGTTTTTGGGTTTTTTATTTTTTTAATTTTTTTCAGTATGAAATTTGCATCTGGCCATAGTCCCATGGTTGGAAGGTAATAGGAAAAACTAGCTCTTGCCGAAGACTCTGCCTCATGACTCAGGCCAGTGCCTCATACTTACATCCCAGTTCCTCAGTAAGAGATGACAAGGCTTTTTCTCTCAAGGCTCTGGGTCTACCAGCTTTCAAAGGCATATCATTCTATCTAGAATGTTTATTAACTCCATAAACTTACAGAATTATGTTAAAATGATGCTTTTCAGGTTGAATTTTAGCCTGATGACTTCTCTGAATTTCCCGGGGGTTTTGGTGTTTATTTTCTCAGGATGAATTCCAGACTTACTCTTGGAAAAAGGTAGTGTGGATCTACCTGTCTGCGTTAAACAGCACATTTCCTCTCACTCCCAACCACCCCCTCATCTCCGATGAGGAGTATATCATCAACAGAGCCATAAGGAAGCCAGACCTAAAGGTAAGCCCATTCATGGCTACTGCAGGGGCTAGAGAAATTGAACCTTTTTTCTCTCCAAATTTAAGATTAAATTCAGATCCTCCACTGTGCCAATCTTTCATTGACAATGTAGAACATTATAAAGAACACAGATTTTGGAGCCAGACAAAGCTCAATTCAAATCTCAGCTTCATCCTTCTAAAATGTGCAACCTTGGATCAACCGCTCAACTCGGCCGAGCCTCAGTTTTCTCATGTATAAAAAGATGTTAATACCTACCTCTAATATTAATTGATGAAATTCAATAAAAACTAAGAGATACAAAGATCAATGTGGTGGGAGGTACCTAGTAGATGCTCAGTGCATACTAGCTCTTAGTAGCATCATACATTGTGTTGTAATCTATGTAACAGGGTTTATCACCCAGGAGTATCTAGGGAGTTTGCTATGTCTGCCAAATGACCTTATTTTGTATTCTGTCATTCAGATGTATTTGGGTTACTCCCTTCTCATCATATTAAATGAATACAACTTGGGTTATGACTAGCTAACATTCATATTTAAAACATTTTATAACACAGACTGCTTTCTCTTAAATTTATATATGTGTAGACAGTTGTTTAAGCTGGTTTTATGAGCTCAAGGTCAGTTTTTTTTAAATAACCGAAGTCAATTTCTCAGCAGCTTCTCTACTGTCAATTGTTATTACCTAGTTGTCTTAACTTGCAAAGGAAACAAACAAAACGTGGTCAAGAGCCTCCAACTAACAGATTGCTTAATCTGTTAGGTGGCCGTTCACCTGGAGAAGCAGGCATCCCAAATCAGCCTTATGGGCCTGGCCTCAGAGTATTGCTGACCTCCAGCATCTTTAACTGCATAAACAAACAGGTGGACAAACAAAAGAAGAATATTAAAACAAACGAAATATGAGGAAGGGGCAGAGGTTGTGAAATGGAAAGTCCTGGCCCACAGGCTTGAAAGCTTCGTTTACCAGCATATAGCACAGGGAGCTTGGTTGGTTACTGCCTCCCCGAGCCTTGAGTTTCTTATTGATAAAATAAGAGTAGTAACACTTTCTCTGCCTGCTTCTCAGGACTGTTGTGAACCTAAAATGAGAAGATCGACACTCAGGTGATTGGTGAGCGGTCATGAGATGTATTCATATAAAGGACTGAAACTTTTATTAAAATTGGAAGATGTGTCACAGGCTCAGCTGTGGCAACAATGATGACAATAACAGTAATAACACAAAACCAAAATGGTAACCGTTCAGGGCCACGTAGGGGGAGTTTGGAGACTGTAGCAAACGTAGACTAAGAGGAGACTCCAAGGGCCATTTTGTAGGATCACATACAAAACCGAAACCCAGTGCTTAACTTGTTAAACAGGATTCTCTTACAACTTGTTCCAACAAGCAGTGGAGAGTGGGAAGCCTGGGGATGGAAACAATTCCTGGTTCTGAGCAGAAAGATGGAAATCGTCCCACAGCTGATCCCTGATTTCTTAATTGCTGTTTCCTGGTCTGAAGTTCCAGAAAATGGACAAATAAACTCCACCCCTTGCAAATATGATGCTTAACAGCCTCTTACCAGCTTCCAGAGCCTAGGAAGGGAGCAGAGATAGTCCAGGCAGAGATGTTTCCTGCTAGGGGAATCGCAAAGGTATTTAAGAGGTCTATGATGGAGTCACTCTTCTCACTCTGTGACGATTAGCCTCAGGAATTGTCAGGAGATAATGAGATTTTCCATTTTGTGGTCTGAGGTGAAACTTATAAGTCACCTCTTTATTCTTTACCATCACTGCCTCCATCTGCCATTTTGTGTCTATTATGTCATAAATTTGCCAATCACAGCTCATGGTTCCATGGCCTATTGTTAGGTTCTCTAATTGAGCAGCGGTCTCACAATCACCTACCGTCTTTGGCCTTCACATTGTTTCTAACTTAGAGTTTTGAACTTAGAGAATTAATGAACTAGGCAACTCTCACTCAGTACAACTTAAATAGTGGAAGTTATGGGAATCTCAGACCTTCCTCTGAGACCAGTTTAACTATTAGATCCTTGAGACACTAGACTTTGGGGCCAGATGGACTTGAATTCAATTTCCAGCCCTTTTTCTTAATAGGTGTCCTTTTGGGCAAGTTACTTAATCAAAATGAACTTAAGGGGAAAGGAAAGATGAAGATAATATCTTTCCTACCATGGAGTAATGAAAAAGTCAACCCCACAAATATTCAATAAACAGTAGCTGTGATTACAGTCCAGCTCTATTTGCAAAATTGCAGAGAATGTTGGAAAGGGGAGGAAGGTATAAGGCAAGAAACTCGAGGCTCCAGGATGAGCCAAGACAACAAACACACCCCAGGCTTCTTCCACAAGTGCTTCTTTGGCCATGAACTCCTGTGTAGCCACTGATCCTCAGACTAGAGACTTTTTGGTACTTTTCTTTTGTAGGTGAGATGTATAAAAGTGCAGAAAATAAGATATGTTTGGAACAACTTAGAAGGACAGTTCCAGAAAATTGGGTAAGTTGTTTGAGCAATCGCATTCAAAAAGAAAAACGTTATCTCAAAAATATTATTGCTAATTATGTCTTTTTCATTGTTATTATTTTAGCTCTTTGGAAGACTGGCTCAGTTCTGCCAAGATACATCTAAAATTTGGATCAGGTTTAACAACCGAAGAACAAGAGATTAGGTACCTTGTTTCTTGTTATCTGCACCAGATCCAAAGGGCCAATACCAGTTAGCCAGGTAGACAGACCAGTAAACAGTTATCTTAACTGGTCAATACCAGAATACATTGGAATGCTCTGTTTAGTATTATCCAATTATTTCACTTCATCAAAGCAACCTTGGTGGGTAGTTAGAATAGACATGCTCATCTCAACGTAACAGATGAGAAGTCTGAGACTCAGAGAGGTTTAATGGCCTAAACAAGGTCTCACAGATGAAGTGACAGAGGAAGGATTGCGTCTCACACTCTGACTCTAGGTTTGGTTCCCTCTGAGTTTTCAATTAAAGGACCGTAGAACTCCATGTGGAGCTATTTTTGAGAGCCCAACACCTTTTCGTTCACAGTAAAACCAATTCTGCAGCTTCCCAGAACTGAATAGGAGTAGGGAAGTAGGTACAGTATCCCTTGTCAGTGAAACTGTTCTTTCGTAATGAATCTTCCATTCCACATCCATGGAGCCAGAGTTGGGGAGAGACAGAGTGGAGAGAGTGCCAATCCTGAAACCACTTGAATGGAACCATGGCTAAAATTAAACACTCAAACTACCATCAGGGAAATAGTTAGACCTCAGAAAGAGTCTAATTCAACAAATGCAGTACGATCATGCTTATTGTTTTTATACCTGGAAACTAACCCTCTTCCAAGTTATTTTGAGAGAGGAAGGGATGGAATATAACAAAGGAGGCTTATGTTGGCCCCACAAGTGAGGAAGTGAACATGGAATAGATCTTTTTTTGAATGGGTGAGAAATATATTTCATTTTTATTATTAGTAACGAAGTGATGTGTGATCTCTTTCCACAGGAGGTTAATATGTGGACCAAACACCATCGATGTTGAAATCACACCAATT
This sequence comes from Camelus ferus, assembly GCF_009834535.1. Lineage (NCBI taxonomy): Eukaryota > Metazoa > Chordata > Mammalia > Artiodactyla > Camelidae > Camelus > Camelus ferus. The sequence continues at coordinate 64,064,817 of NC_045696.1, forward strand.
TGGAAACTGCTCATCAAAGAGGTAATCAGTATTTTGGTGCTGGTTAGAAGATAAAGAAGTTTGGTTCTAGTCAAGCGACCAAGAATGATACTTGTTAATAGTAACTGTAATTTAGGATATTTAAAAAGAATGTAAAGTGTATTCATATCTCTACTCTTTTTTGGAGTCCATTTTGCACACACATTGCCTGTTAACAGTGTAAGATTTGATGCTTATGTGTCTGCCCATCCTTTAAAGACTGGATGAGCACAAAGTTTCTTTTCTTTATTTCCTTTTTTAATCCTATACTTTTAATCCCCTGTCTCAACTTTGTGAAACTAAAGTAATAAAACTTAAACACCTCAATCCCTTTCTGATGGGCAACAGATACAATTTCCTTAGCATCCAGAATTGTAGGAAGAAAACACCTGTTCAGCCTTAGTTCTATTGATCTCAATGTGTGGGGATGGAAAGAAAGATTTGGCCCTTATTTACCAAGCTGAATTTTTTTTCTCTTTGACTCTAACACTGGGCTTATTTTTCATTTTATGGCGGTTGTTATGACACTATAACCAGACAGCTGTACTCTGGGTCCTCTCCTACACTTTAATTCCACTCCTCCTTGCCTTCAAAAATGCTTACTAAACTCAAGTTACTTTCTTAAAATTTTTTAGCAAGCTTAAAGGCATGAAAGAAAGCAGAATAAACTGATAAGGAAAGTCTCTGTGTGCTTGTTCCCTAACCAGCGGCAAGGATTACTGTTCCTGGTTTAGACAGATGGAAATCAACTAGAGGGAATTTGAGTAAGGGCACAAAATGTTTTTAACCAAAGCAAGATTACAACTGTTGGAGTTAATCTCTGCTTTCTCCATAGTGTTCCAGGTGCTCATACAGATTACCACCTTCAGCTTGGCTCTCTACTGATGAGAAAATTTAGTCTTCAATGCATACATTAACCTAAAATGCCTTAATGGCTTCAGATGTGGTGTCATGGAGAAGAACAATAGACTAGAAAGCGTTTTAACTTTGTAAACTTGACCTATGACTTCTCCCATCTAAAGGCCAGTAAATGTAAATTGGACATGATAATAACTACTCCTTACCCAACTGTGGTGATGGTCAACATGAGGATACACAAGATAGTACTTTGTAAATTATAAGGTGCAGCGATGATTAAAAGTAATTGCCTGGGTTCAAGTCCTGGTCTGTGACAATTGCCGCTGTGTGATCTTGGGCAAGATTCTCAAGATCTAAGGCTCAGTTTCCTCATCTTTACAATGAAGATAAGTAATAACTTCTAGTTAATAAGATAATTATGGGAATCAAAGGAGTAAATTCAGGTAAAGTTGCTTAGTGCAGTGTCTGACACATGGCAATTGCATAAATATAATAAGAATAAGAATATTGTGTGGGGGCAGGTGGGTATAGCTCAGTGGTGGAGTGTGTACCTAGCATGCATGAGGTCCTAGGTTCAATCCCCAGTCCCTCCATTAAAAAAAAAAAAGAATTTTGTGTGGGATGATTTGTGTCATGGAGATGATTACGACAACAAGCAACTCAATGAATAGCTAAGTGTGAAGCCTAAATATCTCCCTTGTCTTCCTGTTTTTATGTCTGCCAACAGGTTTTAAATCCATTTTACATATTTCAACTCTTCAGTGTCTGTTTGTGGTTTAGTGAAGACTATAAGGAGTATGCTTTTGCCATCATAATCATGTCCATCATTTCCATAGCTTTGACAGTGTATGATCTCAGAGAGGTGAGTTTTTCCACCAATCCTGTGGTCTCAGAAAGGAAGAGTTATGACTTGGCTGAAATTTTGTTAGAGAGGAGTATAATCAGGAAATAGTGATTGCCCACTCCCTAACAAATGAGACTGAGTTTGTAAATGTCTAGCGTAATAGCCAATGCTCAAGTGTTAGTTCTTTCCCTTCCCTCACATCCCAATCCCTAACCTTTCAAGTTATTTTTTCCCCTCTCTTTAGATTATTCAGGCTGATTATCAAGAAGAATATGCAAATATTTATGAAATGTGAATAAATGAAAAAATTATATATAGAGAATCCTGATGGATCTTGAAGATGATAGAAGGGTGGAGGTGGATGAATCTTTAATAAATAAGGAGTGTTTATTATCTTTGCCCTTTTGGTTTGGTTGGTATTCATTTGTCAAAATCCTAATCCAACTCTTGGCTTTCTTTATGCCTACATCAGGGGATCTAGGTGCTGTAGAGGGAAAATCACACAAAACAGGTTGGTTGAGTACACTGTAAATCCATGAATACCAACCTCACCTGGGCAAACTTTCTATACATCTCTGGTCAACATACTCTCTCTTTCTCTGAAATTAAGATTTCAAACCAAATCTTCCTTCAGTTTTCTGAGATGCCTAACTACCCATATGCCACTTTTGGTCTAATTCAACTGATAATCTCACTTTTTCACTAAGATAGAAGCCATAAGACAGGAATTTGCTCAACTGCTCACTCTCCAACTGCCAGGGACTCTTGTCTCCACCTCCCTCCTGCCTGGATCTCTCATTACGGAGGAGGAAATGCCCTCTGCTTGTGCTTTCCATAGCCTCCTCTCCCACCTTCTCAGCATGCTAATGTGGTCAGTGAATGACCCCTTCTCCACCCTTCTCCCAAGAGCCTTCCCATTAGCAATGAAACATGCTCAAGCTTCTCCCCACTTAAAAAAAAAAAAAAACCCACGAACAAATGAAAAAAAAATCCCTTCTCTCTTTTTTTTAACGTTATATTATTGAGTTATAGTCATTTTACAATGTTGTGTCAAATTCCAGTGTAGAGCACAATTTTTCAGTTATACATGAACATACACATTTTTTTTTTTTTGCTGTAAGCTACCACAAGATCTTGTATATATTTCCCTGTGCTATACAGTATAATCTTGTTTATCTATTCTGCATATGCCTGTCAGTATCTACAAATTTTGAAATCCCAGTCTGTCCCTGCCCACCCCCTGCCCCCTTGGCAACCACAAGTTTGTATTCTATGTCTATGAGTCTGTTTCTGTTTTGTATTTATGTTTATTTTATTTTTTTGGATTCCACATATGAGCGGTCTCATATGGTATTCTTCTTTCTCTTTCTGGCTTACTTCACTTAGAATGACATTCTGCAGGGACATCCATGTTGCTGCAAATGGCATTATGTTGTTGTTTTTATGGATGAATAGTATTCCATTGTATAAACATACCACATCTTCTTTATCCAGTCATCTGCTGATGGACATTTAGGCTATTTCCATGTCTTGGCTATTGTAAATAGTGCTGCTATGAACATTGGGGTGCAGGTGTCTTTTTGAAGTAGGGTTCCTTCTGGATATATGCCCAGGAGCGGGAAAAAAATCCCTTCTCTTGACCATGCTTCTAACTTCAGGTACTGAAGGTACTTCTAACAGGTACTACTCTACCTGTTTTCTCCCTTTTACAGCAAAATTTCTTGAGCTAGCTCTTTACGCACTCTCTCTTCATTTACTCATCTCTCCATTTCTCATCTGTACTAAGATGGCTTCCTCTCCCATGACTCCGTTCAAACAACTCTTGCTAAGGTGACCACTATAATCCTAAGGCCCATAGATGGTTTCAAAATTTTTTTTAAAAAATTCTCTTTTTAACTAGCTAGTTTTCTTCCTTAATAGAAGGTGTACTATATGGACATAGTTTTTTTTAAAAAGTTCAAACAGAACAAAACAGTGTAACTGAAAAGTAAATATTCTTCTCACCCTAGTTCTCTCAGTGTCCAGGTCCCCTCTTAAGAGATATCCACTGGACCAGATGTTTTATATACTTTCAGCACTATTAAACACACATGCATTAAATTGTTTTACACAAATGGAAGTACGCTATATACACTATTACGCATTTGCATTTTTCACCGAATACATCTTAAATCTCTTTCCATATCTGCACAAATATATTTTCTCTAGATGTACCATAATCTTTAAACCAGTCTTATACTGATGGATATTTAAGTTGTTTCTAGTCTTTTCTATTAAAACAATGCTGCAGTGAGGAGTTTTGCATATGTATCTTTTCACACATCACAAGTATATATAATTTACATTACATGTAAATGCGTACATAACAAATACATATACACATATATATATCTGTATTGATAAAAAGATATAAATTATCTCTACTTGAAATTACTTAATCATAAGTTAGATGTATTATTTTAGTAGGCATTGTCAAAATGCCTCTTAAACAAGTAATACCAATATACACTTCTCCCAAGAGTAGATGAGTGTTTGCTTTCCTTATTTTTGCCAATATAAGTGAAAATAGAATTTCATAACCTTGACAGCATGTTTCCCACTATAAGTTGAGCTCTTGCTCGTGTGTTAAGCTATCTGTATTTCTTTTACTGTGAACTGTATTCGTGTCCTTCATTAATTTTTATTAGGCTATTGGCCTTTTGCTTACTGATTTTATGATTCCCTTCCTACAAAGGATACTTTTTTTCACAGTGTAGATTTCACTAAACATCCCCGTTGCAGTTGCGACCATTAACTGCTATGGAAGCACTCTTTCCCTTTGACTTCAGTAACAACACCTCTCCAGTTCTCTAATTCCTCTTTTTATAGCTCATCCTCCTCTACCTGGCCTTTTTTTTTTTTTTTAAGCTAGTGTCTCAAAATCAAAACAATATGAAAATGTATATCACGTAAAGTCTCCCTCTTCCCTGGCCCCTCCATTTCTGTAAACATTTTTATTAGTTTCTAGAGCATTCTTCAAAAAAAATTTTTAGGCAAATCAAGCAAATACAAATACATATATTTAGTTTTTCTTTCTTATGTAAGAGGTAGCACAGTTACATTACTTTCTGCATAGCTTTGTTATTATTATTATAATTAATATCTTGATTGGTCTTTTCATATGAGTACCTTGAATCTTCATTATTCTTGTACTGTATATGCTAGTGAATTCTAAAGGCACATGCTAATGACTTTCAGATTTATATATCTCAAGTCCAAATACCTCTTTTGAGTTTGAGACTCATAGATCCAACAATCTAAATTTGATTCAGGTCACTTCTTCAGTGAAGATTTCTATTGGTTCCGTTAGCTATATATGCTCCAAAATCACCTTATTTTTTCTTTTTATTGCAATTGTAATGATGCATTCATGAATGTGATTATTTGATTAAATGTATTTCTCCCAGTAAGTTGTAAATTCCTTGATGGTAAGAACCATATCGGTTTGGTTGACCATTCTACCCCTTTATGGGTCCCTGGCCCATAAAGTTTGTTCAATAAATGTTGAGTGAATGCCTAAATGAATAAAAGAGTTAAGTTATAGCAAAACACCCTTTCACCTTGTATTATTCTACTAATCATTCTTAGAACATATTAATCAGATTTGTAAATGATTTGAAGCTAGGAAATTTGGGGAGTGTCTTATGGGAAAATCATAATAAATAAATGAAAACACTAAATGATTGAGACTTTTAATCCCCAGCACCATATGAAAGGTCTTTCACACAATAGTTTCTTAATAATGTGAAATAAAGTATAATTTTATTATTATTTTTGTTTCTTCTTATTAATTCACTCTTAATGTCCCATGTATTTCATATATTAAAACAACAAATACTACACAGAAATAACAGGAACCACTGAACCCTTCATTAAGTTATAGGTTAGGAACTCTGATGTGGGGTAACCTGAAGCTGAAATAATGTTTAGCTCTTGAAGCTATTTAGGTATAAATATATATCTTGAATGATCAAAGTTCTTTTGAGTGGGCAGAGCATGCTGGGAAGTTCCTTTCTACTAAAGAACACATACCTCTTATCACTGGGTGAAGAGCATCATGCACTAGATGCTTTTTCAGTTGAGTAGCAGGCTACTCAATCTTATCTTTAGACAGTACATTCAGTTGGCTCCATCTTTAAAGAAGGCTAGCACTTCACTGAATAGTATCTGGGACCTATCCTCAAATAGAAAAGCCTTTTTCTATTCTCTGTTCTTCTTTTCCAGCAATCCGTAAAGCTCCACCGTTTAGTTGAATCACATAATAGCATTACAGTCTCTGTATTTGGGAGAAAAGGTAAGTCACATTATTTTAGATGTACATAAGAAGTCAGAAAAGGACTTGATTTGTATTTCTGGTTGTTCTACTACTCTCATCCTCATACGCATTTTTTTTCTGCGTATTTACTTAAAGGGATGAGAAACTTGAGTTTTTTTCATGACCTAGATTTATTATTTCTTTAGGAGTTTAAAATATATGTCATCTTCATATATTACATGGAATATTTCTGTAAAGAGAGATACTCTTCTTGAACTATTTCATTACCCTGAGATCCAGTTTGTTTAAGAAAGGCAGGATAAATATATGACTATTTCTCTTTATTTATCAGCTTTCAAAATACTAGGTTGATCTTCTAACATTTTCCAAAGGCTTTAAAAAAATTTTAAGTGTCATTATGGATGAATAATGTCAACATGGTTAATATATTATCATCCATTGAAGTTTTTATTCTTATTATCATTGAAATTGCCCATCTTTGGTCATTTAGAGTCTTTTCAGGTTGACTCCTGAATTCATTTGACATGATCCCAGTAGTCTGAAACTTTTATTGCTTTCTGATATGATAAGATTTAAATTTATCTTGGATAATTCCTGCTCCAAACCTGGACACATCCATTTTCCCAAAGACCTCTTAGGTATGGTATTTAGAAACCTCAATCAGAGTGTTAGGAGTGCTCATTTCTATGGAGTTAGTCATTGTTTCCAGGCCTTTTCAGAAAACATACCTTGGAAATAATATTTTAAAGATAACATAAATTAAGAGTTTATACTGATATTTCCAGTTTAAGTTTGGAACTATAGGTATTTTTTTTTTCACTTAACTTTGTTGACTATACTTCTGTTTCTCCTTTCTCTACACCCAAAGACCTGATTTTCAATGACAGCAACAAATTACTCATCTGCTTTATCCCATTATACACAATAATCTCTGAGTAACAAACCAACACACCTGCAACAATATGATTCCTAAAAACAGCTTAAGACTTTTTTAGAGTTCCTTTTTTCTCCTTTTTGTGAAACAACATTAGGAAGATACAAATTACACTTTAAAAATGTATGTTTTAGAGTGACTCAAAAAAACTTTTCTCTGTATGGTTATTCCAATGACTTGATAGGTTCACCTCGTTCATTTTGCTTTAGATTTTTAGTGCCAGCTTTTCAAATTTATTTTTATATTAGCTTGAAAAGATATTATATAAAATGTCTACATGATTTGAAAGTTAAATCCATAAAAGACATTCAGAATCTACTTCCTATTTCTCCTCTCTGTACCTATGTACTCATACTGTCAATAGTAATCATTTTTGTCTTTTAATTTTTTTTGCATTCAAAAATACAATGATCTGTAACATTCATAGTGATAATATAGAGAATAAGATATATATTTATACAGCTGCTTTTTAAATACCAGGGGTATGTTACATACATTTAACTTATATTTCCTGGAGTGTATTCTTTACATACTTAATGATGTCTCCCAGGGGCCCTTTCAGAGCAGTATATATAGTCTTCATTGATTATTTCAGCTGCATAATACTCTCTTGTGTGGAGGAACCATAATTTTTTTCAATCAACTCTCTATTGAAAGATTTTTTTCCAGCCTTTTACTGTTATAAATAATGCTGTAATAAAAAACCTTGTGCATATGTCTTTTCATATTTTTGCCCAATCTATCTTTGGTATAGATTTTGAGAAGTAAAATTGCCGAGTTAAATAATAAATGTATATGCAATTTTGATAGATGTTGCCAAATTTTTTTCCATAGACATTGTACCAGTTTTCATTTGGACCAGAAAAGTGTGAAAGTGGATGTTTCCTCACAGTATTGCCAACAGAATATGCTGACAAACTTACAGATTTTTCTAATTAGATAGATGAGTGATGCTATCTCATGTATATTTCACTCTTTTTTTTCCTTCTTCTTTTTTTAAGGAAATAATTCACAACTTACAGAAAAGTCACAAGAATAAATCAAATAACTTTTTCCTTGAACCATTTGAGAATAAGTTTTTGACATGAGGCTCAATGACCCCCACATGCTTTAGTGTATATTTCTTAAAGACAAGGGCGTTCTTCTAAATAAACAACAGTGAAAACATTAATATCAGGAAGTTAATATTGGTATTAGTACCAACAAATGCTCAGACCTATTCCAATTTTTCTGATTGTCTCAGTGATGGTCTTAATAAGAAAGGATCCAAGATTATACAATACTGTTGTTTGCCATGTCTCCTTAATCTTCTTTAATCTTTCCTCGACTTTCATGACCTTGACTCTTTCAACTCTTAATTATTTTGTAGAATGTCCTCTCAGTTTGGATTTGTCTGATATTCCCTTATAGTTAAATTTGGTTTATGCATTTTGGGCTGGAATATTACAAAAGTGATGTCATGTTCTCACTGTTTCCTCTCAGGTATCATATAATTTAAATTTGTCCTATTACTGGTGATAATAACTTGGATTACTTAGTTAAATGGTGTCTGCCAGGTTTCTCTATTGTAAATTTACTTTTTTTTCTTTCTAATTAATTTTTATTTTGCTGAGAGATACCTTGAGACTATATAAATAAACCATGCTCATCAAATTTTCATCCACTAGTTTTTAGTATCTATTGATGTTTCTTAGCTAGATTAGTTATTGCTTTGATAATTGCCAAATGGTGATTTTCTAATTTTCTTTTCTTCTACACTAATTAATGGCCAATTTACTGTAAGGAAAAGCTATCTTTTCTCCTCATTTACTTATTCATTTACTCATGTCATTATGGACTAATGAATGCCTATTTTATTTGATGGGTTATCATTCATTATTATCATTATTAACTTTGATGTTCAAATTGTTACAGACTGAGGCAGTGAGAGTCCTTTAGGCCGGCTTTGATATCTTTCTGATCTGTCCCCGTCACTCTTTGAGCACTGCCCTATTTAGTGGCATAGCAGGATGCTTTAGTTTATACTGTACTTTTCTTGGCCCAGTGTTGTAATCAGCCCTTTTTTTTTTTTTTTTTAAGAGCCCTGGTTTTTTTTGGAGGGAAATGAAATTTAGAAACCAAAATTTGGGCACTGGATGTGCACAGTATTATTGGGTTTTCACTGTTCCAAGGCCCTCTCAGGAACCGAATTAGAGAATATGCATATTAAAAAAGACAAGCAAATATGTTATATTTGCGTATATTCTTGTATACATACACAGTCACATTTATATTAATTCCCTGTCTATTGAAAACAACTAGTTTACGTTGTTGTCTCCAATTCTAGTCCAACACCACAGAGTTCATTCTGGTTTTATATCTGCTTGTATATGTAACTTCCCCTCTTCAGTGAGAAACCTGGTCTTCATTAGCCTCGTTATATCCACTTACTGTGTCAGCCTACCAGCATGTAACCCATCACCCATCACTGCTGCTGCTTTCCCATGCAGACACCTTCTTCATCCTGTTTGGACTCCAGCATCTCACACCAGGCCACTGACACTGTGGGGGCCCTTGTCTCCCTCCTCAGACTCTGACACTCCGTACTAGGCCATGTAAACACCCGTCCATTGTTCTTAGTCTCCAACACGTGGAGGGGGCTGCCACCCTCCCCTCCCCACTTAGCCCCCTGCATAGATGTCTATTTGGGTTAACCCCTTATAGCTTTGGGGCTTTGGGACTGGATAAGGATGGTAAGAAGTAAAGAAAGGCCAGAAAGAAGGAAGGAAGGCAGGAAAGACAGATTTTTCAATTTTCTTACTATGAGTAAGAATGAACATCTTTTCAAATGTTTAGCAACATGCCATTTGTAGTGTGTGTGTGTGTGTGCGCGCATGTGAACTGTATGTTGACATTCCAGCAATTTTGCTATACTGTCATTTGCTATATGCCTTTTTTCAGACCACTTTGTTAGGAATATTAATCTTTTGTTTATAATGTAGGTTTCAAATGTGTTTTCTGAATCTGTTATTAGTTTTATCCTTTGGTTTTTTTTTTGCCACCCAAAGGTTTTTATTTTATGTAGTAATATAATATATTATCTTTTTTATTCTTATTGTTTGCAGATTTTGAATCAATGTTGAGGAATACCCTCCTTTTTCTATATACCCTGGTTGCTTTTTCATTGATTTCCAATTTAGGTAGACATTGGACTGTGTTTGTGTGGAGAAAAACCTGACTTGACTCTGTTTCCTCATACTTTCAGCTGGAGTCCAGGAACTGGAATCACGCTTCCTGGTACCTGGAGATCTATTAATTTTGACAGGGAACAAAGTACAAATGCCATGTGATGCCATTTTGATTGATGGCAGCTGTGTGGTAGATGAAGGCATGCTGACAGGTATGGTCCTATCTCCTGGCTTACAGCCTCTGCTAGCTCTCCCAGGTTTTCCTTAATGATAATAGCAAAGCATGGGGTTGCCTGGGGGCCTTCCTATCCCCACAAATCTTACTAACAGCTCTGCACCGGATGGATCCAAGAGTTCAAATTAAAGCTGTTTTCTGTGTGCCAGGCTTGATACTGTCATACTTTTTGATTGTTTAGCATTTCTTTCTTGAACAAAGGGTTATTACGATTCTGTCATTTTACCTTTAAAGATTTTAGAGGTCATTAGATGTTTCAGAATCATCTGTGACTTTTATGTTTAGTATTTTTACATGAAATACATCTTCAGATAAACTCTGAGGGTTTGACAACCATTAAGGACATCCTGAAATCCCCTCAGTCAAGTCCAAGCTCTTCTTAGCTTGGTTTGAAAATGTTGAAAAGTTCATGATGCAGGATTTGGCAAATCTGCTACTTTCAAAATACACACTGGCTATTTTGGACTGACTGTATTTCATTTTTAAATAGCAGGCTGGAGCTGGGAGGGACAGTCATATCTCATAGATATAGAAACTGAGGTTCAGAAAAAAGTGACTTCTCAAGGTCACGGAGCTTTGAGTTCTCACTTACAGATGCATTTATGAAAAGATGTTGTGCCAACCATTCTGTAAGATAAAGAATCATAAAGCCTCTTTCAGAGATGGAATTGGAGGCTGTAAATACATACTGATGTACTCTGGTTCCCATTAAAGTCCAAATCAAATCCACTTCTCCTGGCAGACCAAGAAGGCACGAAATGGAGACAAGAACACATAGCTCTCTCCTATGTGAACTTTCAAGAAAAAAGGTATGACAGGTCAGGTTCCTTTCTCTAAGGAATCCATAGATTTCATAAAAATCTCTTAGTTCTGGGACTTTTACAGTGCCAACTACCATTTTCCTAATGAATGTGGCCCTAGTATACTGGAATATATCCCTGACTTTTTTTCTGTCCATTCTGCAAAGACCGGTGGAGGGCTTTAATGAGTTTTTTTCTCAGAAGAGGCCATGGTTACTTTCACAACTCATTCACCACCTTGTATTAGCAATTCAACCCACTGAAATCTGACCCTCCCAGTGCGCAGGCAAAAGTCGCTAATATCCCAATTTGCAAATACTATGGAGTCTTTAAATTTCTCATCCTATTGGCCTATCTGCTGCATTTGACCATTCTGACCATCTCTTCCTTCTGAAAATGCTCTTCTCTCTAACTTTCCAAGACAGTGCTGTCTCTCCAAATTCTTCAACCACTGACAATACTGTTCAGCTTTCTGCACTGCTCCTCTTCCTCCATCTTTTTGATTTTCGTTGCTGTTCAGAGGTCCTGGACCTTTCCTTTCTCACCCTTAACTTGATGCCTAAGTAATCCTGTCTCTTCCCTTTGGCTTTAATTATCATCTCTAAGGTGATGAACTGTAACTAAATATTTCTGGTCAAGGCCTCTCCCCTGAGCTACAGACCCAAATAAATATCTAACTGCCTACAAAGCATCTCAACATAATCATTCCGCAAGGCATCTCCAGCTCATGGCAACCAAAAGGCAATTCTTCCTTCCTCCTATAATCCCTGTGTTGAAGATTAATGCCATCTTCTGCTCATTCTCCCAAGTCAGAGACCAGGGAGCCATTTAAAATTCCTCTGGACCCATGATCTGCCAATATAAAAATATCCCCAAGTTTTGTAGCTACTCATTTCCTTATTTCTCAAAACCAGGAGTATTTTCTACTCCTGCTGCCAGCTGCCACAGTTCAGAACTCATCCTCTTCAACTGGGACTCCTGTGATCATTTCTCAACTGGATGTCCAGCCTCCAACCTCATCAGACTTCAATTCATTCCCTGGACTGCAGACAGAGTACACCCTCTTGTACATAGATATGATGGCACTCTCCTGAGTCATACAGTTAAATAGCTCCCTGTTTCCCTCCTACCATCGGTGCCGAGAGAAAAACATGTCAGCGCTTAAGTATGTGCACACAGGGCCCTCCGCGCTTGGGCTCCTACATAGTTCTCATGGCCTCTTATTCCCCAGACCCCACATTCTAGACTGCACATTGCTACTCCCTAAATGTAGGTTTTTCCCAGCCTGTTTCAGCATCCACATTTGATTTTACAATACGCATAGTATTTATAATATGACAGTATACTTATTTATTTTCCATGTCCATCTCTCCCTCTGGACTACAGACTTCTTAAAAACAAGTTGTGTTTCTCCTTGTATCCCCAGTACCCAGGGTTGTTCCCGCCACCTGGCAGGCTCACAAAAAATGTCCGCCGAATGATGACTTAGTGTTCGCATGATTTAAGCGAGTGAAGGCATCCCATCTCACAAAATGTGTTGCTTGTTTTCTGTAGGAGAAAGTATTCCGGTCACTAAAACTCCGTTACCTAAGATGGATAGCTCTGTGCCCTGGAAAACACAGAGTGAAGCGGATTACAAACGGCATGTCCTCTTCTGCGGAACAGAGGTTATTCAGGCCAAGGCGGCTTGCTCTGGGACCGTGAAAGCGGTGGTACTGCAGACAGGTTAGTTAGCATCTCCTTTGTTTTATTATTTAAATGAAATATTTTTGCTCAGTTTGTCTAGTGCCTTAAATTAATTAGGTAAGGAGCAGTCTTTACAGAACAAACTTAATAAATGTAAATATAGATATTTTAAATGGGAATTGAACTATGGCTTATGCCTTTTAGTAAAAATAATAAACCTGATGACAGCAATGACGATGCGCTTTGCAGTTTATACACTATTTCCACATATCAAATTAGTAGTATAAAGACTGCCTGTCTCCACTTTGTACACAAATAGACTGGGACCCACACTATTCAAGTGAAGTTTTAAAAAAAATCACATAGCCAGTCTTTGACAGAGCTGGACCTAGAACTTCAAACTTCTAACCCAAAAAGCTAACCCAAGTTCTTTCTAGGCAGGACTGAAAACTGAAAACTTGATGATGAAAAGTATTAGAAATTGAATCCATATGTATTCACTGGGCCATTTAATTTAAATTCAAGTGTCATGTGTGTGTGTGTATGTGTGTGCATGCATGTGCATGTGTGGGCACACGTGTGTTTACAAGTCCTTTCCTTATAATGAAGCTGTATTTGGAAAAGCTGTGCTCTGCCCCCGTATGGTGCTCTCTTCCTATGACTGGGATGCGTTGAACTTGGAAGTGGAAGGAGGGAAGGCCAGAGAAGAACAGGCACTGAAAGAGCTAAGATATAGCCATTCTAGCTATTTTGCCAATTAGCCTTTAATTGCATTTGGGCTTAAGCACTGTTTAAATTATCTCTGGAGAAAACAAAGGCGATGTTGAAGTTTAGAAGAACTCTAGCAGTAGGATTTGTCATCCTGAGAGTGTGGGGGGTGTGTTTGCTGTTTCAGGATTCAACACTGCGAAGGGGGACCTCGTGAGATCCATTCTCTACCCAAAGCCGATGAATTTTAAGCTCTACAGGGACGCCATCAGATTCCTCCTGTGCCTTGTAGGGACAGCCACCATTGGGATGATCTATACTTTGTGCGTCTTTGTGCTCAGTGGGGTGAGATGCTTTTGTTCTTATTCTGCCTGCCTATGTACACTCATCTATATTTTATACTCTGCATGTAGACCTTCATATAAGGCATGGTTTTCAAACCTGGGAAAACAAAGCCAAACCTTGAAACCTGCTTGTGTACCCCCAGGTCCCCAATATAAGCAGTTGATCACCAAGTTCCCTGGCAACCATCAGATCTAGTGGGATAAAACACTTTGTTTATTGAGTTACCAACATGCCTCTGCTCTTGTACTTTTCTTTATGCTATTTTTCATTTTCAATCTAAGAATACATTTATCCCAACAATGTATTATTTCGTAGCTGTTAGATGAGGACTTTTAAATAAAATCCACATACCCAAGGTTGGTGAGGTCATGGCAAACTGGTACATTCTCCTCTGCTGGTAGCAGTATGAATTGTTACAAGCTTTTTCGTTCCACTTTAGCAAAATGTCCTGAGAGCCATAGACACATTCATACCCTCTGAACCATCTTTGACCCGCTCATGTCATTTCTAGGAATTTGATCTAAAGAAATAAACAAAAAGAAGGGAAAAAGTCATATGCACTAAAGAGTTCACGACTGATTGATCTGTAATAGCTGAAGAGGGACTTTATCTTCGCAGGAACCCCCTGAGGAGGTGGTGAAGAAAGCCCTGGATGTCATCACCATTGCAGTTCCTCCTGCTCTACCTGCTGCTCTGACCACGGGCATTATCTATGCCCAGCGGAGGCTGAAGAAGAGAGGCATCTTTTGCATTAGCCCCCAGAGGATCAATGTATGTGGACAATTAAACCTTGTCTGCTTTGACAAGGTATGTGTGTTTCATACTCCTTCTCATTGCCATTTTTAACATCATTGTTGTCACACACAGGTGCATTACATGCTTGTGAGGCAGGAAACATGGGATGTGGGCAACTGACTTCATTTTATCTCTGGTTGGATGTGTGATCTAGGACAGATACATCCTTGAGCTCTCAAATTCTAGCGTTTAGGGAAAGGAGAGTAGGTACTGAATCTTTTAGGGTCCTTCCAACTCTAATATTCTATGAAACACAATTAATTAAAATAGCATTCTGTCCCTCTAGGGTCAAAACCTTCATACAAAGAAGCAAATTTAAACTTTTTTACTGTGGTGACTGCTGTGTCTCTAATGCTAAGGCTATTACATGGCATATAGTCAGTGCTCAATAAATATGTTTTGAATTAATGAATGAATAGAAAAGGAAGAGTTCCTATTTAGCTGTGGCTTACTAAAAGACTTGGTTAAAATAAACCCCTAGTCAACCCCTTACTATATTTTCCCATCTGCTAAATATATTGCTTAAAATAATCCTTGATCACATGCCAATTATTCCCAACCAGCCTCTTCCTCTACCTTCTCTTGAGTACATTCTTTTCATCTGTAAACACATATTGGGAGCTGTGAGGATAAGATGGGAATGAATGGCTGTTTTGTGCCTGGGTCTTAATTTATACAGGTGACTAAGTGGCTGCAGGCAGAGGTCAAAGCCATTGAAAGGAAAGTTCAGTGTTACTCTCAGTTCCCCTACAGAGAAGAGGCGTGTCTCACCATGCAGGACAGCAGGAGGAATGCTGGATTGTGACCAGGAAACAACACAAGGGTGAGGGGATCGCTTAGTCTATGGTCTTTCTTGGAATTTCTGCAGGGAAGGCAAGACAAGGCAAGGTAAATAGCCAGCAATCAGTTAGTTGGAGTGATTTCGGCGGGCTTCGGGCTGGAGGAGTGGTCTCTAGCTGTGTGGCACCTGACCCTGGGATGATTAAGGCAGAGGGATCTTGTCTCCTGGGGAATGTGGCTGCTAGAGGAGGTGTGACTCCTGACTGGTTGGTTAGCATGTCACAGGCAGGCTCATGGTTGAGTCCCTCGCTGTCTCTTAAGAACTGACTAGGTCCCAGGAGGCTGTCTCTCTCCAGACTCAGAACCTCTCAGAAAGCTTTCTTAAGTTAAGTTTTGGGTGGTGGGCACGCTGTAGGATATATGAAAGTAGAAATATAATGTTGTACATGTGAAACTTATATAATGTTTTTTGTAGCTTATAAAATATCAACCTCTGTTGACTCAATAAAATATAAATTTAAAAAAGAGAAGGACTTCTTAAGCTATCAAACATCGTAATATACAGGAAATTAAAAAATGTATACAATCCAAGGGCACTGTAGGCAGGTGAATATGGGCAAAGGCACGGCGTCAGGAGTGTGTTTTTGATCAGAGCAGGATATTCGTAATGGGAGAGGGGTTTTGTAGACCTCCAATGTCTGACTAAGAAATCTTTACATACTTTTTAGGCAGTGAGGAGTCATTGAAGGTGTTTTTTTCTTCTTTTTTATTGCTGCCTTCCTTTTTCTTAATTTATTTTTTATTGTGGTAAAATATGCA
Source organism: Camelus ferus (assembly GCF_009834535.1). Taxonomy (NCBI): domain Eukaryota; kingdom Metazoa; phylum Chordata; class Mammalia; order Artiodactyla; family Camelidae; genus Camelus; species Camelus ferus. Next base: position 64,081,121 of record NC_045696.1, read on the forward strand.
TAACATAAAATTTACCGCTTTAACCATTCTTATGTGGCTTTAAGTGCATTCACGTAGCTGTGCAACCATCACCGCCGTCCATCTCCAGGACTTCCCATTTTCCCAAACTGAAGCTCTGGGTCTGTTAAACAGTACATTGAAGGATTTTGATAGTCAAGAGTTAATGGGATTAGAGTTGTGTTTTATAATTACCGGAATATCAGAAAGCTCACCAAGAACAGAAGGTTAACATGGCTTTTGCCACCACTTCAGTATTATTTTATGATCAAACTAGCATCATGAGGAAAGACATTCTGTTTCTTGGGTCATGTTATCCTCAGACTTGGAAAAAGAAACAGGGGTGGGGGAAATAATTGTGACCTGAATTTGAATGAAAAATAAGTAATAATTATGAGTAATTATCATTGTTATCAGCTCTTACTCTATGCCAGATATTCAATTAGGCACTTTGTATTATCTCATTTAATTGTCCCACACCCCTATATAATTATGACCATATTATAGATAAGGGCTCCGATGATTAGAGGGATTAAATAATTTAACCTGGTCCCACTGCTGGTGTTTTAACCCGCGCTAAGCTTTTCATCATTACACCACACTGAGAGAAATGCCAACAAGCACCTTTTTACCAAATAGGTGTCAAATAGCAAGCTATTTCTTTAGAATAGTGAAAAATTCTACTCCCATCACTTATTTCTGAAGATACACTTTTAACTTGTGCTAGAAACGCTTTTAAAGCTCACCCCTTTTATAGCTTCTAGCAGGCTTACGAAGGACTCTCCCATCCATTCAGTCTTCCATTAAATCCTCGAAACAAGCCTCTGAAATATGGAAAGCAGGTACCCTTTTCTTCCTTTATCGCTGAGAAGGCTAACGTTCAAAGAGATTAAGTGCCAGCTTGTCATACAACTGGTATGAGTTCCTCAAAGCTTCCACCCAGGACTCCTGATACCCACCTTACTGTCCTTTCTTAAAGTGCTGGTGTTGATAATCTGATTGTGACATTTATTTTCCTGTTAAAATATAATTTATCATTGTCACTAGGGGGCTACTGGATCTTCAGAGTAAACCGAGTGCTTGTTTCTGTTTAGACAGGCACCTTGACAAGGGATGGCTTGGATCTCTGGGGAGTCGTGCCCTGTGATGGGAATGGGTGAGTATTTGGGACTGAATGCACTATAGTTTCTTTTTTCCCAGAACTCTACATTTTTTTCCCCACAGAATGTTAGTGATGGGGAGATTTTAGCATTGGCTTTGGTGAGCAATTGTTGCTAGAGTAGCTTCCTTTAATTTCTCTTCTTGATTACTTCCAAAGCTCACTAAAACATGCGTATTTCCCGCACCCCAGCCCCAGGACACTCACAAAACCCAGGAGATGAAGGGCAAGTTTCAACACTGCATTCAAATCCTCACTATAATGTGATTTGCTTTCAGCATGTTAGTCAGGGGCCAGGGTGCGTCCTTTGGACAATAAGAGGACACTGTCCTTCAAGAAGGTAACGTGCTCGCACAAACGGAAGCCTTCGCATGTGCTAGGAGGGAGAACACTGCCCTGACTTAGAGACACTGAATTTCAGGAAGAGAAACACCTGGGAACCACACCTGGTACACTTCATTTTCCTTCATATTCTAGTTCTGGGAGCTCCACCTTCTGGCTGCCAGAAACTCCTCTTTTCCATCCAGAAAAGACTCAGTTTGGGCAGCTTTCAGCCAGGGTGGTAAACTGTTGCATGTAACCTCTCCCGGGGCCCTCTTGTCTGAGTTTACTTTTCAGCCTGCTTTTTCTCCCCACTACAACTTCCTGCCTGATCAGAACACGAAGCATTTGACATTCAGGTTCTGTTTTGCTTTTTAATTAAGTACAGTTCATTTCAGGTTTTGTTCTTTTAATGAATGCATTTCCTTCTCACACTCGCAACCAAAATCACAAAGCCTCTTCTACATAAAAGGTACCTTTCCTGCGTTATGCTGCTGACATACAATTTATCCATGAAATGTGTTAATTATATACATTTAATACGTTTTCATATTAAAATGCTATTTCTAAACAAGTCTACTTCCTGGATTAAAAAAAATTAATCCTGGTGCTTCTAACCATTTTCATCTACAGAAGAAGCCTGTTGCAAGTGTTAAACTTTCTAAAGTGCTTTTCATTTTCTCTCGAAGATAGATTTGGATATATACCTGGTCTCCTTGTTCATTTTTTCTTCTGTTCCAGCTTCTACAAAAAAAGTATGCATTTATTCAAATTTGTGAGCAGCTTGAGAGCAGTTTTTTCTTATTTATATTTGCATCTCTCATGTCATAGCACTATAACAAACACACACAGTAGACGCACAATAAGTGTTTGTTTATCTAAAACGAGCAAAATGTGTTCCATCTTGCAAATATTCATCTACTGAATGACAGTAGAATTGACATCATATTATTCACAAAACTTTTAAAACTTTCTATTTCTAAAAGTGACTTGTCAAATTTAAATAAAAACAATTGATATTATGTTTAGATTATTGATAGACTAATTCAGCCTGTCACTGTCTTTCCCTCTCTCTCTCCCCTCCTTCCTTCAAAAATGAAGTTGGCTTCAAATGACTAAAAGATCAATTAAAAATATTTTTTAATTGACAAATTGAATTAATAGAATTAGAGAAAACAGATTCAATTCTATATAAGAAGTCAGTACCTGACTTAGAGGCTATTAATTTCTTCTGGTAAAAGATGGGCTCATCTCTGATAATTTTCATCTTTTCCAAAGAGGGTCTGCCCAATGTACCAGGTACTTTAAGACCCATTGGAAGGCTACCTGAGCGACTTGGTCTTGATAAGTCACAAACATTCAAATAAAAGTACAAAGACAGGGCTGTCAGAGAGTTCTGTTTGTTGTGGAAACCGGAGTTTCGCCCAGTCCGCAGGAACTCAGAACTATGTAGTCAGAATTACATACTGAAGACAGTTTGTGGGCCATCTTAAAAATAAGATTCTTTTTTTCTGATCTGTGTTTGCTTCACAGAGTGAGCCTGAGGATCTGTGTTAATCACTGACGGTGATTGCTTCCTTTTAGATGTTTATGAAAATGCCAGGTACTCATCGTAAACCACTGAGATAACTTGACCTTTCAATATATAATTATAGGTACGATCAACAGGGTCAGAAATCAGTCAAGAGGTTTTTGAACTCTTAAGGAAGCTTGAGTGAGGAAGGCAGCAAGAAGTATGCCTAGGTTAACACTCTGATGTGTTTGTTTCAGGAACAAAGGGCCAGAGTAACCTAAGGAAATGATTATATCCATGTCATGAGATATGATAGTCTGACCCTGGGGACCATGTTTTAAGAAAAACTAGGACAAAAAGTAAAAAATAAAAACTTTTCCAAGAAAGAATATCTAGGAAGATCAGAAGTCCAGAATCTGCATGTTGGAGGCGTAGCTAGAGGTTCCTGTGTAAACTCAGAGGAAGGGAGTATAAAAGGGGAAGCTGGTCAGGCTGGTCCACGAATCTGAAAGGAGTTGACATGTGTAGGATGAGGCACAAGTAGATTCTGACTGGCTCCAAGAAGCAGACTCTGCCCCAATCCAGGAAGCACCTTCTGCCACTGAGGGTCCCCCAAACAGGATGGACTGTTCGGTGAACCACTTACTGCGCTACATCTTAAAGAAGGTACTGAGCAATAAGGTGCAGAGGGCATCCTTTAGTAGGCTCAGGCCAAACTGGATGACTTCAACTCTGAATTAGTGAAAGAACCCTGTATATGACATCTGAGTTGTGTCTCAGCAGGTTTTAGATGAGGTCACTCTCTGTAGGAAGCGGTGGTGATGATGGCTGCAATACAGACACCAGATGCTGGGGTGGAAGAGGGGAATGCGGTGCCTTTTCAAAAATGTTTTTTAAAAATTTCATTTCTTTGCCATTAGGATCTTTCTGACTTACAATAACCACTCATTCATTTATTCAGTCACATAGTTGTTGATTGTTTACTGTGGACCAAACATCGGATATGTTGGAGAGAGGGATATGGAGGAGACGGCCTTGCCCTGAAGGATGCACTGAGGGAGATACACAGACACGCCAGTAGCTGTAGTATGAGCTCGCCTGTTCTGTCTCACAGCACAGGGAGTGAAGTGGTCCGGAAGTGCGGGTGGGAGTGGATGCCCTTAGAACTGAGGGTGATACTTCTAGCTCTTTCTATATCCCTGGATTTAAATTGGTGCCAGAGAGAAAGTAAGAGAGAGGGAAGAAAGAGCTTGAAAGAACCTCAGGATATTTCTCATACTCATTGAACTTACGTGAGGATGATGGCTGCAGGAAGCACTATCATTCACTGCGGGGGATTAAACAGTGGGGTTGCAATGCAGCAAAGCACATTAACTTACTTTTTAAAAAGATAGTCCCCTCCAGAAGCTCCATTTTGGCCTTGGAGGGGTGGGACTAAAGCCCTTTCCCTCTGCTCCTTTAGCTTCCAGGAAGTCCACAGCTTTGCCTCGGGCAGGGCTTTGCCGTGGGGCCCTCTGTGTGCAGCCATGGCCAGCTGCCACTCCCTGATCCTCCTGGACGGGACCATCCAGGGAGACCCACTGGACCTCAAGATGTTTGAAGCCACCTCCTGGGTAAGCCTGTGCTCTGCAGAGAATCTAAGTAGTTTCTTCAATGCCAGACCAACATGGATTGTATCATAGCTATCCAGTACTTATAAAAAGGTGAGGTCTCCAATATGGAGTGCAAGTGGCAGTGAGAGGAGAACTCACCTAAGCCTGGTTTTCTCCTCAGTACAAGTACTTCCATATTTGGGTTCCTGTGAGGAAAGGGGAATAATGCATTTTAAAAATCCCTGGTACTGAGCTTGGCACATATTACAGGCTGGATAGTATTAGTATAATTATTGTATAATTAATTCTAAATCTTTCTAATTGTAGTATGAGCAATGTCTGGTTTCAAAGTTTTCTAGAACATGAATATTAGGAAACAGCACTGTCCCCGGTGCTTAGGATAACTCATTGGTACCAGGAGTTTTATTACTATTACTTTAGTATTGATTTTTGTCTCAAAGACTAGAAACAATAAAAAGGAAAACCATGAGAGCTTTTGTTGAGACTCTGAAGTAGATTTCAGAACAAATGGTCTCGTTCATGATGAGGAATCTGGCCCTCCTGGTTCTAGTCTTGGCTCTGCTCTGACTCCTTGACTCGGTGAAGTCATCTCTGCTGTCGGGGCTTTGGCTTCCGTGGCCTTAAAATGAGAGGACTGAATTAGACTAGCACTGTTCACAGAAAACAAAATGAAACAAAAAACCTGGAATCTTTTTTTAAAAGGAAACCTTATTTAAAAGCACCCTACAGAAAAAAAAAAAAAAAGACACAAAATAACTTATTTACAAAACAGAAACAGACTCACAGACATAGAAAACAAACTTATGGTTACCAGGGGAGAAAAGAGGTGGGAAGGGATAAATTGGGAGATGGAGATTTGCAGATACTAACTACTATATATAAATTAGATAAACAACAAGTTTCTCCTGGATAGCCCAGGGAACCATATTCAATATCTTAGTGTAACCTACAGTGAAAAAGAACATGAAAACAAATGTATGTATGTATATGATGAGCTGAAACATGCCTTACACCAGAAATTGACATAACATTGTAAAATGACTGTACTTCAATAAGAAAATAAAAGATAAAAAAACACCCTAACAAACAAATAATTGGAGTTGCTCTGACTAAGATAAAAGATGGGGAGTAAAAGCACAGCTTAGGGAACACACACCCCCACCTGCTTATTACAAGCCCACCTCCTGTGGCCCCGTAGCCTGGTGCAGCTCTAGGTCCCTGCGATACATGTGTATCCAGTCCACCGAAGGAGACATCTTCCGGGTCCCCTCCAACTGTTGTAGGGCATGGTTCTGCAGCAGTCTGGTTGAACTTTCTCCACCCTTTCTGGGTTACCTTTTCTGTATCTTTAAGTAGGGATCATAATTTCCTCTCTGAGATTTTTTTTTTTGCCAGTCAATGAGATGATTATAAAACATTTTGGGATCTTTGGGTAAAAGGTTCCTTTGACTATAATTTAGGGTCGTTATTATAGCAATTACCGCGTGTTTACTGAACATTAACCACGTACATCACAGTCCCTGTCCTACTGTACCCTGAGGACCGTCAATTCAAATTAGACAGAGAAGGAAGAGCAGAAGCAGCCTTGAACATCAGGAGAAGAAAGACAGTAAGGTGCTTGCCTCACACACAGTAAGTCTGGCTATTCATGCTCACTGTTTTCAAGTTAAGCCCTTCAGAAATGGAGAATGAGCCTCTGTTCAGCACATTCTAGCAGCGAAAGCAGGATAAATTGTACGAATAATTCAGAAGTATCTGCCCTTCAAGTTCCACAGCATTTCCGATGCATTATTTGTGTGTGTGTGGTGAACTAAGTCTGATTCACCTCCATGTAGCAGAGGGAGGGGAGTACACTGTGCCGGTCTGAGGATTTTCTCCAGGGGAGGGGTTGAGCACTGTATTAGTGGAGGAACAAGAAATAAATCTCTACAGTGACCTATCCTGTTTGAAATAGGAAATGGCGATTTCCGGGGACAATTTCCACATCAAGGGATTGCCGGCATATGCCATGGTCGTTAAGCCCTGCAAGACAGTCAGCCAGGTAAGCCCTGCCTGCACTCTACCCCAAAACGTCCGACTCAAAAGGAGAGTCCCGACAGGCCCACAATTTTGAAAGCTTGGACGTATGTTTTCTTTGACTTCCACATGTGAAAATTAGTGAGATCTTGTTTCCCTTATTTGTAAAATAAGGATTGGGGGAGGAGTAATTAATTCCTCAAAGCTAGAGGCTATGTAGTGTGTCCCTCTCCATTCCCCATCCCTCCACCAGGTCCCAGTGGAAGGAATTGCAATCCTGCATCAGTTCCCATTCTCATCAGCGCTGCAGAGGATGACGGTCATTGTCCAAGAGATGGGGGGTGACCGGCTGGCATTCATGAAAGGTGCACCAGAGAGGGTGGCCAGCTTTTGCCAACCAGAGACAAGTAAGTGAACAGACTTACATTACAACTGGAAAAATCTGTATTTCCACCCCAAATATGTCCCCTCAGCACCTGATCGATGAATCCAAATGCTCACTGACCATCACCAATGGGATGACTCATTGACATCCCAAACTCAACAGCAAAATCAAGCTTATCTTTCTCACTTTCTATATTTCCCATCTAAGTGAATGATAGTACCACTCCCCAACCCCAATATAGGATTCTTCCCAGATTCCTCCCCATCCCTGTCTTGTCAATTGCTCATCCATGGCCCTGTGACTCCATCAGCTCAGGCCCCCATCTCATCCCTCCACTGGATCCCTTCAATAGTTGGTGAATTGGCTGTCTGCCCACAGTGTCCCCTATTCTGATTCACCCTTCATACTGTGACCAGATTGGTTTTCCCATCACATAGTATAACTCTATTGTCACTTTCCTGCTTTCATTTTCTGGTTGTTTCCCATAGGCTCCAGGTAATCTCAAACTCCTTTAGTATTATACATAAGGCACTCATGATATGAATCCTATTAAACTTTCCAAATTTTCTTTACCACTCCTATCTACCACTCCTGTGTTCCCTGTGAGCTGAACTAACTACTCAAGGCTTGCTGTTTCATGTCCCCGTGCCTGAGCACGGGATGCTCCCTCAGCCAGAATGCCCTTTCCCTTCTCCACCTAACCACCTCCTCCCAGTCTGGTAGATGCACCAAGGGCTTCTATAGCATGCTGCAAATTGCCTGAATCATAGCAGTCATCTCATTCCATTGTGTTGTTAGTCTACTGGCTGTCACCCTACTAGACAGAGATGCTCTGAGCGGAGCCTACAGTTCAATCTCTGCATAGCTAATTCCTGACACATGGTAGACTCTAAATCAATGTTTGTTGGTAAAACTCTTTGGATTATACACTTTTTTTATTTTTATTTTTTGAATGCTTCCTTTTTGTTTCCACTTCACTGGCTCCCAAGAGGTCAACTGTGACAATATAGTTCTACTGAGGGTTCCCACTGACTTGTTTGTGTACCTTCCTAGAGGTGTGTATTCTTGGGCAAGAGTTGGATCTGTTTATAAAGAATTTCACCACCAGTGCCAACTGAGCTCATATTGCATATTAATCTTGTGTTATTTTCTGAACAGTACCAACTAGTTTTGTTAGTGAACTTCAGATTTACACGACACAGGGCTTCCGGGTCATAGGACTCGCCTACAAAAAGCTGGAAATGGACCACCATACCACTGCCTTGATGAGGTAAATGGGATGGGGAGAATTTTGATGAAGCAGAATGGTTTCATGGGAAGATGTACCAGACTGGGCAGTAGACTTAGTAACATAGCCTGTGGAATTTGAGTGCATGAAATGTTTCTGAACTTAGTAAATGGGGATATAGTACCCCTGCTTTGCCTAAATCACAAAGCTGATGTGAACACTGACTGGGAGAATTGATGATAAATAGCTGTGTACATTGTAAAACATGATGTGATTGTATAGCTTTGTGAAAACATATAGGAATATAACCCATGTTTCAGAGAGCTTGAAATTGTGGTTGTGTCTTTCTTTTGAACCAAATGTAAATATTTGACTTTTAATTATTTGGGATATTTTATTTAATTTTTTGCTATATTGGTATTTTATTATCTTGATTTTTTATTATAGTTGGTGAATTAGTTGAAAATCAGAAAACATAATGCTTATCTGGAAAAAAAATCTTGAGAAATACAAAACTAAATGAAACAAATAAATATAGCTTGGACTCAACACATAATCTAGATAAATTTGTAGAGAAACAAGAAAAGCTTCGGAGCAGCCGTTCTAAAGATAGTTTCAATATGTATAGATTAAAATAGGAATGCTCAAAAGCTAAAAGGGACTGGATTAATTTATTAGTTGAAATTTATTGTTGTTTTATTTTCCACGGTTTTCAGGCCATGGTGTTTATTTCATTTTCAGTGTCATGTCCAATACTCTATGTATGTCAGCCACTATTTATCACACTGAGACTTATTTTGTTATTTAGGAATTTAAATTTGGGAGATCTACTATATTTGTGTTCAACACTGTCAGATTCAACATTCTCTTATTGTAACTGTGTTTTGTACCACTTCCTTTAATACACTAAAATTCATATGTAACATGATCTGTACATATTCTCTGTGAAAAAGAAATATAATGCCCTCCTATATGGTGAAAATTGAAGCAAAAACTACAATGCATTACAAAAAGTAATAGATAGTTCAATAAATACTCAGCTGACTCCACTAAAACAAAGTGAAGCAGTACGTTGGTTGCACCTGCGTGTAGAATTATTGGGGCTGCTAGGAATGCAGACTGATACAGGTATGTTATACATCTGAGTCTCAAATACCATCAGCCATCTTACTGTCAGTGAGGTGACTCTGTGAAGTGGCTAAAAACTGTTGGTAATACTGAATAAAACAATATAACTTGCTCTCAATTTACATGGTAGTTACATTCTTGGAAAACTCAATAGAATATTAAAAATGGGCAAAAATACTTTGTGTTTATATGTAAAACTGATCAAGAGGAAGTATAAACAGTTTTATTTATGTTTAATATAATACTACTATATATATATATATGTATATATATATACACACACACACTATAATAATACAGTATACTGTATAGTAAAATCATAGTGTAAAATAAACAGTGTAAGCCTGTACTGGCTCAGGAAAGTATAAATGATTTGTTAGTGTCCATGAATGTCCTGGAAAATATTTAAAAGGCATATAGGAGCTAGGGTAACTCTTCATTGGGCACTGGTCATTTCTGAAAATCTTGCATAGATGTCTAACATTGTTTCCAAAATGTCCTCTAGAGGCAGTATTGCCCCTGCTAAAATCACTGATGTGTCCCAACCCTGTCACTTTGTGAACAGTTTGAAGCTCAAAGGTGGAAGTGGCTCTTCCAAAGTCATTGACTACGGGATCCCTGTCCACATTAATGTGACCCTTAAAACTTTGGCTATTATAGTTCTGGATATTTGTCGTAATTTAATCAACCCAGGTCACTCAAGTCAGAGAGCTACAAGTGAGCTTTGAGATTGGATCTCCCATTTTAAAGAAGAGGAAACTTGGGTCCAGGATGTAGCAGAATTGGGAATGGAATTCTGTTTCCTGAGAGCCTGTTGACACGTATGTCAGGATTCTGGCTACTATGCTGCTGCTTCTAATTATTATAGTAAAATATTTCCATATCTGTAAGTTTCAAACCTATGACTTTGGGGCTGGCATATGTAACAAAGCCTATGAGCACATGGAGGCCCACGAGCAATGGGGCATGGTGAGGGCTGTGGCACACAGAAGAGACATGCCCTGGCCCACAGCATTGAAATTCCAACTTTTCAAAATCTGGTAAGTTTTGTACACAAGTTGACTAGCAGGATCTGATCTTAGGTCATCAATCTGCCCCTCCTGTGTTAAAGCCACAGTACCAACACACCTACTCCTAGCTAAGTTAATTTACCTAAACTTTGTTAATCCCTGATTAGAGCAGAACATTCTTTCTGACTTGTGTGTGTGTGTGTGTGTGTCTGTTTACTCAAAGTGCTTCCAGCGCTGATATTATAATACTCATGAAAAGAAGAACCATGTAATGTTAGAGCTAGAACAGACTTTGCAGATTCGTTAGTTTCACCACTTTCTTTTACAAAACAAGAAAGAGATTACCAGATAAAGAAAGTGATTTACTCATGGTCACACTGCAAGGTAGTTGCAGAGCTGGGATTAGAATGCTGATCTCCTAATTACAGTGTGTTCAACCCTATGACAGCTTTGTGCCCGAGGAACAGAAATACGAGTGTCAAAAGGGGCTGCACACATTGTCAGATGCTTGACTCTGGAGACATTTTCTTGGCCTGATCTGGTGCCTTGAGGTTGCACCATTCTTATCTCCAAAAATGTCTAAAACCTGAGGCCTGTGTATGAGGGCCACCAGAAAGACTGGAGGACCTTCATCAGGCATCAGCTAGGATATCCTTTAAAGACCAGCTCAAATACCACCTCCTCCAGGAAGGCTTCTCCAATTACTCCACCTAAAAATGATTACACCTTCCTCTCCGACTCTGTAGGACTCTTGTGTGTACATGATCACGATACTCCTCCCAGCCTTCTATATAGCCAAGGTGGTCATGCGTCATCTTGCCATCCCCATTGCATGTGAAATCTCTGGAGTCAGGAGTTACTATAGTCCTTGCCTATTCTCTTCCCCACTTCCCAAGCCCTGTTCCTTGCACTTACTTAGGTTTTCAGTAAATGGTCATTGATTTAACAGACTGGCTGACTTCAGTTCCCATGAGGAACCTCTGGCAGTAGAATTTCTGAAAGAGGAAATGAATTTCCCTAGGTAGTTTGGCAAAAAAAAAAAAAAAAAAAAAAAAAAAGGTCACACCAGGCAGCAGAGCACCTCAAAAGACAGATATTTGCCGAGTACCTCCTCTGTGTTGGCACCATGTGGGTGTTGTTGAACTTGTCATTGAACCAGGCAAACTAGCCCTTAAGGAGCTGAGACAGAGACAGATCAGACAGCAAAAAATGATAATATGTGGACAAATAATATACAGGATAAACTGAGGTAGAAGTAATGCGCTGAGGGAGCAAGTATTTCTCTCTGGGGAAGTCTTTATGAGGAGGTGCATGTGAGTTGGGCCTCAAGATATAGGAAGGATTTCAATGGAAGATCCTGGGAAACTTACGACCTTTCCCATGGAATAAGAAGAAATGTCTTATGGCAGTTTAGAGCAAATGTTTAGAGACAGCTGTGTGCAGGCAAACCCATGGTAAGTGGTCTAACTTGGCTAGGGGTTGTAGTAGATGAAGAATTTAGTGACAGATGAAGCTGGAAAGATCATTTGGAATCAGATTATGGAGAGACTTAAATGCCAGGTTCAGAAGGACAGGAGATGCTATCCTTCTGAGTCAGCTCTGAGGTGAGCAATTCAATCTGTGTACACTTCCTGCCACTCTGGGGGAGGTTTTAGCAGTGACCTGGGGAGCGTCCCTAACTCTCCACCAGGCTCCTGGCTGATGTGAGGACCAGCATTGAGACACACATGCCAAGAAAGGCAGGTTGGCTTTTCTGGGTACTGCTTTCCTCTGCATTTTGGCCAGAATTAGGCAGTGCTGGTGTCTTGCTCTTGTGTCTGCTAGAAGTTTCTGGGTCTCAGATAAATGAATCATGGAAGAATCTTTGAACTCCCAACCCAGAAGTACTCCCCTGCTACTGGTCCTGCAGAATATCTTGGAAATGTTCTTGTGGTGGACAGGAGCATAAGAGAATTATTTGTTTGCAGAAACATGCACACTTTATGTAAAAGAGCAGTGCTACCAACTGAGAGAGAGAGAAGCTTGATCTTAGAAGGACTCTCTTTTTTCCTTTCTTTCCTTTTCTTTTCTTTTCTTTCCTTTTCTTTTTTTCTTTTCTTTTCTTTCTTTTCTTTTCTTTTCTTTTCTTTTCTTTTCTTTTCCTTTCTTTCCTTTTCTTTTCTTTTGAGATTATAGCCTCATACCTCCTGGACTAAAACAGTATTGATGATAGCTTTGGTTTCTAGAGAAACTGGTATTTTCTTTTATTTTTCATGATGTTTTGTACCAGAGCTAGAACACCTCTCTGGTGGTTGCTAAAGGTGAGGTGATGAAAATCACTACAGCGTATGGAAAGCACCTTCGTGGTCATTTAAGTTCATTGTCTATAAAAGTTAAAGCAAATGTTTTGTTTAATAAGTATTCTCTCTTCCTCTCGATTCAGTCAGAGCAAACGTCTTTGTATCCTTTGTGCCCTCTCCTGTCTTCTTTCTGGATGGTTCCTGCACATATTCAGTGCCTCAGGAATGGTGCTTAAATGACAGTGGGGACCACTCTGACAGAGAGAGAGCTATCTTGGTCTTTGTTTTGCTTCCTATAAGAAGAACTATTAATGTGTGATTTCTGTTCAATCATCCATATACTTCTAGGGACCAGGTAGAATCAGATCTGATGTTTTTAGGACTGTTGATCTTGGAGAATCGATTAAAGGAAGAAACAAAACCTGTCCTGGAAGAGCTCATCTCTGCCCGGATAAGGACCGTCATGATCACAGGTATAGAACGAGTGTGTGTGAAAGCAGGAAAAAATTGATGGGGAAATAGACAGAAATGCACTCATTCAGCAAATATTGTTGACTCCTTACTATGGACCAAATACTATTCTAGATACAGGAGATGGGCAACAAAAAAGGCAAAGTTACTGCTCTCACTGAGTTTCATTCACATGGGTTGAGATAGAAAATCAGTCAATCAATCAATCAAATAAACAGCTGGCAATAATATTATGAGATACATAAAACAAAACAGAGTGATGTGGTAAAGTGTGTCTGACCAGCTACTTTAGATGAGATGTCCTTTCTGAGAGGGAACATTTGAGCTAACACCTGAATAAGAAAACATGAGCTGGGCAAACATGTTGGTTTTATTCTTTTTGGGGGGGGAGGGATAGTGGGAGGATGAAGGTAATTAGGTTTATTTATTTATTATTATTAATTTTTTCTTCTAATGGAGGTTCTGGGGATTGAACCCAGGACCTCGGCATGCTAAGCATACGTTCTACCACTGAGCTCTACCCTCCCAGCTAAGATGTTGATTTTTATTGTTAAATGTTAGAAGAAGAATGCTCGGTCAGCATGGTCTGTAAATTACACTGAAGGCCCATCAATGAGATCTACAGTTCTGGAGATTAAAAAATGCTGTCCCCTCTAGTCTTACTCCCAAACCCCAAACTGCAAACAAGGGAGCGGTGAGCAAGGATCACACAAGAGAAAGTAGTGAAATTTCTTTTTTTTTTTTTTCTGTCATGAACTTTTATTTTATTTTTTGTTTTATTTAACATTTTTTTATTGAGTGATAGTCATTTTACAATGTGTCAAATTCCAGTGTGGAGCACAATTTTTCAGTGATACATGAGCATACATATATTCATTGTCACATTTTTTTTCACTGTGAGCTACCACAAGATCTTGTATATATTTCCCTGTGCTATACCGTATAATCTTGTTTATCTAGTCTACATATTCTACATAATTTTGAAATCCCATTCTGTCCCTTCCCACCCCCTGCCAAATACAAAACAGAAGCAGAGTCATAGATATAGAATACAAACTTGTGAAATTTCTTAATGAAAGCTCTTGAGTGAAGAGTAAATGATTTCCTAATGCAGTCATGTTTTTTGAGCATGTGTTCCCTTCTCCTCCTCTGCTCTCATAATTCAGATGCATTCGACTTGGTTCGTTGTAGCACCAGGATACAATCTTTCCCCACCAAGGCACTTTCTCCCCACTCTGCTTCCTTTGAACCCAGTTCTGTGTTGGGAGCGCTAGAATATGTTCACCTCCCCTTTGGTACATCTCCACCCCCTAAAAAGCCCCCCACAATCCAAGAAACTTTTGGATCACTTTTACCTTCTCCCTTTCTAGCCCCTTGATCCAATTTCTAGGTGTTGCTGAATTAATTTACCACTTATTAGAATTCCCCTTACGTATGGCCCTCCCATTTAAAAATCTTGATTTAGCACTTATTTTACACATTCTCAGAATCTATCCTTAACCATTTAGATTTACGTAGAAATAAGAACTCATCACTCTCCACCGCCCTCTTCACCTCTTCCTTCACATTGAAATTTCTGCTTTGTTTCTTTCCTTGCTTGGTTGTAATTTTTCTGAAGAACTGTCCTTGGATGGGATAGAAGGATGATATGCTCTCTGATTTCTTATATATCCTGGGATATCTTTCTCTGCTCTGACAGGTGAGTGATAGCTTGCCTGGGTATAGAATGTTTAGGTTCTAGTCCTTTTTTATTAATGGTCTGTAGGTATTAGTCTTTCGTCTTCTGGTTTGGGGTATTGCATATACAGGTCCGATGCCAGTTCACTGTAGGTAACTTGTTATTTTTATATATAATCTTTTTTCTTTAACTTTGGAGTTTAGAGATGTTACCAGGATGTGCCTGTATATTTATCTTTTTCCATTAATTTAGTCTCAAGCATGGTGAGCACTTTAAATCTGTCTTCTTCCTCTCAGGAAAATTTGTTCCCTTGTTCATTTAACTAATGCCTTTTGTTTTCTCTCTTTCTTTTTTCCCTTCTGGAATTTCTGTTATTCTGCATCTATCCTCTCAGTCTCTTATCTTTTCTCCTGTAACATTCATTTTTTTTTAATTTTTATACAATTTTTAAAGGTTACACTCCATTTACAGTTATTACAGAATATTGGCTATATCCTGGTGTTGTACAGTACATCCTTGTAGCCGATCTTATGTAGCTCTCATATTTTTATAGTTTTGCTTTGTGTTCTAAGATTTTTTTTTCTTGCACTCAATTTTTCCAAACCGCAAACTCCAGTATCAAAAATGACGATTATCTCCTTCAAATCACCCTTTGAATTGTGATGTTCTTAAATTGTGTTTTGGGGTAGGAGTGGATCTAAAAAACTCTCATTATTTTTAATGCAGCTTTCATCGGTCTCCAGCAGCGATCCTACTTCCCTAGTCATGTGTTCTGGTTGTTCTGCCTGATCTTTCCTTCCCTAGCTTCCGGGACTTCTTAAGTAGGTTGTTGTATTTTTTTTTGCCAGATGATTAAGGCTCAGGCCTGGGCTGCACATCCTAAACAAGATGCCTCTCACAGGCTTTGTGGCAAAGCGGACGGGCTGTTGTTACCCTGCTGAGATTTGTGGAAGAAACCTCTCCGTCTCAAGGCTCCCTGTCCTCTTCTGATCTCAGGCTGGAGCATCCTCTTCCCACCAGTTAGCTCTTTTAAGGATCTTCAAAGTATTATGGTAGAAATCTAGGAGAAGCCATGCCTGTTACTATATTATTTATTTTTTCAGTGGTTGCTCTAGGAATCACAACATCTTTACCAAACCTTTCACATAGCTGTATAATCATAAATGTCCCTGACTTTCTCCCCTTTACATTATAGTTGTCCTGTGTATGACATAGAGTGAGACCCCACCAGACAATGTTAGAGTTTTTAATTTCAACAGTCAAGAGTTAAAGAATGTAAGAGCAGAAAAAATCGACTTTTATGTTTATCCAGATCTTTATTATTTTTGTTACTGTTTTCATTCCTTATATTGCAAGTTTCACTCTGATATCATTTCCTTTTAGCCCAAAGAACTTCAAGCATTTCTTTTTGAGTATATCTTCTGGCAACAAATTACCTTAGTTATATGTAATATATTGTTTTTCTCTGCTTTTTCTTTATCTTTGGTTTTTAGCAACTTGATTATGTGTATAGGTGTGGTTTTCATTGAGTTTATCTTGATTGGGATTCAATGAGCTTCTTGAATCTGTAAATTTAAATCTTTTACCGTATTTGGGAAGTTTTGTGCTATTATTTCTCCAAAAAATTTTTTGTCCTGTTTCAGTCTCTTTCCCCTCTCCTTCTTGGGCTCTAATGACATGAATATGAATTCTTTTGCTATTCTTCAGTCTTGATTCTTCTGTTTTTAAGATTGTTTCTCTGTTCCTCAGATTGTATAATTTCTATTGATCTATCTTCAGGTTCACTGACTCTCCTGTCATATCCTTTGTGCTATTGAGTTCATCCAATGAATTTTTAAAATTTCAGCTATTATATTATTCAGTTCTAAAGTAGATATTTTAGCAAGTAAAACTGGGGCATGGGAAGTGATTAATATCATAGTTCAATTCTTGAAGCTTTTGCTATCCTTCTTTGGGTTTGTTCTGCCCATGCACAGCTCTGGATTGAGATCAGAACTTACATAGTTCATACACTGAATTAGCCTTCTTGTCTAGCTCTCTTCTTTCCAGGATTTCCCTCATAACTCTTCCGCCCTCCAGTGCCCCTTTCCTGGTTCCTCTGGCCAGAAAGACTAGATTTTTCTTGGAGTTTTAGCTATCTGCAGAGCTCTGGAACTGGGGCTTACATTTAGGCCAAATTATGTGAGAGGAAAGAGGAAAAAGAGCTGAGAATCTCTTGATCTTATAGGTTATTTCTCCAAATTTGATTCCCTTCCATATACTGCCATTTATATTTACTTTTCAAAGTCCTTGGGTAGGTTTTGGAGTTTTATTTATTTATTGTTTGTTTGTTTGTTTGTGTTTTTTCCTCAGAGTTTTCCACTGTGATCAGTGGGAGAAATAGATTCTAGTGGGTTTACTCCCTTTTAGCTAGAAGTGGAACCACGAGATATGAGATTAAACCAGTGAGGTTTTGCTAAACATTTACCAAGCTGTTAACAAATGATAGAAACAGATTTGAATTTTGCCTTTTTAATTTTACTTCCCACTCTCTGGCAAAAATATACTGTAGGTCATGAGGTAACCAGATGAAAAGCAGCAAAAATAAGAAAAAGGATCATGAAATCATGGAAGATTAGGGCTGAGAAAGACCTTAGAGATTCTTTCTCCTCACACCCAAAATAAGGCCTAAACTCCTGACCCTAGTTTTCCAGGCTCTACATGAATTGGTTCTAGCTCGTCAACCTCATCTTGGGATACTCTCTTTTTTTCTAGGTGACAATCTTCAGACTGCAATAACAGTGGCCAGAAAGTCTGGGATGGTTTCTGGAAACCAGAAAGTCATTCTCATTGAAGCAAATGAAACTCCTGGGTCCTCATCAGCATCTGTATCTTGGAAATTAGTAGAAGAGAAGAAGCACATGGCATACAGGAATCAGGTACACCTGAAAACAGACCTTCTGCCGTGGTATCTAACTTGTCACCCAGTGTTGACTACGGAGCAGCTTTGACTGGCAGAGGTGTACAGGTGACCTAGGGTCAACATACTTCTCCAAATGTCTAACATGTATGCAGTTCATAGAACTCAATTATATCAGTTTCCCATACCGTTTCTACTGAGCTTTAAGTTATGGTGCTTTCCTGGCTGCTAGAAATAATTTATTCTTTTAAACTTAAAAAAAGTCTTTAGAAAGAATATAGTGAGCATGGCTGCAAGTCTAACTTTTCATTGTTTTCTTATTTGCCAGCCATCCCATTGAGTTCAAAGAGGACTCAGTCCCTAGGAGAGACATTGCTGTGTGCACTGGAAAATCAGACTCTGTCTTCAGGGTGGAAAAAAAAAAAAAGTTTATTCATTTGTCTCTAGTCTTGTTAGTATCCTGTCTCTGTTGTGTGTCCTTGTGGGACAATATTAATTCTGTAAGAAAAAAAAAACAAGTTTTCATTTCAGAGAGATATTTGTTAAGCTGCAAAGCATTTGTATTTTACACTTGAAATGTGTGAAATGTGCTTTTCTCAGGGACTCACCGAGATCAAATCAGGATGAGGACAGGACATGAGTGTTATTCTCCTGGTCACTAGAGGCTGTTGATGTGCAAAGGTTGATCCAGCAAAGAGAAAATGCTTCTCTGAGGAATCAGAGCTGGAGTGTGACTTTTAAAGAGAGAACCTAGACTGCCATAGTTGCCTTCTCTCAGGTGTGCCTGTGGTCCTAACCACTATACCAAGTCTGAAATAACTGTGTCTTGCTCAGCAGGACAATTACATTAACATCAGGGAAGACATCTCTGATAATAGCAGAGAAGGAAGTTACCATTTTGCCCTAAGTGGAAAATCCTTTCAGGTTATAAGTCAACATTTCAGCAGCCTACTGCCAAAGGTAAGTTCTAAGAGGGTACCAATCTCCCAGTAAAGATGCTAACAATGTCACCTTCAGAGCATGATCCTAAGTAATTTCAAATCTCTAAATAAGTTAGATATACCTACTGAATGTATCGTAAGAGAAGCAGATATGTTTGCCGAGGTCACTGCTGTCTCATTTGCTACTAGATTTAAACTGGGTAAACTTGATTAACCAAGTATCCATTGTCTATAGGATTTAAGTATTAGTGACTTCTCAAGTGATCAGATTACTCTGGGGCAGCTGTCACCGTATTCCCATGGTTAGAGGTTTCACAGTATAGTGAAAATTCAGCAATTATGCAGGACAGCAGGCCAAGAATAGAAGAATTCCATGAAATTTTTGGTAGAGGATCTCTATATAGAAGAGGTCTTAAACTTAAAACTTTTCTAATGAAGAACAAACCCACAGTGGGAGCAGGTAAGTTATAGATATGGAACATGTGAACAAACTAGAGAAAGTCTGTGTCCAATGTAAACTAAAGATTATTTATTTGTATTTAATTGCTCATTATCTTAGGTACTGATTAAGAAAAAATAAAGAAGACTTTAAAGCTGAGTTCACACTAAGCTGAATTCACTGCCAAGAAAAGCAAGGAGCACACAGCTGTAATATAGAAGAATTTAGAGTCTGTAGGATGGGGCTCAGGTGGATGGAGCTGGTGTAGGTTTTTATATGACAGCCCATTAGTGTCTCATAGCCCAAGTTAGATTTGGGATAGCAGCTGAGTTTCACAACTGGTCAAGTCCAAATGGTACAGTTAAGTCAAAGACCACAGACAGTCACTGTCTCATCATTAGGCCGGTTTTCTGCTAGAGCTGAACAATTTTCTGAGAAGCAGTTGCTCCTTTCCCCCTCCTGGGATCCTGGCTTCTTGTTATTTTGCAATTTCTCGTACTCTGTTGGTGTAAGATGCCATTAAACTCAGGATTTTTCAGGACCACAATCTCTACGGCAGCTGAGCTAAATACCTGTAGGTTGTCATTTTCATCAACTCTGTTTATTAACTAACTGATTATTATTATTTACTGATTCGGTCTCCCCAGTCACTTATCTGATGACCGAAGTCTCAATGTCAGTCTTAAAATCCTAAGGAGGACTTCTTGGAAACATTTTTTCTCATTCACGCATATCATTACCCAGTCAGTGTTGTGACTGTTATCAGTTATTTTATGTATGACCAGCTGACATGATAAAAACATTTCTCTCTTGCATTCTTTACAGATACTGATCAACGGGACCATCTTTGCCAGAATGTCTCCTGGGCAGAAATCCAGTCTGGTGGAAGAATTTCAGAAGCTGGAGTAGGTTCTTTACCAGTTCAGGTGGTGTGAGGTGCATGGAGGCATGACAGTTAAGGGGAGTGTAAGAGGTCCAAGAAGTCACTCAGTTTGGTTAGGACACTGGTTCTCAACGTGGCTGCATGTGACAGTCACCTTGGGAGCTTTGAAAGAAATCGCAATACCAGGACACCACCATCCAGAGATTCTGTTTCAATTGCTCATGTGGGGCTTGGACATCAGTATTTTTTAAAAGTTCCTTTCATCCAGAGCTAAGAACACTACTGAGCTAGAACATAAGGGGCACAAGAAATAATTCTGGAAAGGTAATTTGAACTCAGCTCCTGAAGGTGCAATGCAAATTTAGACTTCATTTTTACAAAGTATCATCACAGTTATGATGCAGGGAGGTCCATATGATGAGTGGCTCACATAGCCCTAAAAATACTAAAGTGTTCTTGTGCCGAAGCATCCTCTCCATCCTAAATCAGAAGAATGCTCCTAACACAAAGGGTCTCCATTGATGCACTCCCATCATTTGACATCCTTTATTTCCTGTTAATGGAACCCTACAGAGTCTGGGGGCATCCCTTACTTCTGGTGCTGGACCAGACCGACATGACTCCAACTCCTATTTGCTCCCAGTCTACCCTCCAACTCACTTGATTCAGTCACTAGGCAAGCTTCTATATTTAAAAAATCCTCTTTTATCAAGTAGGATTAAAAACCTACACAGTAAACTCGTTGCCTTACATAGGAGCGTGGAAGAGAAGTACAGCAAATTCTGCAAATGCTGTCAGGGTCCTCCTACCTTTAAAAGCAGACTGTCGATAATATTCATCAATAATTCAAAAGAACAGCCTCAAAAAGCAATCCTGAAATGGGGATATATTTTCTTTTCTCAACTCCTGGGCTTGGCACTGCATTTTTGAGTTGAGTGACGACTGGCACAGTGGATTTCTTCTCCAGTTACTGTTAACAGCACCAACAACTAATTTTTAGTTTATCATTTTAGAATATAGCACCTCACCGAATACTCATAGCAAAATGAGTAAAATGATAGTCAAGATGGTAACGTGATCAGATCAAAGGTCTAGATCTTCTGGTTTCAATTCCTGTGCCCTCCTCGCCTTGCAGTGTTGTCATGTAATCATCCACATTCTGTTTTACAGCCGACAGAGCTGTTTTCTAGACAGTGAGGTGGCCTTGAAACCCCTGGGGTCAGGAACGGTGTGTTGGATTCCTTAATCCATAGTAGGAACTGCCGAGTCATACTTTACTTTTAGTCAAACCAGACTGTTAGGAAAACTCCCTTAAAATAGATAATAAGTTTGAGCCCTAAGTAATGAAGCTCATTTTATCTTTTTAATTAGAGAAATTAGCAGTCAAGATTGCTTTGATCTCCTCTACAATTGACACGGTTCCCTTTTAGTTACTTTGTAGGTATGTGTGGTGACGGAGCCAATGACTGTGGGGTAAGTAGCTGCCGGGGAGTGGGGCCATCGTCGCACTCTTAGTTGTACTTGCTCAGAGCCCTTTAAGAGATAATGTCCCCTGGGATACACATCATCTCCATTCCTCCTGGTGGAGAAACTGATGCAGAGGGTTTGGGATGGTTTTGACCAAAGCTACATAATGATTAATTCGTCAGTACTAAATGAAATAGAATTTGGTTCTTGGATTCCCCACTTCTTTGAGTAGGTGACCCAGTGCCAGCTCTTTCTTATGTGGCAGGCAGAACCAAATTTAATCATCTCCTGGCTAGTGCTTGGCCCACAAGCCACCTTGTGGCCAGCTTAACTGGCCTCTCCTTGCATGCCCTCAGGAGAGTGTGTACGTGAGTGCGCATCCACAGTAAGTTGACTCTTTGCTTTCAGGCTTTGAAAATGGCTCATGTGGGCATCTCTTTATCAGAGCAAGAGGCATCCGTGGCCTCGCCTTTCACTTCCAAAACTCCAAACATTGAGTGTGTACCGCACCTTATCAAGTAAGTAGGCACTTTTCCCCAGCATTGTTTCAACCTCTCTTGACTTTTAGCTCCAGATCCCATTGTTCTGCCAGGCAAAGACCAGGCAACCACATGTCCCTGGGCAGGGAAGGGGCTTTGTGGGAGAACGCCGTCAAACATTCTACTCCTGAGTACATTTAGCAGGAGGCAAAAATAACCCTGGGAAAGCAGTGGCATTTCTAACAAAAATCACTGAATAGGTTATTTCTAGAAGATTGGAATCTGGAATGTGTTTCTGCTTTGAAAATGTCAATTGTACTCTTATTATTATTATTTTAAATATGTCTCCTTAGATGCTGTATTAACGGGGGGATGGACAGAAACACGTTCTTCGCCAGCTGCCTTCCTTTTCTCTTGCCTCTTTGTGCTTCCTTGAAATATCCTTCCCATCCCCCGTTTTCAGAATATTTATTCATCTTTGCTGCTTCTACTAAAATTTCCCTTGGTGTTTTGTACCCCTCAGCCAGCCCTGGAGTATACCTTTATTTCAATGATGGAAATGGTGGACATTGTGGCTGATTTTGGTTATTATAACTAGTATATGTTTACAGTTTATAAAATGCTTTAATGCCTATTATACACCAAACAGCCTGGAAATGTAGGAATGGTCACTATTTCTTTTAGAAACAAAAATATTGAGGCTCAGAGAACTTAATTGATGTATCCAAGCTCACAGACATATAGGACTGAAGATTGTATTAGAATTAATTTTGTTCCAATGTGTATTATCTACAAATACCATACTCTTCCCACCACATTAAAATAATGATTTGGCGAGCTCCTCCCTGTTTAAAAATGTATTCCTGTATTCAATAAATATTTATAAAGTAGGGACTTAGTGCCAGGAACTGGGGGAGGCACTGGGGACCCAGAAGCAAATCGATTAAATATGCTTTGATGTCACAAAGCTTTCTGCCGGTGAAGAAGACAGGCGATAAATACATGTACAGAAAAGCAAGGGTAACATAAAAAAGGGGAAGATGGCTTGGGTGGTGGAACTGGCTGCTTCAGACGCGTGGTGTGGAGAAGCCTTGCGAAGAGGGTGAGGGAGGAGGAGAAACTACCTTCTAGGCAGAGTAAATGGAAGCAGCAGAGCCCTCATAAGAAGAAGAAGCCTGCTTTGAGGACTGGGATCTGGAATCCCAGGAAATCATTCTGACCAGAAGTAAATTGAAACTCTATTCTTTTCCCAAATGGAAGAGGTGAACATAGTATTTCATGAGTAATCTGTTTTATGCTTTAAATATACACTATTTACTCAATCAACAGAAACACAAATGAAGATGCTCATTGATTCCAGTCTCTTTAAATTTGATGTATGCCTGATTTGAGTATGCAGATTGTTTTAGTTCGGTTTTAGAAGAAGGTAGGACTGCCAAATGCGATTTGAATGAGATGTTTGCCAAATTCCCGGAGCACCTGGAGCATGAAAATGGCCCCCAAACCTGCAATCTTATTAAAATTCTTCAGTTCACAGATGAAGAAACAGTGACTGAGAGATGGAAAATGACCTTCTAAATCACATTAGTGAGTAGATATGAGCTCTGGGACCAGTTCACAGGTCTCCAGACCTGGAGCTGAAATAGCGCCCACAGAGAGGACAAGAGTGACTCTGACTCTGGGCTCCACTGCTCATCAAAGGCCTGTGGACTTTGGCCTGGAGTTGGTCTTTCTTGAAAATCTGGTGATTTAGCATACTGACCGCTGCCTCCCACTGGCTCAAGGTTTTCTGGTCTGTCAGACAAATGATCGAATAATCAGGCTTTCAACTTTTTTCTCCTGAGCTCAGCTGAACAGCACAGAATAACTGACCTCATTTCTTCCCAGTGCTTTCATTTCATTACTTTCTCATTTCTTTTCTCACACAGGGAAGGACGTGCAGCTCTCGTTACGTCATTTTGCATGTTTAAGTACATGGCTCTGTACAGCATGATTCAGTATATCGGTGTTCTGCTGCTCTACTGGGTATGACTTGGGACCTAGCCTCTTGGTTAGTGAAGCCTAAAACAAGTAGCGGTCACTCTCAATTTGCAATGCATCTTAAACAAAGTGCGCAAAGGAGATATTTCGAGCACCAACAGCCCCTCTAAAATGCCCTTTAAAGTTTTTTGAAAGTAAATCAGAAATAGACTGAAGTACTCAGGAAAACTTGTTGGTGTCAACTCTCTGAGTCCCTGACAGAAGCTTTTTATATAGTTGTAGCCCAGGATCAGAACTGAACACAACCTTTTCTCTCTCGTTGTTACTTTTGCTTGCCTGGGCTAGGACTCCAGCTTCCCAACCCCAGTGTGGCTCTGCCTTAGCACATCATTCATTAAGGAGATGCTTCTCTGACGGGGGTGCTGCTAACTGTTACATAACTGGCTCTTCCTGGAAAAACAAACCCTGATTCTTAATACTTGCCAATTTCAATGGTATAAATATGCCCACCATGGCTGGTTTCCAGGTATCTCCCTGGTGCCACTGAACATGGAGTTGGGAAGACACGTCCAGTAGTATGCCTTCTATAGTGGTTGCATCATATAGATACAAAAGTTGTAGGTAACCTCAAGACCATAGATAACGGCAAAACAAAATGTAGGAAAATGATGGGGAAATGTGAAGTTTTGAGTATTTATTAACTTTATTTTTTATCACAATTTATATAATGGTAAATTTGTATAATTTAATTTTTTATATTGGCTGTGTTTCACAGCCAATTCACAAAACCCCTGAAAATTAGCAATTGACTCTCATGAACTAGTATAAAGCAGCATATCACTGATTTCCTGAATGTAAGGATTTGAAAATTGGCATATCATACCCCGCAAAGTACACAGATCTTTTGATGGCTTTTTCTATTTAACAAAACAGAAAAGGAAGAAAGATACATGTAGTGTCTGTGAACTTAATCTATGGGCCTCTTCCATTAACTTACACTGAGAAAGGAGATTCCATTTGTGCTGAAGATATCCAGGCTCTTCTCCATGTCTTGCCCTCTTGAAGGTTGAAGGTTTTACTTCTGTTATTTCCAGATTATATAAGTCTTTTACTACTCACTGATGAATAAGCTGGAAAAGAGGAGGCTTTTTATAGAAATATGGCCCTATTTTGGAATCCCAATAACTCATGCTCAAAAGTAGAGTTAAACATGGGTCATCATTAGCTCTTTTACACTAAGGAGTGGTGGAGGAGGGCAAGGAAGCACGTTGCTTAAAATCAGTAAGACCTGAACGTTTTTTCTTTCAAGAATATCAAGGAGCTTTGTTAGGACTTTATAACAACACCAAATAATGCAAATAGTGAGTTCAGTTATTTTCATTTTCCACTGGTGAGATTTAGGTAAGATCACCACACATTTGTCACTTACACTTGGAAACACACCCTTTTTTTTATGCCAGACCAAACCCTAACTTTTCTGCAAACAAGTAGAAAAGAGAGCAGAGATGAATCTGGTAGAATGAGATAGTCCCCTCAATAAGGGATGATATCTATGCTCAAAGGACCAGCCCCAAAAGCACATGGCAGTGGCCCTCCTGGTTAGAGAGGGGTTTGCAGGCTTATCTTTGATACCCCTGCCAACATGACCAGACCCCTGACCACACCGTCTCCTTGGTAATTTGCTCAGAAATCCTATGTTGCTGTGAGAAAATGAGTGCAATTGATGTCAAAGTTCATCCAGAAGGTCGTAACATTTTTTTTGAACCATTTTCCTTTTTATTTTCAGGAGACAAACAGCCTTTCAAATTACCAGTTTCTGTTCCAGGATCTGGCCATTACAACTCTAATTGGTGTAACAAGTAAGACATTTTTTTAAGCCTTCTTCTCAGAGGTGCTTCCTTCCGCATGCCTCCCTCTGCCCGCCTAGGGTTGTCCATCAGGAGGGGCAGAGCCTGCCACAGTAGTGACTTATTCCCCAAAGTGGTAGAGCGTACAGAGAAAGAGGAAATGGAATCTTCATTTTCATGTGTTGAAAGAGTTAGCAAAGGAGAAGCTGGCTAGCTGTTCTGCTGTTCTCCATAAAATATAGAGCTTCCATAAATGGTCATGAAACATTTAAAATGAAAAAAAAAAGCACCTTGAAAATCAGGAATGCTGACTTCAGTGTGCTTTTAGGTATAGTTATGGTCCAAATGTGCCCAATTTATAGAAGCTAAATGGCTTTTATGTTTCCATGTCCAACCCTAGCCTCTCAGGATTTAGAATAGAGATTAAAGGTAATCTTGCCAATGCGCCACTCCCACTTCCCACCTCTTAACTAATATATGAATTGTCTCTCCAGTTTCCCTGCTATGGGATTTTTTTTCCCCAACCCATCCACTAACCATCATCTTTACCATATTCTTTGCTTTTCTCTCTGTTACATATAAATGCCCGCAGGTCCACTTGTACTTTTAACCCTACCCGATCCTGCTTTCTCAAGGATTGTATTGCTGTAGTAATCTCTTTCTTCACCATCAGCATACAAATATATTTTTGCATTTTCTTTCTTTAAAAGCTTTTCCTCGACCTCAAACCCACCACTAGCTCAAACTTCCCAAATAGTTGTGTATCTCTTCTTTGCCCACTTGCCATCTGTAACTCTATTGTCATTTCATGTCACTCAGCCAGATTCTAACATTCGAGGGCATGAATTTGGATACTGACACTGTGCTGTATTTGGTGGAAGGCAGTGGTATGCCAGAAAATATTTAACAATTGGCTTCCCTCTGTCCCAAATGTTTGTATATGTATGCACATGAGTGTATTATAAGCTTTACTGAAAAGAAAAATATGTAGAGGGCAATTTTCAAATAATAATAAAATAATTGCTTTCTTGCAAATTCCATTCAGCCAACTGATTCTTACAGAACGTTTTCACTGAGTTTTGCCAAACCCCTCTATCCATTGTCAACATATGGTTGCGACTGATGACTGAATCTGTTCTAACGTGAATGTTGGTTGACGTCTTTCTTTACCTGAATGAGCAAAATAACAAAGACTCATGTTGAAACTTTAATCAGTCATCAGTCATATGAGCAACTTATATGCTTATTTGGAAGCTTGGTTCTTGAAAGCTGGAAAAATAGTTCCTCAGTTAAAAATTGTTCTTGATATGATGGCTACGTTACATACATAACATACACTTAAGTTGAATTGTCATAATTAACTGTAAGAACACAGATAATGCTAAAATGTAGTAAAATGGTTAGGATGCTGTCAATTTTGAGTATTTATTACCTTTACTTTTAAGATATTTAATTGCAACTTTATATAATTTTCTTTTAATAACGGCTGTGTTTAATAACTGGCTCACAAACTTAGCAGCGATTGGCCTTTGTGAACCCATATGAGCCAGCTCCAACCACCACTGGCTGGGAGGGTACACAGTACTGACACATTCAGAAGTACCAGTCTTAAGCTGCCTTTTCCACATGCCTCGTGGTCTTGCTTTCACACTAGTCTCATCTTGTACCTTCTCATCATAATCTTAACCGCTCTCACACCAACTTATCATTTAAAAAAAATGTTCAAAAGCTCTGTTTTCTAAGAACATATTCAAAGAGAACAACTCCTGTCTCTGCTGCCACCTCCCTGACACTGTTGTCTGGTCAAGGCCACCAGGGACTTCCCTGCTGTCAACAGTAATGATCATGTCTCCTTCCTCATTGTGCTGGAATCTCTCAACAGCGTTCTCCTTCCTCAAAAGGCTTCTTCTCTTGGCTTTTGTGATGCCAAACACTCCTGAATTATCTAGCCCTTTAATGAATACACCTTCCCCATCTCTGTTGTTGGCCTCTGCTCCTTTGCCTGTGCTCTGACTTTTAGAATGTTCCAGAGCTTGTTCTTTGGTTCTCTTGTCCTTTCCATCTGCACCATCTCCCTAAGTGATTTCAACCAATTCTGTGGCTTTAATGTCATTTATATGCTGATGAATCCCAAATTTATATCTCTAGCCTTAATGTCTATCCTGAGTTCTGGAAATGCAACTACTCAGCATCTAATCTTGGATATTTAACAGGGCAGACACTTGAACATGCCCAAGCAATGCTTTACTCTACCGGATTTGATATTCCACAAAATTGTTACGCATTTAATGAGTGTCTAGTTTGTACTATTTACTCTAACAGGCACTTGAAATACATAAATGGGAAAAAATAATTCCTTTCCTGTAGATTTATGTTTATTGCTGGACACTCAATTCTGTTCCTATGTCAGTATCACACTGTTTTGTTTATTATTTTGGAGTGAGTTTGAAATCAAAAAATGTAAGTCCTCCAACATCGTTCCTTTTTATGATTGTTTTGACTATTCAGGGCCCTTTACAATTCTACGTGAATTTGAGAATCAACTTTTCCATTCTGCAAAAAAATGTCATTTGAATTTTGACAAACGTTGCATTGAATCTGAGGATCACTTTGGGTAGTATTGATATCTTAAAATACTGCCTTCCAATCCATGAGCTTTGGATGTATTTCCATTTACTTATGTCTTATTTTAATTTCTTTCAACAAAGTTCTATAATTTTCAGATTTTTCTCCTTTTTGGCTTAAATTTACTCCTAGGTATTTTATTCTTTTAGATGCCATTGAAAATAGAATTTTCTTAATTTCCTTTTTAAAATATTCATTGCTAGTGTATAGAAACACAACTGATTTTTATGTGTTGACCTTGTATCCTGCAACATAACTGAAGTCATTTATTACTCCTAGCAGCTGTCTTGTGAATTCCTTGAAATTTCCAATATAAAGGATTTTGTCACTTGTGAATAGAGATCGTTTTCTTTCTTCTATTTGAATGGATGACTTATTTCTTTACCTTCTCTAATTGTGCTAGGCAAAACCTTCAAGGCAGTGTTGAATAACAGTGGTGAAAGTGGGCGTTCTTGTTTTGTTCCTTATCTCAGGAGGAAAGCTTTCAGTCTCTTACCCTTGAGTGTGATGTTAGCTGTAACTTTTTTTAATTATTACATAATATAATCATGGGAGTTACATATAACATGCTAAATTTATAACAATCTAGTTCGAATTGGTACCTTAACTTCAGTAGGAGGCAAAAACTCTACCGCTTTATAGCCCTGTCTCCCTTTTTTATGTTGTCACAGGTTACGTCTTTATCTCTTGTGTGCCCAATAACATAAATATAATTATTTTTTATGCATCTGTCTTTTAAATCATGTAGAAATAAAAAGTGGAGTTAAAAAACAAAAATGTAATAATATTTGCTTTTATATTCACCCCAGTAGTTACCTTTACTGGGCAAAATGAGTATGCCAATAAAGAGATAGAAATTATAAAAAAGGATTCTTTTATTTCAGACGTTTTAAATTGAAGTATAGTCAGTTTAAAATGTTGTGTTAATTTCTGGTGTACAGAATAGTGATTCAGTTATACATATATACATATATATTCCTTTTCACATTATTTTTCATTATAGGTTATTACAAGATATTGAATATAGTTCCCTGTGATGTACAGTGAAACCTTGTTGTTTAACTTTTTTTATTCTTATTTTTATTGAACTGTAGTCAGTTTACAATGTTAGTTTCAAGTGCACAGCAAAGTAATTATTTATACATATACATAAATACATACATATATATATGTTTTCAGTTTCTTTTCCATTATGGCTCATTACAAGAAATTGAATATAGTTCCCTGGGTTATACAGTAGTTCCTTAATATTTATCTATTTTATATATAGTAATGTATATCAGTTAATCCCAGACTCCTAATCTGTCCCTTCCCCCTGCCTTTCCCCCCTTGTAACCAGAGCTTGTTTTCCATGTTGGTGAGTCTATTTTGGGCTTGTAAATAAAATTTGTATAATTTTTTCTTTTAGATTCCACATATAAGTGACATCTTATGATATTTGTCTTTCTTGTCTGATTTACTACATTTAGTGATAATCTCTGTGTCCATTCCATGTTACTGCAAATGGCATTATTTCATTCTTTTTTATGGCTGAGTAATATTCCAGTATATATATATATATATATATATATATATATATATATATATATATATATATATATATATATATATATCTTCTTTATCCATTCATCTGTTGATGGACATTTAGGTTGTTTCCATATCTTGGCTATTGTAAATAGTGCTGCTGTGAACACCAGGGGTGCATGTGTCTTAAAAAAAGATTCTTTAAAAAGAATGTCTTTTGGCTTCTTTTTAAAATTCCTCTCTCTTTGCTGTTATTCTCCTTTTGTTCACACATTATTTTCCTAGTTTCCTTTAGTTCCTTTGTCCATGATTTCCTTTAGTTCTTTGAGCATATTTAAGACAGTTTTTTTTTTTAGAGTCTTCACCCAGTAAGTCCAATGTCTGTGTTTCCTCAGAATTTATTTCTGTCAATTTATTTTATTCCATTCAATGTTATAATGCTGTAACTCTGGAAATCAGATTCTCTCCCTTCCCCAGGGCTTGATATTTGGCTGCTTTTTGAAGACTGTAGTAATCCATTTATTTAGTAACTTTTCTATACTATTTTTGCAAAGGTCGTATCAGTTGTCATGTGTGGTCACTAAAATCTCTGTTGCTTTAGCTTTTGTTAAGCCAATGTTTTGACAGGGATTCCACTGAATTCCAAGAATTTAAAAACAGGAATATAGAAATACCTGTCCCAGTCTTTGCAGATTGGCTCTGTGCCAGGGCTCTTCAGCACTTAGCCACTCTTGTGCTGAGTCTAGCGATCATCCAGGGCTGAAAACTTAGGGTCTTTTCTGGTCTTTTCTGAGCCTACATCTTGCCCTGAGCATGCACATGACTTTCTATGTTCCCCAACATACACAGGTACTTTTGAATACAATGATTTTTTAAACAAATGTTCCTTAACTTTTCTACCTAGTCTTCGGATGGTTATTTTATGTCTCAACTGTAGTCTTTAGCTCTAGGCGACTGTGGGTAGTTTGTTAGCCTTACAGTGTTTTCAAGGAATGTATGCTGCTCTTCCACCCGGAGCGAGTTTTGTATTAGGTGACACAGAGGTGAGCACCTTGCACCAGTCCTTCAGGTAGCCCCTAGACAGGATAGGACAGACATACACAATCATTTGTGGATAAAGTCTACTTTTTCCCTTTTGTAACCAGGTACCAGGGTCCCCAACTGGGAATGCAGACACCCATCTTCAAGATTGCCACTGAGCTAAGGAGAGAGAGGGGCTGGGGCAAGTAAAAATACCACACAGCTTTCCTCTCATTTTTTAAAAGTTTTTAGTTTCATTTTTGGGGGGGGTAATTAAGTTCATTTATTTAATTATGTATTTAATGGAGGTCTTGGGGATTGAACCCAGGACCTCATGCAAGCCAAGCATGTACTCTACCACTTGAGCTACACTCTCCACCCCTATCCTTCCATTTTTAAGTTGTCTTTTTCTTGACTCTGCATTTTGCTTGGTTGCTGTAAATCTGTGTCTGTTTTTCAGAGTTCTGACAAAGTTGATTCTGATTGTTTCTGCATGTTCTTCAGTGTTTCTATAGAAGTATGGGATCTTGGAGCTGCCTAATCTACCATTTTGTTGATGTCACTCCTTACTTTGTAATTTTGTATTTGAAAGCATTACTTCTTAGTGACTGCACGTTGTTTCATTGTAGAGGTGTACCATAATTTATTGTAAATTATGCTGTGATGAACATCTTTCTAAATCTGATTTTTTAGCTTAGGAGAAATTTCTGAAAGTGGAATAAATGTGTCAAAAGTTATGAACATTTTTTAGTCTCTTCCTATTTATTGCTTAATTGCCCTGCAGAAGGTATTTTTGTGTCAATTTATGTTTCCACAGGCAATGTATGAGAGTGTTCATTTCATCTGTAATTTAATAGTCTTTCTCTATTTAATAGGGGGAAAGGCATCTTCTGGTTGTTCTATGTCTGCTCTCTTAAGAGTTCCTCATATGGCTTGAGTTTGAATTCATTCATTGCTGTGTTCCCTCGCTTTGTGATGTATTTCAATTTACCAATTTTCTAAATATATGTGGGTCCAAGAAGTTACACCACTTCTTCTGGTGAAGAATACAACATTTTCCTGTTCTCATATATAAAAGTTTGAATTTATTTTCTAGTGAATTTGAATGGTGCCTATCCCAAGCTGGTGCCTTTCAGACCTGCAGGACGGCTGATCTCCCCACCTCTGCTACTCTCTGTGATTTTCAACATTCTTCTCAGCCTGGCCATGCACATTGTGGGCTTCATTCTGGTACAGAGGCAGCCTTGGTATTCCATGGAGATGCACAGGTATGATCACAGCCTCGTTTCCAGCTTCTCACATTCTAATTTCTGTCGAACATTGTGCGGCCCATATGATGAGAGGCAAATGGATCTTCATTCTGCCAAAAGCTTTGGCTTCCTTAAGGCCCTTGGCAATTTTCCAGTCATCTTCTCTTCTCTGTAGCACAGTTTGTGGTGTCATTCATTGACACGTGTCTTTGCTCATCTTGTATGATAATAAACCATGTCCATCTTTTATATCTAGGGTGACCATGCATTATAGTCCGGCTAGGCAGCCCTAGTCTAAGTCTGATATCCCAATGAAATGATTAATTTTTCCCTTTCACATTCACATCTGTGCCTGTTGGATGATAAAATTATATGGTCATTCTGCTTGTAAATGTTCAGAGATCTTAAGCAAACAGAAGGAATAATCATGACTTACTTACTGTCTTTTTCTCGCAAATAGCCTTAACACATGATCGGTGCCCAATTTATTGAATATATAACTTAGCTGAATTTGTTATCTATCTATCTGTCTATCAATCTATCTATCTATCTTCTATCTTCTATCATCATCATCATCTGTCTATCTACCCAAAATATAGCTCTATACATGCTGGTTTATTTCTTCAGTATATTCTTTCTCAAAGTATAGGCAATTATAAAAGCATTGAGGACATGCAGTTGTGTGGATACAAATGCTTCATAAGGACTTGCCATCTCCCTTCTTCATCAGTTTCTTTGGTTTCCTTTTTAGTGCCTGCACGATGCGAAATGAAACCATCTCAAAGTTAACCGTTTCTCCAACTGCTCTAGAAAAGAATGGAAGTAACGGTGACTTCCCAAGTTTTGAGAATACTACTATATGGTTCTTGGGAACAATCAATTGCATCATTGTGGCTCTTGTCTTCTCTAAAGGAAAACCATTCAGGCAGCCCACCTACAGAAACTGTGAGTAGGACTATACCAGATCAGAGGTGAGATGTCATCAGAGAGGAGGACAAGCCTGGGTCACTCAAGGAGCACTTTCAGACTTGGTGCATCTAGGGTCTCCTGACTTCCACTCCAGGGCTCTGTAAAAAAAAAAAAATATATGCAGTCTCATTTCTGGTCCCTTTCTACCTCCTTCAAAGCTGCATTAATACTAGGGCTTCTTAATCCACCTTTTTCCTTCACTCGAAATTTAGGTGTCTTCTCATGGGATCACTCCAGATGAGGAAGACACATTTCTCCACTTTGTCAGTACTTGTCAGAATTCATCTTGGAGGAAGTTGGGAGAAGGGTCACAGTACTCAGTTGGAAGTGTCTCCTGCCGTGTATAAGATGGTCAGGATGGCATTGTGTGGTTGGCAGTTCTGGGAGTGATTCCAGCCTGGAGGAACCTGACTATAGAAGATTATTGAGGCTCTTGGCCAAAGTACCTGTCACCTCGTTACACTCTGGGCTGGGGGTGGAGGTGTGTGTTAGGAGAAGTGGGTGACCTGGTTAGCCTTTGAGACTTTTATTTATATAGCATCGCCATTCCTCTAATTGGGAAAATTTAGAAGAAAAAGTTGAAGAATTAATATCATCATAAAAATCTGTTTGGAGAAAGTTATTTTACTCTTCTTCAGATGACGAAGCAGTCGAATGTGACCTTCACACAATTGCAATTTAAACATTTGTTTAATTTCAGCCCTTCTTTTTTCCAGAGAAGGATTTGAGGCAGATGATTTGCATGAAGGAGACCCAGATATTTGGCTATCTCCAAGGCATTTATTGAAAATGTATTTTGCCAATGTTACCCTATATATAGTTCCCATTTTTATTAATTGAAACATATAACATGCATGTCAAAATTTCCACTTACCTCAAGGACAGGCATAGACATTGCAGAGGTGAGACCCATTGCATAGAAATGAGTACTCTTCATCCTTTATGCTGTGTTAGGTGTAGAAATCAAGTAAATTTAATCAGTGTTAATCTAAAATATGTCTATCAATAAGTGTAACACTCTGTACTCAGATTTATCTAAATGATAGTTTGTGTTCTTATTTCCTCAGATATATTTGTCCTTGTACTGGCCATACAGCTGGGTGTGTGTCTATTCATTCTATTTGCTGATTTTCCAGACTTATATAGGCGTTTGGATGTAAGTTTTATTTCTGGGATATGATGAGATTTTGTAGTTATATAACATCCTGACTTCAAAAAGCAAGTCACAATTACAGTTGACATGAATTCTTGACACCAATTACTCTTTTGAGATGATAAGGTTAAAAAGAATGCTGAGTTTATTCATACTTTTTTATTTAAGCTGATCAGGAAATAAAATTCTGTCCAATCTTGACTAAGTATTTCAAATACATTGAACATTTTTCTTTTCAAAGATCCCTGTAAGATTGGAAATTCTATTTATACATCTTCTCTTCCAAATGTGACAGAATTTTCCTCTAAATGGTTTTGTTTTGAAGCTGTTTAAAACAGTTTTGCCTATAACACTTTTGGGGTTAGTTCTCAAATCTGTATTTACTTTTTTTTTTTAACTCTTTAAAAACATGCTTTTCTGTATGTACATAATGTCTATGGAACTTACTTTAAAAGATTCATATTTTGAAACTCATAAACTCCCTTAAATTTTCTAATTTTAAGACAACTTTGAAACTCTGTAAGAGACAGAAATTTTACATATTCAAGCAAGGGGAAATATACATATTTTAATTCCTCTAATCTGTTCTTTTAAATTTGATTTAATCATTGCTAACTACCCTTTAGACCAATAAATGAAGTACAGAAGGGATGATAGAAAAACTGAGCTCTTAGTTCTTTGTGAAGTTGCCTGTCTGCTTCTCCATCTCAAAGATAAGTTTCACATGAAGGCCAAGATCCTGTCTTATTCCTTCTTATATTACCAGTGCCTGTCATAGTGAACGGCACATAAAGACAGTGACTGACTCATCATTGCACATCAGCTTCCTAAATGTAGACAAGCATTTGGACTACATAGTGCATTCCAAACCAGCAGCACCTTCACAAACCCATGGTGAAGTTTGACATCCAAACTGATATCTACATTCAGTTTTTCATTTTTGTAATTGTATTGCTGTGATTAACAGTGTAGTTGTATTCGTGAATTAGATTAAGTACTCATGGAGATAAAAAGAATCTTTGCCCACTAGTCTTCTAAATGAATTAAAACTTCTTAGTCCTGCCAAAGTTAAGGTTAAGACATGTTGGATTTAGTTACACTCTTTAATAGAGAAGACTCCTACAGGAGAGCTGGGTCCTCTGTTATAACAAAATAAGGAACATATTTGGTGTGGAGGGAACTGATGTGTGGAGTCATTGTCAGCATGACTTCAAAAGATTCTGCAAAGACTTATTGCTTACCTTAAAAATAGTTATTTTTCTTATTATTACATAAAATTATGAGTGCATTTAGAACATGTAAATATGCAGGCAAGGAAAATGATAACATTATTGACTATAACCTTTGATGTTTGAAAATTCATGTATTATAAATGTTCCTTTGATTTATGACGTCTAGTTATTTTAAATGGGATCATGCTACTTTGCAGCCTAGTTATTGCTCACTTAAAAAATGCATGAATTTTTTCAAATAGAGAAAACGTTCACATGATTTTAAATTCTAAAGTTAGAGAAGTTATGTTGTGAGAACCTCCCTCCCATCCTTGTTCCCCAACTCCAAGTTCCCCTCTCTAG
This sequence comes from Camelus ferus, assembly GCF_009834535.1. Classification (NCBI taxonomy): domain Eukaryota; kingdom Metazoa; phylum Chordata; class Mammalia; order Artiodactyla; family Camelidae; genus Camelus; species Camelus ferus. The sequence goes on from NC_045696.1 coordinate 64,116,969, forward strand.
AGACAACTGATAACCCCAATTTATTTTACACACTTTTAGAGATACATTATACTTATGTATGAATATATTCCTTATATGTATTTTCTGCCACATTTTTACCCAAATAGTAGGAAACTATTACATTTGTCCAAGTCTTTTGAGATGGAGATGTTGTTGTGAGGTGTAAGACAGGTATTGGAGGAATTATCTATGGGGGGAAAAGGTTAGGAGGCCAGAGGAGGTGGGGAGGGCACCACATTAGGAAGTGGGTCTGACCCTCGTGAAGGACAGAGGGCAAGAAGGAGGACTGCGTGAGCAGCTTCGGACTGCCACGCAAGTCCAAGGAAGTCAAGGCCAAAGTTGCCCATCAGAGGTGTCTAGTGTTCCACAAGAATGTGTGTGATTAGAAGCCCTGCTTTCCTCGGTTATTAGCTATGAGGGGCCCAGGGGAAGTGTGGCCTTAAGGTGAATGTGGTGGTAGAGTCTGAGCATAGCCTTTGGAGTTTCAGCCCTTTGGTTGATCCTCCCAGCATAGAGTTGTAACAGTTTTTACTCCCACTGATGTATAAGGCAATACATGAGGCAGTGCCAGGTACAAAAAAAGTGCTCCTGGCTTCGTTTCACTCATTCATCCATTGAATTATACATGTATATCATATATATCACATGCCTGGGGAGGGATCAGGGAAGATACAGAGAAAGTGGGGAAAGAGACAGGTCGTGACAGCTGAATTCAGCCCTGATTGCTCCACTGGCAAGTGCCCTTACGATGGCACAGCTTGGGCAGCTGTATGCACAGCCCTGGGGGTTAAGCCCTGACCCAGGGCTCAAAAGCAGGGTTCAGCTGAAGGGAGATGTGGCACCAGAGGGAAGAGGGCAATGCTGCCCAGTGTGGAGGTTTGACACGTGTACCCTCAGAGCTTCCTGGGGAGAGAGCCACAGTCCTGTATTCCCTCATAAGAAAACAAGGCAAGCAAACAAAAAGCCACTTTTACTTTTTTTTTATTGCAAAGTGACCAAATTATTTTAGAAAATTTTGAAGTTACGAAGGAAAAAGAAAGAAAGGAAGATAAAAGAAAGCTACAGAGTCCCCAAATCATCGCAAGCATTGAATGTAATCCTTCCACATTTTCTGTGCAGTCATGCATAGAAAACTTACATGTATGAAGTATGTATCTGTGTCTCAAGGTAACACATACCTACACATACATGATGTGTCTATTACACCAGTAATTTATAACCTATGAAAATGCACATCGTGAATGCATGAACATTTTTGCAGCATCATCTGTGTCTTCAGACTGACTGTGCTTCTCCGTTTCCCACCAGCTGCTCTGCACGCCTGCCCTGTGGAGGGTCTACATCATCATTATGCTCAGCTCCAATTTCATTGTGTCCCTTATTGTGGAGGTAAGTGTCCTCAGTTTGCTGAACACACTGGTTGGGGCGGTGGAGCCGTTCTTTGGGAGTCTGGAGAAGGAAGAGGTTTAGCTGAGGAGGATCAACAGTGCAAGGTGCTCCCTTCCTTGGCAACATGAGCAACGATGTTTCTGTCTGATGAATTCCAAGCAAGGCATTAGTTTTCTTATCTGTGAAGTGGAGCTGGGGAGAATGGAACAAGGTCCTATTTTTTTCTGTAATTCACAAATAAAGACTCAACTCAATTTATTTTTTTGAAATTGAGGTGTGATTTGCATACTATAAAATTCACCTTTTGCAAGTATCCAATTCAGTCATTTTTAGTATGTTTGCTGAGTGTGCAACCACCACCACTAATTCCAGAACATTCTCATCTCCCTGAAAGAAACCCTGTACCCATTAGCAGTTGCTCCTTATTTCCCTTTCTTCCTCCTTCACCCCATAGCAACCACTAATCTATTTTCTGTCCCTGTGGATTTGCCTATTCTGGGCATTCCATATAAAGGGGATCATACAGTAGATGGCCGTTTGTGTGTGGCTTCTTTCACTTAACAACTTGTATCATTTTCACTTTACAGATGGGAAATGAGATTCATAGTGTGCTTTTCCCGACGTTTATTCTTTATGCTCCATTTCCTCAGTAAAACGAACTTGTATTTCTCCTTTCCCTCGCTGCGTGGTTCACTCTCTCCTCCTTCAGTGCTGTTAGATACAATCTCCATTTCTTTAAGCCCACTCTTGGGGGCGGGGTGTCCCAGAAAAGGCATCCGTTTCGTGGGAGAGATGAACTAGAAGACTGCACCTGTCCCTGTTCCTGCTCTCAGCTACAAGCCTAGGCTTGTTCCAGTGAGGGGCGACTCATGGGGAGCTGAGAGCTCCTGGAGGCTGACTTCCCTGCGGTATTTTATGGGCAGAAGCTCAAGGAACCTTCCTTACTAAGCAGGGTAAAGGTTGCACAGGAGCTGGTGGCAGAACAGGACAGAATTAGGATAAGGAGCATCTCACTTCTAAGGGCTTCTCAAACCACAGTGGGTATCAGAACCCCTGGAGGGCTTGTTAAAACACAGATTGTCCAGCCCTGCCCCAGCATTTCTGATTCAGTAGGTCTGTAGTTGACACAAGCTTTTGTTTCTAATATGTTACCTGGTGATTCTGAAGCAGCTGACTCCGGGACCACACTGAGAAGTTCTATGCTAAACCATATGCTCTCCAAAGAAACCAAATTAATAATAGAGCATCACCATGGGAGTCCTTTATGGAGTTGCAGGGAGATGATCCTCGTCCTTTATGGGATAACCTTATGTACATATCTTGTCGCTGTCCACAGTCACATCATTTCCTGTCTAGAACATCTTTCTCCATTTCTGCATACTGAAATGCCATTCCACCCTCTATGGCACAGCTGTGGCATTATCCTGTTCATGAATTTTTCCTGATGCCTGAATCAGTTAGGCAAGTAACTAAGTTCAGTTAACAGTGGCTTAAACAATAAAGGTATTTATTGACTCACTTAACGAGAAGATTGGAGGTGAGTGGCTTCAGGTCTAGTTTAGTGACTCTGTGGCATCCTTGGGGATCCACGTTCTTCCACCATTCTTCTGTGTCACCATCCTTAGAGGCTGACCTTTTGTGTTGGTGGTTGTTGCTTATGGTACCCAGCTAGCTCCCATTCTGTTTTCCCATTCTGGGCATTCTGTTTTCAGTGCAGGAAAAAATATGGAAGATGAGGCACCAGCAAGCTTTTTCCCCTCAAGTATAAACTTTTTATCAGACAGCAGAAAAATGTCTCACAGCCCACCAACAGGTTTCCTCTTATGTCTCATTGCTGAGGACTTTATCTCATCTTCATCTTTAGAAGAAAAGTATTCTGGGGAAGTGGATCTATGCCAAAAAGTTAGACAGATTGGCTCAGACTGTTTATGATTTTTTTGTTTTCTTTTTAGGTGGGCAGGGAAAAGCTGAGAGGAATGGGCTGTAGGGTAATCAAGCAGCAAAGTCTGCCGTAATCCCCCAGCAGGAAGCCATTCTACTGTCAGTATATTTGCAGTTAAGAGTATACACTGGGGAGTAGTCTACCTGGGTGTGAGTCCTGGCTCCACCCTTTCCTGCTATCTGACTTTGGTTAAAGTTACTACACTTCTCTGCATCTCTGTTTCCTCATCTGTAAAATGATGATAATAATGGTACCTTATCTCATAGGGTTACTGCGACCATGAAATGTGAACAGTGAAAAGCACAGTGCTTAGTAAATATCAGCTATCATTTTTATATTATCTCTTGTGGTACTTACCATTCCTTACTTTGTATCTCTCAATCATTTTCTCATTCACTTTTTCCACAAGCACTTGTCGAACATGTGCTATGTCCTAGGGCATGATGTGAAAGGGAGAATGGCAGAGGGGTAGAGCTCACAATCACAATCTACAGGGAGAAAGAGGACAAGCATTATCATTATTTGGGTATAAATTTCTTCACTTGCCATTAAACTGTGGTGGCAAAAAGTCGTCTCGGTAGCCATAGCACCTGAAACCCTGCTTTATTCTCATAGGAGCTGGGTAAAGGCTTATTCAATTGTTAAATGTAAGAAGTGAGCCTGCCCACCCCCAGCAGACGGAGAGGGTAGTTTGATACTCATGAAACAGGTTTGAGTGAGACCTTATCCTTACTTTGCTGAGTCTCATAATCTAACCTCCTGCTAACAGGCAGGGGAGCTAACGTGGATAGCTTTAACCCCTCTCTTTTTATTACTTATGTGTTTATTCATATACGTATGAATTACTTGAACAGCCAATCAGAAGAGCTTGTATAATGAAGTTTTCGTTTGTTTATTTTAAGAAGTGGTATCTCATCAAGGCATTCCTTTTTGTTTCTAGTTCTGCATTTAATGTACAATGTAGAGTGACAGGGCAGATCATCGCTCAGTGGTTTCCTTGTAGGGCAACAAAGCAATACAGATCATCCTACTTCTAGAACTGTAGAAAAGCTCAGGACATGGTATAGAGCACTCAAATCTTTCTCTGTGTGTATGTTCATCTGTTTTGTCTAAATCCTGCTAAGATTTCCTGGAGGTGAGTTAGATTTTAAAACCTTTCATTGGATACCTATGATCCTCCTTATCCCAGCTCTAAGGAGAACTATTGTTCTTCTGTTAATTAAGGACAAATAATCTTGCTGTGGGAAAGTGGAGTAACAGGTCTGGCAAGGTGATCCCTGAGGTTGGCAAGATGCAGATGAGATGGCTGTGTGGACGTTTAACAGCCTGTCAGCAGATGATCAGTTTTTAGAGGAATATTCAGGTTAGTTGTTCTCTGTCATTTCCATGGGCAGCAGATTCAGATGTCAAAGAGGGGTGGATTTTAGGAAACTATTATCTCTAGCAAAGTTCCCTGTAGAATCCTACAGAATTAACTCAGTTTAGCAAAGACACCACTGATAGACACCAGAACCAGTTCCAATCCTGCGGGACGCTCGGTTCCCCATGTTTTCCTCTTCATTTCTTTCCTGATCACTTCTAAGATGGTCAACCTCTCTGACCACATATGATTTTTAAAAAAATGAAATTAACATGATAACCTCTCATGCACTCTGTTTTACAAGTTATAACTTGGGCTCTATTCGAGGCTCAGTCTAACTCATGACATAAATGGCAGTCCAAAATGTTTCCAAAGAGACATAACTTTTGTAATCTTAAAAAAACACATTGCAGTGAAATATTTGTAAGTGAAGATTGAAGGCTTATGTGAATAAGGCCACAACGCACAGCCATTTGTTAAAGGAATAGTTCAGAAGAATGGTAAAGGGAGGCAGCTATGCCAAGCCATGCCCTGCATTGTGAGGGAAGGTGTTTAACCTTTAGGACAAATGTAAGAGGAAGGAATTATTATTTCTAATCACTAAGGCTCAGATGGGGTAATTAATTTGCCCATAGTAGGTGTCAGAGCTGGGACTCAAACCCCGATCTGCCCAATTCCAAGACTGAGGCCCACATTCCAATTTTATCCACCTGTGTTCATGACTGTGCAGCTCGAGTACACCCAAGCCACATCATATAAGTGGCACATCTTTCTATAGGGATAGTACCATTTGGTAGTAAGTAATTTTAAATGTCATTTACATTAATAATTTTTTTTCCTTTTTTCTAGTTTGTTTCTTTTCTTTTGCGGGGGGTAATTAGGTTTATTTATTTATTTATTCATTAGTTTTTAATGGAGGTACTGGGGATCGAACCCAGGACCTCATGCATGTTAGGCATGCACACTACCACTGAGCTATACCCTTTCCCCCACCAAATGTGGAGGTAGTAAGGAGTGGACTGCAGAATTTGGATGCTTTTAAGTTTAATTTACATATGAGATTCAGAAGAAATTTCATCCTGGAGGCAGACTACTTCAAGCTATGTTTCTGGATTCTTGAAAATATGTACCTCTCTCTTCTCCCCAAAGAGTTTCTTAAGTGAAAAAGTTTGAGAGGCCATGATCTATTGCTTGAAACCACCTTGGATCTGTCGGAGGCTCAAGTTCTTTGTCAAGCTGGCTTGAAGCAGCCAGTGCAGTGGTGCCTCATGAGGGTCTACGGAAGGCTGTACTCTGGAAAGACTTAGTTTCTGACTGTAAAGAGTAACTCTTTTCTTTTTCAGGAGGCCATTATTGAAAATAGAGCCCTGTGGATGATAATCAAAAGATGTTTTGGCTATCAATCAAAAAGCCAGTATCGGATATGGCAGAGAGCCCTGGCAGATGACCCCAGTTGGCCCCCGATAAACCAGACCTCCTACTCTGACATGCCCAAATGTGGCAGGGGTGTGTCTTACAGCAACCCGGTGTTTGAGAGCAACGAGGAACAGCTGTGAAGGCAATGTGATATCCAAGGTTATATAGCATAGAAACGATGACTAAAGGGACCGTTTTCAGTGATTTTTAAGCAATGAGACTCTTAGAACATTCAGCTGGAGTTTTGGGAATTAAAAACTTCCCCAAGCATGGTGACAAATTAAAATCTTTTTGGTAAAATACTTTCTACGGAGCAGAACACTGCCCTCGGAGAGTGTTTTCTCTTGGCTTCTGAAAGTACTAGAGGTGTTCAGTGAATCAAGAATGTCCCAGGGATGGCAATGAGCCAAGAGATTGGGAGGCTGAAGGAGGAGCGTAGGTAATCTTTCTTCTTAGATAACGTATTTGTTAAATGAGTTGAGGGTATATAGCATAGAACTGTAACATGTTAAAGATCATTTTTTGAATTCTTATTTCATTGATGGAAAAACAAACACACAAGAACCATCATACCGATCTTCACTGCCTGGTTTCCTTCTCTTTGTGGTGCTTTTCAGATCTGAGATGTTTCCTTCTATTTCTGGACTTCTGCGTATTGGTCAGGATAGGCTAAGTGGGTGCTGCAATAATAGGCAACTCCGGGATCTCAGTGCCTTAACATTTGAGAGCTTCTTTCTTGGTCCAGGTGACTCTTTAGAATAGCTCTCCTTGAAGTGGTGACTGGCTCCAGCCTGATGGCTCCACCAACTCAATACAAGGACTCCTCGTGTGCCGTGAGAGGGGGAGGAAGATGGGGGTTCTTCACTGCCTCAGCCCAAAGTAGCCCATATCGCTTCCATCACTCACACCCCATTAACCAGGGATTTGGCAAAGGAGCTGGGAAGTACTGTCTTTACTAGGGCTGGCTTCATGGGCATGTGATCTGGCAGTCATACAGTGCCTCCTGCTCAAAAGGGCCCCTATACTTGGTTTAATACTCTGCTGTTGCCATCTTTAAACTCTTGATTTTTGAGTAAGGGTCCCCGCACTTTTGCTTTGCATCGGGCCCCACCAGTTGTGTAGTTGGTCTGGTTTGTATTCCTGGGAAAGAAAGGAAAGCAGCACATATCAAAGAGCACGAATACCACCCACTAAACTCTGTCTCCTGACCCTGTGAACTTCTGTGTTCTAGGACCCCTCGTCTCACATGCACAACTCCCAGAATTTCCACCCCTCTGCTCTGTTATTTTTGAGAAAAGTTAATCTCATGCATCAACATTCCACATTACCATTAACATATGTCCTCCTGCAATCTACACATTTCTCAAGTTTGAGGCTTTAGTTTTCAGAAAACAAAAATCTCCCTTATCTTCTCACGACTACAATTTGGTTATATTGGATTCATTCAACATGGACAGCACCCAGGTTTCTGGAAGCTCAGCAGGCAACACTGAATTCTAGAAAACCAGCCACAAATAGTATTTGAAAGCTAAAGCAAACTTTTCATGTTCTGGGCATGGAGTGAGTCCCTGACTGGCTTTGCTACTTACCAAAAGCATCTGGAAGCTTTCCCTTCCCCGGCTGAACTCCTGAGCATGGCCGGTAATTCTGGGGACATGGTGTTTCTCAGCCGCAAAGTTACCTGGTTGCTTCTGGTTTTAAAATAGGGTGTGAAGAATCATTAAAACAGAATGCAGACTCTGTCTTCCTTGGTACAGAAAGAAATGTTTCCTTCTACAAAGTCAGCCTGAGTGGTGAGATGGCAGCTCTATATGTCTCTTCCTAAAACTGATAGTTTTTTTCCTTTTTTCAAATATTGTGGGCGGGGACAAGCTACAGTCTACTGATGAGCAAGAGTAGGGTGCTCCGGTCATACTTTGAGGAGCCCCTCACCTAATGCTGTCACCTCTAGCCATCTGAATTGTGATATTCTTCCAGGACTCAGACAAGGAAGGGCTTACCATCCCCACCTTGCAGGTGAGAAAGCTGGGATGCACGGAGAAGAGAGCACACCCAGAGTACAGACACAGCTCTTCTGAGTGAACCTTCTGTTACTTCCAAATACCTCCTAATTACTGAGCTCCAGCAGGGCAGGGTGCATGGCATGACCTCTCCGTCAAACAAAGAGTGAATTTCTTATTTGCCAGGTGCAAGGAGGCGAGCCTTTGCACATACCAGGGCCTTCTGTTCAAATGAATGCCAGGAAGCCTGCCAGGCCGGGGCTGGAGGTGTGTTCAGAACAAAACAAAACCCTGAACCACAGGGCTTTGTCTGTTTGTTTTTCTGAAACTCAGTGTTGCTTTTGTCTTGACCCAAAGTGATTCCACCCTCAGAGAGTCAGACACAGCTGGTAAGGAACAGGGATGGAGGACTCTGGTTCCTCACTGGCCAACCAGCCCTAGAATCTTTGCAAAAGGGACTCCTTCTAAAGATGGTTCTTGAGACTAACTACATCTCAGACGCAGTAAGGGAAAGAGCAGGAAGTGTTCAGCTTGGGAAAATGGGCGTTCACGGCACGGGAGAATTGTATTCAAATACTTGAAGAGATTACCTTGAGGACGAAAGCACTGACCTGGACTGAGTGTCACCACCTGTGGGTGAAGAGCAGGCTGGGAAGCACTTCAGGTCAGCACGGCCAGAGGAGGAAGCCGGCGACCTCACGAGGTGTGAGCTCTGTGACTGTTGGTGGTTCCAGTGGATATTCAAAGACTAATTAGCAAAGGAGGTCAAGTATCGGATGAAACTCAGTTACCTGCGGGGCTCCTTTCAGGCTTGATACGCCCAGTGTGTCATTCTCAGGCTGCTGTGGGAACCCTTGGCTACTGCTGCCCACACGGAACATGAGGCTGAGCCTGTGGGAAGCGGGGCTGGGGAGGTCCCATGGTGTGACCTGACTGCTCTGTACCTTGGAGGGTGGCTTCTGATGGGAACAGGAACCTGGAAAAGAGGTGCACAGTGAGGGGTCCTGACTGCCAAATTAACAGCAGGGAGATACTTCTGATGTGTGTATTTTCTTAGAAAATGATGCTTGAAATTTTTGAGGACAAGAAGCACTCTCCCACGAGAGTGCTCCAAACTCAAAGGCTGAACTACCTGTGCCCAGTATCTTTCCTGACCAGGACTTGGAGGAGAAAAGGACACAGCCACCTGGTCCAAATCATTTGAGAGGGTCCCCTGTATGTTCACTCCAAGGCATGCAGCTCTTACCTGCAGAGAAGAACCGGGACTCCCGGCTCGCCTCACTAAATATGTGATGATGGAAATAGAGACTGGAAATACGCCTGTTCCATCTGTGTCCTTATGTGCTTGCAGAAGTGTGCATTACACACACACACACAGATGTGACACCTGGAAAAAGTGATTATTTATTCAGAGCCTTGTATGTAGTGTATGCTATAATAAATTATTTTGTACAAAAGAGACAAGTAAAATCTATCATTCTGTTGTTCTAAAATCAGTCTCTCTCTCTCTCTCCAGTGAAGTCTTTCACTCTGGCTAAAAAAATGACATGATCTCCGCCAATAATGTCGAGATAAAGCAACAGCTTTACGAAGTCCCAGGGACTCCTAACCCTGCGGGGCTGTGACCCCCAGCTTTGTACACAGGGTGCCATGGTCTGAGGAATACTTTCATCTTCATTCTTCCATTTAAGCCTCGTAACAATCTTAGGAGGAAGTCAGGGCAAGGATTACTATCCTCCTTTTCACAAGGTATCAGATCCTCCAAAGGCTGAGTGACTTGTCCGAGGGCACACAGCTCATAAGAAGAGGAGCTAGAGCTGGATTCAGACCCAGGACCTCTGCCTGTGAATTCCCTGCTGTGTCCGTTTTCCACATTGTTTTCTGCAGGATGAAATGTTTGTGGCACCACCACATGGGAAGGCAGGTGAGGCAGCTTTCCGGTGGGTTGCCATCACGATCACGCTTTCCTCCAAAAAGACCTTTTATCTTTCCTAGAATTTCTCTTGAACCCAACCATCAATCACAGGAAAAGTCACCTCCCACAGCTGAGAGAGTAAAATCATAAAACTAGAGCCCTGTGAGCTTATTTCACGAGATCACATAAAGGTCTGGTTTTTGCCTTCAGCCTCCAGAAGCAGAAACCCGTATCTCCGCTTGAACTTTGCTCACCTCCTGTTTTGTACAGCATTTTAGGGTCACACGGATTTTCTCTTGGCTTTGTACCATACTCACTTTTTAAAAATATATGTTATTTGTATCACTTTATTTTTTATTGAAGTGTAGTTGATTTACAATGTTAGTTTCTGGTGTACAACAAAGGGATTCAGTTATACATATACATAGATATATATTTCTTTTCAGATTCTTTTCCATTATATGTTATTACATAAAATTGAATGTAGTTCTCTGTGCTATACAGTAGGTCCTTGCTGTTTATTTATTTTATATACAGTAATGTGTGTCTGTTAATCCCCACCCCCTAATTTATCCCTCCCTGCCATTTCCCCTTTAGTAACCATAGTTCGTTTTCTATGTCCGTGCCATGATTACTTCTTTATGCTTAAAAAAAAAAAAACACAAAAACTTGAAAATTGCTGCTGCACAACTTTGTCTGCCCTTTGGTTTCCATTAGGCTTCTTAAAATGACCCTTTAAACTTTATCAACAAAATTACCTCTCCTTGGAGGCATTGAGAAAATCTTAGGATGAGTCACACTGGCTTTCCCAAACACACCAAGCTTGTTCCTTCCTCAGGAGGACTGCGGTGGCCATCCTTTCTGCCCTGAATGCTCCCCCACCCCCACCGGCTCCCACCCTCCTGGCTGACTCCTCATTCAGGTTTCAACTCATTCATCACGTCCTCAAAGAAGCCTGCCCTGCCCTAACCACTTCATCTAAGGGTGTCCTCACCCCACTAGCTTGGCTTGTTTCTTACATAATACTTATGCAAACCCTTCAGGAGACCGAGGTGGAAACAATGCCATTTGTTCAAGATCATCCACCTGCAAAATGGGAGACCTGGGTAGAAAATCCAGGTCTACTGATTTCCAAACCCAAGTCTTTTATGTTCTTCGCCCCCAGCCAGATCCTGCTAATCCCATCAGCCCACCCACTGAGGAAAAGAATGTAACATGTTGCACAGCAATGCCTGTGGTTGAATGAAGAGACTTCTAGGGGTTATCCAGACCCTTCCAGCTCTGTTTCCTTTGCTATCTCCTCCAGACTGTCTCTCCTTAGTGTTTCAACTCCATGAAAAATCTGATAAAGCCCTGGTCTGTGATAAAGGCTGCACACATATTGACTAAGGAAACTGTTGCGTTTCAAGTCGTGGGTGAGGGTGACTAGGCTGCTGGAAGGTCTCACATACGTTGCATGTATTATGCACTGCACAACTCAGCGGGGCACCATTCGTTTCACACTGTGTTGCAGGTCAAAAATGGTGGCTGTATGTGATATCAAGAAAGCTTTGTGGCTAAGTGAGATAGTTTTCTTTTGGAATCACAAACATGGGTATGCAATGAAGAGTCCCACCCGTTCCCCTCTCCAATCAGTTCTTAAATCCTTGCACACTCTTGGCAATATCTCTCATGTAGGACCTTGGCCACCACCTACCTAAATATGAATGTCTTAGCTTGTCTCCCCAACTGAGCTCTCTCTTCTATTTTTGCTTCTCAAGGTCTCCATTAATTTTATCGCCCACCTCTGATCTTGTCACATCCATGGTCAGAAACCTTTTGTAGTCTAAATTATCTACCAGATAAAATATACATTGTTTAGTAGGGAATTCAAGACCCTTTGTACTGGCCCCATCTCAGACGTTTCTCTATCTTGTGCTCTGTGTTGCCACAAACTGTCATCCCCAGCATTCAGTAACTAGCTTATTCCCAACATACAGTAACCACTTTCCCACTCAATACCTCTGCTCATGCTGATTTCTCTTTGAAATTTTACCCTTATCTTCATACATCCAAATCCCACCTATTTCTCAAGATCTAATTAGAATGTGACTGGACCTGCCAAGCCAAAAAGGAGATCTCTTTTATCTGCACACACATCACACTCTACGTATCGATCCTTTGAATAACAGGCAGTTCTTTTTACTTTGTATTATGGTTCTGGACTGTTTCAAATTCCTCCAAATCCTATACAACCCCACTTTAACTAAAGAGCACCTTTCTCTGGAGGTAGGGACCAAGCCTGATTCATTTCATCTTCCCACACTGCGCCTAGCACAGGGCCATGGTTGGAGTGCTGCAAGCAGCTGTGGCTTATGAGTCGATAAAAGAATATAATCACTGGGACACTTTGTTGATTAATTTCTCCTCCTTTGTCTGTGAACATCTGTTTTCCACTCGGTACAAAGAAGCTTAACTAAAACAATAGGACTGTGAATAAATACAACCAAAAGTACAAAGTATACTGATTCCAATGTGCTTGATGAGTTTGGCTCTCCATTTATACTGTGTGTGTGGGGAGGTGTGCTGTGGGATTAGAAGAGCTGGGTATATGCTACAAAGACCGTCTCAATATGTAGAGGATGCTAGAAATTTATCTGTGAGCGTAGACTCTCCTAGAAGGGTACTCAACTCAAGGAAAGAGAGAATTGAGGCAAGCAACCATGTTTGAAAACCAAACATTGGGTATTAGGGTACAGAAGCGAAGTTTCAGTGCAACTGGGTGTGTATTTTTCAGTCTGTTCTCTGGTTTCACCCCACCTTTATGAACTTTTGCAAGAGCCCAAGGAAGAGAAAGCTATGATGAAATGAGAGATGAGACAGAGCTAGAGATGGAGACAGAGATAGGGATTGAGGTGGAGACAGCGATAGGGATGGGGTGGAGACAGACATAGGGATAGGGGTGGAGACAGACATAGGGATAGGGGTGGAGACAGAGATAGAGGCCCACTCTGTGATCGGTGTGTCAGAGTGTAATAAAGGCAGGGTGGAAGGAATCTACCTGTGACTTCTGTCACTTGGCAGTGATGTGACTGTGGGAGCATCGGTGGGAGATGCATTTTGCCAGTGGCTAGTGGTGTCACACAGAGACATATAGGTGACATAAACAGTCTGAGCCTGTCCCCAAATGGCTAAGGAAGGTAGAAAGTGGCTAAAGGAGATGGAGAATGGCGAGGTGTGATAGAGTGGTGTGCCACCTGGGGTCCCCTGCAACTGATCTCAGGGTCAGATCAGACCCACAGAAACCTCATGGAAGCTGCAGAGGTCATCTCAGAGCAGTGGTCTGTGGTCTGAGTGGGAGGGAAGAGCATGCTGTCACCAGGAGCCCTCCATGCAACATTCTGTGGACCTTCTCAATAACTCAGGAGGGGCTTCAGCATGGCAGTGCTTCTGTGACCCTGTTTTTGACTGCTGCCCCAGGTTTATGTGACCAGGGAAACATAGCTTGTAAAGACTGGAGAGATACCTCCCCAGGAAGTGAAGTGCACTTGGCGAAAGAGCAGGTAGGAACACTTAGGGGTAAAAGCACTCCGGGAAAGCAGCTCAGAGCCCCAGGGCCACTCCGTGCTCCTGATCTGCGCAGGAACTGAGCAAAGTACAAGATGAGGTGACTTGACAGCTGGGTGGGCGCTCTTTCTTGAAAGCCAACTCAGTTCTCTTGACCCAGCCCAAGGTTAGCTTTGAGGATATAAAGGCTTAAATAACCTCAAGAATTCAGCTGCAATCCATGACTAACTGGAAACTGGTTTGGTCTGGGGATAATGTTATAGGTTCAGATCCTCCCTAGATGAATGCTAGTTTGATCTGGATGCCAAGACTCCTACTTGGGAAAGACCAAATATTTGTGTCTGCCCACACCTTACACAGCAAGTGTCCCAGGGCAGAGCGGGTGGCTCAGGACTGGAGCCTATGTGGGGGCAGAGGTGACCTGTGGAGGCATAGGAACAGCCATGCTAGCTGAAGTCATAGGCTCTCGACAAGTACCCCCTTCTGACCTCATCTCCGGGACCACACAGTATTCAGATAAAGTCAATCTCAAAAGTGCCTCTTTTGGGCAATGGCATGTGGCAGCTCAGAGTATAAGCGTAGCAGTCAGACAGGTATGAGCTCTAACCCAGACTTCTCTGATTTCTGCTTTTGAGCAAATTAGTTACTATGTCTACATCTTAGTTTCCTTGGCTATTGGCATGAGAATATTATTTATTATCTCATTCATAGCTGCAAAAATCCATGGAGATTAAATGTGGCACATAATTTCTTTTCCCACACTTCTCATGCTTTAAGGAGGATTTTAAAGTTTTGGCTTTGTATATAGTAGTTATTTAATGTGTTGTGTGAATCAGGGAAGGAGTAAGTGAAAGAACGCATAGGTGGAGAATAAATGAAATAATGGACACACTATAAACTTTCAGGGAATCGAATGAATATAATTCTTTTTTAATTAAAAGGTAATTATCAATGATTTACTAATTGTTTAAAATTATTTTTCAGTTAATCTGCCTATTCTTTTTTATTTAAAATGAGATACACAGTGACCCACCACCAGCCTTTGTTTACAAAATCAATTATTTGTGTTTCCAGAGTCAACTTTCTTTTTAGAATTTATTTTACAGCCTGACTATCCTGAAGGACTGCTTTTTAAAATTAACCCTTCCTGGATGATTTCCAAGACTCCAGAATCTCCTATAAGATGCAAAGACTTGTACAAAGCAGTCCCGATTCGGACATATTTGTAGGTAGTATTGAGTTGATTTTTTGCTGTCACATCATATGTTAGCCCACTCTCCCCAGGGGAATAGTCCACAGCACTTCATAGGTTTCTTTTTGGAACACAGTTCTCAAATTTGACCCACCATGAAACCCCCCAAGGAGCTTATTAGAAGTGAAGTCCTGGGCCTGGACTCAGACAAACTCAGTCAGTATCTCTGGACTAGGTCCTGGGGAGCCCAAACTTTATCAAGCTCTCCAGGTGATTCTGATGATGAATCAGATTTAGGAACTGTAATCTTAAAAAAATAACTTAGATGATTTCCCCCTAAATGTACTATCTTGCATTTATCCCCACAGAGACTCATCTACAATTTTCACCACCAGCTCCTGCTGTGCTGAGAGAATACTTTATGGTGTATTTCCTTTGGAAATGCTACGTTCCACTGTGCATTCTCGACTCTGTGTTATAAAAGCAGTCCCTGGTGGGAAGAAAGTCTGTTGACAGACTTCTCTCCCTTCGAGGTGAGCACGTCCATCCCTGCTCTTTGTTAGAGCTCTAAGTACTCCATTCTTGACAACACAATCACCTGCCGGCTAAGTTCAGTGAGAAAGCACTGCCCCTAGCCCAAGGCAAAAACATACAATGGTGTTTAATACCTTGTACTCTTAAAGCTAGTCGACAATTTATGTAAAGCTTCCACTCTTTAAGTCATTCAATCTAATCCATCCTTCAGATAAGGGAGAAAAAGCACAACCAATCCTGGTCTGAGGATCTCAGAGAATATTCATCTCTCCAACCAGGTTAGATCATCTGGAATCAATTAGCAAGAAATTAATTTGCTTCAGGACATCAATTCAGAGGGTGATATTCTGCTTAGGATAGATGATGGGCCCAGCTCACTCTGGAAAGCCTAAGTCCATTCCCCGTTTTTATAACCATCCCACCCCACCCCAGCTGTTTTCTTTCTGGGGAAGCCTCTCCGATCGACAAATGTTATTGAACCTCTGTTCTTCGAGTGGAGACCACACCGATTGCAGAAATGCCATTGTTCTTCTGGCCAGCATCCTGCATTGTCTCAATGGTCGACAGTGAGGGGAGCAGAGGTGTGAGTGTGGTGTTCACCAAGATACTGCTCTGACAGCACTGGGGCATCTTTTTGGCCACTGGTCAGACTCTGATAGGTGACTTCCCTGACAAACACAGTTAACTCTTGACAGTCATTCTCACTGGCATTTCTCGTACTCAGCTGACAAGCCATGCAACTGGCAGTCTGTGTAGATTTGTTCTTGTGGCCAATTGTCTGGAAACCTCTCCAGAAGATTAAATTAAACAGACATTCTGTTCCTGTCCTGCTACTAAAATACAGAGTGCCAGGTCAATGCGGTATAAGCTTTGGCAAGCCTGAATTTCTTGACAAGAGTCAATACATTTCCAGGAGCATAAAATGAGCTATTGAATTCACCTGGAATAATCATAATAGCTTAGGCAGAAAGAATGGTTAGACCTAACCACTGGAGGCTTCGGCGTGAGGGAGCTGGTAAGAGCCAAGCGGGACAAAGGCAAGAGGAAACCTGCTTATACAGCAGGTAGTTCCCCTCCCTGGCCCTCCCCTACAATAGAAATGAGTTGATGGTGCCTCCATAGATCCGGGATGGGGGTTACAAATATTAGGAACCGTTAGTTCTTTTCTGAAGTTGGATTCCCCGGAAGCAGACACTAAGCCATGGATTTAGGGGCAAATATTTTATTAAGGAAGTATTCCTAAGAGAAACTGGTAAGGGAGTGGAAGAAAACACAAGGGAAAATGTGACTTTGGGCAAAGTCTTAACCTCAACCCGATGATGTCAGGGAGCCTTGGAATGTAAACTTACCCCTGCGTCTCGACTCTTCGCAAGGGAGCAGAGCTTCAGACTTCAGCCTTAGCCATTGGCTCAGGGCTGCTTGGGCCAGATAGGGGTGGGGAGTAAACTCCAGAGGCTTTTGGGTCTTTGCTAGGACAGGCAAAGGGGCTCACAGACAATCCTCTACAGGGAGTCGCAGGTACATTAGAAGAAAATGCATAAATGCCTGCGGAGGCATTGAGGCATTCAAGCAGATGTGAACAGACCACAAACAGTGTTGATCCCAGTTCTGTTTTCCACTCTGCCACTGACCATTCTAAAGCAAAAATTCTGTAAATATTTACTTAATATGAAGAATGACATAGTGTAAAGCAGATTCCCCAGGCAGGGAAAGAGTGACTTACTCATTTCCACATTACTTATTGAACGCCTGCCACATCTGCCACTCCCTGCACTAAGTCCTTGGATCTGAAGATGAATAGTTCTTTCCCTGGAAAGTGCAAAGTGCCACTATAGACTTACATGTAAAATTCCACGGGAATGGTCCCCAAATCAAAGTCGGAGGACCCAAAGGCAACGAGGCCCCCAAGCCTGGGACATATAAAGCATTAACAAAATAGAACTGACTCCATAGTAGAGTAAGTAAGTTAATACTTTTTTTTAATGACTGAAGACACAACATTTTAAAAATCCTAAACAGGAGCAAATGAAATATAAAAACAGTAACTGCTTCAATGGTCTGCACCAAATCACAGTGTCTGCACTGCATAAGGTAACTTCTACAATAAAGATCAAGTAGAGCCTAGGGCTTGATCCAAGCTCTGGTACTTGACTCCCGTGAGGGCCAAGGAAGCTCGGCTGCCTAACTTGTGTCTCTACCCCTAAGGAGGGCAGATGCACAGCCACGCCTAGAACAGGAGCAGACAGGAGCGCCCCAGAGAAAAGCCATCAGCAGAAGAGGAGGAGCCGTCTCCTTATCGACCAGGACACAGCAGTTAAGTGAGCCGGGTGGAATATTTCTCTCCCCTTGGATTCACTTCACATACTCTAATCAGAAGTCCCTGGGCTGCTTAGTTTTCTGTTACAAGCTCAGATACTCCAAAAATCAATCACTTTCAAATGTCCTAACTTCCACCAACAAATTCTGAACACCTAGTTTCTGTAGGAGGAAGGTACCTCAAAGGCTCCAACTAAGCAATGAACGATTTACACATTGGTGACGAGCTGAATTTGAGCCTGTCCATGACAGATGAGCTTGTGAAGCCCTTCTGTGGTAGAGGTCCTAAGAGCAGCTGCAGGAAGGTAGAGGATGCAGAAGATTTCTATTCCAGAGCATGGCAGCAGTAGACTGAGCTCAAGGGCAGGGTTCCAGCCTCATTCATTGTTAGATCCTCATCTCAGGGCCTGGAGCAGTGCTTTACATATGGCGGCTTTTCACACGTGTCGGTAGAATTGAATTCAGAAGAGCCAAAGATGTTGGCAAGCTACTATTACTACTCCAAGGGGCACTTTTTGCCAACCATATAAAATCTAATTTCTCAGCTAGAGAGCTCAGATTTCCATCCCCTGGCTTTAACTTAGGTATCTAGTGCTGTCTTCCTAGGCTTTTCTTCAAAAAGAGTAAAACAGAGTGCACATTGCAAATTTAAACATTTGTGTATGGTGAGTGCAAATCTTAGTTCATACTTGAAATATTTTACTGAATTTGAATAATGTCTTTAAAATTGAAATTTATTTTTCTTTTCAAATTTTAAGTTGTTTGTTTTAAAACTAAAGAGTGGGTCAAGAAAATAAAACTTTACATCACGTTGAACAATTTGATAAGTGCCCAAATTTTACCCTTTGTAGGTGTTTTGATTTTATTAAAATTCATGTCTTAGTTACCACAATGTTACTGTTAATTACAATGTATGCATTTTTCTTCTTTCGTAAAAATACATTAATAATATTTCAAAGTATTATTTCATTTCTTCTTTCTTCATGTACAGTAATATTTGTTTTTTTATTTTTTTAATTAAAGTTTATTTTATTTTTAAAAATTATTTTTACTGGTACAATTGTACATGCAAAATCCAATAAAAGATCATTTTAATATCTATGTTTATTAGTCGTTCTCATTTCATTTCACAAATAAAAAATCACTGGTCACGACTTTCTGAGCTCCAAGGCTAAGCTGCTCTAGGAAGCCCCGCCCACCAGTACTGAGTCTGCATCCCGGCTGTTCCCACAATTGCCCCACCCCACCACACACATCAACACACATCAACACAGTAGGTGGCTCTTCAACCCGTGGGCTTTCTAGGGGCTGGCTGAGCCACTGA
Source organism: Camelus ferus (assembly GCF_009834535.1). Lineage (NCBI taxonomy): Eukaryota > Metazoa > Chordata > Mammalia > Artiodactyla > Camelidae > Camelus > Camelus ferus. Next base: position 64,135,903 of record NC_045696.1, read on the forward strand.
GCTGTGATCGACTCTCTTGCTTACAGCAATCAGACAGTAGATCTTTTAAGCTTTTATATCCATTGCAGATCCTCCAGGAGGTAGGGTTTAAAGCAGATGTGATTATTTCCCCTGCAGAACCTGTCCTCTGATGGCAGAAGCAAGTGCTCGATACTTAGAGAGCTTCCGGATTATCTAACACAAATTTTAATCTGATGATTTCATTCTGTGTGGTGAATAGGCTGAACGTCAGCATGAATACTCCGGGGGCCAGGAAGCTCATTACCTCCAAGGCTCATTTGTGAGCAGTTGTGATTATTAGAAGACTTGATGTGGAACAGAAAGAATGTTTATTCATCAGTTGAAAGGAGCTAAAGTCTTGGGTCTTGTCTGGAAGACGAAGTTTTGTCTTGTTTTTTTCCTCCCATACAAAAACAATAAATACATATACATATATATACCACCCAAAGATGGAGCAGCCAGTTTGACTCCGTTTATGAGCAAGCACACCGCTGCTTACATTCCATGCTCAGTGCTTAACACAATCCCCCACTTCACTCCCTCGATCCTTAAGTCTTACTGCGATATCCCTGGATATCCCAAATAAGCTATGTTTTCTCACCTCTCTCGAACCTTTTCATACATTCTCTTCTCCTATTCTCTGGCCTAGAATGTGTCCACCATCTGCCACTATCCCCTGTTCCTCCCGCCTGGTTAACTTGTGCTTGTCTTTGAGATGTCAGCATAGATGTCCTTCCTTCGGGAAGCTGTTCTTATCCCATCAAGTCTGAGTTCGATGTCCTTCCTACTGAAGAGGCTGCTCACTTGGCCTTCTCTCCCAGGCACCTGTATACTCTCTCAGGGTAGTGACTCTCCTTTTCACCACTGAGTCCCAAGGGCCCAGCACAATGTCCGGAATATCTGTTGTTCAACACATAATTGCAGAGTAAAGTTGAACAGAGTTGCAATGAGTGTTGTATTTTGTATCTTTGGGCTGCAACAGAAACCACAAACAACAGTGGCTTTATGAAGAACATTTAATTGTATGTTTAACGAGGCCTCTAGAGCTAGGTAGTCCCTAGCTTAGTTCTGTGGCTTCAGGGAATCATGAGGATCTGAGCCTTTTTATTCTTTTCTCCACCTTCATCAACATGGTGATTTTCATCTTTCTCATGATCTAAAGATGGTTGTCATGCTCCAAGCATTGCATCCTCACATATCATTTTTTCAAGGGAAGAAGAAAGTGAAGGAAACAAAAGAGTTCTCTCTCTTTGTCAGTAAGACATTCTTTCCCAGGAGACTTCTGCCCCAGGCTGTCTCTCCCTCATATTGCACTGCTGAGAACGGGGTCACATGCCCCCTCTAAGACACGTGGTGACTCATCCTTGGTGCTGTCATCTGAAGTCATGCTGCTAAGTCAAAGCAGGTGCTAGAGTTGGGCTTTTTTCAAACATCACCTTAGAGCCTTATATCAACTCTCTCCTTATTGTTGACATGTGGCATGTTAGAAACCTGAAATTCAGATTTTAAGTGATTTGTCCAGGGTCATCAGTAGATCAGGGATTAGAATTCAGATTTTCTTGATTCTAAAATGATCCCTCCATTCCCTGTCACGAACCAAACACCCTTCCTTCAATTTTCCTTGTCACCCCCCAATATGCCCATTACTTTTCCAAAGTCTGTGTGGTTTTTACTCATCTCTCACTGGTTGGCCTTTTTGTCTCAGATGTTTGGCAAAGTGTCCATTCCCATTCTTTGGCTGAGACATTTATGGACAGCACATGAAATTATTTATCTTCCTAGTTCAACAACTTAAGTCTGCAGGTACTCACATCTAGCTCAGCACATAAATACTAAGAATTAAAAAAAAAAAAAAAGAGGTTAGATTAACAGACCAATCCCGCGACTAAGGAAAGTATTTCCTCTCTCTCCTTTGTTAGACTAATAGGTAAGGCGTGTGCTAAGAGATTTTTAAAAGCACCTGGGGACAGCAATGACAAGTAGTGATTGTTCCGAGTTCACCTGATCCCTGGTGGTTTTGACATTTCCCCAAGGAATTAGCCAACAGGACCGGTTTAGATGGAGGAGAAAAGCTGGAAGGACCATCGGGCTGTGCTCAACCCAGGAGAAGAGAATGAACTGGTGAGTCTTCCTTTCTTTTCATTATAGTCTCCTCACAGTGCCAGCGGCTGTGGGCAGGGGTTCCTTGGGATGGGACTGGCTTTAGGACCTGGAGAGGTTTAGGTCTGCTACAGCTCCTTGAAAAGCACAAGGCACAATTTTCTGCTGGGGGAAGCTACAGGGGTGAGAAAGTTGTGTCTTCTAGATGATGGTGTTCTTGTCTCCTGAATTATTGGACCCGTGATGCTCCCTCCTCAAACATTTTGCAGAGTAGTCGGGGTACACGTCTACAGGGTACTCACTGAGGTGTGCCCCCTTATCATCTGGCACTCCATGCAATTCCACAAGTTCAGGCAAAAACTGAAGCTCTTTTTTTTTTAAATTAAAAAAAGGTTCTTAGTGTATCTGCATAACTTAGAGTCAAAGTGCTTTGGGCTGAAATCATGCCTTATAAAAACATGGAGAGATTATAAGCAACAAGTCCTAGAGAAGGAATAGAGCATGGCCTGGGATTTAGGACTTAGTAAAAACAAACAAAGAAAAGTTCTCACTTCTCCGATTCTTTTCCTACTGCCCCTTCCACCAAACATGTAAATCTTGAAAAAATAATCATTAAAAGCTTGAAAACTCCTACAATGTCTATTTGGTGCCAAAGAGTTTACATTTATTATTTGATTCTTAGGACTCCAGGAAGGAATTAATACTAGTCCATAGAAAAGAAACCTGAGACTTGGGAGGTTAAGTAACTTGCCCAAGGTTCTCAGCCTGCCAGGGAGGGGCTGGGAAGCCATTGCACCCTTTCCCCCTCCACACCCAGCGCAGTTTACACTGCAGGGGTGTCTCCAGTTGGGCAATGAGAAAGGGAGACAAAGAGAGAGGGGGGCACCGGAGGGCACAAAGGAACCCAGAGGACGTGGTTCCTACATCAGGAGGGAGTCAGTTTCCTGCCTGATGTTCCCAGTTCCCAGCGAGATCTGCGGGAAATCCAGACCCACTCTCTCCCCACCTGCCCGCATTTGCTAACCGATGGAAAATAAGTGATTTCACTTAGACCTGTCTGTCCAATAAGGCAGCCACTGGCTTCATGTGGTTTTAGAAAAGGAGTTGATCCCAGTTGAAATGTGCTATAGTGCAAAATACACACAGGAGTTTGAAGACTTAGTTTAAAAATGTGTAAAATCTCTCATTAATACTTTTTATTGAAATGACAATGTTTGGGATACGTTGGGTTAAATAAAACATTAGGAAAGTTAATTTCATCTGCTGCCTTTTACTTCTTTAATGTGGCTTCTGGGAAATTTAAATTCCAAAAGGGGCTTTTGGGGGACTTGCCTTACCGAACCCCACTGACCTTGACAGTGATATGGTGCTCTGAAATCCTCGGACTGAAGGGAGGCAAAGAGTTAAGACCCACTCACCTGTGTTCTCCACCCAACGCCTCTGTGCCAGTTCTGATGGTTTTTTTCAAACGTGCGGATGAGCGTGCGGAAAACCCTGGCTGCTTTTTATTTTTTCTCCATGCAAGTGCTGTGTTTGTAAAGCTTAGAGCTTGGTGTTTCCATCCTCTCCATTACAGAGGGGGCGTGGGTATCAAAGGATTAAATAACAGGTCAGGTGCCACAGTTTTCTTCATTTTTGTTGATGACCAAGTAATTCTAGAGCGATCCACCAAGAAGCTCTGTGAGGACTCCCACGAGGCTTGCCTCACCGTCGTGGCATGGGCATGCGGGGGACGGGGAGTGGCTTTAGACCTCTCTCTCCTTCCCAGTAAATCTTACTCGGGAGCCTGGGCAGAGATCGCAGATGCAAATCTTACTCTGGCCGGATCAGGAAATTGGATGAGGTAGGTAGGCCTTGGGGCACAGGGGTGACCTAGATAGACGGGCTGAGAGGAAGCTGCCCCTACCTCTGGGCAACTGCCATCCTGTAAGTCACAGGCTCACTGCTGACAGATCTTCCAGTTTGAAAGGGAAGCTGGAAATCTGTATGCTTATGTGAAATAGCCTTCTTACAAATTTTGGAATTTTTTTTTAAGATAATCAGTAGGCCAAACTCCACTGGGGTCTGGTCTAGTCCCAGGCTTTGGGGGCTGTCGGTCTGTGACATTACGACCTCTCTCCACTTGCTCTTCTTTTCCAGAAGGTTCCCCATGGCCCAATCTGACTTCTATTTACGGTCATCACTTCATGTGAACTAGCACAGTGATTGTGTGAGAGGATTTGAGGACAAATGACCTCCATGGATGGAGAGGGCCTGTGAGATTATCCACTGCAGTCTTGGGTTATTTTGCTGAGCCAACCGCAGATATCAGGCAAGATTTAAGGCCTGGCAGGAGCCTCCAGAGTTGAACCTTGCTGTCATGTCTCCTGTATTCTGGTCCCTACTCCTCCAGGAGGGGAGCAGCTAATATTTCCTGTGCCCGCTCGATGCTGGGTGCTTGACAAGCAATATTTCACATCACCCTCTCAGCAGCCCACGTGATCGATACCCTCACTGTACTGGCCCTCACTGTCCTCCCCCACATCCTCCTCCACTCCCCACCCTCCTCACTCCTACCTGGCTCCAGTCGTCTCTTTTTCCTCCACTTGTCTTTTTCCTCAAAGAATTTCCTTTTTTTCTACTCCAGTGTTTCACCAGCCGCTCCATTCATGGTCAGCTTTTCTTATATTCTCTTGAGAACCCACAGTTTCACAAACAGCCCAGAGCATCCTTCACAACACCAGACCCTCAGTGAGCCTGGAGCCTTTGGGCTGTACAGTGCAGTGCCTAATGGGAATGGGAGCTGTTCTCTGGCAGACCTGGGTTTGAATTCTGGTCCTGTCGGGTGACATATTTCACGTCGCTGAGTCCTTTGTAAAGTGGGGATAGTGATACTTACCATTCAGAATCCGGGTGAGGATTCAATGAGGAAAGACAGCCTTTCCAAAAATATCTTCTGTAATACAACATTGTTAATGCGTTTTATTACATTAAAGTCTCACTTTTCTCCTCAGCAATTCGGTTTGAGAAATACTAGATGAAACAGGTAGGCGGATAACAGCAGGGCCTGTCAGAGCCTTTGGTCTACCTTGCACTCTCTAACAGGGGCATTGCAGTGTGCTCTGTTTCACGTGTATCCATGGAAGCCTTCCTCGTGTGTGTGTGTGTGCGCATGTGTGCGTGCAGATTCCTTCGTGACTACTGCTCCATGGAACCACCATAGGAAAGGCTGGGATGTTCTCAATGAATGTTTGGTATCATTTTAGCCTTATTATTACTCCTCTAGGAGAAAAAAAGTCATTATATCTCACCTCTGCCAGGCAAACTATGTGCACCATGGCCTCTGTTTCAGGATCCTCTCTGGACACACTTGCATTTACTTTCTGGAGATGGTCTTGATTCTGCCCCTGAGACAGGAGAGCTGCTTTGTTCACATCAGTTGCCAAGTCCAATCATTCCGTCCGTGCACCGCCTCTGCACAGATACCCACCAAGCTAGTGTAAAATTACAAGTGGGAGCAGCCCCAGAAGGCACGGTGGCTGCTGGGTGTGCAGGACACGGGTCCGATGGGAGGGCACTTCCCTTCGTGGTAACTTTTTCCTGGGAAACAGTGCAGGAGCTCTGGACTTCAGACAGCAGATCCTAGTCAAGGCTGCCCTGCTGACCGTGTGGCTATGGACAAATTTTTGGACCTGGCTAGTTGCCTGAGAATGACATCACTGGCCCCTCTGACTCACAAAGTTCACGAGGGTCACATAAGAAATGGGGAAAGTGCTATGAAAACGTAAAGGGTCAATTTACATGGAGTCAGGAGTTGTGCCCTTTAAAAATGAATATTAATATCGATGTGCAGTGAGATTGATGTTGACGCTATTGCCATTGTCTCTGAGGAAACCTGGGGAGGGGTAACTTTTTGAGGTCTACCATTCCAAAAGCAGGGTCTGAAGAGCTGGTAAGAAAAATCAGGAATTTTGAACATCTGAATTCTTTTAAACACTGTCATGTACTCCTCATTTTCCATGAAAGGACAAACAAAACAAACCAAAACTCAAGGGACTAAAACTGAAAATTTAAAAGTGAGCCTTATTGTCTCTTTCCTGTGTTTAGTCACTATTTAAATTAACGGCTTGGATGAAGGCAAGTTTATCTAATCCTCAACTGATACCTCACCATGAGGGAGAGAGAACAATATAAGTGACAGGATCCAGATTCAAAAAGTTTTCTAGGCTGGATTGTAGAGGAGAAATTGGCAAAATGGAGTGTAACAGGCCTCAGTATTGAGTTTTTAAGTTATTATCAAAAGACAAAATGAGGTTTTCAAAGACTTGGTCTTAGTAGCTATGCATGAAAAAGTGCTTTATTTTGTAACTGGATTTTAGTTGCCATATATATGATATAACCATAAAAAATTAGTCCTTAGATATCTTGTTAAAGTCTGTTCTGCAGAAGAGAAGAAATAAGTTATAATTTATATAAGAACTGTTTAAACTATAATTTATATAAAAACTGTTTAAACTATATAAGAATCATTTAAAAGACATTGGGAATAGTCCCCCAAAGATCAGTTATGGTAGTTACATTCCAGTAGTTGAGAGGCTGATGTGGAGAGCAGAGTAGAAGTTGGCAGAGCTCAGCCTGATTTATTTTCCTTATGAAAGCCCTTCCAAACATCTGTGGTGGTAGAATCGTAACATAACCCCTCTCCGATGAGCTTTGCCTTTGTACAGTCCCCTCCGGTCGAGTGTGGGCAGCACTCAGAAATATAATGAGCTTTATAATTCCTGTAATTGGGTTATGTTGCATGGCAAAAAGGGATTTACAAATAATAGATGCTGGAGAGGGTGTGGAGGAAAGGGAACCCTCCTATTCTGTTGGTGTGGATGTAAATTGGTGCAGCTGCTGTGGAAAACAGTATAGAGGTTCCTTAAAAAACAAAAAGTAGAGCTACCATATGATCCAGCAATCCTTTTCCTGGGTATATATCCCTAAAAGATGAAAACTCTAATTCAAAAATATATATGCACCCCAATGTTCATAGCAGCAATATTTACAACCCAAGTGCCCATCAACAGATGACCGGCTTAAGAAGATGCGGTGTGTGTATATATATAATATATGAATATATAATAATAGTAATATATTATATATTATAGTAATATATTACTATAATAATATTAATAATACATATAATATATATATTACTCAGCCGTGGAAAAGAATGAAACATTGTCATTTGCAGCAACATGATTGGACCTAGAGAATATTATACTAAATGAAATAAGCCAGACTGAGAAAGACAAATATTATATGATATCACTTATATGTGGAATCCAAAAAAATAATACAAATGAATCTGTATACAAAACAGAAACAGACTCACAGACAGAAAACAAACTTACAGTTACCAAAGGGGGAGAAGGAGGGAGGGACAAATTAAGAGTATAGGATTAACAGATCTAACTACTATACATAAAATAGATAAGCAACAAGGATTTACTGTATAGCACAGGGAATTATATTCAAGATCTTGCAATAACGTATAATAAAATATAATCTGAAAAAAATAACTGAATCACTTTTCTGTACATCTGAAACTAACACAGTATTGTAAATCAACTATACTTCAATTTAAAAAAAAAAAAGGGAGAGTATCTGGATGGTCCTGACCTAATCAGGTGAGCCCAGGAAAGAAACTGGGCCCTTCCTGAAGTCATAGAGATTCAAAGCATGAGAGGGATTTGATGCCAGGGAGGTTTTCTATTGCATCTTTGAAGACAGATGTTTCAGTGTGGCAAGGAGCTCTAAGTGTTCTCTAAGACCTGAGAACTGAGAGTAGCTTCTGGCTGACACCCAGCAAGATAATGGGGACTTCTGTTTTAAAATTACAAGCAACTGAATCCTGCCAACAACAACGTGATCTTGAAAGAGATCTTTGATCTCCAGAAGGAGCACAGCCCAAACAACACCTCATTTTTTTCTTGCAAGGCATTGAGCGGAGGACCCAGCTAACCAGACCTAACCCACGGGAACTGTGAGACAGTAAATCTGGGTTATTTCAAGCCACCTATTATGCAGCAATAGAAAACGAATACACCATCACAGCTGTCCAGCAAGCAAAGGTGCAGCCCTGGCAGGTAGTAAGCAGCCTATCTTAAGCAGACAATAGATGCTCATCTGTGAAGGATGGTATACAGCTATTTTTCCCAAGAGAGAAATTTGAACCAAATTATTCCTGAGACACCCCTGCTGTTTAGCAATGCTCTTATTCTACAGATAACTTTTAACAGAACATGCCATGTTGTCCCATGCCTTTGATGTAGGGCAAATTTTGGTTCCAGAAATGGTCCTGCTAATCAGCCCACGCCTCTCATTACCTTTAGATGTACACTTAATGCTCTCTTGCCATTAGCCTCATCAAACAAAGGTCCTTGGTTGCACTTTTACTTCCAGGAAGACCACGTGGTAGCACTTTTGCTGTAGTGATGCTAGCTGACTTTATGGGCATGCGTACAGGTGAGAGTAACAAGATGTTCATCTCTTTGGTACTGGGCTCTGATTCACACTTCTAAAGAGTGGATGGCCAACAAAATCCTACTGCATAGCACAGGGAACTATATAAAGTGTCTTGTAATAATCTATAATAAAAAATATGAAAAAGAATATGTGTATATGTGAACCACTATGCTGTATACCAGAAACTAACACAACAGAGTAAATTGACTATAGGTTAATAACAAAGAGTGAATGGCCTTTCTTACTCCAGAAAGAAAGCATTAGAGGAACATTTAATAGGTTAAACTATTTCCATAATTATTTTGAACTTCTTCAAGATTCACTTTCTTTGATCTACAAATAATGATAACATAAAAATTATTAATAATAATACTTATTTCAAAAAGTAATCATGTCTATTTCATAGGCTTGTTGTGAGGATTAAATGGCAGCTAAGTAAACGTCCGGAAAGGATCATTCTTATTGTCAAATGTAGACAAAAGTGAAAGGACTCAAGACATTTTATCCTTACTCAAAAGGCACTGCATGACATGAATGTGGGGCAAAATATGGGGAACTATAATTAACAGTGCTTGGCAGCTAGTGATAACTAACACAAATCACTGCATGTGGCCAAACCAAACTAGCAATAGACAACTGAGGGACAATAACCAATAACATGATTCATTACCTAGAGACAATATTATCCTAGCATTAAAGAAAAGAACCTTGAAACATGGCAGAGTTCAAGATAAGAGAGCTGAGCTTTAAGAATGTCCTCCCATTTAACACATAAAAGAACACAATTTGGCATGTCCAGATAAAGACAACAAAGCGGAGATTGTGAATAATGAATAGAAACTCGGTGCAGGAATTGTTGTTAAAAAAAAAAAAGAAGATAAAACATGATGAATTCTAGCTTCATAAAAGAACATAGAGATATTATCTCCTTGGCCATGATTCAATGGACTAAAAGTCTGAGGCCTACACAGAAAAAGCTAACTTACTCTAAGTCTGTTGGAACATTCTCACTAGAAGAAGAGCCTGACAGGTCACAGCAAAAAACTGGTGTTGCCACCCACAGAAGAGAACTGCAGTCCTGAGAGTTATTTAGGTTGTGTCCTGGTTGAGTAAAGAAGTTTGTTAACTTTGTGCTGTAAGAATCTCGTTTGAATAAGTGAAAGCGTTATGAACTGCAACCCACAAGCCCTGTTCCAAAACATTTGAATCAGCACTTTACACGGTATGCAAAGTAGTGGGTATGCAACAAATATTTCAGATGGAGAAACACACGTATAGTGAACATAAGAATGAGAGTATTTACAAAGACTCAAAAATACCTGGTCACAAGACCTGTGGTTCATAAATGCTAGTGCTCCAGACATGATAAAAATTCTGGAAAAAGACAAGGAGACCCCAAGGGATGGTTCCATAAGACTAAGAGGATCCCGCCAAAAGCAATTTGGAGAAGAAAAACCATGTTTAGGTGAAGCTGCACCCTGTATTTCTCCTTTCCTGAGGAATATGGCCATTCTTAGTTCTGTCTCTGATGGCAGCTGTCAGAACTACCTCTAAAGAAAAGAAAAAAAATGATTTTAAAAGGGTCCTTTAAGTGCTAGTACTTCATGTATATTTTCATTTAATCCCTATGAGTTAGTCACTCAGATACCCATTTACAGCTGAGGAAATTGAGGCTCGGTTAAGTAACATACAAAAGGTCACATTATAAGCAACAGAAGGAGGATGCTCTATCACACTGTTTACCTCCTATAGAAGTGAAGGATGATTGTACTGGCTCGTGTGTGTGTGCACTGGTGTGTGTAGTTGCTACATCTAGTTAATTTTGTAATCAATTTGGTGTTTATCTTAAAGCCTTTCTCCCTTCCTCAAAAGACTAGGAATAGACTTACCATATGACCCAATAAGCCCACTCCTGGGCATATATCCAGAAGGAACCCTAATCCAAAAAGACACCAGCACCCCAATGTTCACAGCAGCACTATTTACAACAGCCAAGTCATGGAAACAGCCTAAATGTCCACTGACAGATGACTGGATAAAGAAGCTGTAGTATATTTACACAATGGAATACTATTCAGCCATAAAAATGACAACATAACGCCATTTGCAGCAACATGGATGTCCCTGGGGAACGTTATTCTGAGTGAAGTAAGCCAGAAGGAGAAAGAAAAATACCCTATTATATCACTCAGATGTGGAATCTAGGAAAGAAGAAGACGAAGAAGAAGAAGAAGAAGAAGAAGAAGAGAGGAAGAAGAAGGAAGAAGAAGAAGAAGAAGAAGAAGAAGAAGAAGAAGACAGAGAAGAAGAGAAGAAGAAGAAGAGAGGAAAGAGAAGAGGAGAATGAGCTCCTCGCCGCCTCCTCCTCTTACGTTCCTGCTCTCCTTCTCCCTCAGGGACCGGCCCACCTCTCCCCTCCGTCTACCTCCTGACCTCTCTCCTCCCCTGCCCCAGGCATACGACCGGCCTCCTCGCCTGCATCTTCCCCCTCTGACTCCCAGCCTCCCACAGAGGAGAAGAAAGAGAAGAAGGAGAAGAAGACAAATGAACTTAAATATAAAACAGAAACAAACTCATAGACATAGAATACTAACTTGTGGTTGCCAGGGGGGAGGAGGGGTGGGAAGGGACAGACTGGGAGTCCGAAATTTATAGATACTGACATATATATAGATAAACAAGTTTATATTGTATAGCACAGGGAATATATACAAGATCTTGTGGTAGCTCATAGTGAAAAAGAATGTGGAATGAATACATGTGTATTCACGTATGACTGAAAAATTGTGCTCTACACCGGAAATTGACACAGCATTGTAAACTGACTATAACTCAATAAAATAAAAATAAAAAATTTAAATAAATAAGTAAATATATAAATAAATAGATAAATATAAAAAAAAAAAAAGGCTTTCTCCTAGTTTCATGTATTACAAAGTGAGCAGTTTCTTTTTGGCCTGCATTTGACTTCAATTTTGACAATTTGTGCTCTATGGGAAAGCAAAAATTCCATTTAAGCCACTGGATCAATCACTTTTAGAAACACAACTTATGATTTTGGCAAATAACATTTAGTTCTGAATATTGCCTGTGGTCAAAACATTTCACAGTGAGTACAATGGAACTAGTCACTTTTAATCTACTGAAATTTTGTTGATCTGTAAATTACCCAAGCTAGTATTTACTCTCAACAGAGATGGAATGTTCAGAATGTTTCAGGAACAGTGTTAAATGCTTTGTATGCATTAACTCTTCAGCTTTTCACAATCCTAGAAATAGTTAATGTTATTACTCCCATTTATGAAGGAGGAAATTGAGTCATCAGAAGTAAAGTGGATCACCCAAGGTCATGTATCTGGTCAAGTTGTAAAGGCACAATCTGAACTTGGTTTTCTCATGCCATATCCCCAGCTTTTAACTGTGACATCAGACTACTTTCATTGCATTTTACAACCAGCCACATTTTTCACATGAGGAATCTAAATTTCAGTGAATGAAATCCTTTACCCAGATCACATTAACTTGTAAGTGATGGAGCAAGAAACAGAAGTGGGAGCTTCTAGGAGGCAACGGGGTGGTGTATAAAGAACAGAGGCTCTGCAGACAATCCTGGATAGGCTTCTAAATTGTGACCTTAGGCAATGACCTCTGTCAAAAGATACACATATTTCAATTACTCCTAATCCAAGCTACTTCTGTAATCTGCGCCTAGGAAAAAGACCATTAAGAATGTGCTACTGCTCCTGGTATCTGGAATACAGAATTCTAGTGGGGAACAAAAAAGTGAGGGAATATCACTGCTTTGAGACTCAGGTCCATGTGAAGATGGACACAACCTCTGTGCTATTCAACTCCACTAATAGGTGGCAGATCTGGGGTCCTCACCCCATGGAACACTGCCCGTTTCCCTGGCCAACCATGATTCAGTAAATTGCAACTCCAAACTGAAATAATCACCGCTTTCCTCCTCTGACTGAATTTGTTACCAAACCACCCGCTAACACTGACTGGGGGCTTCCTTTGTGCTCAACACCTTACACTTCTTGTTCAGTATTCACAACTATTCTTCCCGAGGTGTGCTGTTAATATCCCCTAAGTACAGAGATGGAAACTGAGACTTACAGAAGCTAAACCCTAAATAGGTGGCAAAACTTACTTTACTGCAAGGAGTCACATATAATGGGTTCAAGATTCTGAACCCATTATCTTTACAAGACCTCTGGATTCTATTCATCTTCCTCTTAGGGCACACATATTGTTCCAGGCTCCCTCCACTACCCTGCATTTCTTAGTGGATTTTACCAGAAGTGAATCAATATTTAGAAGAAATCTGAGTGACTTTTACGGCATCAGAAGAATAATCATTTAGAACAATTAAACTATACTTGAGGTTAATTGTTCAAAATGGAAACGTGACAAATTCAAAATCACATAAACATTGGCAAGCAGATTGGGAGTAGATTGAAAGGATGCCAGATAAAGTAGAGATTTGATTCCTTTAGCTGAAACCTCAAATCCCATATCTAGCTGCATAAACTCTGGGAAAACTAAGAAATGATAGAAAGGAATTTTATCAAGTTTTATGAGGCCAGTTTATCAAGTAAGCAAACACATTGCTTCTACTCATCTCTGCTCTTGGAGCTACACATTTCTGAAAGTTACTCTGACATTTACAAGTTCTTTAATATCTATCCATCATCTATCTCTCTATCTGTCTGTCATTTATCCATCTACTATCTATCTACTTACCTATTTTTTAACAGATAAGGAAGAAAACTGTTGATATTTTGATTGAGCTGTCCCCAGCCACAAACGGCATCTTTCACAGAAATTTATCTTGGTTATTAGGAATGTGGTTTCATCTCTGCTCCAGTGTATGTCAGCACTTCCCAATCATCCACACTAGGAGGCAGCTACTGTTTTCCCATTTCACCAAACTGCCTATTTCCCATATAAATCCCTTCTTTTTTTCTCATAGAAATCCCTTTCTTTTTTCATTCCTTTCTCAAATTTTGCTGCCATCATCTCTTTCTCAATGCAATCCTATTAAAGTAATTAAGGTAACTTCCACCTGCTTGGAACAGTGTCTAATAAAAACAATTCACATATATAAATACAGTGGTCTCAGTAAAAGTGCACTGTTCTTAAGTGTACTTCAATGACTTCTATCACCAGTTAGTTAAATGGGATTGCTAATGACTAATCCTCAAACTGAATATACTTCTCCATTTATTTAGATCTTTGCTCTCAGCAATAATATGTAGTTTTTAACTTAGAGGTCTTTCACAATTTTGTTAGAACTATTACAAGGTAATTGATTTTTTTTCCTTTGATGGTACTTATTACAAATAATATTTAACTTTATTCTCTAATTGTTCATTACCAGTACATACAAATACAGCTCATTTTTCTATATTGACTGTATATGTAGAAATCCATATATTTTCTATATTGATCCAGCAGCCTTGATAAATTCACTTATTAATTCTAATAATTTGTACATTCTTTTGACTTTATGTACATAATCACATTGTCTGCTCATAAAGAGAGTTTTACTTCTTTTCCCCCAACTTTATTGAGATATAATTGACATAACATTTTGTAAGTTTAAGATATACAACATGTTGACTAGATATACTTGAATATTGTAAAATGATTACCACCATAGTGTTAGCTAAATCCTCCAACACCTCATGTAATTACTTTTTTTGTATGTGTGGTGAGAATATTTAAGACCCACTCACTTATCAACTTGCAAGTATATAATATAGTATTGTTACTTTTCATTTTCCAATTATTTTAAACTTTATTTCTTGTTCTTGCCTTATTACACTGGTTAAGACTTCTGGTACTACAGTGGATATTAGTGGTGATTGTTGATAATCTTATTTTGCTTGTGATCTCAAGAGGGGAGTTGTTCAATATTTCATCATTAAGCATGATGCTAGCTGAATGATGTTCCTATCTATCACTAGTTTGCTGAAAGGTTTCTTTCTTTTTTTAAAAAAAAATGTATTGGTGTTCAGTTTTATGAAAGTTTCTCTGTATCTACTGAGATCACCTTATGATTTGCCTCCTGAATGTTAACATACCAAAATGCAATGATTTACATTGATTGATTTTCAAATCTTTGTAATCCTAGAATAAACTCCATTTAGTAATAATGCATTGCCTTTTTCATATATCACTGATTTGGTTAAATAGTGTATTTCAAGATTATTCCATCCATGTTTCTGACAGATCTTAGCCTATAATTTTCCTTTCCTGTAACATACCTATCAGACTTTGGTATCTGAATGTGCTGGCCTCGTAAAGCTCATTGGGAGCATTCCCACCTCCTCTATTTTTAAAAGAGTTTGTGAAAGATTGATATCACTTCTACCTTAAATATTTGAAAAGATTCACAAGCCATTTGAGCTTGAAGTTTTGTTTTATTTTTGTTTTTGTTTTTTTGTAGAAAGGCTTTTAGTTACACATTAATTTTCTTTAATAACCATAAAAACATTCAGATTTATTTGAGCTTATCAATTTTATTAACCTTTCAGAGTAAAAATTTGGCATTATTGAGTTTCTCTATGGTACGTCTGCTTTCTATTTCATTCATTTGTTTTCTTTATTATTTCCTTCCTTATGTGTTAAAATCTCTAATGAGAGTGAATTTAAGTTCTATCAATTTTTCTTTATAAATTTTGAAATCATGTTTATAGGTGCACAAAAATTTAAGATTGTTACATCTCTCTGTTGAGTGGATCTTTTAGCTTATGAAATGTCTTTCTTTTTCTCATAATACTTCTTTCCTTAAAGTCTGTTTTGTCTGATATTAATATAGCTATGCTGATTTTCTTTCATTAGTCTTCGCATGCTGTATTTCCCCCTTCTTTATCCTTTTAATCTCTCTGCTTCTTTGTATTTATATAAGGTGTGTCTCTTGTATAGAGCATATAGTGGACCTTCTTTTATTATCGAGTCTGACAATCTTTGCTTTGAATCATAGAATTAGGGCTATTTACATTTAAAATAATTACTGATATTGAGTGAAAGTTTATAATGTTATTTGTTTTCCATCTATTCTGTCTATTCTTTGTTCTTTTCTTCACTTTACACTATATAGTATAATGTCCCATAGCGTCCACATTGACTTCATACATTTTGTTTTTAATGGCTGCACAATAGCCCATTGTTTTGACTCACATCTTATTGAACCATTAGCTATTATTTATTTCTTCTAATAACTTCACTATTACAGATAATGCTGCACTGAATATCTTTATATACATCACTTTCCACTTTCTGTATTATTTCCTTAGGTTATATTTTTGAGTATGGAATTACTGATTCAAGGGATAGAAATATCTTTATAACTCTAAATACAATTTGTCCCCTTATTTTCCCCAAAGAATTACTCCAATTTATAAGGTTATTAGCAGTAGGTAGCTATAGTAATTTCTTTGCAGTCATGATAGCATTGTGAGTTCCTTTTTTAATAAAAAAAAATTGTTGTATGGAAAAGAACAGAAGGGGAACCAGAATTATGATTACCAATGTCATTGCTGTGTGTAAGTAAACAGAAAAATGGGAAATCATTTACAAACATTCTCATTTCAGCTACAAGCCAGACTAAAATTCCAAACCATTCTGTTTCTATTTTGCATACACTTGGGCTTTGGCAATAAGCCTTTGTAAATAACTTAGGAAGATAATGCATATTAATGACATAATATGTGAACTGGCATATACTTTTTATTTAAGTCTAATAAATCTGTAATTCACAAATAAAACCAAAACAGGTTTACAAAACTAGAGGAAAGATATGAAGAGAGAAAGGAGATCCAACTGAAAATATGCTTAAAATCACACTGAACATGTTTCTAAGTTACATTTAAATCTTATCATGAGTAATCTCCAAACAGAGTGGCTGCATCACTAAACTTAATGATCATTTTTTTCCCCAGGTGATAGTGCTGAGGAACAGTGGGAAGGAACTCTTAACATTGTAATTATTTTGCTGAGCACTGAAGGGACATCATCTCATTTGAGCACAAGTAACCCTGGAAGGCACATATTTCTAATCAGTAGAAGAGTAAATTGGGATTCTCTAGACGTGAAATGATTTGCCTAAGGTCACATAGTTGATAACTAGCAGAGTGGTGACTCAAACGTATGTCTTTGCTTCTTAAGCCTGTGAACTTTTCAATACGTTTAAGGATTACTTTCAACAACTGTTAATTAAAATCTTGATCTACCACAGAGTTCTTTATTAGAAAATACTAATGAAAATGATCACATTGAAGATCAAAAAAATTTTCCATAGAACTAAGCCAAGAGATTTATTATTACATGATCTAAACTGGCATAAAGTTCAGGCAGATTCCATCACTTAAAGTGTTATAGAAACTCAGTAAAAACCTCTATCCTTAGGGTATATTTTTGAGTGTGGAATTACTGATTCAAAGGGTAGAGTAACAATGTCATTCATATTCAGGAGCCCTCTGGGTCATCTAAATACTACTAAAACTCCTATTTTTGACATTTAAAAAGCAATACTATGAATTTATTTCATTGTAGAGGATGGAAACTATAAATTAGATTTAATTAAGCAAATTGCCTATTTGTCTTCCCCTAAAACCACATCCACATCTCAAGTCTTAACTCATAACAAATGTTAACTAATCTATTATTAGAACTGGAAATATTTTCAGCAGGTAAATCTCAGGGTAAATACCTATAAGTTGTCTTTTGAAAGTCTTTCATGCCCACAGATAATCTCTTAATTTATATCATCCTACTGTGTTAGAAAATAGTACACTTACACTTTCAGTCCTTCTCAATCATATATTATAAAACAAATCTGAATTTGAATAAAGGAAGATATGTAAGTATGTACTCAGCCATAAAAAAGAAAACAATGCCATTTGCTGCAACATGGATGGACCTGGAGATCATCATTCTAAGTGAAGTAAGCCGGGAAGAGAAACAAAAATACCTTCTGATATCATTCATATGTGGACTCTAAAAAAAAAGGAAGAAAAAGAAGCAAATGAAGCTTATCTATAAAACAGAAACAGACTCACAGACATAGAAAATAAACTTCTGGTTACCGGGGGTACAACGGGTGGGTAGGGATAAATTGAGAACTGTAGATTTGCAAATACTAACTACTATATATAAAATAGGTAAACAACAAATTTCTTTTGTATAGCACAGGGGACTATATTCAGTATCGTGTAGTAACCTATAATGAAAAAGAATATGAAAATGAATATATGTATTTAATGTCTGATTGAAACACTATGCTGTACACCAGAAATGGACACAACATTGTAAACTGACTATACTTCAATTTAAAAAAAGATATATAAGTATGGATCATATCAGTCATAATTTTATCTTCCTCCAGGAAATTCATATTAATAATTTTTTAAAAACCTCATATCTAAGGTAAATCTGGTCCAAAACATGAGGTATTTTATAGAAATCTGAGGTGATGCTTACCAGTATTTAGAACCAGATAAGTCTGCCCACTCCTTGCTCCTGCTGTCTGACGTTTTAGTCCCACATGTCAGGGTAGCAAAATAGGTCCTTCCTTGTTTTTTTATGCTATCAGCTGACAGCTGTAAGCAATCAATTTGATTCAACCAGCCAAAACCAGATTTCTCCACCAGCTAACACCCCTGCCTCTAAAGTTTGTGTCTTGGAACAAAACGATGTGTTTATGTGGGGGGAAAAAAGAGTGATCTTTTATTTAATCTCCAGGAGGTGTTTGGTTACCAGACCAGAAATCTACGCAGAGCCCTCTGCCTCCTAACCTCTGTGCTGACGTGTGGAGCCCTTCTGCTGGTGTTCTACTGGAAGCCCCAGTGGAGGGTGTGGGCCTCCTGCATCCCGTGCCCCTTGCAAGAAGCAGACACTGTTTTGCTAAGGACAACGGTGCGTACCCTTCTGTGTCACATCTGTGCCACACCTTGTGACTGGCCAGCATTCCAGAGTGGATCTCCCTCTATTTGAGAGTTTCCTGGGGGGAAGGTATAGCTCAGTGGTAGAGGATGTGCTTAGCATGCATCAAGTCCTGGGTTCAATCCCCAGTACCTCCATTAAAAAATAAATATTAAAATAAATATTTAAATAAACCTAATTATCCTCCCCTCCAAAAAAAAAAAAAAAGAAAAAGAGTTTCCCTGTCTCCAAATAAAACATGGGGAAAACCATCTCTGCTATCTATTTCCCATCTCTTACTTCGACCCAGGAACGAAGGACAGTTCCTCCACGTCAGCCTGGAGAAATTTCTACCCTGACAGGCTAATTGTGAGCGCTCTTCGCCATTACCCGAGCAGGGGTGTCAGTGTTATAGCTCTTAAAGACACAACACGGGAATGTTTGTTCAAATTTTCCAAAAATATGTATTTTGAGGGAAATTACATATTTTAAACATCTAGATGTCATTTTAAGATAGCCAGAAACTCTTCTGGTTTCAAACTTTCTCGCAAAGTGTATCTTTCTCCTTATTCCCTAGTACAGGGGTTCTCAAATTTTAGTGCAAATCAGAATTACCTGGCGGGCTCCTTAAAACACAGACTGCTGGCCCCACCCCAGAATGTGTGATTCAGTAGGTTTAGGGTGAGGCTGAGAATCTGCATTTCCAGAAAGTTCCGAGAGAATGTTGACGCTGCTTTCTTGTAGCCCAAACTTCGGGAACCACTGGTCTAGCACTTGGTAGGTACTTGGTTGACTGAGGGCTTTATTGAATAACACTGGAGAATATCATGGGCTGGACTGTCTTCTCTAGGATGAATTTCAAAGATATACAAGGAAGAAGGTAATCTGCCTCTACTTATCCATGCTGAAGTTCCCTATAAGCAAGAACCCAGAGGAACCCGTGGTGGCTGACTGCCACTCTGTCATAAACCAAGCCGTATTAAAGCCAGAATTAAAAGTAAGTGATTTTAAGAGTGCAATGTTATGGCATGTCTTTGCTAAAAATAATAATAATAATAATATTTATTAAATGGAAGTTCTGAAAATCTGGGAATTACAGCCTTGTCTCAAGGAAAGTGAGAGCCACGTGGGGACCTGGATTAAACAACCCTCACCTCCCCTGATGGGCTTTACTCTGTGAGTGACATCTGTTCTATTGCATTTGTAATTGCAGCTGCGTTGTATCCAAGTGCAGAAAATCAGGTATGTTTGGGACAACTTGGAGAAGAGGTTTCAGAAAGTTGGGTAAGTCTGAGTTTTTTCTCAGTGCTCATCGGGATATAAGGGAAGAACAGCGATTGGTTGAGTAGCATGAACTGAAGTGCGGTTCCTGTCCTGACCACATCCTAGGTTGCTCGAAGATAGCAACTCCTGCCATGACATCCATCATACGTTTGGGCTGGGTCTGACTAGTGAAGAACAAGAGGTCAGGTAGGTTTTTGTGGTACCCCCCGAGAAAACTCCGCCAGCAGAACTGAAATTTCAAATAGCTTATGATCAGTGAATTGTTGACATAATGCTTCATCAACTTCAATAACCCCAGTTCATTTACCAGCGTCAGAGAGATAGTCTTAAATTATTCTCATCTTAGACAAGCTTATTAAAAAGAAAAGAGTAAAAAAATGCAATCAAATTACATTGGATATTTTCTCTCAGGACTGTAGAGCAGTATTCTCTGTGTTGTCTTTTTTCTTTCCTTAAAAAGATCTTGAGTCATTTCATAAACAGGCAGCATCTTAATTCTCTAAATCCTTGGAGAGACAGAAAGACAATATAATGGCTGCATCTTACTACGGAGAACCAGCCCTGGAGATGAGAATTTTGTCTGTTCAGTTAATTGTGTTATTCACCACTGTATTTACAGCACCTAGAACAGTGCCCAATTCATGGTAGAAACTCAATAGATATTTGTGGAAGGAATGAATAAATAAATGCACTCATTGATCTGTTAACTAAACTCCTCAAATATTCCAGGCATTTTGCAAGGCGGTAGGGAGCTAAGGATAAATAAGACTTAGTCATCATCCCAGAGACATTGACTGGCTAGTGGGAAAGACAGGACAAGGGTAAGTGGTACAGTTGTGAGAACTGTAGATGCACACAGATTAGGGAGTAATAGTGAAATAGTAGCACTGGAAATAGACTACTCAGTTAACTCACGTGATCTAGAGTCCCTGCTTCTGTCATCTATAAGTTTGAAATGATAAATCCTAGTGAGTCTGCCAAGTCAACCATCGCAAGACTTCCCAAGAATCTTATTAATCACCTTCATCTCTTGCCCAATTTAGGACAAGAAGAAGGATCTGCCTGACCTTCTTCACAGTTAGTGAAAAATACAAATTCTCAAGCTAAGAAGCAATCTGGTACTTAAAAGACAGGCTCTTGGGTCCTATTCCATAATTCTGATTTAGTGGGT
The DNA here is from genome assembly GCF_009834535.1 of Camelus ferus. Taxonomy (NCBI): domain Eukaryota; kingdom Metazoa; phylum Chordata; class Mammalia; order Artiodactyla; family Camelidae; genus Camelus; species Camelus ferus. The sequence continues at coordinate 64,156,883 of NC_045696.1, forward strand.
AGAAACTAGGGGGAGTGGTGAGAGAAGAAATTCTGCATTTTTAGCAAACACCCCCGTGATCTGTATTCACACCAAGCCTGAGAGTTACTGATCTGTTATTGTTTTCAAGTTTTCCCTCTGAACAGTATGAAAAATGAACCAGGCATCTAGACGATGACAGTATTACAAAATGCCTTAGAAATGGTATCATTATATAAGATTTCAGGATGCAATGCTTAATACATTGAAACAGAAAAAGTTTTCAAAGTCATTAAAAACATATTGGTTTAATAACATTAAGCACAAGACATTGAAAGGATTGATTGATTTAGGAAATAGAGTTGATAAATGTATCAGAGTAGGTAGTACTCTGCCTAGGAAACCATTTCCACAGGAAAGATTTCCCATCAGTGTAGCCACCTCATGTTTGTTCTTATATCTCAAGTGCCAAGCTTTAATAAGCATCATACATAATTAAATTTAGATCCGGTCCACACAATAAAGAACTTGACAATCTAATAAGCAAGACAAAGGGTATAGTTTCCCAAATATGAAGAATAGAGGGGATAATCTACTTAGAAACATAAAGTCATGTTTTATTTTCTGAGTTTTTCTATTTGGAGAGTAAAGAGAGTAAGTAGAATGTGGAACATCTGCCCCCTGCACCCAGTCTTCCTCCTTGTTTTTTAGTGGAAGACTGAAGACTTTTTTCAAAAATTTAATGTGATTGATTAGTTGGTTGAGTAATATCTTACCAATTTCCTCAATGAATTTAAGCTTGCTGGCATGAAAAGCAAGGACCCAATATAAGAAATAAAGAAAGGGAAATACATAAAAAAACCTCTAATTATGAAAAGCCACAAGAGTCTAAATATATCCTCTTTTAGGCTTCCTAGCAGCCGAAGAGAAAATGCACAGACGTATGTAATTCTCATTTTTCTGTTGCAAAAAGCAAATTAAGGCATCAAGAGTGATAACTTGTCCCTTAAATCACCAGAGGGCATCAGGAAGAAAGCAGGCAAATTATTCCAGAGGTTCCCTGCCACATAATATTTGTCTTTCTCTTTCTGGCTTACTTCACTTAAAATGACAATATCCAGGATCATCCATTTTGCTGCAAATGGCATTATTTCGTTCTTTTTTATGGCTGAATAGTATTCCATTGTGTGTATATATGTGTGTGTGTGTGTGTATCACAACTTCTTTATCCAGTGATTTGCTGATGAACATTTAGGTTGCTTCCATGTCTGGCTATTGTATATAGTGCTACCAAGAATATTGGGGTGCATGTGTCTTTTTGAATTAGAGTTCCCTCCAGATATATACTAAGAAGTGGGATTGCTGGATCATAAGGTAATTTTAAGTTTTTTAAGGAACCTTCATACTGTTTTCCATAATGGCTGCACTAAACTATTTTCCTACCAACATTGTAGGAGAGTTCTCTTTTCTCTACACCCTCTCCAGCATATATCATTTGTGGACTTCTGAATGATGGCCATTCTCACTGGTGTGAGGTGATACCTCAGTGTATTAGGACAGTTTTGGGATGACTCTTCATCTTCCTTCCACTCAGCCCACCCTGCTCCTGCCTCTTTTGTTTAGCTTCCTGAAAAGAGAAGGGGAACTTTCTGGCAGTACAAGTCCAGGTACCTCCTGACTGGGGGTAGGTTCCAGACCAGCCACCTTGCTGGTAACCCAGAACTCGGGAAGGAAAAAAGTGTTGATGGATATGGTTTTCCAATTTCTATGATGGGAATGATCCAACTATGGCTGATTTCAATGTGACGTCACTGACCATGGAGCTGTGAAGAGGTGCTCACAATTAGCTCAGTGATTCCACAGGACCAAACTTAATTCTCAACGCTTGTCACACCATGGGGCAAAAGGCATGTCTGTTGTTACGAGAAGACAGAAATCATCTGGGGGACAAACAGCAGAGGAGGGTGGATTTTCCATCAGTGCTAAGCTCCAAGCTGGTGGAGGCTGTTCCAGAAGAAGAGAAAAAAAGAAGTAAGAGGAAGGCAGTGTCAACTAAAATAAATGCGAAGCCTAAAAGTTAAGAGTCATGTTTTATTTGGCAGGAGGACTCGAGCCAGGATGACAGCCTCTCAGATCTCTCTGAGGGATGGCTCCCAAGAGGTAGGGGAGGAGCTAGGATATATAGGAGCTTTTACAACAAAGTCCAGGTAGTTGGAACAATAAAAGATTACTTGTTATCTAAAGAAAACCAGGCATCTCAAGTTAAAGAATTTAGTGCTTTTCTTTGTATGGGAGGAAGCAAACATTTGGGCTCACTGAATTCATTCCTTTTACAAGCACTTAGCTATCTAGTACCAGTATCTTATCCTTTCTTCTTTTGAGTCCCCTCAGAGGGCACCACTGTGAGTGGCTGCAGAGGCAGGGCTGCAGGCTTGTCTTCCCTGGGGTGTGGCGGCGGCTGATGACTTGATGGCTTCAGCATTCTTTGTTTACTTATACGGTTTGCAGTATTTTTCCATTCACAGCAGGAAAGAGAGAAAGAGATTCGGACTTCTGTGAAACCCTCTTCTCTTTCTCCTCACGTCTTGTGGGGAGCAGAAGTCAGAAAAGAAGTCATGGCTATGTACTGTGACACTTATCCCCTTGGAAAGCTGCAGCCCTAGAAAATAGCCCAAATGTAGACGCTCGCCCATCAGATCAATTCTTTGGAAAAGAGTTAGGAAGGGTGGGTTGAAGTAGAGGAGTCTGGCCTCACTAATTTTTCTGGAAACCAATAAGTTTGTCTCAAATCTTAGCATTTGGTTAGAAGTCAGTAACTTACTTTAAAATATAACCCTTGGTTCTATGGCTCTGGGGCCACTGAAAGTATAAAGTCATTTAACTCCAATGCCTTGTTTCGGAGCAAAACCTTATGGCAGCACAGAGTTAGCCTGAGTCCTGGGTCTCCCTGGTGAGATGCTGCCTGGGGTTTCTCCCCCTCCCCCCACCCCCACCCAGAAACCCTCCTGCTCCTCTACCTTTCTGCATCCTCCTGTCTGGGAATACTCTGGGCACTTCCCCCAAAAAGATGACCAGAAGTGCCTCACTTAGCTCACATGTACAACATGAAATCCTACAAGAGTTTGATTTTCTTTGAGGCTATCTGAAAATGTGCTTTAGGGAGTGAAAGAAATGGACAGGTCACAGGTGAGGACTGATATGAAAACCTAAAATGACTTTGTCATTTGTAAATCGAGCCTTCTCTATATAAACTGTTTCATCTAAGTATAGAAGCAGCTTCAAGCACTGTTAAAATAGGGATTTTTCTCCCAGAAAGCGATTTCTCAAAACATGCGAACTTTGTTATTATTATTTAATGTGAGGGCTCTAAGACCAGCATACCTGTTACATTCTGCAAACCCCAGCAACTGGATGCCATTTCCAGGCATCTGAAAATTTCTTAGGTCTCCCTTCCTTTATAAAGTGGGTGCATTAGGGCAGTGAAAGACTAACTAGCAGAATCACCTGGGGACTTTTTTCAAACTCTAATAAACCTGCTCCCTAAAAATTCCAAAATTCATGGAAGTGGGTCATGCCAGAACCCCCTGGCTTAGCATTAACTGTTTGGAAAACTATAAATCATTTTCTCTGCCAAGGACTCAATTGGTAGCTTATAAAGAATTGAAGTAGACAGAGACATACAAAACAAACTATGATTACCAAAGGGGAAAGAGGAGTTTGGGATTAACATATACACACTACTACATATAAAAGGGATAAAAAACAAGGACCTACTGTATAGCACAGGGAACTCTATTCAATATCTGGCAATAACCTATAATAGAAAAGAATCTGAAAAAGGATATATATATAATTGAATCACTTTGCTGTATACCTGAAACTAACACAACATTATGAATCAACTGTACTTCAATTTAAAAGAAAAATGGAAGCAGAGTGGTCACATGCAATTTGAAAAAGCTTATCAGTGATTCTGACATGATCCTCCTGCCTATAGTCTTCACCATCTGGAGCCTAAATGGCCTAGCATACAATATACTCTCAACAATTATTTGGTGAATAAATTGATGAATGAATGAATGAATGAATGAACAAATAATCAAATTGAAAAGAGATACAGACCATCCCCAAAGAAAACATTCCAGTCATCCATGCCTGGTTTTTCAGGAATAAATACCTTCCAGCAGATTTACCAGTATCTCATGGTTGCAAGAAACCTCAGTGCTCCTTCAAGTCTAGCTCACGGCCAGTGCAGAAATGCCCCATAACCTTCCTGTCAAGAAATTCTTCGATCTCTTCTGGAGAGGGACCTTCTACCTCCATAGCAATGATTCCCTTAATGAATAGTTCTGATTATGAGGTAAGTCTACCTAATCTCATTCAGACTATTTAGTTTTGGAGACCACAATGGAATAATTTCAGGATCTCGTTTCTCTGCCAGCTCGTCAAATTTTTAAAGTCAGAGCATGTCCTGTCCTTCATTCCTTGAACTTTGCTCACGTGACCCAGCTTCAAGCCTCATATTCCAGTGGTTGCTCAGCCATTGGTCAATGTCCCGGACAGTCTGCTTGGCTTGCACTGAATTTGAGATGAGTACATGATCCCTCAACACACAGTACTTTTTGGCAAGACATAGTGGAAAAGATGAAGCAGCCAGGGCATGCCAGTCTGTGGTCAAACATGACCCTAAAGAGGATCATAGACAGGGAAGTATGAATCCGTGGCATCTCAGTCCTCGTGAGACCTGAGCCTCTCTCCCTTAACAATAACATCAGAAACCATCTCACCAGACAAGGAAAGGCAAAGAGCATAGGGCACTTGACTTGCTCCTTTCTTTTGTTTTGTTTTGTTTTGTTTTGTTTTTAATTTTAATTTTTTTTTTTTGAAGTCTAGTTGATTTACAATGCTTCAGGTATACAGCAAAGTGACTCAGTTATATATATATAAATGTGTATATATATACTTTTTTTGTAAATATGCAGTCTTTTTTAGACTCTTTTCCATTATAGGTTATTACCAGAAGTTAAATATCACTTCCCATGCTTTACAGTAGGTCCTGTTGTTTATCTGTTTTACATATAGCAGTGTATATCTGTTAATCTCAAATTCCAACTCCATTCCTCCCCTCCCCCCTTTCCCCTGTGGTAACCATAAGTTTGTTTTCTGTGTCTGTGAGTCTGTTTCATGTCTGTAAATAAATTCATTTGTATTATTTTTTTAGATTCCACATATAAGTGATATCATATATTTGTCTTTCTCTGTCTAATTTACTTCACTTAGTATAGGTATTCTCAAGGTTCCATCCATGTTGCTGCAAATGGCATTATTTCATTCTTATGGCTCAGCAGTAGTCCATCATATATATACACCACATCTTCTTTATCCATTTGTCTGTCAATGGACATTTAGGTTGCTTCCATGTCTTGGCTATTGTAAATAGTGCTGCTGTGAACTCTGAGGTCCATGTCTCTTTGAATTAGTATTTTCTTTGGGTATATGACCAGGAGTGAGATTGCTGGATCATAGAGTAACTCTATTTTTAGTTTTTTAAGGAACCTCCAAACTGTTATTCATAGTGACTGTACCAATTTACATTCCCACCAACAGTGTAGGAGGGTTTCCTTTCCTCCACACCCTCTCCAGCATTTATTATTTGTAGATTCTTTATGATGGCATTCTGTCTAGTGTGAGGTGATACCTCATGGTGGATTTTATTTGCATTTCCATAATAATTAGCAATGTTAAACATCTTTTCATGTGCCTGTTGGCCTTTCTAAATTGCCTTTCACTAGCCTGTGTGCTCCTGTAGTTCTGTACACAGGGTTTCAGCCTTGTTAGGGGAAAGGGCATTCTAGTCATGGGTCACAAAGGTCCTCATTAATTATTTCCATTATTTAGGGAACATTCTCTGTGTCAAATACTGTGCCCTTAGATGCCAGAAAAAAACAAAAGTTGAGAAAGCTCCATCTCTGCCATTAAAGAGGGTCTAGGAAATTTGAGGGGAGGGACATATGTTACAATTCAAAGAGGTACATGCTATTATTAAGAAATGAAGGTTTTGTCCATCAATGGATGATTGAATAAAGAAGATGTGGTATATTTATATAATGGAATACTATTCAGCCATAAAAACCGACAATATAACACCATTTGCAGCAACATGGATGTTCCTGGAGAATGTCAGTCTAAGTGAAGTAAGCCAGAAAGAGAAAGAAAAGTACTATATGAGATCGCTCATATGTGGAATCTAAAAAAAAAAACAAAAAAAAACCCATAAATACAAAACAGAAACAGACTCACAGACATAGAATACAAACTTGTGGCTGCCAAGGGGGTGGGGGGTGGGAAGGGATAGACTGGGACTTCAAAATGTAGAATAGATAAACAAGATTATACTGTATAGTACAGGGAAATATATACAAGATCTTACGGTAGCTCACAGAGAAAAAAATGTGACAATGAATATATATATGTTCATGTGTAACTGAAAAATTGTGCTCTACACTGAAATGTGACACAACATTGTAAAATGAGTATAAATCAATAAAAAATGTTAAAAAAAAAAAAAAAGAAATGAAGGGTTGTTGGAGGCAAGAAAAATATTTGATCGTGCCTGTGGGGATAAGCGGGACTTCAACTACAGTTGCCATTTATTAAGAACTTGTCATGTTCTAGGCCCTTGTGCTAAATGCTTTACATAGTTATACCATATGCTACTGATAGCAATTTCATAAAGCATGTACTGTGAGGTATTCCATTTTATAGCTAAGGGAATGGGAGCTCACACCTCATTCATCCATTCATTCATTCAACAAAAAGTTTCTCAAGTGCATTTTGTGTATTAGACCCTGTTTCAGGCAGTTCAGGATGTACCAGTGCCCTCTAGAAGCTTATATTATAGCGGAGGATCCACTCTATTGTTTGCATGCTTGTTAACGTGTAAATAATACGGTGTAACTTCAGATTATCAAACACCCTATAAAGAAAAATGATATCGGTTAAGGAGCGAAAGAGAATCTGAGTTGGGTGGTCAGGGTAGCTATTTTAGATAGAATTGTTCAGGAAGCCTCCATTAAGATGTTACCTGAACAGAGGCCTGAATGAAGAGTGGAAGTAGTCATGGAAACATGTGGGGGAAGCTGGCTCCAGGCAGAGGGAGGAGGAAGTACAAAGGATTAGCTGAACTCAGAACTCAAATTTGGATGTGTTGGATCTTGAATTTCTCAACCACTAGGATCTATTATCAGAAGTGGTTCTCAGCGGCTAAGTAGGCATTAGCAAAGTGAAGGACCTGGGGAGGGGATGCCAAGGAGAGAGACTGGGGGAGAGAGAGGGAGAGAGAGATTGAACCAAGTACAGGATTCTGAGGAGTTCTGAGACTTGACAAAAATAGGTTATTTCCGCAGATTCTGGAAAAAAAATCCTACCCACCAAAGTGGGGTTTGAGTTATGACCCCTTCCTGGTGTGAGGTTTAGGGATTTCTGAAGTCCCTAACACAGCAGCACATGCTGTTTGACCTCACTGCTTCTCAACATCTTTGAGCCACAGTGATTTCACGCATGGAGTCAGAAGACCTTGATTTGAGTCCTCGCTGACCTTCAAACAATAAATGCATTTGGAATAGCATGGCAGAGAAGTCAGACAAACTTGAGCTCAGCTCCCTGTCATACCCTGGACCAAAGATCCGTCCTGCAGCTTTTCACCGTTGGTCCTTACTGAGGCAGAGTGTGAACTGGAGTCATAGAGACCATGGTGGGAAGCCTGGCTCTGCCTCTTCCTAGCTCTGAAACTCTGAGAAAGTTACTTAGTTTGTCTGAACTGCAGTTTTCTTTATAATAAAGATGATAATATAAATCTCCTAAGGATAATGTGATGAGTAAAGGAGAAAGTGCATATAAATGGTTAAATGTGGGTTCTGACATTGTCATCTCTGCTTAAAAGTTATATTGTGATTAATATTAGATATATGCACCTTTGTCAAAACACCCACACTGACAATAGTTCTTCCCATTGGCAAAGTGGGGATATCAGTTCTTTCCTCTGGACTATGATCAAATGACAGAATCTTTTGTAAGAACTTTATAAATTATAAACTGCTGTGCAAACATGAGGGCTTCTTACTGTAATGTACATATGTGTAGATTTACAAGGTGTTAGCCATAAAGACCATATACCATCTTCCAGTTCATTGGCTCATTCCTTCAAATATTCATTGAGTTCATACACTAACAACCTGTCCTGGGTGCTGGAGATACCAAGGTAAGATAGATACAATCTCCAACCTCAAGAGCAATCCAGAATGCTTGAGAATTCTGGGAACATCTTTGTATCTGTGTCTTTTTAGCTGTTCTTAGAGTATAATCAAATGATTTTAAGAAACTCAGATGCCTTTCTAACTTCATTTTGATCCTTGGTTGTATTGTACTTAAGATATTGTTTAACCAGAAAAACAACATTGTCCATCATGTACTTTCATTTAAAAATATGTTAGCATTTTAAGAATGGCACATTAATTTTTGACTGAAGGTACAAAGTCCCTAAAGTGTAGAGAAGGGACTTCTGCTTAGCGTACCTTGTACTCGCTTATTGACAAGCTTGTAGGTGTGACACTAATAGATGATCAATCTCCTGCAGAAGGTTAGTGTGCGGGCCCAATGCCATTGAGGTGGACATACAACCCATATGGAAGCTGCTTGTTAAACAGGTAACTGTTTTTATTTTTGCAAAAAAAAAAAAACAAAACAAAAAAAACCTTCTGTTTTTTACTTTTTACTTCCTAGTATTTAGGGAAATCTTAAACACATGAATACTTTGAAGAGGAAAAAAAATCTGTATTTCATGCAACTTTATTATTTGGCAACAGTTTTCCCATTTTTAGTTTATTCTTTTCTTGCCTGCTGAGGTTTTAAAAATATTACTTCTTATATATATATTTATTCCAGGATTTCTAACTGGTCCTTTTTCATAGCCACTTGTCTCAAATTCAAACTCACTTTACAATTCTCTTCCCAGTATGAGGGACGATTCCCATTTTATAATCTCCTGTTTGTTTTGTTTTCTTCAATTTTTGGTGGTAGGTGTAGCGGGCGGGACTTGGGGAGTATTGTTACTCACGACCTCTGAGGATTTAAGAAGTAATATTTTGGTCTTTTTCATGTTGCTCTATTATATCCATTTTCTTGAAGGTGACTTCTTCCTCTGTTAGTGGGGTTTTTAATTTATTTGTTTGTCTTTTATTTTCTTGTGAGCTTTGAAGCTATTATTCTTGCTAACCTCGCCGTGGGTGGGACTTTCCCTTCCTCCATTTTTCTCTTTCTCTCTGTGCTCATGCCCCCTCCTTGGCGACTCTGCGTTTGCCTCTTAGTGGTCCCCATGGGTCCCCAGTTCAGAACTGGGGCCAGTATTGGAGGTTTGAGCTCTGTCCCTAAGGATGCAGACCCTGAGCCAACTTGAGGCCTGGCCGAGGTCACAGCTGCACCACAAACTTGTCTCTCCTATGCCGCCCTCTGCTGGTGAACCCTGGCTGGTTGTTACTTTCCTCAGCCTCTGGGACAGGGGAAACCCATCGTTACTGCTGTTTCCTTCAGCAAGCCTGCTTTGTGTCCCCTGCCACTGATGGGACTTTAATTCCCCTTAGCATTGAGCTCCTAACCATTGCCCTCCAGTCCTTGTGTGAAACCGAGCAGACGGATCAATCAGTGCTGCACATTTCTAGTCTATTTCCACCCACAAAGATGGCCATTTTGGTTTTTAGCATGGTCATTTTTTAAAAATGCATTTTTATTAGACTTTTTTTTTTTTAAGAGCAGTTTTAGGTTCACAGCAAAATTGACTGGAAGGTTCTGAGATGCCCCATATACTCCATGCGTCCATGTATGCACGATCTCTCCTACCATTACAAAGCAGGCCGCTTTTTAAACTCCTTCCCTCAAGTACATTTTCAAATTACCAAAGACTCTCTCAAGTGCCAGTCTGGTCTACTTTTAAAGAAGTGCTCATATTTTCCGGCACTTATTTATTAGGCCTTTAGTAGAAAAAAACAAAAAACAAGTAAAACTACTTCTTCACATTTGATTTCAAAAGAATCTTGAACAAGGGAACTAAATTAATTAGGATAGGTTTGTTTCTCCTACAAGAAGTATTTAACCAATTTTCTACTGCATTTATACAAACTCAAAATCATATTATCATAAACGTATTATCTACAGTTAAAGCAGTTTATGCCAAGTAGAGAGAAGAGCTATAATTTGTAAGAGAAGTGTGTTGCAATGGAAATAATAAAAACATTAAGGAACATGAGCTTTTTTTTTAACATATAAAATACATCCAAGGATTTAGGAAAATTTTAAGATATGTCCTATTAGCTTATTAACTGGATGTCAGTTCATTTTTAGGACGAAGATAGAAATGTATTTAATATATTAGAGAATGACAAGAAGTAGAGGTAGGAAAGAGTGGCACTGACTTTAGGTACTGCTTCATCTAGTTCATAATAATTATACAGAGCCCTTCACCAAGAAAAGCATCCTTGCTTTGTTCAGGTGGACTCTTTAATCCATGCTACGTGGGTAAGTCACGGAACCATCTCTAGCTCCCTCGGGTTTGCCCTCTCTGTTATTATTAAGTCAGTGGGACCAAAATAGAGACCTTTAGGGAATTTTAAAAAGTTGAATAAATTATTTAGAGATCAAAAATACCTGCAAGGGTGACCAGCTTTGGGGCTGGTGATACATTCTGCCCATACTCTCCCTGCAGCTTTGGGCGAGACTTTTCTCTTCCCTGGATAAGACTAGCCCTCCTCACTCAAGGGGAGGCCCATGTTGGCTTGACTGACTCTCAGAGGGTCTTGGTTAAACCTGAGACATGAGAGTATGTTATTTTTAAACGAATGACCTGGATAAAAGCGGAATCTTGAATTTTTAGTGTACAACCTGACTACGTTTGCAGTATGTGATTACATGAAGAAGAAACCTGCAATAAAATTCCAAAACTGAAGTTTATTTTAAAAAGAGTCTGAATCCTGTTTCCCCTCCATTATGGGTAAATCTGCTTAAAAAGGTAAATTGTTAGAAATTTGTTATTGGTAAAATATTTTTGAAAATTCAAAATAAATAAGAATGATCAATTTATTAGCATGACTCTGAGTGATTAAGATACATTTGCTTCTAGCTATGTCACATTCTGTGTGCTTGACATTGTCTTCACTGAAATTAATGGAGTTCTAAGTGAATTCAATTGTTGTATGTTGGAAAAATTGGAAAAAAAATCTATCAAGAAATGACGTCATCTTGACTGCCATTAAGGTCCATGTAAGTGACCCACACACTGTTTTTGCACCTACAGGTTTTAAATCCATTCTACGTGTTTCAAGCCTTTACCCTAACTTTGTGGCTGTCTCAAGGTTACATCGAATACTCTGTGGCCATCATCATCTTGTCTGTTATCTCCATTGTCTTAAGTGTGTATGATTTGCGACAGGTAAGAGCAGAAATCTTAGTTGGACTCTGTATTAGCTTCTGGCTGTACAAGAAGTAAAACCTATGGAATTTCCGCTGAGAGCAAAGAGTTGCTTTGCTAGACATAAGTCATAACAAAGGAAAAAGTAAAGGCTTACTAAACATCTCAGAAGGAGGGCTTCAGGAATACCAGGTAGATTTAATCGTCTTTGCAAACTGATTATCAGCTGAAAACATTGAATGATATTGAATACTATGTTTAGAAGGACTCTAATTCTGCAGTCTGAGTGGTGTAGGAAAGACAACTGTGACGGATTAATGATGACAGCCTAGTATCTTTCCATCTCTCTTGCCATCATTGTTTAGAGCCATTTAAAATTTTCCTTTCAAAGAAAATTAGTCTTCGAAATGATACAGCAACACATTCTGAGTTGGAATCTCACTGAATATCACTTATATCTCCAAAGCTTCTCTAAGTCTCAGTTCTCCACAGCATCTTTCTGGAAAATGTTCTGCTACGTTGCTTAAGATTCACCAGGCTAAGTTATGAAGCAACCTGTAAAGTCTGTCTCACTGTATCTGTTGTATATTTTTGAAAACTTGACTCCGGAATTAGATTTTTAGTCATGGGGAGCAATAGTATTTGTGTCAAGCCATCAATTCTACTGAAGTAGTCTAGTCTCAAACTTGCTCCTTCATCTAGAGAAGAGGAAACTAAGATACAGGGAGCTTGTTCAGGTCATAAAGTGGGTTTGTGACAAAGTCAGGGTTTCTGGCTCCTCATAAGTGAAATTCTACTGTGTGTGCAGTATTTCCTTAGCAGAAAGCCCTTTTCAAAGTAGCATATAGCTGGGGAAGAAAGTCAAACCAACGTGTGAGAGGAGCGATGCATTCTAGCTGTTAGTAGAGTCAGTAAAGTTCTGGATGTATGTCAGTAAGGCAGACGTGGAGGCTTTTAAACAAACCCCACTGAAAAAGCCCTTTTATTACTCATCTGTTTCAGTCACTCAGCAAATATCAGGTCTAAGATTGGCTTTTTATCTGGTTGTAGATCCTACAGATTTTGAGTTATGAAGTGTTGGATGACAAATCAAAGAAAGGCGATATATATCTAAAGGGTTAGAAAACAGGACCTCAAAATGAAAAGTTAAATGAATGGAGACACTTTGAGCTAGAGAGTGAGGATGAGAAGGGCTTTGTTACATTTGTTTTCTTGCTTTTTTATATTGAGTTCCTGAGTGTGTTTCTTCACCGACTAATTTAAATCCCAGAAATATTAACAGTGACCAGTAACCTGCCTTTGATGGTAGCAATTTCTTTCTGTCTAGCTGACGAGTCAGGTGAAGAATGACTGTCCTTCTGGTGAACTCTGAGCATTTGAACAAAAACGGGAAAGTAGACACCAGGACGATAAAAGATCTGCCACATTCTGCTCAGCCACAGTAGGAAACAAATGACAGTGTCCCAAACATTTACCTTTGTCATTTGATAGACGTATGTAATATGAGGCCCCCAAATCAAATTTCTAGTTGCTGGGTTTTGAGAAATCTTTGCTTTAATAGAATATGTAATTTGATGCCAGCAAGCCTCTCATGCTTCCCGGCTTATGTCAAACATGAGGGAATACAGTCCTTCTTTTATGTGCTTCATGCTGTTGGGAAGACATATGCACACAATCACCTGAGTGTATCATCACAGACCATCTCTGGGTTCTGCGGAAAGATACAGAACATTCTGAGGACTTTGGGCAGAAGGTCTTATCTAGTCAAGTCACATTTTCCTTCTCGCTACTCCTACTTGCGTTCCCTGACACTGTTTGTTACTTGACACTTTAACAGTCAGCTTCCTTACCTGTGAGATGTGTGTGTGTGTTCAATGTTATTGCTGCGAGAATTAAATGAAACCATGCATTTGAAGTACTTGTGTTCCTGGTACATATTAGGCACTCATCAGATTTGCTGTTTGTTGCCACTGATATGGCTGTTGCTGCTTTAATTATTCTTCCTGTAGTGGGGGATATAGGCGGTGGATGGGAGGGGGCACAGAGACTGAAGGGAGGAGCTCTGACTTGAACGAGGAAGTAGCATGGGAACATCGCAGGACAGGGCTTCTAGGGACCACTGACTCATTCACTGTGTGACTCTAGGCACTCCTTTCTCCTCCCCGAACTCACTTTCCTCAGCTGCAAATGGCGGGGGGTGGGGGTTAAAATCTGTTTCTTTAGGTCCTACCTTTTTAGAATTCTATCATTTTGCCAGGGCCACCAATAAAGCATGAAAAAACATTAAAACACTAATAAGAAACTTTCTGGGCACTGGAAATGTGGGAGCATGTGTTGCAGACTGGAGTCAATCCTATAGATGCAAACTCTATTAATGTTGGACTGACTGGCCAGATAAACTACTCAGTCAGGCTGTGTACAAAGATAATAGAAACCTGTTTAGGCTGCCTTAATCACAAAAGGGATATATATTAGAAATATTCACCAGTAGCTCATGGAACCCAAGAACACAAAGAACAGAGGGACTTTACCAGGGGCTGGATCCAGGAACTTGGGTTACTCTTCCCAGCCTCTTCCTAGTCTCTGACAGGTATGGAATGAAGTTCACCTGTCTAGGGGCAAGTACTCCACTCCCTCTCCTCTTCTCTGAGAACTGGGTGAGCTCAGAGCTCTGGCAGCCCACAGTTGGTTTGTTGCATGTGGCTTTCTCCCTTCACTGGCACAGCTACTTACAACAGAAGGCACCACACCCATTGGAAGCCAATCCATCAACAGGGGTGATAGCAACGTATCTTTTTGCCTGGGATCCTGGAATAAAGGCTTGAAGCTGCTAGTCATGCGCTATTAGGAAGGAGATCTGAGAAGTGATGTGTAGGTAGGAACAGGGTGACCACCCTTGATTCCTGTGGATGGACAAGCAGAGGAAAAAACTTCCGCAGAGAAAGAGAGGGAAAGAGTGAACCAAATACACAGTGAGACACAGAGGTGAGCAATGCATAGTCCAGCAGAGACAGTCACCTGTTCCTGACAGCATTTCCTGTTCCCATTCAGAGCCCTAGGGAGACCTGCCTGCACTTCCCATCTTAGGTTCATAAGACGTCCCTGCATCCTCATAAGTTCTCATCTTCTGCTTCAACCAGCTTAACAAGATTCTGTTACTGGTGATCAACTTGTCTCAAGGAAATGCGGTGCTATGATTTGATCGAACATGCCCCCTAGGATGTTTCCACTTATTTCCCCCAACTTAAATATTGTCTTTGTCCTGCACTTTTTCCATTTGTACCTTTATGACAAATTTCAGTCTCTCTTTTAAAATTCCTTTATGATGGCCATTTCTTCACTTGGAATTCAGGTGTACCTTTCTTTAAGGAGACCCAAAATAAATTTAGAAATTTCTGTGTAGGAATAGGGAGAAGGGTTGTAGAAAACATTAGGTTTGACTCCAGAATCCAAAGGGAAATATTTCAGTAAGAGAATTACTTGAGATTCCTGAGCTCTTGACCTATTAAATCAAAATATCCAGGGTAATAACAGGAATTTGCACTTTTTTAAACAGTTTCATAACAGGTGATTGTTATACATTCTAAAGGCTTAATTAACAGCTATTACTACAGAGGAATCCACCAAAGGACAAATTCAAGCACCAAGATCTCGAACACAGCTATCTCTTTATTTATTAATGTCATCACCAGCCAAACATATTTTTTCACTCTTTTTACTCTATAAGATGCACAGAAATAGAAGTTTATACAGAGGTTTAATTATGTATTTATTCTTTTGTTTTATCAAAACAGAATTGTTCTATTTACATTAATCTAGAAATTATATTTTTCATCTTACAATGTATATATAATGGCCATCCACCATTATAAACAAATAATTCTAAATCATACTTAAAAACAGTGGTGTGATATTCCATGATAAACCATAATTTATTCAAATGTTCTCTTATTTATGGAAAATAGGAGTTTCTTCTCCAATTTTTGCCACCATAAATATATTAATTCAATTCAAGTTTAATTACAATATAGGACATCCTTACATATTAGTGTTTGCATTTCTTTTTTTCAGCAAAGCAACCAAAAGCTAGGTTGCTGAATCAAAAGATATGTTTGTTTTGAAAAGATACTGTAATATTTTTTTCCCCAAATGAAATAATTCATTCTCCTATTAGCAACATATGAGACTAACCATTTTCTCAAATCGTCACCAGCAATAGGTGTTATATTTACATTAATTTACATTATAAAATTTTCAATCCATTTTTTAAAATTGCATCTCATTGATGTTTTAATTTCTATTTCCCTGATTACTAGTGAGATTAGACACATTTTCCTTCGTCTAAAAGAGATTTGCATTTTTCTTCTCTACTTGCTACCTCTTTATATCTAGCATGCATTTAAACAGTTTTATTTTTTAAATC
Source organism: Camelus ferus (assembly GCF_009834535.1). Taxonomy (NCBI): domain Eukaryota; kingdom Metazoa; phylum Chordata; class Mammalia; order Artiodactyla; family Camelidae; genus Camelus; species Camelus ferus. The sequence goes on from NC_045696.1 coordinate 64,172,722, forward strand.
TTTTCTTCTTTTGACCTTGACTTCTGCTAGATGAAAAAAAAAATGTCTAGTTAAATATGTTTCTTTCTTCTTTATGGTTTCTGGGTTTCTTGTTTTGCTTATAAAAGTTTCCTCTTCCACAATTAGGTATGCTCTTTTTTTCTATTTCTTATTTTCTTAATATTTATTTTAAAATTCTTAATGGGATTTAAACATTCAAAATCTACACCTTAAATAATCTCTGACTGCCTTTATTCAAAACAGTGACTGGCATGGGAATTTCAGACTCGATGGCAGTATTGCAAAGACTTCTTTGAAATGAAGATATGAAGCATTTGTTAATACAAACTTATCTGACTTAACCTGTAAGGCATCTCGTAACACTCTACAAAACGGACCAGTTTCCTGAAACTGTACCTTTGCAGTTTAAATCACAATCAATATCTGCTTAGCACTTTACAGTTTGCGGTGGGCTCTGACATTTATAATGAATGTGCTTGTGTGAGACTTGGCAACCTGTGAAATGATACACATATGATACATCCTCCCACCACCTGAAAGGGAGAGACAGTGGCACTCAGAGAGGGAAAGCGACTTGCTCACGTCACCCAGGAAGAGCAGCTCTACACCTTAGTCCCAGGGTTTCTTGACTCAAAGTCAAGTCACTGTCCCATTAAGCAAAATCACAAAGTAACCTGTGAGCTTCCTGTGGCAGTAAATGATTGTTTAATAATTTTATAACAAAAAGCAGATTAGGGGAGGAAGGCTGGGAGGAAAAGAAGGAGCATCTACTGCCATCTCCAAATCGTGCTAAACAGATACAGGCTTTTGAAAATTACAAGAGGGGAATAAGTTGGCAGAAGAGGCGTAAGGTACCTTCCTGCATCTGCTCTCGCCCCACATCATGCCGCACAGAGAGAGGTTACCTTGCCTGAGCCAAGAAACTCCCCGCTGCCGTCCCGGTCTAACACGCTTGGTGCAGGTATGAGTCCAAATCTTGGCACTCCACTGTATTTCCACTGAACTGTGCTGCACACTCCATTGCTGGCTCCACGGGTGGCTGCGAGCAATAGCACAGAGGGTACCTGGCCCAGAGTGCTTTGCCTCATTCAGGACTGAGCTGGGCTCCAGAGACACCTGAGTTAATGCCCTCATTACTCATTGCTGGAGGAAACCCAGCTACAGCAAACACAAGGACACACAGCAACAGAGGCCAGATAATAACAATATGCAAATTAGTCTTGGAAACTGATCCTGGTCCCACTGAACAGGGACTGAAGAAACCAAAGGGGGTCTAATGAAAATCAGGCAGCGAGTTTCAAAATCATGGCGTGCATCACAGTGTTGGCTTTCTCCTAGTTGGTTGGTTGTCATGGAAACCTGTGTTTGTAGAGTTTCTGAGCACATTAGCTCAAAGAGGATGCTTACATTATCCTACTGCAGCGTTGTTGGGAGAAGTGGAATAATTCAGGTCAATTAAATAAGTATTTCTGAAGTCCTACTATGTGATCCATCACTGGGGATCCATAGATGAATACACAGTCCCATCTTTGAACCTCTGTCCTGCAGGGGAGACCTGACAAGAAAACAGTTGTAGTGGGATGTGATCTATACACTAATACAGGTGGAAACCTAGCGAGCTGAACAATTAATTCTTCCTGGGGGTGTTAGGGACTTAGGGAGCAGAGATGACATTTGAGCAAGGCTTTATGGGAAGGATTAGGAAGAGTTGGCTAGTAGAAACCTGGGGTGAACATTCTAGGGACTAGTTTGAGCAAAGGCATGGAAGTGTGGCAGATTATGCAGAATGCTATGTCTGATAAACAAATCCAGTTTTATGCCAGAATGTTTTGAGAATTATAGTCAAGCATTATTAACTCTTACTTCACCACTTCCAAATGTGTTATCTTCCTCTTCAGCGAAGCTGAAGTTACATGACATTGACTAAGAGAGTTTGCTCAGCAAGAAAATAACTTAAAGAAATTTGTAAGGAAGAATGTTTATCTTCTTAAAAGACAAAAGCTGTTTTCAAGTACTTTCAGAGGACATATTCATCAACAGAAAAGGCTTCAGAGTCAGATATACCTGGGTTTTATTGTTAATTTTAGTACTTAGTAAGCAAATGATTGTAGGAAAGTTACTTTAACATTTTTAAACTCCTCAGTTTTTTTTAATTGTTTTTGCTTTTTGTACATCAGCGATAATAACATTTTCATCATAGGATTATTTCGAGGATTAAAAAAGTCAAGCCATATATTCCAAGTGCCTAAAATAGCACCTGGTACATGGTGGCTGAATAAAGTTCTAAATTGTTTAAAAATAATCATTTGAGTCATTTGTTGTACTCTGGGTATTTCTCCTAGGAACCCTTGGGGTTTTTTGAATAAAGCTCTGATATGTAGAATAAACTAGTATCATGCCATTTTAGAGGCTGAAAGGAATTTGGAAATGGTCCAATTCAACATTGTCTGTTTACAGAGACAACAGCTAATTTATAAGGTGAAATGTCTTACATACAGCTACTTGGCTGGTTAATGGGTAAGCTTGACCCACCACTCAGGAATCTTGACTGAGTCCGGGGTTCTTGCTGCCAAATCACTTTCTCATTGTTACCCACCATTAAAATGAATGCCCCAACAGACAAGCCTCAGGAAGTCAAGTTAGAGCAATAAATATGTGCCCAACAGTAATATCGCTTCTTCCACTCGGTCCAAATGACTGAAGTTTAGCTTTTCATGCAAAACTGAAGGAAAGAATAAATTGCCCTATATAAATATTAACGCTGAACTCATTATGTTCTCTCAAGAGGAAAGGTGCATAATTGTGTGCAGTGTTTGTTTAAGCCTGGTGACATTTGTAGCACTAAAAATCACCAACAAAACAGATAAAAATAATTTCCTCTAACACCTAAAAGAAAAAGGTTTATATTTGAATTACATTTAGCTGTGTTTATCTACTGTTGACTGAATTCAGACCTCTTCTTTTGGAAATGTGCGAGCAGCTGACATGCCTACAGAGAGGGACAGCGCCTTCTAGGGAAGCCCCGGCTGGTCCAGCATCTTGCTGCCTCTGACTGATGGTGCCCTTGACAGTCAGTATAGAGACTGTGTGGACCACACCCCCTCTCACCTCTGTCTTCCTGTCCCCTGAGTCATCCTAGGGGATGCTGCCTCCTCTTCTCCAGGCACCTTTTAATTCCTCTGCTTTGTGCAAGGTATATCTCAGTGAATTCCACCTCAAGTGAATCTTTCCAGCTGATGGACTCAGATATTTTTTTTAAACAGCAACTTTCTTATTTATCTTCAACACTCATTGAGCTCTTCCCATCATAATGAGTACCATCCAAAGGGGATAACTAAAATAAGATAAGCATTAACTAACTTAAAACAACTGCATAAAATAGATACTGTTATTATGTCCACCCTCGGAAGAGGAAAAGGAACTAAATAACTCATAAGTGGTAGCACCGGGATTCTAAACAGAGCAACGTGACTCCAGTCTGCAGACTCATCCAATATGAAAATCCACCAGTTCATAAAGGAGGCGATGGCTGTTCTACATCCAATCAAAATGCAACCTCTTACAATGGAAAGTCACTTACAGATCAAATTCAGCTTTGTTGTTTGACAGGCAGGGCAGCAGAGGCACAGAGAAGGAGAGTAACCTATTTGCGGTCTCTTTGCTCTTCCCACTTCTAATTGTGTGTCCTTAGGCAGTGAAGCCTTGGTTCCTTAGCTTAAGTCCTTGGGGGCAGTGGTTGTGCATTATTTTCCCCAGGATTGAAACAGCATTAAATGAATGAGTATATTTGCCGCTGCAAGTAGGGAGTTGGGGGTGAGGTAGGGGTTGGGGCAGGGACGCAGGAGCATGGAAAGTAGAACTTGAGTGTTTTCCCAGAGTCAGTTTGGCTGTGACAGCCGGAGCAGGCTCAGCACTTACTGTATTGAGATCAGGTGGTTTTCGCAACCCACACAATGTAATGTTTAAATATTGACTTTAAATTTGTAGCAATCAGTTAAGCTGCACAACCTTGTGGAGGATCACAACAAAGTCCAGGTTACAGTCATTGTAAAAGGCAAAGGTAAGTGATATGTTCTGCCGACTTCAGCATCCTAATATTCCGAGTGGAGACAGTCACATTTGTTTTGATTATTAGTCAAGGAGAAAAAAATTTCTCTGATGAAACTGAGAACTGGGGCCAAGGTGAGGCAAACAAGGCAACACAGATGCAAAATTTAAGGAGGCAAGGTCATGAGAATGCTGGTCTGCACCTGCGGGATCCTGAGAGTGAGCCCCTCATTGAATTCTGTGCCGTAGGTAGCTGGCATGCTTCACCATGGTCCCAGCCCTGAGTGAACCATTTCTGTCCAGTATGTGGTTTACTTCAAATTCTCTCTGTCCTCCACATCTTGCTTATTGGAATGTTATTGGTTAAACCTTCTCAAGGCTTTTGGATTTCCCCAACTAACCATCCCAGACTCTGCATCCTACATTTCAATCTGTTATCTAGAACCCAGGCCTGAGTGAAGCTTATAGCTGGCTGGCTGGACACTTGGCATTTGCTGAGTTAGCCTGGGGTGGGGTGGCCATGGCTGTCAGCAAGGAGTGAGGAACTGCACTCCAGGACAGCAGACGATGTCTGGAGTGTTCACCCAGGCCCCACTACAAGGACAGGGTATGCTACAGAGAGTCGGGAACACAGCCAAAGAGAGCAAGCAGCAGCAAAGGGGCACTCCTCCGTTGACCAATGACCTTGAGAGTCTTCTGTGGGCAGAGCTCCGTCCCAGGTACTAGGATCAAGATGGGATCTTGTTGCTGAGCAAATGTTTTGCTGTGGCCCAGGCATCAATTCCCTAATCCCGGTTTTCCGCAGTTGAGGAGAAAGGGACTGGGGCAGGGGTGCATGCGTGGTAGTTCTTGGCCAACAGGTTGACAAGAGTTCTCCATTGCTTTTATTCTTAAGTAAAAACAGGAAAAGTTCAGCTAGTCATGAAAACTTTGCTGTTGTATAGGTTTGCAGGAGCTGGAATCCCGTCTCTTGGTTCCAGGAGATCTTCTTATCCTTCCAGGAAAAGTTTCATTGCCATGCGATGCTGTTCTGATTGATGGAAATTGTGTGGTGAATGAAGGCATGCTCACAGGTGGGCGGTTGTCATGGAGCTTCCTATTTCCATCCAAATTCCAGGCCAAATTAGCAAAGCAGATCAGGACACACTTAACCTGCTTTATACCAACGCTAAGACACTGAGAGATAGTTGGGGGAAACACACCCAGCCTATACATATGAGTGGAAACTCAATATATGCAAATAAGAAATGTTTAAGAACAGAAGAACCAAGCCACAATACATACGAAACTAGAAGAAAAGTCTAACACAACAGCAGAACAATTAATTGCTCTATGAGTGGGATGAATAGGGCACTTTGAGTTCAGAGGAGGCTGAGAGCACTATCTTATATGATGCACAATCTCTTCATGAATGTGAGAGTGGTTCAGACACCTGTCCAAACAAAACACAGCCTGAAACCACCGCCTCAGCACTGGCAGGGCATAGAGATTTTATCCGGCTCTGTACTCTGTAGGCAGAAAACTGAGCCCCAGCTGTCACTGGGAAGGAGACTAAGTTGAACCTTCCAGAAAGGCAGTAGAACAATTCTGTTCCTTAGAATCATGTGTCCAGTTGATCTCACCAGCAGAAAATCAGTGTCTAGTTATGATTTGAACTGTCCTTGTCCTCATTTGGACTTGGTAAATTCCACTTGAATTTGTGCAATTAGTAAAGCACTATTTATAAAATATTCTTTAGGCCAAAAAATAAATAAATAAATACACAGAACATCATAATGAGAGAAGAAGAGACTAAATGGCAGCAGAAATACAGAAATTAGTTGTCTTTCATGCTTACAGATTGTTGCATTTTTCTGTTTCCAAATGGTGTAAAGACAGGAAAAAACACACAGACACAAATTTTTAATGTCACCTAAACATAAAGAGAGTCATTATCTATTCCTCAATTGCTCAACATTAGCAGATTTCACATTAAAAATGGGTCTGCTTAATTTAAAATTGAGACAAGAAGATGTCGTAAATATAAATATGTTCAGGAGAATCATAAAATACCCATTTTATGTGTTAAACTCTAACTGCCTTATGATGGTAGTGACGAGGATTTGCATACTGATCATACCTTTCCTCCGGAGTGTTGCCATAGTGCACCGCTGCCAACCGCAGACCCGAGCAAACTGTTCTCTTCACTTGGAGACAGCGACCATCACACATTCCCAGCAGCCTGCCAGCCAAGAATGGCTTCTCTCCAGGGACCGAACGCACAGCAGTAGGAAGACCGCCCAGCAGGGTTTACTCCACTGGGTCTCCTGACCTGGAGGACAGTTCTTATCCTGATTCTCAGGGAAACTCAGAGAGTCTCAGAGAAGGAGAAATGGCAAAAATCCTGCCTTTTAACAAATGTGCAAAGTTGACCTAAAAATGACCTTACATGGTCAGTGGCTTTTCTGAGGGTCTGTTTCAGGAAAATTTAAGTCACCAGCATTAATATCTATATAACCTAAGTACTGATAAAGTCAATTTTAGAAATAGGCATATAAAACAGAAATACATTTCTGTCTCATTAATTTCTTGAAATAGATCTAAGTGCCAGCCTGCTCTGAATACTTCATTACACAGCCTATACAGGTCCTCCCACTCACGCATGTATTTGTGGAAAGGACCTGATTGGACAATTGAATTAGGGTTAGGTTCCTGAAACTGCAAATGTATTTCTGGAGCATTTGTCCACAAATGTGACTCATGTAATTTTTCTCATGGGCAAAAATAGGACTTTGCATATATAGACGTCTTTATTTATGTAAGAAGAAAAATAGCAAATACTTTTAAATATCCATAGCAATTTGTTTTTATTTATTTGTTTGTTTATTGTTTTGGGGTTTCTTTGGTGGGGAAGGTCATTAGGTCTATTTATTTATTTATTATTAGTTTTTCTTTTTTAATGGATATACTAGGGATTAAACCCAGAATCTCACACACGCTAAGCATGTGCTCTACCACTTGAATTATACCCTCGCCCCAATTTATATTTTTATAAACAACTTTTATATCTCACTCCATTGTGGCATGAAACAAATTAGACTGGGAGCCATTATAATACCCACTTTACAGATGAGGAAACCGAGGTGAAAAGAGATCAGGGATGCTCAGCTCGTGAATGAAACAGTCAGAGTTGGAGTTGGCATTTGCTTCCAGGCATCAGGGACCCTAAGAGTGAGGATGAAGATTTGAAGGTGGTTAAAGTCCCCCCTTCCGTGTTTTTACCTCATTGTCTTTCCTCTCTGCTGGTTACCCCCATTCATAGCACATGCCCACTGTAGGATTTTCCTCTCATCATCTTACCTTCATCCTATTGTCATAAGCTCAACTATGCAAGAAGCTTAACTGTATTTTATAACTACACTTAATTTTTATTTTGGGTCCAAATTTGGCCGTACTTGAAAGTATGCCGCATGAAGTGTCTGATATAAGTCAGTCATCCCCATCAGTTAGCAGGACCTCCCTACAGAAGCTGTGCTAGGCCCTGGAGAGGAGTATCTGGTCTGGGGCAGCTCTTCCTTCTGTTCCTTCATGCCGCTAGGGGCTTAGGAACCATCCCAGACCTATCTATCTGGGAAAGACAGCAGACCCAGGTGACATTTGCTCCCACTTTCCATAAACTTCTAGAATGTTTCCATGTCCTATTTTGGTTCAAGTCCTTTCTCCCAGAGACACAATATCGAAGTTTCCTTTAGATTTTTCTTTCAACTCCCAGTCCAGGGGTTTTTATTTGGCTAATAAGTAGCACAGGAAAGGCATGGAGCAGAAGAGTTTTGTTCCTGCAAGTGGTCTCTAAAAACCGTGACCAACTTTGTGAATGACTTTTGAAATACAAAAGCCAGTTATCATCACCTCTGCCTTTTTTTTTTCTACTTCCTGATATACTGATCCTCTTCAAGATTCAGCTCCACACGAAGGGGTCAGGAGGCAAAATGGTATACCACGGGAAATGCTATTTTGACATTTTCTCTTGGCAACAATAACTAGTTTTCCTTAGTTCTTATAGGTATTAGACATGGTGCTAGCCTGTACTTATGTTATATCATTCAATCCACAACTCTGTAGAGCGGGAGAATCTGAGGTCCAGAGATGGTAAGTAATTTATTTGCCTAAAAGTGGTGGAGTTGAGATTTGAATTCATTTGTTTATCTGTTCATTCATTCATCCCACAAATGTTTATTAGCCCTACTATGGCACAAACACTCTACTTGGTACTGGGGATACAGCAGTGAAAAAGGCAGATTTCTGCCCCCCTGGAGCTGGCACTCTAGTGGGAAGACAGAAAAGCAGAAAGTAGGCAAATGCCATCGATTTCCAACAGCTGTAAGTTCTATGAAGGAAAGAAAACCCAGGCATTTTGTCCCTAGTGCCTGTGCTTGCAACTACTGCTCCTCATTCTCTTAGGAATAATTATAGGGGAGGCAGGTAGCATTCACTCTGCCGTACTCCCATTCCTCGTCCTCCACTCACTAGAATTACTGACTGATTTGGATCATATGTGCAGGAAGTAGGCAGTGATCTGAGTTGGACACACAGGAATTTCCCTAAGTGGTTATTTCACACTTATATCCTCTCAGACAAGCTGATAATCAGTGGGTAGGTCAGATCTTTTCCTCTCTTCCTTTTTCCCTTTGTTCTCTCTCTCCTGTCTTTCTTTCATTTATTCACTCATTCAGTCATTTATTCAATAAAGTTTCAGAAATGCCTGCTATTTGCCAGCATTGGGTCGCCAAGCTGGAGTCACTGGAGTCACCAAGATGGATGAGAAATGGTCCTTGCTCTCAAGTAGTTTACAGTCTGATGGTCCCAGAAAAATAAATAAGTAAGCACATAGACTTTCGAAGATTGTCACCATGTAGAGACATTTGGCTCATTGGAGACAAAGAAAAAAAATCTCTATTTTCACGGCACCCGGGATCGCCAGGTTCCGTAAGCCAAAAGAACTGTTGATGGATGTACTTCCGCCTGAAGCCCTCTCCAGTCTGCTTAGATCTCCAAAATTGTGTAGGGGAATCCATCCTTTTCTAGGATCCCAAGAAAGGCCAAGAACACAATTCCTTATTAATATTTGAATAGTATAAACAAAAAAAAAGACTTGCAAATCATCTCTGTGTAAAAATCCTCTGAGTTGACTGTCATCTCTGCAACATGATCTCCAAAGGATGCTTTGATTGATCGAATGCCTGCCCCCATACCCTCAGTTATGTGGGTGAAACTATTCACTAACATTAGTCTAAGCACATGTTGTGGTTTAGTAGTCTGTGATCCAAAGGCAGAAAAACATTTGAAATTATCTATAAGTATCTGCCTTTTACAAAGGCTGATTTCAAAGCAGTGTGGCACAATGATTTGGAGATTTTGTCAAAAGGTTCGATCCCTTTTACAAAGCCATTTAGAATGCAACTGACAAATCCATGCAATGGATGGATATCATAATTGTTTTAAGAAAATGATTTAGCGACAGTGCTTGGCTAGAGGAATTTCCTGAAGCATGTTCATGACCACTAATAAAAATATTATAGTTTCTTTCACCTGAAGAGATAAAAACTGCACCCTCGTAGAAGACTAGCTTTGAAAAACCAAACAGAACAACCTGGGTAATTGTTTTTATTTAATTCATCCATGCATCCAGCAAAAAAGACGTATTTTGAACCTATTAGATACCAGTAAGGAAAATGATTAATCTAAAATGTAATACGTGTCAAAGTCCTTGCCTTCAGTTACCACCTAGAAGGAGAGAGAAAACCTAAATTACTATAATCAATTTAATTAATATTTTCAAATAGGAAATATGAATGTTATCTTGCTAATTGAATGATGTCGGCAAAGAATGGGCATCGTAGTAGCATATGCCAGTGGCCCAGGTGAGCTGGAGTCTGCAAAGAGCAATTAGCCATGGATGCTCAGATTGTGGTGGCTCCGATCATCTAGCAAGAGAGACCGAGTCTTTTTAGTAATGGCAATGGGGAAGCTAAAGGACTTTTGAGAAAAGAATGAGATAATATAAGCGGGCTTTGATAGGATTCATTTACTTTCCTCTCCTTCCACCCTCCACATGAAGAATATTTTATAGATCTCATGAAGGCATCATTTCTCATCCATCTCTGTACCTCCAGGACTCCTTTCCCAAACATCCTCAACTATATTTAATGCCCAGAGCACACCACACTCTTTCTCTCAGACCTTCTAAGAACACTTTCCCCTCCTCTTGAACTGGCTGGGCCGAGTCTCCTTTCAAGTTGTCATTTATTAAATGTACAAGAAATCTTTCCTGATCCTCCATTTGGATTAGATCTTCAGATAACCAGGTACTGCTTCCAAAATATTTACTGTATCATATGTTTTTCCATATTGTATTTTAAATAGTTAATTATTTGCTGCTATGTACTAGCCTGGTTCCCTGAGCTTTATGAGGTTAGGATTTCTGTCTGTCGTCTTCATTATTACAGTCCCATCACCTAGAGCAGTGCCTGGTATGGAATAAGCACATAAAAATATTTGCTGAATCAACGGATGAAAGGGCTGATTAATAAGTGACTAAAAGGCAAAAAATAATAACTCTACACATGCTTTGTAGCTCCTTCATTGCCTAGAATAATGCTGGGCTTAAAGAACACCTGGGGGAAGTGATTAAGTTATAACTCTCTTTCCTGAAGTGGGCTGCTTTTTAAATAAAAACAACAAACCATACTGGGCGTGTGTGGAAAACATAAACAAATCTTAAATAAACATTGGAAATATAATCATGTACCACTGTTTGAATCACCAGCATCCCTCAGAAGAGTCATCTGACTCATCAGATAGGAATTAGCAACCAGATTAGCTGCGGTTTGTATCCTTTCTTAAAACTGCCAAGTACCAGCTCTAAATGACGCCTGAAGTTCATACAGAATCAACAAAATACAATCTTCTGTAGGAGAAAGTATACCTGTTACAAAGACACCATTGCCCCCCACGGAGAACAGCACTGCCTGGAAATCCCACAGCTTGGAGGACTATCGGAAACACGTGCTTTTCTGCGGAACAGAAGTCATCCAGGTCAAGCCCTCTGGGCAGGGGCCAGTAAGAGCAGTTGTTTTGCAGACAGGTTAGTAGATTCCACTTTTGTAAATTTGGTTCAAGATTAGAGGTGGGGGAGCTGGACTAGGAAAACCTTGTTTCAGATTATGGAGTTTGTCACATTCTGGTTTATCAGACCCTTATTGTTCTAAATTGCCACCGTTTCCAACTTAAGGGTTCATTGTTAATACCCTTGTCTATGATGAAGGGTATGAAGGATGAAGTACACTTCCTCAAAGCCAAAACGATGTTCACGGAGGCTTTCTGGTGTGCGTCCATCAGCTTCTTTTCTTTTCCCTCTGCACCCTGTCTAAGTGATTACCAAGAAAAGTTTCAGTCACTGTTACTTGAGGACTTTTTCCTTTCAAAGAGGTGTTTACTGGACTGTTATTTCAAGGTTTTTGCTGGATGCCTGCTGGATGCCTGCATGTCCTACAGATGCTTCAAAGTCAAGACATCTAAAAGGGAGCTTGCCTTCCTCTGTTGCTGCTCTCTGTTGACAGCATCACCATCTTGCTAGCCTCTTCATATCATCTTTAACTCCTCGCTTCCTCCCATACCAAATAGGGGACCACATCCTGGAGATTCTGCAGATACCTTCTCCCTCTCTTTCATCCCCATGGTTGGTGTTTTATCCAGGCCGTCATCATTGGTGCCCAAACTATTACAACACAGATATTCGTTTGACTGTTTCCCTTCACCTCAAATATGTTTCACCATTACTATGTTTTTAACCTTTCTCTAACCTATCCCCAATCAATCATCAAATCACACTTCTAAAACATAATTTGGAGCAATTCATAAACACCATGATCAAAAACTTTTCAAGACTACCAATTTTAGTCCCACTCTTTCACATGACAATACATGATTAACACCTTCTGTGGTCTGGGCCCCGCTCTCTGTATTCACCCTTGACCTGTGTTTCTGCCACACCACATATTCACTGATGCAAAACACATCATTTGATATCTCTATGTTTTAGTTTAGTGTATTATTCAGTTGATCTACCTGGTTATTAAAATTAAAATTTTAATTTTAAAATTAAATATATCAAGGGTTTTGTTTTTTTTAATGCTCAAAAAGTGGGCATGAGAACATCCCTCAAACTGCTGCCTATGCAGAAGCTAAAGGGTAGAGAGCATGGGAACCCCTGACCTGAGCAGGTAAAATGCTAGGGCAACAGGTTAGAGGAAACTCCCCTCCTTTTCTCCAAAGCCTGCAAAACCATGTTGTGGAGACCAGATGTTCACCAAGCAGTGGGATTAAGGCATATTTTATACTTACAGTACTGACTCTTATCTGGAATATATGGTAGTGAATCTTTTTTGCCAATATTTTAGACATCATTGATTACCCACTAAGTGTTATGCACAGAGAGCTAAAGAAAAAAAATTTGTGAGATACCTCACCCTTAAAGAAGATTATGGTCTGGCGCAAGAGACAGATGGATTTATAGCTAACGAAAACACGGGGCAGTGAGAGACGTCATGTGACCAAGTGTTACAGGGACTCCAGAGAGTGGAAGCAATTATTTTGGGTATGAAGTATGGGAGCAAAATTCTGGAAACACTTATTTAAAGAGTTGGCATTTTGAGCCAAGCCCGATAGGATGGAAAGGATTTAGCCAATCCTATCAGAAAGCTGGAAAGATATGCTAACTTGTGTCTGCAAAACACAAAGGGAAGAATCCCTGGTGGTCTTCTGGGACCAGTCAGCAGTTAAGAGATAGGTCTAGAGAGGCAAGAGTACATCAAATAGAAAGGGACCCCAAATGCCATGCCTAGAAATTTGAACTTGGTTCTAAAACGTGTGGGATCTGGAAGCTTTTGAGCATTAGGATGCTATGATCAGAGGCATGTAAGATTACTTGCCTTGTGCTTTATTTTTCTCTTAATTTTCTGTTATTTTCAACACATATTTGTGCTCTAAAGTCTTCTTCTCTCAGCAACTCGTCTTTTCTGGTCATTACCTTTGTCAGCCCCCTTAGCCTTCTCTTCCTTAACCCCATGTGTGAATGGGGAGCTGTACTTACATAGGAGCCGCTGGACCACTGACTCCCAAAGCAAGAGAAATCGAGCAGGGCCAAGTGAACACAATTTATTGTTCCTAGCAACCTGTAAGAACAATAAACATAAATACACTGTTAGGTAACAGCAATGCTGTTTCTGAATTCCATATTCAAGTGATCCTATTAACGAATTCTTAATTCAATGCAAACCTTTTTTTTTTTTTTTTTTTTTTTTGGTTTTGAGGGAAACTGTATTGAAGGACCTTACTCTACGTATGATTATGTTCATGTAGGTTACAATACAGCCAAAGGGGACTTGGTGAGATCCATCCTCTACCCCCGGCCTCTGAACTTCAAATTATACAGTGATGCCTTCAAGTTCATAGTGTTCCTGGCCTGCCTTGGAGTCATGGGTTTTTTCTATGCCCTTGGTGTATACGTGTACCATGGAGTAAGTACTAGGGGTAAGGCTTTTAATAGCATAGCTTTCTTTCACCACTTGGGTAGTCGTGAGAGTTTACTGCATTTGTGGCATTTGTGAGATCCTAGTCCAACCAGCCTCAGAGGAAACACACATGTCTCAAGCCTGATTTGATGGGGAGGATTTAGTCAGTTGTATCAGAGAGCAGGAAGGATATACTAATTTGAATGAGCAAAATGCAAAGGAAGAAAAGCATTACAGAGGTATTCTGGAACCAGAAAGCAATTAAGAGATGAGTCTAGCAAAGTAGGAGTAGACCAGATTGAAGGGGACCTTGAATGCCTTGCCTAGAAGTCTGGACTATTGGAGAGTGTTGAAGTATTTGAGTGTGTACATTGTCCATGGCTTACCCATGGACACACCATGCAGTCAGTGAGTTTCCCTGTGTTCTTGTTAGCTTCTGAGATGAAATTAAATGTCTACTTTTACAGAGCTGTGTACTGTATGAATCCCCACTTCCCTTTTTAAATTTCAGGCTTTCCGGTTTTATTTGGATATCTCTCTTAAGAGTTGTGATAGCTGTAGAGGAAAGGGTGGTCACCAATGACCTCTGAGGTCCTTTCTGGCCCTGAGAGTCTGATTCTGTTATGAATTGTGTAGTCTCTTCCACAAAACATGCTGGGATCTTAGCAGTGTGGGCTTATCAGGAGGAATAAAACATTATAAATAAAAAGATCTAAACACAGGTATGAAACTGGGGCTGAGTGACCTATTTTCAATGCCCAACTTAATGACATCAGAGATGGTATGTGTGCTGAGGAAAGGAGGCAAAAACACAGTCATAAGAATTTCTGGGTAATGTTCATGCTCAAACTTGAGCTCTGGGTAGTCATTTCAACCTGAAATAAGCCCTCAGGGAGCATTTTTAAAGGCAAGAAGGGCAGAGGAGGCCAGGGCACACTGGTGATGGTAGAATGGAGCCTGGACAGAGCGAGGCAGAATGTCAAAGCCAGTGGGGCTGGAATTTGAGGCCAATTTCATCTGGGAAGCAGGAACACTGAGCAGGCTAACCTGCACATCCCTCCCCTCCCTAGGTCTCTCAAAGAGATACTGCAGCCATGGCCCTGCTCCTTCTGACCGTGACTGTCCCTGCTGTGTTGCCCGCTGCCCTGACCACAGGCATCGTGTACGCACAAAAGAGGATGAGAAAAAAGAAAATCTTCTGTATCTCCCCGCAGAGAATCAACATGTGTGGACAAATCAACCTCGTGTGCTTTGACAAAGTATGAGCTCAACTTTCCAGGTTGGAGGTCACCAACTTTCAAGACACAACCGAGTTGGGAAGGGCCTCAGAAACTGTCCAGTCCAGCACCCCCATTTTACAGATGGGAACACTGAGGCCAGAGAAGGTCACCAAGTGAGCTAGTAGGAGATCATGTTCTAGATCACGCTTCCACTTACCCAAGTCCTAAGGAAGTAGTTTAGCCATCACGTCATGAATTTCTTCTCCGTGAAATTTAATATTTTTGTGCCTGTTTCAGGTTTCAAAACCATCTCATAATGTCATAACTTTTATGACTAACTGGCTTTTTCTGGCAAAAAATATGAGGAACACTTCTGTTCCCTGAAACACTTTGTCCAGAGCTTAAGTGAGCATCTTCCTTTCTCCTCTGCTGCTTCTTTTAAGGAAAAGGAGGGAGTGGACCAGGATGCATGTTTACACACTCTGGATCCTCTTTCCTCTTTTGCTTCCCAGGGTATTAGGATTCAGGACTAGGGCAGGTTGTCTGTGCTTAGGGCCTTGGAAAGGTGGCAGAGGAGAAATGTGTTTGGGGGGTGGGGGGTGGGGGACAGCTGCTGCAGAACAGTCCCGAGACCTCTCCCTGTGGCTTTCCTGTTGGGGACCTGGAGGGGATATACAGTGTCTGTCAGCCATCTCAGCTTCCATCCCGCCCTCACCTCAGGCACCCAGTTTACTGGCTCTAATGCAGTGGACCCGACCTGGTTTCTCCGTGTCTTCAGTTCATTTGCATGCAAATAATTGATAAAGGCTTCGCCACTTTTTGGTTAACCCACCTCGGCAGAGAGCCCCATTCACGAGACATTCCTAGCTTTTGAGAAGCTCATGGTCTAGCTGAAGAAGCAGCCAGAAGGGAAGTGTAGACAAAGAAAACGCAGAGAGATGCGTACTGAAAGAGATGAGCCAAATGTTGGGTGCAGTTACCTGCCACAGGTGGGATGTCCCCTTTGAGCTGTGGCTTTGATTGTCAGACAGAATGGGCCCAGCCTCAGCGGCGAGCAGCTCAGAAAACAGGGAAGTGAGGGCTGCAGCATGTGGTGACTGGGACCATGGATAGTGAGAATGCAGCTGCTTGGAAGGGATGCAGCTGTTTGGGAGGAGTCAACTGCTGCGGGTCTGATGTGCCAAGCTAAGGGGTGGAGAATGGGAGCCCTTCTGATTTTTTAAGATCAGTGGCATCTCTCTTGGTTTGTTTTATTTATTCCATTTGCGAAACTTGTGAGAAGGGATGAGAGAGAGCTAGGACTAATGCTGCCAGAAAATGGGTTCTTGCCTCGTACAAGAAAGAATTCAAGAACAAAGCATAGTAAAGAAAAGTCAGGGAGATAAGTACTCCATAGACAGAGTGTGGGCCATCTCAGAAGGCAAGAGAGAGAGCAACCTCCAGGTATGGGGTTGTTAGTTTTTATGGGCTTGCTAATTTCATATGCTAATGAGTAGGAGAATTATTCCAACAATTTGGGGGGGGGATTTCCAGGAATTGGGCCCCCACCCACTTTTGGACCTTTTATGGTCAGCCAAGGAACTGTCATGGCGTCTGTGAGTGTGCCATGAGGCTCAAGGTCTACTGGAAGCCAAATCTTCCACCATCTTGGTTCTAACCAGTTTGTCCTCAATCACTGTGCCATTCCTTCAGTGGTTGTGCCCTGGCCCCTTCCCTCCTGTCTCACTAAGTCAGGAGGCCACCTGGGGACAACAGAAGAAATGGCTCATTTTCCTACACAAGGAGGGCAGGGATGGAGAGCCCAGGACATGCTGGAGAGACACCATGAGCAGACATGACATGTCTTGGTCCCCAGGTGGAAGGGGCATAGCTCTACATCACTTCAGTTCTTGTTCAGTTTCCTTTGGCAAAGAAACCATCAGAGTTAACTTAAAAGTAGCCTCCTTTTAGATGCAGGGCCAGAGATCAGCCCCTAATAGGGATTCCCATCACTTACCCAGCAGCCTCACCAGTGTCTAGGATACCAGAGGGAGATTTATAAAATATGTTCATTACATATGCATCTGTTTCTAAAACTAATTTTTCTGGAAGTGTTCATCTTACTTCCTGTATAAAGCTTTCTCTCCACATCCTCATGTGCTCCTTTGTTCGACTGTGTCAGGGACTGCACATCAGCAGGCTTGGCCGAATGCTATAAAGCCTGATGGCATATTATTGTGCAAAGAACATTTTTTTAAATTGAAGTATAGTCAAATTAAAATATTGTGTTAGTCTCTGGTGTACATCATAGTGATTCAGTTATACACAGACATATATATATATATACACTCTTTTTCATTATAGGTTACTACAAGATATTGAACATAGTTCCTTGTGCTGTACAGTAGGACCTTGTTGTTTCTCTGTTTTCTGTATAGTAGTTAATATCTTCAAATCCCAAGCTTCCAATTTATCTCCCTCCCTTTTCCTCTGGGTAACCGTAAGTTTGTTTTCTATGTCTAGTGAGTCTATTTCTGTTTTGTAAATATGTTCATTTGTGTCATTTTTTAAGATTTCACATATAAGTGATATCATATGGTATTTTTCTTTCTCTTTCTGGCTTACTTCACTTAGTATGATAATCTCTAGGTCCATCCATGTTGCTGTAAATGGCATGTTTCATTCTTTTTTATGGCCGAGTAATATTCCATTGTACGTGTATACCACAACTTCTTTATCCAGTCATCTGTTGATAGACATTTAGATTGCTTCCATGTCTTGGCTATTGTAAATAGTGCTGCTATGAACCTTAGGGTGCATGTATCTTTTTGAATTAGAGCTCCATCCAGATTATTATCCACCTAGGAGTGGGATTGCTGGGTCATATGGTAAGACCATTTTTAATTTTTCAAGGAATCTCTATACTGTTTTCCATAGTGGCTGCACCAAATTACATTCTCACAAACAGTGTAGAAGGGTCCCATTTTCTCCACACAGTCTCCAGCATTTATCATTTGCAGACTTTTTAATGATGACCATTCTGACTGATGTGAGGTGAGACCTCATTGTAGTTTTGATTGTGCAAAGATCTCTTGATTGGGAATCAGGAAAATGAGACATCTAATCCTGAATTTGACACTAAGTTTCTGTGTGACTTTTGAAGCTAAGAAGGTTGAACTACAATCACCTCTAAGTTTTTTTTCTGTCTTTCATATTATAAAACTACCAATACAATGTTGGAATCAAGCACTCTACAACTAATTGAATTTCCATCTAGTATTATTTCAATTTAGAAGATACTCACCACAGACTTTTTGAATACATTTGTTCCCATCTATTTCTAGTTTACATTGGTTTGTTATAAGTTCACTAAAACAAGTTTTCTCTTTCTTTTTTATTCAGTTCAGCCCAAGACTGGGCTAGTATGTATGCTAAGAAGTGTTCTTTTTCTGTCTTATTCCATTTAGAACAGCAACTATAATTTAGGGGGTTTTTTTCTCCCATTATGGCTAGTTTTACTGTATCAGGGTCATTTTCATGTAAAGAAATAACATGGTCCTATATCTGTTTTGCTGCAGTATCATCTCTGTTTTCATGTTCAAGATACTGATGTTTAAAAGTGTAATCTGATCATCAGGAAAACATTCCAGTTTGGATTAAGTTGCTAACTGTTTTTGAAGTGGAACAATTCAAGAGCATTTAGAATCTAAACACACAGATGAGGGCCCTTATAAAATACAGAAGGGAAATGAAGCAGATAGTCTTTTTTGTTTGTTGTTTGTTTGGTTTTTTTTTTCCTGTTGTTATTCTTCAAGGAATAACTCACACAAAGCATGTTAGCTCCCCATGAAGGCCGAATGAATTAAGAAAGCAAGATTCCTTACTTCCTTAATCCAGAAGCCCACTGGGGGCTTTGTCTTTCAATATGCTTTGCAGAATTTATATAACATTTGCCATCTGGAGGACAGCTCCAGACAGGCTGGATTCTGGTTCTTCCTCTCCAACCTGCAGGCCCCTGGACCCCAAGGACTCTCATTTCACCTCTAATCTGAGGATATCTCTATCCTAATTACTCAGCTGTAAGAGCGAGAGCAGTTGTGAGCACTTCACCGCAAGCATTATGCTAATGTGATGTGCTGTCATGGTAGGAGATACCATTTGATAGAAAACTGGAAATTTCAGTGTCTTACACAGAGATGACTTTAAAGAAAAATAGTGTCACAGACCTGGATGTCAGTGTTAAAAGGATGTTCCCTCGTGCATGGAGATGCTCTGCTCTGCCTTGATGGTGCTGGGGCAGCTGGGCTACCTCCTTACTCTGGAGCTGGGTGTTAAGCAGGCCTAATGCTATTAGCCTACTGCCTACAGACACCGGGGTCTGTAATTAGTGATCGACTGTGAGGCAATGAGCAGACGGAAGGTGCTAGGTTAGTCCTCAATTCCATTTTGCTTTCTCTGTTACACTATCTGACAAATACTTGCCCATAATACAGCAAATCAGATCTCCCAACCATTTTCCTCTTGATCTAACAGTAAACTCACCCATGGGCATTAATTAATAGTTATGTTAGCACTTCATTTCTCTCTAGAGTCTCAAAGCCCTTTATCAACATTTTGTTTTTGTTATCAATCTGGACAGTCACCATGTCACCCATATTTGTAGGAAATAGGTGTGAACCAGCTGGCAGACTGTGAATGAAATAGTCTTGAAAAGAAAGACAAAGAAATTTCCAGCTCGGCTTTAGACAGACAGCAGGTGCCAACTGAAAAGTCAAACTCGAGCTGGTTCTTGTTGGCTTTCTATTCACTGAAACTTTCTCATTTAGCAACAGCAACAGTCACAACAATAAAAAAAAAAAAAAAAAAACCTACATTTTGTAATAATTGAGAGCTTGACTCACCTGATTTTCAACATGGTCCTTTGGGAATCATTTGTCACCTCCTCAATCTCTCTTTCAGGCTCTCTTCTCTGATTCAAAATTAGACGCTTACAAATATTTAATAAGTTAATATTTTATCTACAAAGGGAGCATTACCTCTAAAAATGCTGAATCATTATATTGTGCACCTGTAATTTCATGATATTGTATATTAATTATGCTTCAATAAAAATAGAATAGAAAAAATAAAATAAACATTTGATGTAAAAAAAATAAGGGCTTGGGACAATTAGATGTACTTTAATTTGTTGGGAGCTGGGGTTTTGTGTAAATCATCATATAATTAAAAGCTCTGAATCTTATGCTAAAACCAATGTTAATTTTTTCCAGACTGGTACTCTTACGGAAGATGGACTGGACCTCTGGGGGACTGTCCCTACTGCTAACAACTGGTAGGCACTTCAGTGAAGATGGAAATGTGTGATTGGTGGGGCTATTTTGGTGACATTCTAACCCACCCTTCCAGTGTTGAGGGATGAATCTCACATAAAATATATATAATAATTGGCTGGTACCAGCTCCCCATTAGTCTAACTTGTGAAATTAAATGAGTTCTAAGTTCAGAATCAAACAGGGAAAGTAGGTCTTCAAACTTCACATGAAAAATGGAATTGAATACAGTGGATGATTAGGGAGTTGAATGAATAAAACAGAGAAGCAAAGAGTGAAATCAAGACTGTGCTTAATTCAAAACTGCACAGACTTCCTGGGTGTCTTGTGAGGTGGGAGATCCAGAGAGGAAGAAGTCCATCTCCCCCCTCGTGGGGTTCACAGTCTAGTGGGATTGGAGGTGCAGATGCACTCACCTTCAACGTACAGAGGAAAAGTTTGCAGTTATGGCATGGAAATCAGAATAGAGGAGAAGACATTATAATGATCGCTTCATCTAAAACAAGTCCTGAGTTTGATATGAAAAGTCCTATGTGATAGAAAACGCAGTCCTGATTTTTATAACATAGTGGATAAAAGGTAGAGACTAATTTTGAAAATGAATGGAACCAGGAAAACCAATCTGAAGGAGAGAGCACTTGAGAGGTTCTGAAGGGGATAAGGCTAGAATTTTTACTAATTTGGTTTAAAAGTTGGCACTAGGGAGGGGAGAGGGCAATCACATAGGTGCTCCCCCAGAACAGAGCTAGAGACGGGAGGGAGGGCTTGTCTGCAGAGAGGACCCCTGAACTCTCTTCTCTGCGGGGCCGGGACCTGTCTTCTCAGTCCAAGTGGAGAAGCCTCTGCTCTTAAGTTCTGGGTAGCCCGCCTGGGCTCCAGACAGTGGCCGAGGCTGCTGTCATTGAAGGGGTCATGCAGGGGCCTCCCAGGATGGTGACGGGGCCGGGTGCAGCACTGGCACAAGGGAACAGCAGTCAGGCAGTGAGACGGAGCAGAAGACACCTGGGCCGGGGGTCGATACACTGCCTGGGCTCTAGCCCTGTCCATGTGCCACTGCTCCAGGCTGCTCCAATGCCCAGCTCAGGCCTTTGTCCAGGGCAGCCAGTGGCCAGAGCATTGAAAGGGGAAAGAGAGGTTTGCAATTTCCACCCCTTCTCTCCCTCCCTTGCCCCTAGTACTCTGAAAGTTTGGGGGAAGTAGAAACAGCTAGACATAGTTATTATTCAGCTTTAAGATGGGAGGATAGAAGTCAAGCCAAGCCAGTCTACAGTCAAAGAGAGCAGTGAGTTTTAGTTGCTGGATATCCATGCTGGGAGTTTCAGGCAATAGGCACAAAGGCCAAAGGGCCGAGTAGTGAGAACCATTTCAGAGTCCACGCGTGCTCTGCTTGAAGGAGAAAGGAACCAGCAAGTAGGCTTCCTTCCCATCCTGGTTACCCCATTCACCTGGAGACACTTGGCCTGGGTTGTGTGGCTTTCTAGAAGCAGCTCTGCAGTTTGCAGGTGTCAGCTGTGAGCCTTCCCACAATGCGCCTTCCCTCACGACTGCCACCCCCGGGCTGACTGCCGGTAACCTGGCAAAAGTCCCTGTGACTGTACCCAAGTACTCAGACTTTATCATACAGGGCATGGGGAACGGTGAAAGGTTTTGAGCACAGCGGTTAGGTTAAGCTTGTGTCAGTAAGATTTAAGGGGAAAGGTGTGCAAAATGAGTTTGTTGAAGATCTTAACTTACTGATTACCTTCCCTACCAGTTTCCAGGAAGTCCACAGCTTTACCTCAGGCAGGGCTTTGCCGTGGGGCCCTCTGTGTGCAGCCATGGCCAGCTGCCACTCCCTGATCCTCCTGGACGGGACCATCCAGGGAGACCCACTGGACCTCAAGATGTTTGAGGGCACTGCCTGGGTAAGGTGACAGTTTCTCAGTTCAACTGAATGAGGAAAACTTAAAGAAATACTGAGAGTTTATTTCCTAACTTCGGTTGACACTCAGATTCACAGCAATATACAAATGAAGGTCTGGTCCTACCTGAATTTCCCAACCTCTGCACCAAGACTTTGTTAATGAGACCAACATGAAATAAGTTTCCATGGTCGAATAAATTTGGGAACCACTGTTTAAACAAGGTTAAGCTGATTTCTTGACTATGGGGATTTCGTTAATCTACTGCGGTGCATTGTGAACATTCACCAGGGGCTATGATACGCAGCATTTGCTAAACCTGTTTCACCACAAAAACCTTGACAGGCCAAAACATGGTACAAAACACTCTCAGAGACATCCTGGTCTAAAGAAGTACTGATCAATACAGTAGCCACTAGCCACGTGTGGCTACAGAACACATGAAATGTGGGTATGCAACTGAGGAACTGAATTTTAAATGTTATTATTTAATTAATTGTAATTTAAATTTAAATAGCCACAAGTGGCTCGTAGCGGCTGTGATAGACAGGAAAGGTCTCGACACCGAAATGGAGGTCCCTCAATCCAGCAGGTTCAGTGTCCTGAGCTGAGTGTGAATGATGTTTGAAGGGTATAAGCCCATTTTGGTGGCTTTCGTGACGCAGTGGGAAAACCTCTCGACTCCACTACTCTCCAGCTGCGTGACTCCAAATCCAGAATGAAGACTCTGAGTCATTACCTCATCTGTGCATTTTGCTAATAACGCCTCATTTATGGAGCATTGAGAGTGTGAACCGAAGAGGCTGCGTGCATTGGAAAGTGCCCAAACAATGGAGGGTATTCATTCATTCATTAGTTAGTTAATTAATTACATTGTTCTGTCCTCAAAAAAAAAAAAAAATAAACATGCTCTAAAGCTTCTTACAATGACACTTCAAGTATAGGACAGCATTTCAACAAAGTTGTAGAGGAATGAAAACAAATGATTGTAGGGATGTGAAGAACACAAAAAGGCTAATTGAAAGATTTATTGTACAAAAACTGTAGCTTTCTAGAGGCTAAGGTAATAATAGGAGAAACCTGGTAAATGGGGAAATTTCTGATATCAGTAAGTTAAAATTAAAGACTTTGCTGTGGAGAAGTGTTTGATATAAAGACAAAACAGAAATTACTTTCTTGGATCGTAGTGGAGAGGCATCAGTGTAATGATTATAAGCAACGTCCTCACCAGCATCATTGGTGCTGACGCCGTGGTGAGCTGCACATGGTCATTACTGCTGTATGTGACTTTGATCCTGGTTCCAACAGTGCCCCCTTCTCCATTGGAGGAGGCTTGATCTATCTGTACAAATGGCGTACATGTTGGGGTCTCATGCATAATACTATAATATCGATAGTATTAGCTCTGTGAGAACAGTTGTATCCACTCCAAACAAAGCATAAAAGTGTGAGATTGTTCACTGACTTTAAAGCTGGATGAGAAAGTCTCCAGTTAAATATCTTTGGTAGTTAGGAGCTTTTCACTAAACATAAAGGGGAGGAAAAATGTCCTTATAGACTCTAAGAATGTTTACTAGCAGGGAGGTCAGAATATTTTTCAGAAGAAAGCGAGATCTCGAGAAATGATACGATGTCCCCAAGGCTGGACAAGTAAAATGATTGAGCAGAGACCAGATGTTGTCTCCTATTTTCTGACTTCTACTGTTTACATATCTGACTGCTTTTCCCATATTTTAGCTTAATATTGGTTTCTCAGGTGGTATAACTTATACTGTTGTAACATCCAAAGAATACAAACTATTGTCAAATACGCTTTCTAATCGGCTAACAGCTAACTTGTAACTCTCTAGTTAGCCAATTAGGCTAGGAGCATAGACAGAGCATAAGAAATAGTTCTGTGCTCATCTCAAGACTCAGTTCTCAGTCATCTGAGAGCTCATGCCCTCAGGTACACTGGAGGGTAGATTCCACTTCAACCCTCGTCCATTTACTAGACATGCCTTTTAGGAAGAGCCAGTGGGCTGTCATTAGCATTTCTTCCAGCAATTACTACTTAAAATGTGGTCACAATAATTCTGGCTTCTTGACATTTTACAATAAGGTCCGTAATATGAACCAACACAACAGAAATTGGACAAGGATGGTATTAAGATAATTGGCCTAGAAGAGAAAATATGTGAAAAGGGCTCTGAAAAGATTAAAGTGTCATGCCAATCAGAGGTAGTTCTTTCTTAGTATTTTTCTCGAAGTGATGCTATGAATGTTTTCCTTTTAAAACAGGTAATGGAAGATTGCAATGTGGACTACTGCGAATTTGGGACGTCAGATACAAACATAATAATAAAACCAGGACCAAAAGCCAGTCGGGTATGATTTGCTTCTTCAAATTATATAAATATTTCCCCTTAAAACGGGTGAAATGCCCCTGACTTTTATGTATTTTTATATTCCTGCTATTTTGGCTTATCCTAATGGTGTCCATAGTTGGTTTGCTCATTCTTGATTCCTGGATTTATCCATTAATTGACTCAACAAACATTCACAGGGTACTTGTGTATGCTCGAGCACTGTGCTAGGTGCTCAGGGATAAAGTGATTTCAAAACGAGACACGTTGGGCTCTGTTGGAGGAAAACGTGGGCTGATGGAAAAATTAGTAGAGGTGCAAGTAAATGCAATACGACGTGCCAAGTGCTATAACAAAGGCTGAAGAAAGAACAGCAGGAGTCCAGAGGTGGGAGTGAACTCTGTTTCTGGGAGAGAAGTACCAGAGGAGGTGCCCTGTGAGCTTGGACTGGAAGATGATTGGGGTTTCTCCAGACAGCCAAGGGGAAGGGTCTTTCAGACCAGACAGCTTGATGAGGGAATCGCCTTAAACACAGTCAGAAAAATATCAATGCTGTGACAATATACCACTTCATGGTGTCCCTGGGCTCAGTGCAGAGTCAAGCTTATTTGTTGTGTGCATCTGCTGAATCCTACTTAACAGCATCTTAAGCTCCCCTGTCTCGGTGTACTCACAGGGTCCCCGTGGAAGCCATCACCGTCTTGCGTCAGTTTCCATTTTCCTCCAGCCTGCAGAGGATGTCTGTGGTCGCTCAGCTGGCAGGGGACAGTCACTTCCATGTCTACATGAAAGGTGCCCCCGAGATGTTGGCCAGGTTCTGCAGACCCGAAACAGGTACTAACGGCCACTTGTCTCTTTCAGGATTTTAAAAGCTCAAACACACAGAGCTAACAAACCTAAATCAAATGAATGTGGAGGTGGTTGTTTTCTCAGGAGGTGGGAGGTAGGCCCAGTAGATCTGCAAAGGCAGAGGTGATCATTTCAAAGCAGAGAAGCAGAGAGTACATTCCAGGCTATGGTCCAGCCAGAAAAGCCCAACCACAGTGGGGCATCAGGAGCCAGAACAGGAAACAACACGGGGATCAGAGAACCAGGGAGGGTGAGAATGAGGAGCATTCAGAGGGAACCAAAGAGACAGGTCTGGACACTGGGATAATTCTGCAGACAGGGGTGCTCCTTCACCCCCTGCGAGGCTCATACCACTTTGGGAGCCTCAGACAGATCAATGGGAGGAGAATATAAAAAAGATAATTCTTTTAGGGGAAAAAAAGTGATTAGAGTAAATTAGATGCCGTTAGAGCAAGGTAATTGATCATTTTCACAGCAATTTCATCTTTCTGGGCCAGATTTTGAGTTGATTTGTATTATTTCTTAGTCTTATAAACATATGCAATCTCGAAGCTGCAGCTCAGATTTATAAGAATATTGTTGCATTCAAATGAGTTCATTTGGATAAAATTGGCCTTTTTCCTCCTGATTTTCATCTATATTCTCCTTACAATTGCTGATAGCCATCAACTTGTGCACAGAATTCTAGATTTGGCAAATGATTGCTTTAACTTCTCTCTCTACTTGGAATCTTTTTTTAACTTCAGAAGTACCCCTCTTTTCCTGACTTTGATCTTCCTCGGAGCTCCCATTAACTTCATCCAGATTGATGGTCTACACTTGGCTGCAATTTTTTTCTTTTCAGTCTGTCATTTTCCACCTCTTATTCTTCTGGTAGCCTTTCCAGCTCTTCTTCTTGTCCTAACTTCTGATCTTTGACATATGTTAATATCATTTTCAGCGATTTCTTTTTTTCCTGTATTTAAGAACTAGGGAGCCAAGAGCTTCCTTGAAATTAGATCCCCACCCCTAAAATTATTTAGAATTTCAAAAAGTCTGAACTGAAGGGGGACATAGAGAAACTCACAACCTCCTCCTATTATGGATGGGTAAATTGAGGCACAGAAGAGAGACATAACATGCCCAAGGTCAGGGAGCTGGTTGGCAGTAGAGGCTAGAACTCAGGTGGTTTGCTAGCTAAGCCACTACACTTCTCATTATACTGTGCTCCTTTCTAACACTTTTGTAGGCATACATAAACTGTAAAGATTTTATAGATATATTAACATTACTTATGATCACCGTGCCAAAAGATACAAATGTTGGCATTGTGTCATCCAGTATATAAAGCCCAGATGGCAAACTTTTATGCAAAGAGCCAGGTAGTAAATATTTCAGGCTTTGAAGGCTACACCATCTCTGTCTCAACTGCTCAACCTTGCCACTGGAGCCTGAAAGCAGCCCTCAGTAGTAAACAAATAGGTATGACTGTGTTCCAGTACAACTTTATTTACCAAAACAAGTAATGGGCTAGATTTGGTCTGTAGTTTGCTGACTCCTGATCTAGAGGATCAATAGTTTCCATCATTTCATCTGGGTAGGCAGTCCTGAGGTCTGTCTTTACTGAACCCAGGCAGCGCATAGGGCACCCAGCTGCTGAATGACACATCTTTGGCATTCATTTCTGATAGAGTAATGATACCTCACTGATGAAGTTGCTGGTGGCCTTTAACTGAAGCTGTAGCTTTTCTATTAAAATATTTTTATAGACTGAAAGTTAAAACAAGGTAGAGTGACTGCAACTCGGTCTTTTTAGTTTGTTTGTTTGTTTGGGAGGGGGGTTAGGGGGGTGGAGGGAGGCAATTAAGTTTGTTTGTTTGTTTGTTTGTTTATTATTTTTAATGGAGGTACTGGGGATTGAACCCAGGACCTTGTGCATGCTAAGCACGCTGTCTACCACTGGTCTATACCCTCCCCACTAGAGGTGGCTTTTGGAAAGCAGGATTGGGGGTAGTGAGATAAGCATTAGAAAGGGAGATGGAGTCAGCTGGAGGCAGAGCATGGAGTGGACGGAAAGGACCAAGGAGAGGGAAACAGGAAGTCTTAGGCTCTGGCACTTTTCAAGGCTGCAGCCAGCCAGGGTCCACGGCTCTCAACATAGATGTAACCCAACGTCAGTGAGAGAACCGGGCTTTGCCTACAGATTTCTGAATATAATGGCTAGAGCGATGAGAGGTGATGTGGGCTGGGCCAAGTATAGTAAAGCCATATTTTCAGCCCAAGAAACTGTACAGCATGGTTGAATCTGGGAGGCAATCACACATCTATTTAGTAAGCAATATAATTAATAGTTTGTATGGTCTGGTTATTTTTGAAACTATTGGCATTTTAAAAAGTTGGTTTTTTACTTACGTCACCAGCTACTTCCAAGTAGAATTCCAGTGTCTTCGTATATTTGGTCCTTGGGGTGATGCATCATTTTGGCCAACAGATAATAGTAACCCTTCCTTTTATTCAGTCATGTAGTACTTTCGAGCTTGAAGTGTGCTTTCAGAGACACTCTCATTCTGGATCAGTTCGGCAGATGTTTGCCTACCCCTATCATCCCCTACATACTATGTTAGAGATTGGGTAGACAGACACGGAAAAGACTTGGTCCTGCCCTCAAGGATCTCACAGTCTAACTGCAGACCTATTAGGAAGACAAGGGAATTTCATTCCCACAATAGAGATGAGGAAACTGGAGCTGAAAGATGCTAAAGGATGCATGGTCAGTCAGCAGAAAGACAAATATTAGGATCAAGAGCCAGCTCCTAATCCAGTGCCTTTTTTTTTTTTTTTCTTTTCTGTTTTCCCTGTAGACCACAGTGCTATATCTACTTCCCTCCACCTCTTCTCTCCTGGACTGTCTCTGGACTGCATCCTAGTCTTGCTTAGAAGTTGAGTCACCTTCGATGTGACCTTCATTTACCTCTCCCTTCTCTCCTGGCAGTGCCCAAGAATTTCTCACAGGAGCTGAGGAATTACACAATGCAAGGCTTCCGTGTCATTGCCCTTGCCCACAAAAACTTGAAGATGCAGAAGCTTTCAGAAGTGGAGAGTTTAGCAAGGTAAGGAGCTCAGAAATTGGCACCAGCACAGGTTCTGTGTGCACGAGGTGAATGAGTTCTGGAAGTGCATGATGGACAGCTCAAACCCCATGAAGTCTCTTGGAGATGAAAAATCACTCATCGAGCCCCCTGTTTGGAGATGGGCCACACTGGGGAGGACTTGCTCAGGTCACAGTGCTGGTTGTTGGAGGAACAAGGGTGGCAGTTGAGATCTCCTGACTCCCAGACACCTGTGAGTCATCTCTCCATCATCCCATGAAAAACAACCGTCCCTCCTTCAACCTGGGACTGTCACATGGCTGACTGATCGGGGGTCCCCGTATAAAGAGATTGAGAGGATACAGCTGGCACTTTGAATGACCTCCAAATCCTTCAGACTTGGCTTCTTTCAGGAATCACTAGTACACCTCCCTCAGATCTGGAGAAGCAGTGAGTGCAAACTGCATTCCTTATATGGAATGGCATTCAGTATTCTTAACTACATTCAGGGATAAACTGCCCACAGTAGTGGATAATCTATAGCTTAGTTTTTCTTTCTTTCTGTCTCAGTTATTAGAGGTTGTTTTTGAGTTGTTTATGACAAAGGAGTAGAGAAATACTGTGGAAAATTGAATAACAAATCTTATGCGTTCTTTACTTTCATTTTGTGTTGCTGTTAGAGAGATCCTCACTTACATGCAGTTACTAGCCCCTGTGTATATGATGTGGATATCCTTGGCTCCACATTGCTATTTACAACCTAAGTCCCTCTACTCTAATCGAATCAGTAATCACCATCCCTTTCTTACAGTGTATCTATTTCCCCCATCTATCAAATGTGGGATTGGATGATTTTGAAGGAGCCTTTCAGCCATGACATTTTAATCTTCCAAATAGAATCACAAAGCTCATTTTGAAATATATGAATGACACTCCCGGGTTTAACATTCATGGTGTTAGCTATACTTGAGCAACCGTAACACACAGGATTTTGTAATTTTTCAAGATACAAATTTTAATAATGGAAGTTAAGGTCATGTGTGAAGAAAAGATTTATGTTGCTAGACATGGAGTGTGGCCACTGTGCAGCTGCCACATATACAGGCAGCTGTGATGTTCTCATTTAAAAGCCACTAGTGAGATGGACATTATTATAAATATAACAAAATAAGAAAATGAAGATAAATGTGCTAGATTTTCAAACAACTCAGGTTTTCCCAGAGAATATCAGGATTGATTATGTTTCTTAGAATATAGTTATTAGTTTCAAACAGGGTGAAAGAATAGAGTTTTGATTTTTTTAGGAATCAAATTATATTTAACAAAGTTTTCCAATGAGAAAAATCAATAACTTCCAAAAGACTGGGGTCAGAAAGGGGAAGTAGAAGAGTTTCTTGAGAGGACTTAGGGAAAAATCACTTAAAAATTAAAAACAGAAGAAATACCTGATCAAGATTTACCCTTTCATGAGCTTAGCAAATTTCTATTGAGCTTGACTATGTGTTAGATGTTCATCAAGGCACTGAGGATTCAGAAGTGAATAAAATAAAATCCTTGTCCTCGCAAAGCTTACATCCTAATGGAGGGAAATGGGTAACAAAATTAATCTATAAAATATTCTCAGGTAGTGATAAATGTCCTGAAGGAAAGAAATAAAGTAGGTTAAGGGGATTTTTAAATGACAGAAAGTGCCATTTTCCCCAGGGAGATCAGAGAAGTCCTCCAAGGAGGCAAGGTTTGCACAGAGGTCAGAGTAAAGTGAGGGAGCAAGGCATGCAGATATCCAGGGGAGGACCATGGCAGGCAGTCATAGTCCATGGGTGCAAAGGCCTTGACACAGGATTTTGCTAGAAAGTTGCAGCGTCCCAAGAGACCCAAGTGCCTGATGCAGTGAACAAGAGGAGAGTCATAAAACAGAGACCAAAACCAGAATAAATTGGTGAGAAGATTTTTGGATATTTCTTTTAGTTTTAGTTAATGAGAAAACATTAATCCAATTTATAATAGAAAGTCATTAATGTAAATGACGGGAATTTAATGAATTCTGTATGAAGGTGGATTTTATAACATTCTCTCAGATCCCTAAGGCAGGATTTATATCTGATTATCTGAATAATCACCAAAGTGCCTAATATAAGATCGAAAAGTCATGATTTAATGACTGGACTTTTGAACAAAGGATGTAGCCACTTGCACTCTCCTCCGGAGAGAGGCTGCTTCATTTTAGTTCTATCCCAGTTGGAATTATTTCTCATCGAGAAATCCAACTCTGATCTTTCTCTTAAAGAAAGTTAACTGATCACCTGAGTATTTCCCTCCCAAGCCCTCCTAATGTGATAGGAAAAAAAAAAAACCAACAGTATGAAAGAAAACTAGAAAAGCAGTAAGTTCAGATGAAAGATTTCTACATATTTGTGTACGATGCAAAGTAGGTGGGGAAGAATGGCAGCTGAGTCAGCAGGACAGAAGAAGCTGTAGCCTACACCATGCCAGAGAGACAGAAAGGTACTGCAGGAGGAAAGTCGGTTTACCTTGCAGCCCCAGAGAGGGTGAGACTCTGACATGTCCTGTACTATGGCAGGTGAAGGTGAGACTCAGGGCACTGAACAGGGGGGATTAGCTGATAGCAGGTATAAAAGTTAGTTCCCGAGGTCTCCTCCTCCTCCCTCTTCCTCTCCCTGCAATCTTAACTCCACCCTGGACAGAAAAAAGGGACAATGAGGGATCAAGAAAGAGCTCTTGGCCCCCAAATTTACTTTTTAAGAAACACCTGAGATTTATTTTATTCCAGAGGAGAAGTCCCACATAACTAATATAACCCGGTTAGACTCCAAGCCTCCGATTTCAAATTATGAAAACTCTTCCTTGGATGATGTCATGTATTTACTGAAGGTTACAGATGGAGGCTGAAGTTAAGTGATTCCACATTCAGCTGTTACTAGAGTATCCTACGTGTAGTCTGTACTTAATAAATTTCTAATAAGCTGAAATGCTTACAGGCTCAAAAAATGAAAAAGTATATATGACTAACAAAAAATTTAAAAAACCAACAGAAGAGTTGAAAGATAAACACATTTTTTTTTAAATAGAATTGAAAACTGGAAAAAGCAGCCAAAAGATATAAAAGTGGTTGCCTCTGGGAAGCAGGAGGGGTGAGGTGTGGTGGAGACAATGACTATTAGTTTTCATTACTATAAGCTTTGGGATTCTTTTTAGTTTTTCAAACCTGTACATATATTACATTGATAAAACTTGGACATTTTCAAAAGAAGAAATAGATCCAGCCATTGAGACTGTATGGATACACTTTAATGTTGTCTTTCTCCCCGAATCCAAAGAGAGAAGGTGGAGTCAGAGTTAACATTTCTGGGACTTCTCATAATGGAGAATCGCTTGAAAAAGGAAACCAAACCCGTCTTGAAGGAACTGAGGGAGGCCCGCATCAGGACCGTGATGATCACCGGTATGGGTGGCTGAAGGCCTGACAGGTTGCCTGTATCCCAGGCATAAGAAAAAGAGCGTGTGAGCTGAGTTTATGTGACTGGGACAGAAAGAAAAATGCTTTGCTGTCAAGTTTGTTACCCTGTGTTCCAGTTAGCTGGGAACATGTGCCACTCCCCACAGCACGACCGTGAGCTTCAGAGGCAGGACTGGGTCTCACTCTCTTTGTCTGATGCCCACTGCTCCTACCCAGGATCTGTGCAGGGCTAGTGGGCTCACAGCAAATGTTGGAAGATGAGATTGGGTTCTGATCAAGAAGCCCAGTGAGACCTCTGTGTAAAGGGTGTGAGTCTCTGCGGGACTGTCCTCCAGGTCAGTGGGGTAGGCACGGCATGTGATGACCCAACCCAACACGGGCAGCCCTAAGTGCTTTGTGCTCTACTTAACTGGAATCCAGACCCCAAGAATGGGTTTATGGTATCAGGCCGGGCCCATGTGACCATCACCACTTGAAGCTGTTAGTCTCCTGAGGATTCGTCATAAAGCACTTAAATATTTATCTATTCATTTGTGCGTGTTTTAGAAATACGCCACGTTCACAACACGATGCTCTATGGGAGGGAGATGCAGACAGTGCTGGACTACTGTCTAGGCTTGATCAATGGTTATGGGAAAAGGCAGAAAGCACTGAATGCCCCCCAACAATATGGTCAAGGGCACCAACCATATGGTATGAACACTCAGAGGAGGGTGAGCTCAGTTCTGGATGCAGAGAGGTTTATACACAAAGCAAGCCCACTGAATTTCTTTGTCATCTAGGGGACAACCTTCAAACAGCCATTACTGTTGCAAAGAATTCTGAAATGATTCCTCGAGGGAGTCAAGTGATCCTTGTTGAAGCCAATGAACCAGAAGAGTCTGTCCCCGCCTCCGTGACATGGCAGCTGGTGGAGAACCAAGAAAGGGGACCTGGAAAGAATGTGAGTGAATAATCGAAGGCCCCTTTGTGGCCCTGGGTGGATGGAAAATAGCCCTGACCCTGAGCAGCCCTCTCTCGGTATTAGAAGTCACCATGGTAAAAGTCCCTCACATCTGGCCAGAGTTTTACAGATTACAAAGATCTAAGCATTTCTACCAGCAGGTCTCAGTCTTGGCTTCACATAGAAATCACCCGGAGAAGAGTTTTTAAGTGTCCAAAACCAAGACTCTACAGATTCAATCAGAATCTCCAGGCTGGGAGCCAGCGTCACTCCCTCCCCCAGTGATTCCAGTGGGCAACGTGACTGAGAGCCGCTCACTAACATCCATTTCACCCCTCTGATCCTCGGTTACCCTACACAGTTCAGCAAACTATTCATTTTACGAATGAGAACACTGAGGCCTAGAGAGGTAAGCTTGCCCAAGACACACGCTGGTGAGCTGCAGAGCAGGACATTAAATTCGAATCCACACCCTCCCCCCGCCATGCCCAGTCCATGGGCATTTGGACCGTACTGTACCCGTGACATGATGTGAACAGATGCTGGGATCGCTAGGTAGCAAGCTTCCCGGGCACTGACAACAGGACAGCCCTTTCATGTGACGAGAATGAGCTGCAGCCTGACAGTTCATTACTAAATGTAGCTCCTCTACCTTTGTATGAATTCAAAGAGATGGTCCTCCAGGTGATAAATTACAGAAATGCTCCCTCCCTCCAGGCTGCCCAGCCCTTCAGATTGTTCAGTGTAGAAGAGGCCTTTGTGCAGCACACAAACTGCACAGCTGTACAGAGCAGCCCTGCCCCTACCCTGTGAAGAGGTGCCTTTACTTGGCTCAAATCCATTGTGTGGGCTGTGAAAGGTAACAGCCAGCGCTCCGCTTTCAGTGGATTCCAGGTTCTGATTTCCTTGCAAACCCACCTGCCTCGGCATCAATGCAAGTTGCCTCAACTTCAGTGCATGATGAAACTCAGATCCCCGCTAATTTTTAAGAGTCTACTCACACTACCCACTTAGGAGTTTAACGCCTCTACTAAAGGTTTGTCGTTGCCGGGAGAAGTCACATCAGTCTCAGGCTTTCTCCTCCTCTCTGGTTCCCTCTCACTGTACTTTTTCTCCTCAATTTCCAAGAAAAACATCCAGTCCTTGCCTCAAGGGAACACTTAACAGCACATCTTCTGTTGGCTGTTTTACAATGGAAGTTGGAAGGGGATGGGTGTATCACCTAGCCTCCCAATTTAACACATCAAAGCATTTTTTTTTGTTTCAAATAAGATGCTTTCTTTAATGAATTCTTCCAATGAAGAAAATGTTCTCATCTTTTCTACTATCTGAATTTAGACTCCAACACAAATGTAAGGCCCTCTGAGAATCGTTCGTGAAAAACCATCATCAGCTATTGACATGATGAGTGCATAGCCAGTCATCAGATGCTTTCTCTTGGAGCGGAGCCAGCTGGGGCTAGAACCCAGTGATGGGGCTACACTGACAGGTTAAAGGCAGGAGAGAGAGGGTTTCAGAAAAGGACTAGTGCTGCTGCAGGGGAACACAGGATGTGGAAGAGGATCTGGGCAAGATGAGGGAGAGGATAACTGTGAGGTGCAGAGAAGTCAGGTTAGGCTCTCGAGAAAGAGTCTACCTCTTTTACAGGGAGGAAACTGGGCATGGTTTCGAATGAATGAATGGTAAGAGATCTTAGGAAATAAAAGGATGCATGAGGAGAAGGAAGAGGATGGAAGAATGTTTCCTGTTCTTCCTCGGATTCACTCATGGGGCCCTTGGGATGATTTCCTCAGTAGACTGACATCACCCGTGTTAGCTCCCAGGATAGGATCCAGAGAATCATGCTGCCAGGCATTCTATGTGCATATCATGATGTGTGTGTGTTGGGGGTGGGGGGTCCTGGTGCGTGGTACATTTTGAGTGTCTTCCTCATATAAGACCAAGTTCACTGGGCAAATTACAGATGTATTTGCTGGCCCTCACACTGTTATGTAACATGAATACCATTCCTTCCATAAAATGTAGGAAAATGGAGACATTCCTTAAGAGCCAACGTAGAAATAATGCCCTTTTAATTTTAGGACACTTACATCAGCATTGGAAACAGTTCAGTGTCTGATGGAGAGAGAGGGAGCTGCTACCATTTTGCTATGAGTGGGAAATCATACCAAGTGCTATTTCAGCATTTTAACAGCTTGCTTCCAAAGGTAAGTACTGGAGAAATGAAGTGTTTTGCTCCCCAAATTACTGAAGCAAAAAAGGATAAGAGAACAATGCAGGTGACGATCAGCGAGGATCAGCGAGGTTGTCTCCAAGTTGGAGAATAAACACCCGCGAAGAGGCACTGCTGCTTCCGGACTTTCCGGGGACCGCCCACTCTGCACATGCTCGTGGCCTCCTGCTCAGGGTGGGCGCCCTGGTCCTGCCCCTCGCCCCGCACCCGTAGCCAGTCCACTCCGTCCCCAGCAGAGGGAGCCTCCAGGTCAGGTCGTTCCAAACCTGCCTCCTGTTCTGGGGGTCAGCTTCTCTCTGAAAGTCACCAACTCATGTCAGGCTGAGCCCTAGTCCCTTTCCTGTCTGGATTCTTAAATTACAAGCCGGAGGAAACAAAGGCTTCGTGGTTTGTTCTCAAAATCGTTTGTTATCTTGTCGCTGTGTGTCTATTTTAAAATAGCGCCCTGTAGGGTTGTGCTGTCAGTGGGAAGAAGATAAGTAGAGCGCAAGCCCAGGGCAGCAACAATCAGTTAGCAGTGTGTTGGAAGTTCTGTTGCCTTACCAGTCAAGGACCGTAGAATCTAGACCCCCTCAAGGCTTGTAGCAAGCTGTTAGTGCAATTCCTCATTGGAGAGATGGGAAAGCGGGAACTCAGGTTGTCACTCCTCTAAGGTTTGCACGGTTTGGGACGGAGCTGGGAATAGAATCGTGAGTCTCACCTCTCAGTTTATTGCTCTTTCTTCTGCTTAGTCTGCACTTATGGAGACAGTGTTTAGTCACAAGAACTGTGTTTCCTTAAGCATCTTAATCCCGTATGCTCTGTTGCTTTTTAGTTACTGTTATTAATTAGAGCTTACCTCATCTTGGACAAACGACCTGGAAAAAAGTAATAGACTTGAGATGGAGAACTGAGAGTGAACGTTAAATATTAAAGCGCTAAATCCCCCCTTTTCCCTTTTTTGACATTTGGTCTAATGACACACCACCCAATGCTATATTAACACAGTGGCCAGGAGTAATTTTTCAGGGCTGTTCTTTTATTTTAAAAGTGTTCTTCTTTCTAATCTTATTGCAATACTTGTTTTTCTCTCCAGATTCTGGTGAATGGAACTATTTTTGCAAGAATGTCTCCTGGGCAGAAATCTAGCCTTGTTGAAGAATTTCAGAAATTAAAGTAGGTGTTATTGCATGAAAGGAGAGTGTATTCCTTATCTATTGCTATGTAACAAATTACCCCCCAACATAGTGGCTTCCTATAACACTGCTTATTATTTTACATTGCTGTGGCTCAGGAATCCAGGTGTGTTTAGCTGAGTCTTCTGGCTAAGTGAGTCTGTCACAGGGTGTAATCAGTTGTCGGCCAGGACCACAGTCATCTGAGCACTTGGATCTGCCACCAGCCTCACTCATGTTGTTGGCAGGATTCAGTTCTCTGTGGGTGGATAGACTAAAAGTTTCAGTTTTTCATTGGCTGTTGGGCAGAAGCTGACCTCAGTTCCTTGCCACCAGGGTCATTTCTTGAGGAAGCTCGCAGTGTCTCAGCTAGCTTCCAGGAGAGTGAATAAGCAAGAAAAGTCCGAGAGAGAGGTGTCACCACTTACATATCTTCATCTCAGAAGTGACATCCCATCCCATCCCATCACTTTAGTCTCTTCATTAGAAGCAAGTTACAAGGTCTTGTCCACACTCAAGGGAGGGCATTATACGTCATGAATACCAGGAGGGCCATTTTAGAAGTCATTTATCCCAGAGAACATTCCTTCTGTGACCTAAGTTAGAGGAAGATCCCCTGCTCGATGTAGAGAAAAGAAACAACAGGGGTTTGTACAGCTCAGAATAGGGAAAATGGGGAAGCATGTGTTATCATCTGCAATTATTTGAGATTGGTCCATTAGAAGATATGTGAATAATTTCTGGCCCTCTAGGAAAGAGATGTAATGGCATTTTTACTGTTTTAGCTATAGAGGCCGAAGTAAAAACAAAGACAAAGTACTTTCCTATCTCCTTCAAAATACAGATGACCAAGTCACATCAGAGTGAAACGGGTCTTCTTGAGACCAGATCTACCTATTATTTGCTGGGAATATTACAATTTCTGGACCACAGGTTTCCAGAAAGTGAAAAGGAATGGACAGTTGTGAAACTTTAGATAATTGCTGACAAGTAGTAGGTAAAATCTAGAGACTGCCTTTGACTGTTATTTTTTCTTGCCTAAGCGTTCTTGGGGAAGTTTCAAAAACTAACTATTAACTCCCACAATGCCTTGAGGCTGGGTTAGTAACCAGTGTCTAAAATAACTATTTTACTTACGTAGTTATTATATGATATTGGCTGAAGAGAGTAATTTTACCCTTCTCAAATGCCTGACAAATATTGCCAACTTAAATGCTTACTTTGGAAAAGCTATATTCCCCGAAAGAAAAATCAGTCCAGGGAGATATATGCTGTCTCAGGATAGGCTGTCCTTTCAATTTCTCAATCTTCCTTTTCATACCTTTATCATTCAGAACTGATTCTGAATCCAGGCAATACTAGAAGATGTAAATTCTTCTCCGCATGTTATAAAAACTAAATATAGGCCTTATGCCTGAAGAAAGGAAGCCGCTTTCAGCAAATGTGCATAGTCCTGATATGTACATGATCACAAGCAAATGCTTACAGGGTGATTTTCATACATACTAGGTGAAGATCAGGTTGAACCATATGAATTTCTTTATGTTTGACCATTTTTGACCTGTAAAGATGGGTATTTCTTATGTGTCTACTGATAATAAGGAAATTATCCGAGCATTTCGTATTTCCCTGTGTTGACTGTGTTATTTCATGTGTTTTTGGCAAATTACCCCTGAGCCTTTAATAGTATTGCCATTCATCACTACCTACAATGTATTACTTACTAAGAAGACAGAGTGCATCTTGCAACAGAAATTCCTATTCTTTAACAACAGCTTTAAAACTTATTCTTCTATTTATACCGTTGTGTTTGCACATCAAACTGGTATAGATGGGGAGCATATTAGCTCATTTTCACTCCAAGATGCATCTAGGATATGTGAATATGCCTCTGATTATATCTGTTAAGCCATTTCCCAAATGCTTCTCATCCTACTGCCCACACTCTAAGCTTTCAGTGGCAGCCAGCAACCAAAACACAGATGGACTAGGTTATGGTCCGTGCGTTAGGTTGTGTGGGAAGCACTACGATTGTGACTGCACACACTTCAGCATGGCCCTGGTAGATATAACCCAACAGGAGTTCTTTTGAAGTGTGTGATCATCTTCCTGGACGTCCTTGTCGGTATCACCATCATTTCCATGTGATTGATTGAAACGATTTAAATATACAAGGACTTTCTTCCTCTGGGAATATTTCTCTCCAAGTCATTTTCCTTCAGCCTGATTCCACATGTGTTCAGGACACAAACACATCACGTATGAGCTACTTATGATGGGAATTAATCACAGCGTTAAACTGTTAATTTTCCTTTTCCTTCCCCTGCAGCTATTATGTAGGCATGTGTGGAGACGGAGCTAATGACTGTGGGGTGAGTAGAAATTATACTTCTAATTTAGGGGGTTCACTCATATCTCTCTTGAGTACCCTGTATCCCCTGGGGTCTGACTCTTCACCCTTCCACCAGCAATCGCATCACGTGATCATTTTGATCTTTATACTCACAGTCCACTGGCGTGCGGGTTGGAAGTGGTGTGGGGTAAAGGGAGATGGGTGACTTCGGCTGTTTTCTGGCAACTCCTAGAATAATAAAGATGAGGAAAGGCTACATAGGCTCCCATACTTCAGACGCTAAAGGGACTTTACAAGACTAGCTGGTTTAAATCTCTCCAGTTATAAAAGGGAAATGAGTCTCAGAGGGGCGAATTCTTTTTTTGCCTGAAGTCACACGGCTGGTAAAGGCTTAGTGAAGGAAATATTTGAAACCGATGGCAAATGTTTGAATTATGTATTAACTATATTTATTTCTGCCAGACCTCTACACCGGGGTTAGTTTTTATAAGTTGGCTTTACCCCAGAACTCTTATGCTCAGTGAAATTATAGACAAAATTATTTGATTATTACATACTACAGCAAACCTAAGTTAAAAGATTCTCTGTAGATTACTTGTCAAATACAGTAGAAAGCGGTACATACTTTGTAATCTGAGTTTCAAAGATATGGTTGAAATAGTAGCTTACCTTGAAGACTTATGTACAGAACAAAATATTTTAGAAGCTAATTTGTGAGACAAGAAGTGAAGAGAAATGCTTTGTATTTGCAAAGCTTATTAGATACTTAAGATCTGGGTATTTGTTTTACTTCCTTCTTAAATAATTTTTCCAAAGTTCTGTGAAAAACTATGTTCATACTCAGAGATCTGTTATGAATATTTCTGCCTCATGCTTTATGAGAAGAAGCTAGTTGTTGCTCTTCAAAATCTAGAGTTAGTATCCATTCTCATGAATAATGTGGCATTTAGAACAAAACAAATAAATCAGGTGTTAAAAGGATTTAGTCTTTGCCTCCACAGAGTTCATTATCTGGCAGGAATAAAAATCATGCATAAAACTAACCCTAACATAAAGTAGACGGTCCTAAATTACATAATGAAGCACAAAATGCTGAGGGAGAAAGGAGAAAGAAGGAGAGATTCTAATATCCACTGAACATGAATTGAGTGTATAGTGGCCATGTTAACCAGGTGCTTTGCACATTCTACAGAGCTGCAGAAATACACACTCTCATACAGTTCTCGTAGGATCAGGGGCTTAGTGACCTGTTTGCTGGCCAATGTGTGTGCACTCGTGGACAGTTTTCAGTCTTGGTGAGAAATTAACTAGCCCTGATTTCAGTGAGGCAACGTGTAGCCTGGAATGATTCTCTGCTGAGTGTGATCTGGTCCCTGTCTCCAGTGAAGATGCTGTGCGCCTGATACTGCATCCCAGCAGTTAGCTGATTGGTTGGATCAGGCAGCCTAGGAAAAGATGGAGATTAGATAGTTTTTCCTATAGTTCATGAAGATGGCCTCTTAAGTAAGAACCATGATGGTAAAGGCTCCCATAAAGGTCCATCTAGTGCTGCCATCTTTTTAATAGACTTCCCAAACGAGTGCTTTCACTTTCTTATCATCTCTACACCCCCTCAACCAATACCTACACAGCCCTCATTCTTCTACCTCTGGGTCGTTGTTCAGTTGGTGCCTCTTTAATTGGTGACTTCGTGTATTCCAAGTGGAGGGACAGCATAAACATAGACCTGGGGGTGGCAGGGTGAGATATTATCAACACTGTAATAAGAAGAATGGCCTCACGGTGTTTGAGCATTTAGAGGCTGGCCTGAGGAGTCGCGGGTGCAACATGAGTTTATCATTCCAGGCTTTGAAAATGGCTCACGCGGGCATTTCGCTGTCAGAACAGGAGGCGTCTGTGGCATCCCCTTTCACCTCGAAGATAGGCAATATTGAGTGTGTGCCTCAGCTCATCAAGTAAGCCACCTCTCCCTTTCCACTCCCTGACTGAGGGGCCCACAGTCTGGCTCCGGACAGAATTCAGCTATAATTTAAAAGTGACAAATGTCACAGCAGAGGCACGGGGGAAGTGCCATTGAGCACCAAGTAAGGGGGCCATGAGTACTGCTTGAGAAGGCTAGTAAAAGCAACAAAAAAGTGGCTTTTGTTGAGCTTTAAAGGATAAGTGGCTGTGTTAGGTGGATGGTCAAAAGCTAAAGTTGATCTTTAAAAACCGATTGTCTATCTCATGTCTCATTTATTTTGTATGTTAGCTGCTCACTGGAACCTTTCTCTCAGGGGTTGGGGAAGGGGGAGGAAGCAGAAAAGGAGCACTCCATCAGATAGCTTCCCCAAAGTGTTCTGTCTCCAAAATCCAAATTTGTGAATATCCAAGATGATTGCACCAAAGACTTTTCCCGTTGATTGGCAATGATCAGGGAAAGGGAAGGAATTAAAAACTCTTTATTTTCCTGGTACAGCTCCTTCGCATCCACTCCACTCTTATTTCTGATCTTGTCTCTACTCATATTTTAAATGCAGTTAAAAATAAAACATCAGGTTTTACATTTTGTTTATAAATCGTATTCCTTTATTGTCTCCTATAACACTGTGGAGTAATCTCAGCCTATCTTCACAGCCAGTGGTCTGGAAGTCATCACTAAATCTTGAGGTTTATACAAAAAAAGACAACCATGATGTTCTCAGCATGTCCCTTAGGGCAGCTGAATTGGCACCTACTGGTAGGAGTTACTCACCCAAAGGTGTTAGCTTCTGTCTGGCTGCAAATCAGCAAGACAGCTTGACTTCTTTCTCTGAGTCCTGGGTGCTTGCACCTGTGTCCTCCGTGCCTGCAAACATCATCACCTCCCCTGCCTTCAGAGCAGCTTCCCTTCCTCACTCCCATGTTTCCTGGTCCCGAGGACCACTGGGTCCTTAGAGTCCCTCACTGAGGCTCAGAACCTCGATGTGCTTTTAACTCTTTCCTTTTTTTCATCTCTAGTGAACAAGGCATCATGTTTTAGTGATTCGTCTTTTGGAGAGTGTCTCCAAGCCCTACCCTTACTATCGCTAGTGCCCTAACTTGATTTGCATCATGGTGACTACAAAACAAGACCATTCAAGACCCTCACCAGAGTTCATGCTTCCAGCCATCAACACAATCCATGGAGCTCTTTCTAAATATTGAGCTTAAAAATGTGATGGATTAAGAATGAGACAGAGCTTTGCCCTGAGGGCTTACATTCCAGTAAAGGGTATATATAGATAGATGTACAGAGATAAAATCGTGTAACACAGAATTTTCTACCTGGTAGGTGAGAGGTGCTCAATAAATGAGCTTTAAATAAGTTAGTGTCCAAATAATGCAGTAATATTTCAGTGCCGGGAGAGGTGATTTCAGAGGAGGGTTGTAATTTGAAGGATGAATAGGTTGTATGTAAACACAAAGGAGGCGGGGGGTGGAATTCCAGGTGGAGTTAGATGGAAAGCCATGCTTAGAAGTGGGGTTCTAATTGGAGACTGGGGTGAGAGGCCAGGTAGCCCAGTTGGGCTGGAAGTCTTCTCACATGGGAGCTGTGGAAGTTAAGCTGGAGTGTCAGGTGTGGAGGAGGTTTGAACTCCAGGATGGTTGCACAGAGCGCCTACTGGATTCACCCAAAAAGCAGTGTCATGGAATTTCAGATGCTCTTTCTCATGCAAGCAGCTCAATGCATTTGTGAATGCAATATACTGTTTTAAAATATCAGTCGGAATGTAAAATTTTTCTCTTGGCAGATGGTTTAGTGAGACTTTGGGGTAGAAACCCTTTGCTTTTATATTTCACAGTTTCATAAACATTAGATATGGTTCAGCTCTTTTAGGCTGCTTTTACCCTGGCTATTCTTGGGAAAGCATCCTCTTGAGGATCGATGAAGTGTGGCTTTAGGTGCATGGATCCAGAACACAGGTTTTCATTGTTATCTTTTGAAACATGATTGACTTGTTATAGTTCAAGTGCTTTAGGGCAAGGACGATGTCTTACTCATTTCTGTGTCGCTGTGCCTGCCACAGTACCTCAGAGCGTTCCATGAACATTTGTGAATGCATTAAATAAACAACTGGGTTGCTTAAAATTCACAACTATTAGGAACAGCAGTAATTTTGGAGGCCTGTGCAAAACATTCTTTATGCTGTACCATTCTGGTTTTTTGCACTCTAAAAAAAAAGTCTAGGTGTCAGTTTTCTTGGAAATGTATGCAACTGCAGAAGGAAAGATGCAATCACAAAGTTCATGTCAGAAAACAATCCAGGCTTCCCATGCTTGCCCCTTCTCCGCTGGTTTCTTCCACCCTCTGTGTCGAAAACAAAGGGCCGTGCCTCAGCCTGGTGGAAAGCATCCACCCAGAGCATCCTGGCTCACTTCTCTCGAGAACCTTCTCATCTTGCCTGAAGCAAAGTGGTTATTGGTTTGGCTTTTTAGGTCTTATTTCAAGTGTCCCTGTTCTGTTGACAAAGTCTTTGAGCACCGCAGGTGCCGTGTCACTGGGAACTGGAAACCAAGAGGATGCGGGCTTCCTCTCATCCCCAAGCTTCCACCTTGACAAGAGGAAGCTGCAGGAGGGCTTGTTTGCCGGATTCCCCACCCCCCACCCCCACCCTGTGCTGCTACCTCACGTTGTCTTCTTTGGTCTGTCGTAATCTATCAC
This sequence comes from Camelus ferus, assembly GCF_009834535.1. Lineage (NCBI taxonomy): Eukaryota > Metazoa > Chordata > Mammalia > Artiodactyla > Camelidae > Camelus > Camelus ferus. The sequence continues at coordinate 64,215,836 of NC_045696.1, forward strand.
CAACTAGACCCAGTTACAGGAATAACAGCTCGAACAGAATTTTTTATGGGGGTAATATTTGTTTATTTTCTTTTTTAAATTGAAGTATAGTTGACATACAACATTATATTAGTTTCAGATGTACAACATAGTGATTCGACGTTTATATGCATTATGAATTGATCACCATGGTAAGTCTAGTCACAGTCCATCACCATACAAAGTTATTGCAATATTATTGACTAAGGACTGTTTACTTTTTAAGCTGCCATTTTTACCATTATCTATTTCTTTTGATTCCCATACTAGCTCCGATTATTACCCTGGGTTCTTCCTGGTGTACTGAAGCCAACAAAACCCATTTCAGCTTAAATATTGGTGTCACGTCTACACTCCCTATAATGTGAGAGCACCTGTCCCTTAGCTCGATATCTCTAAGGGACTTTAAAACATACACAGGGAGCAAGTGTTGTTAGAATGGAATGAGTCTCAGGAGAGCCAATGCTTGACATTTTGCACCTTGTCACAATGTATTGCGTTTATAATGTACATGGTAATCTTTTTAATTCACTGAAAGCTTGTTGAAAATGAGGACTGTGCTTGATTCATTTGTATCCTCCATGACTCTGAGCGAAACGCTGGTACTCAGAAGCCCTAAAAAAAGTGAGCCTGTGAATCAATGAGTGAGGTTAGGATTGAAGGAGAGAATGAGCAAATGGGTGGTTAAATGAATAATTGAGAGAATGAATCAGTGATTAAGTGATTGTATAACAACAGGCTATTAAAATGAGCTCCTTTTGAAATAGAAAAGAGACTGAGAGATGTGTATCATACATAACCAATTTTTTTTTTCTTCAACAGAGAAGGCCGAGCTGCTTTGGTTTCATCCTTTGGGGTATTTAAGTACTTGACCATGTATGGCATCATCCAGTTTATTGGTACATCGCTGCTCTATTGGGTATGAACCAAAATAATTTCTTCCCAGTTCTAATTGCATTTACATCCCTTGTGTATTTCCAGGGGTGGGGAGGGGTGCAGCTCCTACCCAGGATTTAATGTTTTATAAATAAATGACATTTCTCAAAACAGATGTCTGCAAATTTGCAAACTTGGTAGAACTGTGCAGGAAACATGGCACTAGAAATAAGTGCACATGAATTGGTTTCTATGAGTGTTGTTTTTCTCCAGATAACCTGAGACTCTTGACCTCCCCAAGGCTCGATTTCTTCACTTAGAATGTGAAGAGAGCTTCAGAGCCGCCTAAATATAACACTGCAGGAAACGGATCAGTCTCCAACTGTGGAATATTTTGGGCCCACTAAAAGGAGATAAAAAGAAAGATAAGTTGTTGAGTTTGACTTTGAAGGATTCAAAAACTGGAAAAACTCCCATACTGGAGCTTTCCTTCTGAACCTGCCCAGAACTTTCACATGTCATTAGTAAAAGATTAGCAATTCTGTAAAAAAAAAAAAAAAAAAAAAAAAAATTAAGATTTTTTGAAATGAAATGATAAAAATAATCATCTAAGAATTCATTAGCTGTATGGAAGAAGTATGTGTAGGTTGAAAGTAATCTGTATCGGTCCAGGTTTAACTTGCTCTGCAGGAAAATGACAGCAAGCTCAGGGCATGCTGCAAGGAGGGGATTATTTTACTGCTTTCCTGGTGAAGGAGAGACGCACAGGGCTCCAGCCTCTGGTAGACTACCAACTGCAAGAAGCACACACCAAGGCTAAGGGACAACCAGGTGGATAGAAACAAGACCTGAACTGCAAGTCAGGAAGCCTGGATTCACGTTCTGTCTCTGTCACTAAGAGTAAAAGCGATCGTGCTCTTGGCCAAGCCTTTATCCACCTCCAGGTAGTCAGGCTGGCTGATTGCCAAAGCCTTCCATCGTTCTATGAAAGCTGCTCCCAGAATAAAAAGAAAAGCCGCCTTTGAAAATTTCTCCCTCTTCCATCTCACCCTGCATATGTATCACTTTACCAATCTGAGGGGAAAAGTAGGGGAAAGGACATGAGAAGGAAATGTAAAGAAGGCAGGGGAAGAATTGGAGGATGAGAGGGATGCTGAGGAATCATTTGCATCCTCTGAAAAATACAAAAGCAGATTTTCAGTCCCACTGTCCCCCTGGATAGAGTTGGAACCAGAGTTTACTCTGAAAAGTTACCCCATTCACTCTGAAGGTCTAACCCTAAGTAAGAGTATACCCCGAGGACCTTCACCTGGAAGCTTCTTGGCGTTGAGTTTGCCCTCTAGTTCTGGTTTACCCAGAAGTATTTTTTATTTGCATGAGTCTGGTCTGTAAAATGTGTAGAACCAGATTATGATTGAGTGCTCAGTCAATAGCTAGGAAGCCAATAAACAGACCTGGCTGCGAAAGATAGTGCAGGGCAAGTTCCTGGAGAATAACCAGCTGACTTTTATATTGAAATTCTTCAATTCCATTAATGTGAACAGAAAAGAAGTTCTGTGTCTACATACAACTTAGAAAGGCAGGTGTACTGGAATGAAGTCTGTGATGGGCTTACTTGACCTCAATCTGTGAATAGGATGGAGGGGAAAATGTGTGGAATGATTTGAGACCCTGACTTAAAAGACCCAGACTTAAGTTTGAAGTTCCCAGCAAGACTTTCAGGCTTAAATATCTCATGTTGAGGGTTCAACCGTCCAGGCTGAGACTACAGCAGCCAGAATTACTGTGGCCAATAGGAGGATATTTCCCAACTGACTGACTTTCATTGCTAATTTGGAATTAAATTAAACACTGGGAAAAGAGTGATCTAAAATTTTTTAATTTAATTTAATTTTACCCCCTTAACGAAGGCACTAGAGATTGAACCCAGGACCCTGTGCATACCAAGCATGCATTCTGCCACTGACCCATACCCTCCACCCCCTAGTAATGATTTAGTTCTGTTCTATCTAACGAGATGCTAAAGATTTTAGGTAAATGACTCTCTTCCTAAGGTGCGAGAAAAGTAACAATTGCTTCCTGACTGCTTTCAAGAAGAGTGTTGGGAATGATGATGAAGTTATGATGAGCTTCACTTATGTTTACTTTCCTTTCCTTTTCAGCAACTACAGCTTTTTGGGAATTATCAGTATCTTATGCAAGATGTAGCCATTACCTTGATGGTCTGTTTAACAAGTAAGCTCTTTGGCAAAGTAAACCATATTGTTTGTATTTATCCATGAAATACCAGAAATACTCATATAAATAAGAGCTTTGGAGAACAACACACTTCAACTACCAAAACCTCATTACCTATGAATTTTTTCAAAGTGGTCTTTACAGTAAGTTGAGGGTTGATGTCCTCAGACTTGGCCTTAAAATATCCTGATAGCGAATAGGTCTTAGCCTCAGAAAATTGTCAATGTATTCTGAGTTCTTTGTAGATTTGTGTCTTGTACATAGAAAAATGTACAAGAAATCCAGGAAGGGAAATCTTTAAAACCCAAAGGTCATTTTCCATTATGCAGCTATGCTTCACATTGACGTGAAACCAGATTTTTGCTAGGTCTTTGACGTTTGAGGACAAATGCTAGCGTTTTATTCTAGTGGAATTCTCTCAAAAGCAAGGTGTGGCTTACAGTGGCTATCGCTCATTTCCTTCCTTTGAGATGACACTGATAAAGTATTTCCTGTCAAAGAACTCAGGGCTTGATACTAACTCTTAATAAGTAAGAAAGGTGACTCCTTCAACAGAGAGCAAAGAAAAAGAATGACATACACATCTCTTTTTCCTTGTTCAACAATGGAAGTGTTATGAAAAATAACAGATAAAACTTCAAGCAATGCAGAATATTAATGACCTTCCATGTAGCATCTTAAAGCATGAAACTGATATCAAAGTCATTTATCTTATCAGCCCAATGACAACATTTACTAGTATCAGAGATGTAAGTACTGTCAATTTTGATTCTTAAGGTTGAAATATTCATAGCCCATTAAAATATTTTCTGTGTTTTATGAATATTCACATGGCTGGATAATTTTGAATCAGTGATATTGCTTCTACTGTGTTGGATATTCTTTAAGCAATTTACATGATTTACTTGTGAACATGGACAAGGATGCTAAAAAGAAACAAAGAATACCAGGAGGTTCCAAGAGCTAAGCTAGCAGGCAGTAGCATCAAAGTGAAGGCCATGGGCATCCTCCCTGTCTCTGTGACCTTTGGCACGTATTCACTAAGTAAATAATTGACTCATAGAAGCGTCCTTGTGGGACTCTGAGGATCCAATAACACGATGCATGTAAAGTGTATAGCCCAGTACATCGCATCTTGCAAGTACTCATTACAAGATATTGTGCTCCACGCACCCTCTTCGTCTTCTTTTGAGAAGACTGACTAACTTGGTGAGTCCAAGAAAAGACTTAGACTGTGTACAAGTAGACTATTTGATTAGAAACTCCAAAACATGGGTGGTAGCCTTGCCTCAGAATTGCCAGACGACCTTGAGCAAGTTGCTTTGAGCTTTTGCGCACTTAATTCCATGATATTGGTTATGAATCTGACTCCCATGGTGATGGGTGTACTTTACTCTTTCCCACGGCAATAGCCTGGTGACCTTCCTGCCATTTGGTCACCCTGTGAAACTTAGCCTCTCATCTCAGAGCTGGCTCGGCGGGAGAGTTGAGATGACTAAGGGCAGGACCACTGTTACCAATGGGAGACAAAAGCCTCAGAAGGGTGCTAGATCAGAAGCATAGTGTTCTACTGGAAAGATGGCACTTCATCCAATTATTAGTCAACAAATGTGTAGCTGGCTCAGTAAATGGGCTGGACTCGGGGTAGATTGGTGAAGGGAGTAATAGAGTGAGGAAACAGCTATTTTTTGTTTATTTTCACCCGCTACCTTCAAACACTATTGCTTTCCCATCCTTGCAAGCTCAGTCATGCTACAGGCAGATCATTTCCTGGTCCATTCCAGGTATTAAAATAATCTCACTTTAGCTGTGAAAAGGCCAAGTATTAGAAATTAACATTTCATGTTTTTATCCAATTTAAAATTTTCTTCCCCAAATCAAGCATGACCTGTGGCTTGGAGCAGGCAGTGGGAGAGAAGGCCAGGATGTCTATTTTCCCTGTGTTGGCTACTCTCAGCCCTGCTTTGGCAACCATGAGTAGCAGCAGCCCAGAACTTTCTCCTTAAGTGGGGCTATTGTAGTTCTGTCCTGTCACGTGCCCTCCAGCAGGGTAGGCGTCTAAACTCAGGCACTTCGCCTGCGGCTCACTTGTGAGTCCTTGCGTTCTTCAGAGTCCCTGAGGAGCGGTCTGCACCAGACCACTCCCTGACATCGGTGCTGTTCTCTCCTCTGACCCCCTAGGATTCCTTTCAGCCACTGCTTTTTCTAGTGCTATGTGCTACAAAGCCGTTTTCTTCTGCTGGCCCTCTAGCCCCAGCAGACTGCCCCGCTGAGAAGATTCCTTCCAAGATAGCTCTAGTCTGGTTAATTTCCATAGCTTTTACTTGACCTACCAGCTAATAGATGCATAGCTTGTTCTCAATGCTGCCCCCTCTCTCTTCCCTCTGCTATTACAAGCAGGGGAATGAGAAATTCAGTCTCCTCCTCGCCACTTCAGGTCTCTCCTAGGGTGATTCTTAGGACTTCCTCTCATTTGTATTGGGGTGCTGCTGGAAAGAAAACCACAGCTCTTGCTGTTCTTAACAATTCCCTTTAAAGAATCTCTTGATCATCTCCATGGTTTTCTCTTATATATGGTCTGTACCTGGGTAACTGGGGAAGAGGGGATGGAATGCTTACAGTTGAAGGACCAGGATACAGCTTTCTTACTAGGTACTATGAAGATACGATAGTCATCTCTCTTTACATTAAATTGGCACTTGCCTTTCATTGTCCTCAAACATGAGGCTCAGCAAAATTCCCCAGCCAAGAGGGACATCCCCATTCAACCTCCTCTTAGAAAAGTGTTCATCTCCCATTATGTGTTAGGCACATAAGTACCAGGGGCATTATAAGGCTTCTCACTGATGTTTCAAGTTTAGCGATGGATTCACATACATGAATGGATGAAATGCAAGTCAGAAGTACTGAGTACCAGAAACCAACAGATGCTTTGGGAGTTCATAAAAAGGAGATTGTTTCTAATGATGGGAAGAGATAACAATGGAGAAAAGAGAGATACCGGGGTGGCTTCATGGAAGAAGTAGCATTGGCACCAAAATACAGGGTGAATAGATTTTAAATATTTAAAAAAAAAAAAAAAAAAGAAGGGCATTTCAAGTAGAAGGAAGCAGAAGGAGCAAGAGAGAGCTGCTAAGTATAGGGCGAGAGTTTTTCAATTTGACCACACTGCAGGGTATGTGGAAAGAAACAGCAGGAGATAAAATCTGAAAAAGTAGGTTGGGTCAGATCACAGAATCTTGACTGCCAGGCTGAGAACTGTGGACATTTATCTGCAGCTGTTCGGAGTCATTGATGATTGTACGATTAACGTAAAATCACTCGCACCAAGGCATCTACACTTCCCAGGTTCCCAGACTAAAGCCTTTGACCTTAAGCCTGAATTAGTATGGGGAAAAGACAATGCCATCACATGATTGATTGATTGGTTGGCTGATTGATTTGCTTGTCCATACACAGTCCCTGAGACAAAGGCTAGTCACTTTCTTTATTACACACCCCATCTGTGTCTTCCACTGGACTTCAAGCTCTTTGAAAACAGATGAGATATCCGTCTCATCTCTGCATACCTCATGGCCACTAGCCCAGCACCCTCCCGGGAAACACTGGTTAAACTGCTAGAGGTAAAGATTCAGGCAGGCAGAGAGATTCAGGGTGAGTGAGTTGGAAAAGCCTCTGGGGACCGTTTAGACATTCCAACATAGTCGTTTTATACTTGAGAAAATGAAGGACCAAAGAGTTTATGCGATCACCCCAGAACACACACTGAGCAAACTAAAGACCCACTTTAGAGTTTTATTATCCCAAACTGGACACACTCCTCACTGCCTTGCCCCTACATGCATGAACACAAAGCTAAGGAGACATACCCTACTTTCTTACAACAAAGAAAGCAGTCATCAGCTGTGGGAAGGAAAGAGATGACAGATGGGAAGAATTGAAACATCCTGACCTCCCCATGCTTCTTTCTTGCTCTGCCCTGAGAAGTAAAATACATTCCATTTTCATCAGTTTGTTAGAATAAAAGGCTTCTAAGATGGATGTAGTGATCTTTTTTTTTTTTTTTTTTGGCAGTTCTGTTTAATCTCTGACCCTTGCCAACCCCTCAGATGTTAAAAAAAAAAAATCCCAGGGCCAAAATATATTTTTAATACTCTCATCCAGAAGCAAGATTTTTTAAAGTTATTTTTCCTAAGTCTAATGTCCCCTAGCAGTCCTCCACTTACACACTTATCCAGGAGGAAGCAGGACACACCTCTAGCATCTCCCTGGTACACTGAAGTGCTCAGAGAATGTTGGTTGAATGAATAATAGAGTGAGTGTTTTTTAAAAAATACTTCCCAGTATATGAAGATTAGTCTAGCTAGATGCATCCTTACTCTCTTCATCTTAACTCTGCTTTCCCGTCAGCATTGAGAGATAATAGTGCTGTTATCCTTACGGAAGGGCATCTTCCTCTTTTACGTATCATTCCTGGTCAGTCTGGTTGTGGAGAAATATTTGCACTATTCAATATGGTAAATGCATTAATTATTGGACTTTTAAACCCACTACTTTTTGTTTCTGAGGGTGAAACCAAAGCATGGAAGAGGCAAAGGCTGGTAGCATTAGATGTGCAGTTAACTAAGCAATGAGCTTTCCAAGGTGTAAACCCTTAATTCATGTTTGCTGAACTTGAACCCTAACACAACACTCAGGATAATATGCATCTCAGTCTTTTATTCTCAATAATGAAATTGTAACAGGGGAAAAAATGGATTTGTCTTTCAGTGAGCTCAACTCATGCCTACCCAAAGCTGGCTCCGTACCGACCAGCAGGACAGCTCCTTTCTCCTCCTTTGCTGCTCTCAGTCTTTCTGAATACCTGTTTCACCTGCATTGTGCAGGTCTGTGCATTTCTCTACGTGAAGCAGCAGCCCTGGTATTGTGAGGTCTACAGATACAGGTAAAGTTTCGTTTCTTACTTTTCCTTTCTGAAGTTGGTACAATGAATACCCAATGACTTTGTACGACTTGGTTTGAACACATACTCTAAAATTTTAATTAACAAAAGTTATCTCCATTTTGCAAAACCCCAGTGATGGGACAGAACACAGAACACAGTCAGTAGGTGGCATGCTGGGGTGATCTAGCAGCAAGTTCTAGGGTGGGAAGACCTAACAGTGGGTTGACTGAATGTATTCATTCTCTGGTGATTTGGATATCGTATAGACCAGAGGTCAGCAAACATTTCTTGTAGAGGGCCAAGAAGTAAATATTTTGGCCTTTGTGGGCTCTGTGGTCTTTGTTGCAACTACTCAGTGCTGCTGTTAATAGTGAAAAAACAGCTGTGGACACCATGTAAACAAGTCAGTGTGACTGTGTTCCAATAAAACTTTATTGACAAAACCAGCTGGTGAGTCGGATTTGGCCTATGGGCTAGTCGCCAACTGACCCCTGATATACAAGAGAGATTTGCTTAATTTAAATGAATGTTAAACGAATGTTAAATTTCAAAGGAATGCTAATTTCAAATGAATGTTAAAATGTTAGTTGATGCTACTATCATTACTATGATTTGAATTGAACACTAGACTCAGGGCAAATCTCTTCACCTCCCAAGGCTTATTTCCTTAAATATAAATTAAGAGTAAGATGAAGTGAACTGCACCTTAGATGTTCAAACTAATTTTTTCTGACAAAGGCTGCCTGACCTCCAAAGGGAAAGACAGGAAGAGAGAGCTTCTCTTTTTGAAGTAGGGTTTGTACAAACTCCTGCTCACATCACTGTGATATTGAAAGTATCAGAGCCCCAGGAAATCCGTGAAGGACAGATTGAAAACTACCCAATGATGTATTAGATTATGACGTAGACCCCAAATTCAGCAACTCGGGTATTCCTTGCAATATAGAAATTCATCTTTGTTTCAAAACCAAATTTTTCCCCAAATTGGAGTGTGTGTATTCAGAGAAGCAGGGTTCTGATTGAATCTGGGAGACAACGTGGTGTAGCCAAAAGGATGATAGGTGGCCAGTCCTGCTTCTATCATTAACTAGCCATGCCAGCCTAGTCCTGAACTTTCTTGTCTGCAATGCAAGCATACTGCATTAGATACATTTTGGTATTAAGCTCTGTAATTCAGGCCTTTTAGTCTCTCTGTCCCCTTTGTACAAGGAAACTTTGTGACTACTGACTGTTTCATTAATGTATTGTGCAGACAGTAACTGAACATCTACTCTACGCAAAGCACATTCCTGGAGTCTAGGGAACCAAGGATAATAAGACTTAAGTCTTACATTTGAATTCACAATGGAAAAATGAATTTTATGTATAAACAGTTATAAAAGTAGTAACAAGTTTCAAGCGGAACGAGAAAGCTGATGGGAACTAGTTTGTCGGTTTGATTGTTGGAAAAAAAATGAATATTGCAAATACATCAGTCAGGATTGAGAAAGCCCGTATCTTAAATGTTTTTCTGAGCAAATATTGAATGGCATGTCTGTGCTCAGTGCTGAGCATTTGTTGTAAATCTGAGTAAAACAAACAAAAAAAACAAAACCAAAGGAGAAATTCCACATTCAGGAAATTCTCATCTCAGGGGTAGAAAATAATGGCAAAACAATGAGCTAAATGCAGCAGTAGAGGGAAGGATGGGGGCAGTAGTCACGATGGCTACCAAATATAAGGACGTTTTGGTTAGAGTTACATTAGAGGGAATAGGATGTGTGGACCCAGAGCTGTGCAAGTTGGGGAACAGGGAATCTCTCCCTATGTTTGGAGTATAAGGAACATAGGAGGACTGGCAAAAGATAAGGCTGGAAGAATTGCTTGAGACCAGAGTATGAAGTCTTCTGGGCCTGCCTGAGAAGTCTGAACTTAATTCGTTAGCAAAATAGAAATATAGACACTCGTAAGCAGGAGAATGTCATGTTTGGATCTTGAAGAGAGGCTTTGGTTTTGGGAGGAGCATGGGTTAGAGCAGGCAGATTCAAACTCAGGATCCAAGTTAGGAGGCTCACATTAGTCCATGAAAGAAAAGACACCCCCAAACCACCACAACTGCTCTCCCCTCCCCCACCACCACACACAGTTCATAGACTCTGAGTTGAAAGTAATTCCATAGGAAATTGTCATCCAAGCCCTTTCAAGAGCGATCATTTGTTCTAAATGGAATTCTGGTCGAAGAACAATCTTGACTTCCTCTGAATTTTGTTTCTGCTTTGTCATCGCAAGAGGTGAACAGAATATGTTCTGGTAGTTACTGGCTGGAACAGCCTGAAAGGTGAGGTCCCTTGGTAATAATTAACTAATTCTTTTCCACCAGCTGGATTAACATAGAATAAAAAGTCCCATAAATGCTGGTGATTTCTTTTGTAGTGAGTGCTTTCTGAACGACCAGAGTCATTTCTCAACAAATGTGAGTTTGGAAAGAAACTGGACTGGAAATGCAACTCTGATTCCTGGTTCAGTTTTAAGTTTTGAGAGTACCACCCTGTGGCCCATCACCACCATCAACTGTATCACAGTAGCATTTATCTTTTCCAAGGGAAAGCCATTTCGAAAACCCATCTACACAAACTGTAAGTATGATGTTTGGTTTTTTTTTTTCAAATATCTTTTTCCTACTCTTCCACCATCCCCAGAGTTGCAACTCACTGGTGAAGCAATTGACTGAGAAGCAAAAAAAAATCACATTACTGTAAAACTGAGCACTGAACGGTACTTGCCATAGGTAGGAGAGCCCATGGGCAGAAAGCTCACGTGCAGATAAACGTGTGCAATAGTGAATGGTCACGAGAGTCCTGTCCTAATTTGAGTCATCAAGAATTATTTTAAGCACATCCATATATGTCAAGATATTTTGTAAGAGGTTTTCTAATCAATTCAAATACAACTTGACCTTTTAGTAGCTTTGTATCTTTGGGAGAGCCACTTTAATCATGCTGTGAATTTCTTTGATCCCCAGTAAAAATGAATGCATTTTCATATTGTTAGCCTTTCTTCTTCTCTGAATTTTCTATTTACATTTTCATCCGTTTTTTTTTTTTTTCTATTGGGCTGCTGTTATATTTCTTATTTATTTGTATGAGCTGTTTATTCCTTTGTGATTTTCTTCCATTGCTTTTATGCACAGTTTTTTCTCATTACAAAATCAGATAGATCATCACTCATTTAGTTTTTTTAATTTATTTTTATGCTTTTTTAAATCTAATGTTAATTTTGGCGTATAGTTTGAAGTAAAGGTCAAACTAGTTTATCCATCTAGTCAGTAGTTTTCCCAGCAGATTCCATCATTTAATATTCTTTTTGGTCATTTATTCAACTGAATATAATGCCACCTCTATCATACCTATATACATGTATACTTATGGTTTCCTGATATATATATATATATGTGTGTGTGTGTGTGTGTAGTGTGTGTAAACTTGTATGTTTCTATATTATATTTATGTTATATACTTACATATTAATTTATATATAATTAATTTGTTTCTAGACTATGTTCTCTGTTTCGTTAATATGCCAACCTCTTCTTGATCTATCACTATACTTAAAAAACTATAGTTTTCTAACGAGTTTTAATACATAGTAAGATTGGTGTATCATCATATTACTCTTCATTTTTTTCTTACTTTCTTACTTTTCTTTCTTGTTCATTCTTCTGAATATACTATAGAATAAATTGCCAGGCTTCTAAAAAAAAAATCACCTTTGGGATTTTGATACTAGGGGAAACATTTATTTGTTTACACAATCTGGTATTCACATTTAAGAACATGTCATGTCTCTCCATTTATTCGTGCTTTCTTTTATGTCTCTTAGTAAATATTCAGTTTTCTCCATTATAGATCCTGTACCTCTATCTAAACAACTAGTCCTATGCCATCTGTATTTCTGCTTATATTGTGATTGACTTTTTCCTGTTATAGTTTCTAACTGGTAATCACAAATACTCGTGAAAGGTACAGTGTTGTTTATCGTATTTATTTCTTATTCAGAAGTCTTTCTGAACTTTGCTATTACTGTTTGATTTTTGAGTGTTCTAGAAAGATAATTATGATCATCTGCAATTAATAATGTTCCTTCTTCCTTTCCAATAGCTAAAATGCTTATTTATATTTTCTGTTTCCGTGTACAATCCAGAATTTCGAGGACAATATTAAGTAATAACGGAAATAGCAGAGTTCTACTTTGTAAAAATATATCTTATAGTTTTCACTTGCAAATGTGATTTTGAATACTAAGTCAAGTAGGTCACATCATGTAAAGAAAATGCCCTTCTATTTCTAGTAAATCAAGAGTATATTTTAAAATCAAGAATGAGAGATGTATTTCATCAAATGACTTCCCATCACCTACTGAGATGATTATACTCATTTGCTCCTTTGACCTTTGCTGGAATGTGTTCCATTAATAAATTTATTATTAAATCATCTTCATATTTTTCAGGAAACTCTATTTATTTGTGGTAGATTATACTTTTACTGAATTGAATTTTATTGTTTTTAAATATCTGCATTTTATGTTGGGTTGATCTGTAGGTTTCTGTGTAGTGTTTTGTTAGGTTTGGGTGTTAGATTTGGAAACTCTTGGACTTTTCCTTTCCTTTGAAAAATGTATTTTATAGATAGAAATAGTCTATTCCTTGACCACTTGCAAGAACCCAGTAAAATCATCTGGTTCCAAATTCTTTCTTTTGAAAAAAATCACTTTTTTCAGAATTGATTTAGGTTATCCTCTTTTTAAATTGTTTCTTAAAATAAAAAAAAAAAAAGATTGCCCAGGTAATTCCTTTTCCTTGAGATTATTATGTCTTAGCATAGGATATTCGGTGGTATTTTCCTATAATTTTTAATGCCTTCTACAACTCTTTTAATATCTTCTCATCTTAATTATGTTTATGTGTGTTATTTCCATTTATTTTTACCAGAAATGTGTTTTTACTGGTTTTCTTTAAATAACAAGCTCTCAGATATAATAATTCTGTACACTTTCTAGTTTCCAATTTGTTAATTTTTGCTTTTCCCATTTTCCCCCCCCTCTTCTTACCTCCTTTGAAAATTTTTTAAATGTTTGACTTGATTTTATAATCCATGTATTTTCTTTTATTCTTGTGAAATTGGAAAAGCATTCAAGGTCAATAATTGTAATTTGGGTTACATTCTTTACATTTTCTTATGTCTCTAATTATGACCCACTAGTTTCAAGAACAGTGATTTTTAATTTTCAAGTGGGAAGGGATTTTGTTCTCATTCTTCTACGGCTCTTCTTCTCAACAGCTTACAAGTGGACTAAGTTTCCTTACTGACCAAACAAATTTTTAGAATTTTGTTTTTAATTTGTATGTGGGAGGGATTTTTAATTTAAATTTGGTTCATAATTTCTAATTTTATTGTCATGATCAGAGAAAATCTAGCCTGTAATATTTCTGCTTTGGAAAATTTACTCTAGTTTTATACATCATCCGGAATACCCTCTAACTTCTGATTTTCTAAAAAAGTCATAGGTATTAGAGACATCCATTCTTATTCCTAAATTAGAAACATAATTTACTACATAAATTAGTTTTAGCAATTATATGATTCATATGTATCAGTTTTCATCCCCTCCTCCACCTTTTTCGTATAGGTGTTTTGTCAAAGATTTTGAGGGCATGCTAAGATCTTCTTTTAATTATAGTTTTTTTAAATAAATTTCTTCCCAAATTTCTTATATTTTTATTAAATTTTGATATAGTATTTGATAATTCCCCAGCTTCTCTCACAACAAACCATGATTCCATTTTATGTTTTCAATTCAGAGTCATCTATTTTATTGTAAACGTGCTTTACAAGGAGGCTATATTATGTTGGCCAGCACTTTCATTTGATTAGTAGCCGCAGAGTCCTTCTACATAAATTGAGTTAATTACAGTTGGATTTGTTACACCATAGCGACTTAAAGCTTATGGGTAAATTCAAATCCCGATGTCAAACATAACTGATAATTTTAGGTGGAAAACAGTTTTTATAAATACATTCTAACAAACACAATCTTACAATAAATCATATACTCTCAAGTTTACAAATCAAAAGTCCTTGGAACTACTGTTAAAATACACAAGCAGTTTTACTTTGATGTAACAGAAAAGTCCTGACCCTTCTTAACAGCCTTTGACAGAAGGTCAACTTTATGATGATGAGATAGATAAAAAGTACAGATTTAATTTTTATGCAAACAGGAGGGAATATTTACTAACCCTTCTCTTATCTGAGAATAATCTGTAATGGCTGGCCCAGGACTTGTCTCCAAATCACCTGTGCAAACAGAACCCCATCCTTTCGAGTTTCTGCATCAATAGCAACTAACTAGGAAGGGCAACGTTCACTTCAGGTCATCTTGTGTTTTCCAATCAAAGCTGAATTGAAGAAGGGAGCCTTATTCTGTTTCCACACTGCTCCCTTGTGCACCAGCCTGGCCTGCTCTTCAGATCACTGGTCTGAGGATGGTGTGATGTGCAGAGCACCCAGCCCAGTTCTAGTGAGTACCAGGCCTTCATCAGGATGGACATTGGCGGCATCATCTTCATCCCCACATCTGGGTCCTTGGGACTTGGAAACAATACAGTACATGAAAACTCTACACAGCCATCTCCTAGGGTCTTCTTTTCACCAAGCTGCTCAGATTGCTTTATTTTAAGAGATGCATCTCCCTTTTTTCTTCTCTCTGCCTCACTCCCCTCTCAAGTAAGCTTGAGTATTCCTCCGGGAGGTGATGCATCTAGTTGTATATGTAAAATGAGGCATGGGTGAAGATGAGGGTGCATGTAGGTGAAATTACAGCTCTAATGGCCTCAAAAAATAGGGCCTACTGTAGAGGGACATCGCTTCTGACTTCTAGTTGGTATAGAACTATGTAGAGTTGGGGGCCGGTAGACTATCAACACTGGAATAAATGAGGTAGAGAGAAAATAAATCAGAGAAAACCTAGTTTGCTTGTTCATAAATCTGACGGTTGTAAGAATCATTTATAGCACAGCAACACTGATTAAATGCTGTTGTTGGGGCCTGAAGGTGCTAATCCCATCAAAGAACATCTACAAGGCGCTGTCTACAAAGTGCTTGAAAGCTCTGATGGACACCGAAGTGGACGGGGTGGGGGAGATAAGAACAGGGATGTCGGCACAACGCATTCTGAGAAGTTTAGCTCCCCAAAGTAAAGCGATTGGGGCAGGTTAGAGAGAAAGAATCCAGCAGATGTGCGTGCTACTTTCGCAATTCCTCTTTCAATTCAGAGTCCCAGAGAAGCAGATACAAAGTCCCTTTCAGGTGATTACAGTCTAGTGGATACATAAATGGAGATCATGCCAAGCAGAGTGTGATACACACCATATGAAATAAAACTTTGTAAGGGAGGACTGGGGAGACTTTAAAAGAAAGTGGTATTGGAACCAAGCTTTTTTTAATACATATTTTTACTGAAGTATAGTCAGGTTACAAACTGAGCTTTTTAAGAAAAACTGGAACTTGCCAGGACTGAAGAACAGCATCTACACAGGGTATTCTGTGAATAAAGGCACTGAAGCTGGAAGGTGATGGGCCTCTGTGGAAGCAGCAGGTTTGTGGTTGAACTTTCTTGGCACATAGGAAGAGCAATCAGAGATCAGTTTAGAAAGGCTGATTGGAACCAGACTCTGGAAGGCCTGGCATGTCAATCATTGGAGATCTTGGACCTTATTCTCCAGGCAACAAGGAAGAGTCAGGTGCCACCAAGAGGACTGACTATGTCACGGAGTTCAAGCTCACACTGCTCTCTGTGTGACAGGGAGATCAACAGATGAGATCAACATTCCTTGTCCCATCAACGTTGGGACAAGGAATGAGAATTTAATTCAGAAAGTCAGCAGATCAAGAAGATAGTAAACTAGGGTCCCAAAGAACCATCTTATTCGAGTTGGAATTCAGGCTTCTTTTATACTAAAAGGGGAGGGAGGGACTGGCTGGTTGTTGCAAACTTCTTGGTGCCAGAATCCTTTGTTCTTGCAGCTGTCAGTATAGGTCTGGTCACAGTGCTCCCGTAAACCTCCAACAAGACAAATGTTGTTCTCTGTTCTGCAACTTTTTATCTATGAATGGAAATGTGTTATACCTTTAAAGGTCAAACCCAGGAGACAGAGCCTTGAGAATAGGCTATCATGTATATTTCAAACTATAGGCAACATCCTTTTACAAATGTGCAGAGTCAGCATGACTAAGCACAGGCTACAGAGCACAAAGATTAGAGCTCAAGAAAAGATCCAATATGGAGTCAGGTTTGTTCCTCTGTTACATTTATGTATTTGTGCACAGCTCACTAGACCCGCCATGACAAAGCATCAAGACCTCCTTGGTTACCATTTATTTGCATGGGCTGGTCACTGCAGGGTGTCCCAGCCCAAGGACTCCTCGGTGGAGGTAACTCCTTTATAGAGTTTACTAGTATATGTTTAATTAACAGCTTTCTACACCCAGCTCTTTAAGGAAAGATTATAAGATATCACCTTTGTCTTGCAAGCATTAGAACATATTTTAAAACATATGAGGATATATCAAAACATCTGAAGATGTATCCAGTATTTGCACAACAGAGTTAATTGATTCTGCAACATGTGTGCCAAATTATAGGAAACATTCCTTTAGCATCTAAAAATAATGTTTGCTGTTTCTTCAGATATATTCTCCTTTCTGCTGATGTCTGCCTTGGGCCTCACAATTTTCATTCTGTTTTCTGATTTTCAAGATATATACCATGGAATGGAGGTACGTGGTATCCGTGACTCCCATGTGCAGGGGGACTATGTTGTAATTTGCATGTCAATCACTCTTATATTCTCTCTGGCCGCTGAATAGAGTGGCCCATTTACTAGAAGAGCAAATAACACATCTCAATCCCACAGAGGCTGGCCTCTGAGTGTTTTCGTATTGTTAGTACTATTAGTTGGGTCCATTTGTCCTGTTCATGCCTGAGATACCATGTTTGGATACTTTATTCTTCCATGTTATACTAATACAATGAAATTAATACATTAATACAATAATAAATTCTTTAATTTTTTTAATCATATAGTAGAAAGCCTTTATAATGTAGTTGTGAAGAGTAAGAAAAAGTTGGTTTATAGGCCAATCATGTTCCACCTGTCAGATGTTGATTATAGGGAGTTTTAGTTGCTTTTTGAGGGTTAGGCAATGGGGGGGGGGTAATTTAATTAATTGTTTTTAAGTGGAAGTACTGAACCCAGGATCATGTGCATGCTAAGCATGCACTCTACACTGAGCTACACACCCTCCCCATTTAGGGAGTTTTAGTTCAGTGAGCATCATTGGATCCAGGGTGCACTGAGATAAGATTAAATTTATTAAATTATTTAATAACTTTATAAATAGTTATTGAATCCATTTTTGGACCCAGCACTGTGGGAGAAATAAAGATAAAGATTGACCCTTGACCTCCAATCTATAGTTTTGTTTCAAAGATGAACCAGACCCAAGGGAAATGATGGCATCGCCACCTGAGGTCATCATAATTGCAAAGAGTGTCAAATAGAAGCGGGAAGAATATAGGAAGGAGCAGCCTCACTGGGGCCTGTGGCTGCCATGAGAGGCTTCATGCAGGGGATACAACTTGATCTGGGTCCGGAAGGATGGGCTAGATTTTGCAAAGTAGGAGGCAAGGGTATTCCCAACCAGGAGAACAGCCTAAGCACAAGCAGAAGGCTAAGCAAATCTCTTTTGTCTCAGAAATGCAAAAGAATGTAGGGTGGCCGAGCTAAAACTCCAAAGCAAGGCTTGTTTCAAAGAAGCCCTGGAAGGTTAGCTAAGACCCATGCAGTAGAATATGAGGAAGGCACAGATGGATGAAGGCAGCCAGTGATGTTTGGACTCTGTGCTGAAAGCAACGAGAGTCACTGAAGATATCTGAGCAGGTTTTCAGCAGTGCACTTAAGACAGATTAATTAGATGGCGGAAGGAAGGCTGTGTATGACAGCAGAGAGGCTGTGGGAGAGAAGCAGTAAGGAAATGAAAACCTAGACCTTTCAGTCATTTTCAAAACACTATGAAGCTCCAGAGTGTGCTTGGCATCGGGGTTACAAAGGTGGGTAAGATGTGGTCACCACTCTCAAGTAGCTCAGGTGCTGAGAGGGAAGAGCATCACACAAGCAGATGATCCCAAGGCAGTGTGGCCAGTGCCTTCCAGGCCAAGGGCTGGAGAGGAGACCTCCCAGATGAGGGTGGTGGCAGCAGTGAGGGGAAGGGCCAGGTTCCCCATTATGATCTGACCCACGGCCGTATCCTACAGACTTCTCCAAACAACCCTTGCACCCAGGGTACCTATTTCACAACCCTGAGAAAGGCTGTCTCCACTTAGGGAAAAAAAAAAAAACCAAACATAGTGTTACTTTGAAATAACCCACATCAGAATAGGGATGAGAATCAAAGGTGAGCATTTAGACACTGCCGGGGGTCTGTGGTTTTAGTCCCAAAGGCAGCTCCTCCCTTACAGAGTCATCGTACACATTCTCTACCCTTTAGGGTCAAAAAGGGGGCTGCACAACTATTCTTCTGCTGTGGATGCGGCCATGGGAACTTGTAGCTCTTATGTCTATTAAATAAGTGTATCTGGTGGTCAAGGCATAGCCTTTAATCCTTACAAAGAGGTTGGTTGGGTGGGTTCAACTCTCATCAAGTCATTAGATTTAGGGCTGGGAACATAGGTTCAAAATTTTTTCACTGAGTTTCTATCAAAATAAACTTGAGCCTCTGGCCCCCTTTTGTTTCTTTTACTCATGTGTCAATTTTACTGAAAGAATGAACTCTAAGTAGATTTTGCTTTAGGAAAATTAGGATTAATAATATTATTAGCTGAATGATTTAATCTTTTTCTATTTGAAAAGGTAAAAATGAAGAGAGAGACACAGAGGCCCCAGAGCAGTCCTGTCTCATGGCTGTGACCCAGGGTGCATTTGCTCCACGTCTGTCATCAGGCTGGGGAGGGGCACAGGCCAAGAGGCAGTCAGTTCTCCACCGAATCCTGGCTCTGCCATTTACTTATTGGCATTTATTTATTGAGTCCTTAGGCAAGGTACTGGCCTTCTCATCTGTCAAGTGGAAAAAAATCATGCCTATTCGCCATGCCCAGAGAGTTGTTACAAATATATCAATTAGATAAGATCATTAATATGTGAGTTTTTTCAAGTTTAAAGTATGCAAATTATAAAAGTGGTATTTCTCTCTCTGCAGCTCATCCCAACCATCACATCATGGAGGGTTTCGATTTTGGTGGCAGCCCTCACCCTGTTCTGTGTGGCCTTCTTTGTAGAGGTAAAGTAACTTCCGTACGCTTCTTACAATTTTCTGGGGAGATAAATAAAGGGGCTCATTCTCAACAGGTGAACATTTTTTAGAACAACCATGTTTGTCCCCCCAAAATTATAGTTATTAAGGGTTTGTAAAAACTGTACACATTCTCTTTGGGGGAAATGAGAATGACTTAAAATTCTTTAAAGGCTGCATTGAAATGCTCTCAGGATCTGTGGCGTAGAAAGCAAAACATCAAATTAACTCTAATTGCGACTCATATGAAAGCCATGTGTTGTATCTCCCTAGTATTCTCAATAATCAGGCAGAGGCTAGACCAGGTGACCTTCCAGCTCTAAAATTCAACGAGACCTTTTAGAGTGAAGGACTGTCTTCAGGAGAGCTTCCTTAATTAAGAGAGAAGGGAAGTCATTGCTCATTCTAGTCAATTCTCACCCTTGAAGGTCTTCCCCTATAGCATTTTTCTTTTACTCAGTGTCACTAAATGGCTTTTCCTACTCAGCGAAAGGCTGAGGTATCATTTTTTAAAGGATAGTTTTAAAAAAAGATTCATGTACTGAAGTTCCTTGGGAAAAGAAATCAAATTAAGAAAAAAATATGTATATATACAAATATCTCATGTATCCAGTGTACATAAAACTTCTCCTACTTTTTAACTGAAAATTTCCATTTCTGAGACTATATTTTTAAAAATAACCCAAAAGGAGAGAAAAAAAATTTACATGGATGAAAGTATTCATCACATAGGGATGAGCAGAGTCAACAATGGTAAAATATTACACTCAACTTAAGTGATCAAAAGTTGAGATGCTGTTTAAATAGTTCTACAATAATTTGAAGAAATGTTATAGTCATTAAAAGTGATTATGGAGAAGACAGTAGCTACAAATTTTATATGACAGAAAGTCTAGTATAAACAAAAGTGGAATGCAAGATTTGATTGATTCTATTATAAATGCATAAAATTGTATGTGCTTGTGAACACAGGAAAAAAGAGAATCCCCAAGATGGAATGCAAAACCCACTTGATTTTTAGAGTTCATTTATTCATTCAACAAACCATTATTTGACACCCTCTCTGTGGCATATAGCAGGTAGCAGTGATTTTTTTTTCTTTTATTGATTTTTGAATACATTATTTAGTTATCATTTCAATCTGGCAGTGAAATAATTCCGAGTGAATCACCAGCCAGGATTTAACTAGGAAATCTGTGGAAATGAAAGGTTGTAAGCTTCCAGCAGATCTCTGTGAACACAAGCACACTCTCAAGGGGAAGAACCCAGAGCCCAGGGAGTTGCTAGGCTTCATGGGGACTGCAGGGAGGACAGTGGCCACAGGGCGGCAGTAATGGGCACACCTCAGAGGAAGGCCTGGGGGAACAGGGTGGCAGTGAGCAACCTGGCTGCAGTGGGAAGTAGAGGATGATTTAATTTTTTTTTTTCCCCATCTGATTTTCCAGGATGCCGTCCTTCAAAATCAAGAGCTCTGGCTATTGATCAAGAAAGAATTTGGAATCTATTCTAAGAGTCAATATAGGAAGTGGCAAAGGAAACTGGCCGAAGATGCGACCTGGCCTCCCACAAACAGGACAGATTACTCAGGTGACAGCGAAAGTGGATTCTACATCAACCAAGGCTACGAAAGCGCTGAACAGATTCCAAAAGGAAAGCTCGACCTGGGATGCCAAACCACAGAACAGCATTTCGAGACCAGATTGTAATCAGAATCGTTGCACATTCGTAACAGCACCAGCCCCCCTTTTCCAAGAAACTAAAGCATTGTAGGGAGTTGAGGAGAGTCTGCCCTTATCTTTTTGTTTTCCATCTGAAGATTCAAAGAGCATTTCTCAGTGTATTGAGCCTTGCAACAAAAGACCTTAAATATGCTTATTTTGACTGTATTATCCAATGGTAGAAAAAAATGCATTTCCTAGAATATCTTTTTTTTTAACAAACTTTATTCACAATGCATAGCATTGTCCTGGTTAAAGTGCACAATTTTTCATGGTAGTGAAATTAATAGTATGAACATTGATAGAAGAAAGAAAAATTGAAGAAGACTTTGAAAATTTCACCAATGTAATTTTTATTTTCATCTACAGAAATAAAGGAATTTGGGGGAAAAAATCCTTCTCTCAATAAACTGTCACAATTTTATATTTGCTTGCAAAGAATATTTATGTATATACCTTGGCCCAAGGTCATAAAATTCCTCTTTTTGTTCCTTTTGTATGGTTTTAATAGAGAAACAAGAATAGAAAATTACTTCAGAAAATTCAGTTCTAACTGTAGCAAATGTGGAAGGGGAGAGTGATGGCAGTTTCTGTTTATTGCCTGTAATCTTGGCTTGAGTACAGCGAACGTCTAAGCAAACTCCACCAAAGAATGCATCTCCCAAATATTGTTTTGTGGCCAGTGAGCTAGAAAGTCCAGAATAGATCAAAAGGTAATGAAATAAACTATTAAAATGTGCTTTTCACTCAAAGAAGCATGACAGGTGAAAACCTCTAAAAGTTGGCCTATATTCAGCATTGCTCATCTTAAAAAAGAACTACTAGGGAAGGGGCCCAGAATGTTGTGTATCTACCACATGACAATTCTCAGGATGCCAAACAACCTAATGTTCCGTTTCATCGTTTAAAAACCTAACTCAATTATTAGATGAACATTAATGACCACAAGAAAGGGTACATCCTTTACAAATATATTCTGCACATTATTACCTTTAACATATATCCACCTCACTGTGACTTTGAGAGGATATTTATTCCTAGTGAACATTTAAATTACCTACTAGGCTTTCCTTGTAACCATAAATCTAATTTTGCTAATTAAACAGATCTTTAATGGGTCATAGGCAATTAGTTAACCAGTCCCATTCCATGAGTGCCAATTACGTGCCTAATAATGTGATGTATGGATTCAACAATGTCCTTACAATTCTGACATCTTTAGGATTGAAAAAATGTTTGCAACGTTTCAGCAATTCGTTGCTGTAAATAACCCTATACACTTTGTTACACAAACCAGCAGCATAAATGCAAATTCCTATGAAAACAAATATTTAATATTTACATTTTATTCACCTTTTCTTGGAGGCACAGCTCTTGGAAAGTGATCATTTTAAAATATGTCTAATATAGTGGGTACCAATGAAAGGTCAAAAGATCAAAAAGATTTTTACCTTATGATTAAGAAATGTGTGTCAACCTAAAACACACGGAAGCTCAGTTTTCCTTGAGCTGACGTGTCTGAATTTAGTAATTTGACCTTTAGAATGAGAAGACTCAATTGATAACACTATGACATTTAAATAGCATGAAAAGATTTTTTTAAAAATCTTTATTCAATCAATGTACAGCCTCCCCGATGCAGTTTTTTTCAATAACCTACTAAGGATCTGATGGGTGATGATCTTTATTTCACACATCTTTTTTGGAAGGTGGAGGCAGGACATAATCAAGTTGAATTCTACACTAGACTTTGCTAAAAATACTCAGAGAAAGGTTTGCTAGTCTCAGAAAAAAATGTTTGATAAAAGCACAAGAAACATGGCCACATATCAAATGATCACCTATAGGAGAAACCAACTGGACAGCCTTCAGCTGCCCGTCACCAAGGGTGGCCATTTTGGGGAAAAATTGATGGCTCACTTTGTGAGCTCTAAGGCTGAAAACCACTAGGACCTTGAACACTACGTGTGTGAAAAGTGAATTTAATGTATAAGTGCATGTGTGACCATTATCCAGTATTGCCAGGACCGTCTTCTGGAGTGGAGATGTCCAGAGTTTGACTGGAGGATCCTCAGGATGTCCTCTGGGTCGTCAATTCTGTTCCCTCTCCCAGCAGCCAGTGTGGTAATTCTGCCACACCCAAGTCTCCTGTTTAGGGTGAAGATTTGCCCTCTGCAGTCATCTTTATTAAAAAGCAAGCACACCTTAGGAGACGTAACACGTCAAGCTGTTTCCAACCCCACCCTGATTTGACAATACTGGAAAAGAGCTTTTTTTTTTTTTTTAAACTATTGCTGAGAGTAGGACATAAAAGGAACTGAAACTAGAAACTGAATTTAGAATAAAAATGAAAGGGTAATCTGGGATCATGCTACCAAGTAGGAGGCATTCACATCTCCCAGAGGAGCAGTGGAGGAAGAGAGAGTTTCAGGGGTTATATGGAAACAGAATTGGTGTCATAAGAAAGGGAAAGGGTTAAAATGTGACAATGAATATATATATGTTCATGTATAACTGAAAAATTGTGCTCTACACTGGAATTTGACACAACATTGTAAAATGATTATAAATCAATAAAAAATGTTTAAAAAAAAAAGGGAAGGGTTAATCAGGGAACAGGAAGAGACGGGGTCTCTACTGGCCCTGATTGTAGCACATGACCCCTTCTGTTATGATTATTCTTAATCCTGCAATTAGATTGTAAAGTATTTCTGGCCCTGGAGTAAAAGCTAACTCAGTTCAATAAATGCAAGACTTGCCCTGAGTCCTCTATTTAGTGACTTTATCCACCATATTCCTAGTTCCCTCATTGCACCCCCATCCCCTGTTACTTACTTGAACTTTTCCTTTATTCAATGCCATGCTTTTAATGACAGCACAAGAAGGATGTCATTGGCTGGAAGAGTGGTTTTCAGCAGAACGTTATTAATGTCTGATTTAATTCCGGAGTACAGAGACCTGCATCCACTTTTCCCCACCTGCTGCCAACAAGAATTCCACTGGACAGGTATGAAAAAGTAGTTTGTTTCATTCAACACGTAATCAACAAAACGCAAGAATAAAATCCTGACACTCCTTGACTTAGAGTAAAAGCCTTCAAAAGTAACACGGGATGTTGTTTTCTAAATACGGCACCTCAAACCTACATTGAATGATCTCCTGCTAAGGTTAAAAGGGTCAAACTTGAAATACTTCAAAATCCAGAGGGAACAAAGGCGTCTGCAGAAGCCACAGCCCACTCTTACTTGTCACATCCTCCGGACAGATGAGCGGCTTCCAGGGAAATCACTGGATCTGAAACACTGGAGCAAGCCCCTTTTCTCCCATTCACGCCCGCCACCAGCTACACAGGAGCCAGGAGGTGGGCGTGCACCCTCAGATGGCTTATGGATCAATGTTCCTCAAGCTGCCTGATGAAATGCTGAACTTCCCAGTTTCTTTTCTCACCAGAAAAGGACTATGAATTTTGATATCAACCCAAACAATTTGAGGTTCTTAAACTTTCTTTCAAAATCACATATAAAAGGTTCTTCATCCCTCCAGCAAATATAAAATAGTCACCCTCAGGGGAAAGGACAACAGTATTTACAGAAGATAAACTATGATGTGACTTTAAAATCCTCTGCTGGCTCACTCCAGCGGCTCCTGCTTCTTGGTTCAGCTGCCACAGCAGATCTATGTTAAGAGGGAGAAAAATGTCGGTGGCTCAGTGATGAGATAATACCAGTAAGCAATTTATTAAAGAGCCTGCCATCCATCACTGGAATTTGAAACAATAATGATGCATTGAAAATAAGTATTCATCCCAGGTTTGTTTTTTTTTTTCCCTCGCAAATTCCTTCGGCTCCAATATCTCTTCGGTAAATTAATAGTATTTTGCTCTTAGTTTTTTTGGAAACAAGCCCAGGAATGAGAAGGCACCAGCAGCAGCCGTCACAAACCCAATGATACTTATTGCTCGGTTGGCCTATAGGGAAACAGGAAACAAACAAAAACCACATCTTACTCTAAAGGCATCTGAGTGTCCTAAACCCCAGCTTTTGCTTGTTTCCTAAACCAAAGACCCATTTTAATGTATAATAGATGAATTTAAGCTCAATGCAAAATTAAAATTCCTGGGAGGATGAAATGAATTTATAATTATTATGATTATGACAAAGATAAAAATACACATAAGTATATATTCTTCGTATCTTTATAGCCCCTGACAGTTTATAAATTCATTAAGCCACGATTCCTACTAATCATCATAGTCCATTGGGAGGTAGCATTACTCCTGTTTTGTACAACTGAGAAGTTAAGAGTGATTTGCCCGAGGGAGGTTGTATTACCAAGATGTTTAGGTATAGTTTAGTCTTGAACCATGTTCTCCTCCTACACAACTTCTATCCTCTAAACACACATTGGTTTGGTTCAGTCTATACCAGGGTGAATATCTTGTGTGTGCGTGTGTGGGTGGGTGTGTGTGTGCACACATGTGCACGCATGTGTGTGTTCCCTGACTTAATGTCTATTAGAAAAATAATCAGGGGTGTGATCTGAGCTAAATACCTATAGACTCTTATTTGGTAGATACACTTTTTATTCTGATAAACTTCAAGAGAAGTCAATACTGGTGTTAACTATTGTATCAAAATTAATTTGTCATGTAGACAGACTAAAATAAACCCCTCGCAAGCTCAACTGTTCATAAAGGAGTTCAGGCATTTACAGCTTTAAGGATATTAATCATCATCATGATGAGGGATCTGATGAATATTCATGATTTCATGGCACTCAACTCATATTGCCTTCCATCTGCATGGGTCTGAGTGCAATTTTATGACCCCAAGGTCACATTCTGATACTTCAGAGTCATCAGGTATTCTGAAAACAACAGTTGCTCTCTGGGATTTCAGAATCAGGCTTTCAAATAAAGCAAAACAGTTTTCCTAAATGACTCTGGGGACCAGCCCAAATGCTGGGAAGCCTGACCCAGCCCACACTGGAGCACACCCTCCCTCTAACCCTCAGCCCTCCACCACTGAGCCTGCTGCCCCCACATGCCACATAGTGCTCCCTCCCCAACTGCAGCTTCCCCGTGGGGAACAGCAAAAATGACAGAAGCACCATGGCAAGAGTATTCCTTTCATTACACATCCTGCTGTCTGTAGGAACAAGGTCTGTAATTGTTACCCCCCACTCTGCCACCACCCCTGTTGCCAGGGAGGATGATGCTGGCAAACAACTGAAAAATCCTACCTTAGGTTACAATTCCGATTTCCCTTATTTGGTTGGTTGATTATTCCTTTTATTGTAATTTTTAATTAGTTGCACCCTAAACTGTTTTCCAGGAGAGAGTCAGAATTCACTACAGCACAGAGTTACCCCCAGATCACAGGGGGAGCAAAAAGAGACTGGGAGATAAAAAGATACTGGATAAAATTCCAAAGCGGGACGGAATCAATAATCAGGGATCAAGAATTAGAGACCAAGCCCAACCCTCATGCAATCCCAGGAGGATGCTGAGGTCCCAGGCGGTCTGATACAGGAAAACGTGGCAGGCGATGAAAAAAACAGAAATGTGTGACTCGTATCTTTAAACAGAGGTGTCACATGGCAGCAGGGGACAGCCCTGGGAAAGGCAGGATCCTGTGGGTGGGGTGGCCCCAGTTAGATGCAGACTTAGCCCCCTGGGTATCTTTCAGCCACTAGAAACGTAACACGTGAGATAAATCCCATAAATCTAAGAGGACAGACAACTTGATTCTAAATCAGAATTCCCTGAGATAGTACAGGCCAGATGCAATTATAATAAAGCCATTTCCAGCATGCAGTTTCCCAAATCTTCAGCATTTTTTTTATATCAAGTTGTATTCTAAAGGGAAAAAAAAAATCCCATGCAATTTGGACAGTTCCTTAGAGTTATGTGTAAGGGATCTGACCTGCAAGATTATAACATCCCAGGACGTTTGTGGTGAACCGGTCTGCATGAGATCTTTTACTTCATGGCTTACATAAGATTATAAGATCACCAAATCCTATTCTGCACGTTTCTTCCTCTACAGGGCTTTCTGTGTGTGGGCTGTAATACAGACCTCATTCTGAGGATCCATACATGCCCAGTGAAAACGTTAGTTAACTGAAGCAGCCGGGTCCAGGTATCAGTGCAGCTGGTCAAAGATGACTATAGGGTTTATCAAAATGCCTTGGCCCCCAACACTCTAAGGCTGCAGTCCTATGCAATGAAAGACAGTCAGCTTTGTCCAGGCCCACTCGAGGGTGCTGCCAACTTCCACAAAGATACACACATTTTAATAACCTGTTAAGACTTTAACAGTGAGAAACACTGACTTGAGAAATTTTTTATAATACAGAAAAGACAAGCCACAGGCTGGGAGAATACATTTGCAGAAGACATATTTGATAAAAGACTGTTATCCAAAACATGTGAAGAACTCTTAAAACTCAACAACATGAAAACAGGCAAGCAATACAATTAAAATTGGGCAAAAGATCTCAAGAGACACATCACTGCATATAATATGCAGCCAGCAAATGAAAAGATGTTCAACATGATATATATTTAAGGAACTGCAAATTACAACAATGGAATACCACTATTTACCTATCAGAATGGCTAACCTCCAAAACACCAAATCCTGCAGAAGATGTGGAGCAACAGGAACTCTCATTCATTGTTGGTGAGGATGTGAAATGGTACAATTACTTACAAGACAATTTAGCAGTTTCTTACAAAACTAAACATACTCTTATCATATGATCCAGCAATCATACTCTGTGGTATTTATCCAAATGAGTCAAAAACTTACATCCACAAAAAAGCCTACACACAAATGTTTCCAGCAGCTTTATTCATAATTAACCAAAACTTGGAAGCAACTAAGATGTCCTTCAGTAGATGAGTAAATAAATAAACTATGGCGCATCCAAGACAATGGAATATTATTCATTGATAAAAAGAAATGAGCTATCAAATCATGAAAAGACATGGAGGAATTTTAAGTGCATATTGCTTAGTATGATGTCAACTATATGACATTCTTGGAAAGGTAAACTACAGGGCAGTAAAAAAAAAAATCAGTGTTTGCCAGATGTTTAGGGGAAGGGAGAAATGATAGGCAAAATATAGAGGACTTTTAGGGCCAGGAAATTATTCTGTACGATACTGTAATGATGGATACATGTCATTATGTATTTGTCAAAACGCACAGAATGTACAACACAAAAAGTGAATCCTAATGTTAACTATTTTAGAGGAGGAAATTTTTTTCTTTACCCATTTAAGTTCTAGGCTGAAGCTCTACAATATGAAACATTAACAAGAGGAAAATAAACAGAAGTTTATTACCATGTACATCTATATACACATGGGAGAAATTTAGGGAAGAGTAACTCAAAGAGGTGGCTTAGAATTCAGGCTTACATAGCATCTTCAACAAAAAGCAATAAATTTGTAGAGAAATGACAGGACAAAGGAAAGTGGTTCACCTTCCAAGGGCTGCAAACTGTGGGAAGGTAAACAGACAGGCAACTAGTGGTGGACAGAGGCTAGTTAGTGTTTTGTCGTGTGGATTCCTCTGGTGCCCTCTCTAGGCTGACACAGGTCTTACATTAACGACTGATTGTCCCTGATGGTTCACTTCTGTCCTTTCTGGTAGTGAGAGGAGGAGGGACATCTTTGAAAACTTATGTCCTGATTTTAGGCAACTAGGGGGAGGGCAAGGAGCTTTTTTTTGTATCTGCTTCTTTTCAATTGCCTCTCAATTGCTCAAAATAATCCTTATGCCAAAGTGATGAATTTGGGGGTGGCATATTCTAAAAAATAAAATCTACTCATTTCTTTAAAAATACAGAAAAGTACAAAGAAGAAAAAGATGGAGCCATAATACTTCCACCTTTCTAACTTTCCCATGCATTTATAGTTTTTTAAGTTGGGGAAATACATAGCCATTCTCCAAGGAAACTGTTCCATGCTCAAGACCCCTAAGACTTTAAAGGCATCCAAAAAATGAATCTAATACTAGCTATTATTAGTACTAACACTATCAATTATTGATAGTAATAAAAATAATAATTCAAAGGCTAAGTTTCTGTTAGATCACCAGCGATTCTCAACAAAGATCTATAAAATTGCTAGATACTGAAATTAAACATAGTATCTTTGAAAGCACACCTTTTGCCGGCATGGAGAATATGTAATACAGTATGCTAAGAGACTTTTAAAATCTCCTGCAAGCTACAAAACCACCTCGGTTTATAGATTAGGAAACTGATAAACAACGTGCCCACAATGTGCCCAAAGTCATCCCCCTAAGGAGTGGTGACGATGGAATTCTAGCTCAGATTAGCAAATTCCAAAGCTTAGGTGTGCTCTTAAGTTTGTCACTGTACCATCTTCATCAGACACTGCTGGACACAGTTCTACTATTTGTTGAAAAGTGGTTAATTTCTCCTTGCTCTTGATCTGGATATGAAAGGTGAAAAGATGATAGATTACAAGTGAGAGTCAAAGCAAAAAGATGGCTCTAATTCTTTTTAATTTAGCTACATTTTAAAAATTGCTGATTGAGTGTGGTGGACAACTTTATCAGTAACAAAGGAGAGGGACACAGTCTATTTCCCAGCTACACCACTAGTTTTCAATGCAAAGGTGAGCAGAAATTTGTGTGTATGTCCTCTTTATTTTGGCTTAGAAGCAAGTTATGGTGAATAGAATGTGAACAGAACATTCATTATGGTAATGTATTTCCTAATAAAAATGAATTTCCAATTAAATTATTTCTTAATAAAAACAAATGTGTCCTTTCACTATGTTCCGTCTCCCATTTCCCCAAGCTTTCGTGAGAAGAATTGTAACTTCATTCCTTAGCATAGACATTTATATAACAGATCCACCAGTTCACGATACTGGAAGCCTTCATATATTCGTTGTCTTATACCACTTTAATAAATCCTTAGGTGAAACCATCAATGATGGAATTGGATTGGTGGGAAGATAGGGAAAGGACAACTGAATCCAGCTGCTTTCAGTGAGGAATCTGCCATGCTACAAATAGTGATGGTAAATAACAAAACTGTAAGTTACTTTACAAATAAAGTCAACTAATCCACTAAAAATCATCCAAAAGCTCTATAACAAATCAAAGGATCTGTTTAAAAGCACAACATTTCTTTGAAACCAGCATGGCAGGGAAACAGAAGACATCTACAAACCCACCAAAATATGGCATCATTATCTCAGCTTCTATCAGCTAATGGAAAAGAATCTCAGTAATACCATCTAATTCTTGGCATGTGAACTCCCAATCAAAACAGTCAGTATTCTTTTCCAGCATATTCTTTTCAGTTTATGGAGTTACTGATTTGATTGCTGTATGGTGGAGTGACAGGAAAACAATGGAAGGACAGGGAGCAATAAGATGGAGAGAAAGCGATGGTCTGGATTCTGCTTCAGGTCCCTTCTAGCCCCAAATTCATGCTATGAATGTTCTAATCTCAGTTGGGTCATTAACTTGCTGAATGCCCTTGGAGCCCCCTCGATTCCCTTCTTTGTCCTTCAGTGTTCTCATATTTTCTTATTCTTTTCAATTTGTTTGAGACCTAAGAACTTTATCATAGTCAGCAGTTTTTTTTTCCCCACTGTAAGAAACTTCTATTTCTCCCAAAGAAAACTCACCTGCTCTGAAACGCCTTCTCCGTAGCGGAGCAGAGTCACAAAATGCTCACAGTTGTTGACAAACACGTCATACTCCACCTCCTGTCCAATAACAAACTCTGACCTCTGCATGACCTCCTCCATGGGGAGAGGGGAGTACGTCTCATCGTATTTATTGTTTATTCTGTATGTGTCATTTCCCACAACATCCTTCAAAAGCTGCATCTTCACCAGGGCCTTTCTGCTGAACACAGACTTGGCGCTTGTGAACGATGCGGGGACGCCATCCTCTGTAAGGAGAATTCTGGTTAGCAAGATGAAGCAACCCGGCCCAGGGGACCGCGATGCCTTCCTAACCCATCCTCAAACCAGAACCCACTTTATCTTACTAACCTTAAACACTCGTGCTCTAATTTATCAATCACACTTGTACAATTCTGTATGAGTGAGAACAGAAGAAAACTTTTTGAAAATGTATATCACTGGGTGTGAAAACTCTACCCATTCTTGAGGAGGAAGCTCTCTCTCAATTGGTATCATTATTAGGGATCTTGGCGTATGTTTCTAACATAACATGGATAAGATCATTGCCTCCTTTTCTATAAGGCAGCTGCTTTTTCAGCATTTGAATCCTTTCCAAACTAATACCATTGGGCTTTAGCACTCATCTTGCATCGAAGCCACACTCTTTACCCCCATCTCTGCATTTACACTTGTTCTTTCAACAAGGCTTCAATTTGAAACTTGCACATGACCCCAGTCTTTTAAGGGGTCAGCTAGGGTCAGCCTGGGGCCCTGCCTTTGTCTTGCTAGTTCTTTGAGCCAAGAAGCTAAGTCCTAACATTAAACCTAATGCAGTAGACACTGTCCACTGTATGTGGCCCCTTCCAGTGCCCTACCTACCTGTTACAACACCCCATACCCTACCATTCCATCTGTATCCTGGCCTGCCGGGGTCGGCATCTGATGCTGGACAAATGATTCCTCAGCGTTCAGCTTTAACGCCAGGCCCCAGGCCCTCTCCATCCGCTCAAGAATGCTATTCTTGGCCACCGTCCACGTAAAGCATGAGATGAAGGGTCTCTGTATAACCAGCGTTTAAACACGTTTTCTTTCCACTCCTCTTTTTTTTCTATCCTCCAAACTCCTTTTCACTGGAGCGGCATTTCCAGGTAATACCTAACACATTGAAAGTTCTTCCATATTACAAGTTCATAGGACACATATATTCTAGTTAGAATCACTAAGCTTCTTTTTTTGACTAGTTTGACGCAATCAATAGACAGATGAGAAAATTGAAGCTTGGGGAGATAAAGTGGTCTACAGAATATCTTATGAGTAATTAACAGAAGTGCGATTTTAATTTCAGTCTACAAGATCAAAGCTCAGTGCTAGAACCACATTAATGTGCAGCTAGACGTGAAAATAAGGAAACAGGACAGAAACCTCATATAATTTTCCAAATGTGAAAACTGCAGAGATAATGTAAAGAACTGCTTCTTGCTAATCACTAGACTCTGCAGAATGAGCGGTTCTGTATCATAAATGTTGTTTTAGTCACAATTTCCATTTCCAGAATTGTAGAATAAGAGGCAGATATCTCAAGATATTGCAAAAATCATTTCATTAAAAATTCTCAGCTCTCAAGATAGTAAGACTTAGGCTTATAAACACATTTTTAAAAAGCATCTCAAGGAAAAATATGCTCTAGTCTATTTGTTATTTGCATACATTTTTTTCTTAATTTGTGCTCATTTCTAAACATCTAGAAAATACAGAAAAATACAGCATAAACACATAAATATGAATCACCCATTATCCTGCCACCCAGAAATAATTACGATTATTATTTTGATGTACTTCTATTGTCTTTTAGTATCACATGTATGTGTGCGTGTATGTGTGTATTCACATGTAGGTGTAGATATATATGATTTCTTTGCAAACCGGGTATCATATTACAGAATGCCTTTTTAGTCTGGAATTTTCAAATAACTATCACACAAGACCATCTTGCATGCAATTAAAAATGTCTAGAAATGATTTTTAGCTCTTAAAGGAGCTACTGTTTTTGTCTACCTAGCACCTATCTTAATACCACTTCTTTCTTTCTGGAAAAGACTTTGTCTAGGACACTCAGACTATCCCATTCTCATGGGCACAGTGATGGTTCAGTGAGGGACATGGGACCCACACTGGACAATTACAGAGTCATTCTCCGTGATTTTTCTAACTGCAACAGGCAAGAATTCGCTCTCTCCTGTTGAGACTATAAGTATGAGAGCCGAAGGATGCTTATGGTCAACAATTCGGCTTCTTAGAGCGACGTAGCCTGGAATAATGAAGACAAGATATAGAAAAGAATGCAGACATGGGGTGAAGAGCTGTGACAGTGTTCAAACTCCTGGATCCAGGCATCTCTACCCTTTCTGTAGTTTCCTTCGGTGAGGCAATGAATCTGCCTCTTTGTTTAAGCTAATTTGAATTTGATTTATGTTACTTGCAACTAAAATATTCTGCCAGACACAGATACCTAATATTCTGTGGCTAAATCATAATTCATTTCACCATTTCCTCACTGAACATTAATCCATTGTCTATTTTTGTAACCATTATAAATGAGATAGAAGGGAACACTCCCATACGCAAATGTTAAAGAAACATCTCTAAAAATATTTCCCAAGAATGGATTAGTAGAAATAAAAGTACAAGGTCAGAGCATACGAATTTCTTTAAGACTCAATACATATTATTAAAGCGTTATTGTGAACGATTTTATCAAGTTATATTTCTATCAACAATATCCTTGTGTTCACTTCATTGTATCTTTATCAACACTGATTGTTAACCAAATTGTTGAACTTTGCTAACATGAGAGGCACAAAACCTGTCATTTTATTTTATAACTCTTAAATGACTAAAAAGTTGAAACCTTTTAAAATGGGTTTGGGTGTTTGCTTTTCACGTTTTAAAGACTGTTCACAATTTTTAACCCATTCGTTTGTTGGGATTCAGGTGTTTGCTGTCCCCTCAGCCTAAGAAACTCTTTCCTCAAACAGCACGTCCTGGGTTTCCTTGCCTCTTTCAAGCTGTTTCTCCAATGTTATTTTCCCATGAGATTTTCCTGCCCAGCTCATTTAAAACTACAGCACTCCACAACCCCCCAGCATGTCCTATCCTGCTCCTATGACTTATTTTCTCCACATCACTTATCTCTAATCTAACATTGCTTTCCGTATTTGGTTTATGGTCTCTCTCTCTCTCCTTCCACTAGAATGTAAGCCCCTCTGTGCAGGGAGACTTACGTATCCCCCGCATCTAGAACAGCATTCGGCACATACTGGGAAATTCAAAAACAGATGTTGATGAATTGAAATAATCTACTTGTATGATGTAGAAAGACACTGACTCTTGTCATGTTTGTGGTAAATATTTCCCCCAGCTGATTATTTACTTTTTAATTGTGGGTTTTTTTTTTTAATACAAAGTGTTTAAAATGTCAACTGTAACTGGCTTTTGGGATTTCTTCAATGCCACTTTCGTCTTAGAATGTCCTTCCGTAACCCTAGATCAGCTGGATTTACCGACTTTTTACATTTTATCTCTAGTTTGTTTTACTTTATGATTTTTTTCACGATGCCTTCTTATGACAAGAAAACGAAAAAGCTCTCATGGGCTTCTGGAAACAAACCTTACCTAGAGGAGCGATGTTGATAACATACCCATCACCCAAGTACAGCGCCCAGTGCTGATAGCCAGGACGGAACACTTCAATCAAGTCCCCTGGCTGAGGGTTGCCAGGATAGCTCAAACTAAAGCAATCATTAAACGCCATCTGCAATGACAGATACAAAGAAGATCTAGCTGATATGACTCGTCAAAAGAAAATCAGTTTAAGATTTCCATAGAAACATAAGAATAGAGAATTTACTGGGATTGCGTTCCTTATTAAGACTTAGATTCACACCACCGTCCTTTTCTTTGAATGATTCCAACACTGAATTTTGTGTGCACATGTGGACAAGTAAAGAATTTGTCTGTTGCTTAATTTTCTACAGCAATGCTTCTCATACTGATTAACCCCAGGGTGCCTTTATTATAATAAGCATTTATAATTCTTTCTTTAAATCCAGAAGTTCATGGATAATATAATTTACCTATACACTAAATTTCAAATGTTAATATGATGTCCTATTTGGAATAGAAAGAGGAAGCCAATTTATAAAAATACTTGTTTTACTATGTAAATGCTCAGTCTATGACTACACAAAAAATATAATAAAGCACACTGCATGAAAAGGTCAGGATTCAGAAGTAAATCAGAAGTTTTTCAGCCTTTCATATAGCAGCATAGTAAAATCAAAGAGCAGAGGTATGAATAGACACTAATATTCTGCGCAAAAAAAAAAAAAAACTTTGTATTGCAAAACTTACTCTGTTCTTTAATTTAAGCACATATAAGTTCCAGGCTCAGATGAGTGGCCAGCCAAGTATCCAAGCATACTGTAGGACACAGGACCTTTCTTCCTTGCGCCAAACTGTGCTGTGCAGCTACAGGGACCCTGACCTCCCCCTGAAACCGTATACAAGCCTGTGTCCCTGTCCTTTGTAGTAAAAGGCTTTTGCTTTAGTCTCCCAGCCCTCCCCTGAGTCTCAAAAGGCTGAGCCAAGAGTTAACGATTAGGAAATGTGAAGAGGTGGAAACAAAGGATAGCTGTTGGGAAATAGGTAACAATTTAGACTATAAATCAGACACCTAGCAGAGTCACCTAACTCCTAGTTCCCTGAAAGATATAAATGTCTGACACACATTGCAAAGTTGTTTTTACAGGAAGCAGACCCCCATCAGTAAAAACTGCTGACCTGGAGCACGGAAATCCCCAGACCAACTGAAACCAAATTAATGATGTTCAAGACTTCACTTTGATGCCAACCAATCTGAGAATTGAGCACAGGCTGATCACATACCCTGTGGTCCCCTCCCTCACATTGCCCTTAAAAACCCTTCTCTGAAAGCCATGGAGGATGCTGGGTCTTTTGAGAATAAGCTGCCCACTCTCCTTGCTTGGTGCCTGCAATAAATACTGTATTTTCCTTCACCACAACCCGGTGTCAGTAGATGGCTTTGCTGCGCACCCAAATCCAGGTTGGGTGACATGCCTATTAAACACCAGTAAATGCCCTTTGTCATTGTGACATCACAAACACCCCACAGATTTCCACCACTCCCTAACTGCCCCACTTAATGTCTGATCTCATTTGTGATTCCTGAAACAGTGCAAGGTGGTTGATGCAGACGGGGGATGAACATAACAACTTGGAAGGTTGGGGAGTTCACCATATTGATGAATTTGTCTGAAAATTCTCAGTTTGGTGAAATTTTTCCCTTTTAAATCAATCCTTTTTAGAAAGAACACATAAGTCCCTGATGGAACATTACATTTTCTATGTGTAGCATCAAAGTAGAATGACTCAGCAAGAGGAAGTTGTGTCCATTCACTGATAATCAAAAGGAGATGTCGTGCTATGTCCATGTTGAATATCTAATTGACAACAGAGTGTTTCCCAGCATCTCTCACTCTAATGTAGATACGTTCACTCATTTACAAAATAAATCCCAGTGCCAGAAAAGGAAACTTCCAAATCATCTAAATTCTAATTATAATAGCATAGGCTAAGGGCTTGGGAATACAGATTATCGTTTTCCTGGCATGCTAAAAGTCTTTTTTACAACAATTAATATAGGGAGGGTGTTTTCCCAAGTTATTCGTATGCCATCTGTTGAAAACTTCAATCATCATACTGTCACAGAAATGAGGCCAAAATGTAAGCTGTCCATCTGTCGAAAAATAACTACTAAAACAACTTTATGGAAACCATTAAGTCTAACCACCCTCTCAGATATGTTTGAGTCTTATTAATATAGCAGTTCACAATTTGGCCACATGGGCACTAAAAGGAAAAATAGATACTATACTATGATATAAACAAACACAATTCCCATGAATAGGAATCAGCAAGTACACACAGCTGCTGGCTAGCATTCAGAAACCTAGCCAAGCTTACAATAATAACCACCACGTGGGGGAAGGTACGGCTCAAGTGGCAGAGCAGCATGCACGAGGTCCTGGGTTCAATCCCCAGTATCTCTCCTAAGCATAAACAAATAAACCCAATGCCCCCCCCACAAAAAACAACAATAACCACCACATAACAGAGAGCGTTTTTGCAGTATAACTTTTTTTTCTCAGATGCACTATCTCAATTAACCCTAATTCATTCTTTAAAAGCCTACCATGATTTGAGTTTAGTATGTTATTATCCCATTTTACAGATAAGAAGTGATAGTAGCAAATGCCAACTTTTGGAAAATATCCACAGAAACCCTTATATTATAAAATACAGAAGAAAGAATAACTGGGCTACGTGTGAAAGATATGAGCTCTAATCTCAGGTCTTCCCCTGCCTACTTCTGTCACTCTGAGAAAGGCAAAATGCCTGAGTCTCAGTTTATATTCCTAAGAATATAGGACAAAGTGAAGTAAGTCAGAAAGAGAAAGACAAATATGATATCACTTACATGTGGAATCTAAAAAAAAAAAATGACACAAATAAACTTATTTACAAAACAGACTCACAGACACAGAAAACAAATGTATGGTTACCAAATGGGAAGGTGTACAGGGAGGGATCAATTAGGAGTTTGGGCCTGCAGATACAAACTACTATATATAAAATAGATAAACGAAAGGACCTACTGTATAGCACAGGGAACTATATTTAAATATCTTGTGATAATTTATAATGAAAAAGAATATATGTGTGTATATATATATAAATGTGTATCTGAATCACTATGGTGTACACCAGAAACTAACTCAACATTGTAAATCAACTATACCTCAATAAAAAAATAATAATATTGAACTGAACTGTTTATCTCGAAAAGCTGTTGTTAAGTAACCTTTCATGAACTGGCTAGAAGCTGATGCAGTGCTTTGTGAGCTGGCCAGAGCAGGGAGATGGTGGATGGCAGGGAGAGGTGGCTGTTTGTAAAGGCTGAGCGATGGGTTCATGGCTTACATGTGGCTTTAGTTCCTTATCCTCACTTTCAACCACAACAATTCTGTGGAATAGATGATTCCACTGGAAATTTTTAATATATAAAACACATTTAAAATTCTGACATATCGTTTGCAAATCGACTTATGAAATGTAAGTGAGTTGATTTCATGAAACCCATTATACTTATAAAGAGGAATGGCTGAGTCACAAGGAAAACTTCTCAAATGCATAACCTCTCAAGAAATTAAGGGAGAAGCATGAAGGCTAATGTGGAAGGGAAGAAGCTGATCTCTGACACCAAACACTTAGAATCACAGCAATTTACTGCAAAAAGGGACTTCAGATATTACCTAATCCACTGACCTCCACACTTGTTTTTAGCAGTGGGGTCCTGTATCAAACCAGATATTAGATGGACCCACAAAAAAATATAAAAACTATAAAACAGCCCAGTCCTGGACAGCGTCAGGGAAGGGCGTGAGAGCCCCATCTGCTCCTCACTGCTGCTGCCTGAGGGCCCAGGACTTCTAGGCCTGGAGATTGAATAACACCCATCTAGTCCTGGTCCAACCCTCCCATTCTTGAAACAAAGGGAACAGAGCCAGGCAGGTGATTTGAGTTGCCCAAGGTCACAGGCTATTTTTAAAAAGATTTTCAACAAATGGTGATGGAACAGTTAGAATTACAGTGGGTTGGCGGGGGAATAACCTCAACCCATGTCTCACACCTCCTTAATCAAAAAGTAATTCAAAATAGATCATGGACTTAAATATAAAATGTAAAACTATAAAACACAAAGGAGAAAAACACATAGGGTCCTCAGGATCCAGGGTGAATAAAGGGTTCGTTAGACTTGATACAAAAAGTACTATCCATGAAAGAAAAAAACCAACAATTCGACATCCTCAAAATTTAAAACTTTTGCAGCACGAAAGACCCTGTTAGAAGGACAAAAAGACAAGCTACAGAGTGGGAGAAAATATTTGAAAATGACATATCCAAGAAAGGACCAGTATCGAGAACACAGAAAGAACTCTCAACACTCAGCAATTAAAAGCAAGGAATATAATTAGAACTTGAGGAAAAGACACAAAGACACATTTTATCAAACAGGAGTCACAGATATCAGTAAGCCAGGTTAAACATTGTTAGCTTTTAGGACAATGCAGATTAAAACCACGACAGCACTGCACATCTATCATAATAGGTAAAATAAAACTCGGGGACCACAGAAAATGCTGGCAAGGCTGTGGAGCTAGTGATAATATAAAATGCTTCAGCCACTCGGGAAGCAGTCTGGGAATTTCTTTAAACACTTAACTTGTAACTACCATGTGATCCAGCAATTGTGGTCCTAGGCATTTATCCCGGAGACTGAAGACAATGAAGACTTATTCACACAAAACCTGTCCACAGATTTTGCAGCATAATAACCCCAAAGTGGAAACTACTCAGATGACCTTCAGTGGGTGAACATCAAACTGGGGTACAGCCATACCATGGAATGCTAAGTAACAAACTACTGATAAATCCAACAACGCAACCAGGGGGATTCTCCAGAGGATTATGCGGAGTGAAAAGAGCCAATGACGTGCCATGTTATGCATAGGATCCCGTTTATACAGCATTCTGACCTGACCAAATGGTAGAAATGGAGAATAAATAGTGGCTGTCAGGGATCAAGGAAGTAGTAAGAAGGAAGTGGGTGTGACTATAAAAAGACAGCATATGAGAGATTCTAGATGTGGTGGAAATGTTCTGTCTCCCCGTGGAGTCCATGTCAGTAACCTGTTTGTGATATCATTGTGTGGTTTTGTAAGATGTTACCATTGCGGGAAACTGGGTAAAGGTACAAGGGATCTCTCTGTATTATTTCTTATGAGTGCATGTGAATCTAAAATTACCTTTTAATTAAAATAAAAATTTTCATTAAAAAATAAAGATCGATATATATTTTTTTCTACAGAGCACAGAAGAGGATCAACACATGGAAGTTACATTGAGGCAGATTTTAGCTGTCTATGAGGAAAATTTTTTCTTTTATTGAAGGTGATCCAACAACGGAATGGAGGCCCTGGTACAGATAGCAGTCTCCAGTCAGGGTTGATGAAAGTAAGACTCCCATGGCGCTGGGTGGGGGCGCTGTAAGCGAGAGGAGGCCTTCTAAGGTCCCTTTCACCTCCCGGGTTCTCTCACTTTGTATCTCAGGACCTGTACCAGGTGTGATCCTTGAACCAACACCACAAAGTAATACAATTATTTCTCCCATCTTAAAGATGAGGAACCTGACGTTCACAGTGGTTCAGGGATCACCCAAAGTCACACAGTGGGAAAGGGCAGAATCTACTTCTGGACTCAGGTTGCCCTACCTCCAAAGGCAGGCTCCTCGTCCTAACTGCTTGTCTCCTAGAGCACTATACCACCTCCCTTGCTGACATTTCTACAGCCCTGCTTGCACGCTGTTAGACTGTGTAACAACTGTGAGCTGATTATTATGATCACCATTTTACAGATGAGGAGACTGAGGCTCAGATGAATTGTGTCAGAGCTAAAGTCACAGAGGTGGTACGTGACAGAACTAGAATTCAATTCCAAGTCTGTCTTCTTACTCCAGACTGTACGCTCCTTCTTGACACCACTGATTAACATGTTTAACCAAAGGAATCACTACTAAACAATATTTCATCTTTTCCCTCTTCTCAAATATTCATTAGACGGGGAAGCTGCAAAAGCATCCTAAATGTACATTTCATAAGCCAATACAGGAAGTTTTTAAACATTTATATGTAGGACTAGGGAGTAACAGGAAGTGGAGTGTTGGGGGAAACACTTCCTCTTCTCCTGCAGGGAAGGGGTGGAGATGGGGCCAGAAGTATTTAGACGGTTCCCAGACTCATACCTTAGGAAAATGGCTAAAACCTGTCTGCTTGGGTGATTTGATTTACATGGATATCTACTCATTTCATTCAAGCACAAGTATGTCATGTAGGGCTTCATAAACAAGATAGCACAGAGCCAATTAAAGATACATTTGTAAGTCCTCTGCAGAAATCTCTCTGTGTCACCTTTAAGGTAGAAACACTTCATTTTAGTTCATCTTCACAGAAATGTTTGACTAGTTTAAAACAAAGAGTGACATGAAGGTAAGTCTGTAATCTGTGTACAAGAAATTTCTCATTTCAGACGCCAAAACAAGCTGCCCGGTTTACGGTTCCCTGTTGGTCCCTGGGGATGCATCAAAAGAAATAACTGTAACCTGTACAGATAGGGACAGGCTGATTAACTGCTGCTCGGGTCCACGTGTTACAAGAATACTAAGAGCACTTTTTCACAAACTACTCCCAAGGATGCTATTGGCAGTCTGAAACACGATCACTGGCTATCCCTATAGTCCAACAGTCTCCCAATTCAATTTGGACTCTTTCCCACTCCAGCTGCATTTGTCATCCATAGCCCTGGCCACACTGAGATGGCTCTATGAACCCCTGTGCTCCCAGATCAGGCTAATTCACAGACCCTCAGAGCTGCAAGGATCCTTGGTCCAACATCCTTTCCCTACAGCGGAGGGATCCAGCTCCCAGCCAGGTGAACCATCCTCAGCCACTGCACTGTCGTTCCCAGCTTGAAACCCCTCCCAGGCTCCCACTCCTGACTCCCCATCTCTCCCCCTCTGTAATCCTGGCCTCCCTATTCATCCCCACATTCTAGGCAAACCAAGCTATTATTCTTCAGTCTCACCTGCAGCTGTGTTGCTAATACTATACCGAACCTTCTACCTGGAATGCGCCACCCATTTCCAAATGCCCCCAAATGACCCGCTCTTAAAGATCTAGATCAGATATCACCAAGGTCTTCCTCCAGTCAGCCAGCAGTGACACAGAAGTGAGTCACCAGTGCTCCATTATCTTTCTAATGCCCATGGCGTTTCCTACACCTGTGTCAGCTACTGGTGTCTGGGGGTTTTCTCTTTTGCTCCATATGGAGGGCTGGTGCTTGTTTATCTCTACACCTTCCGTTTGCTGCAGAGTACCTGGCACAAATAACCACAGAGCTAATGTTTAATGAATTAAGTAATGAGGATCCAAGCCCAGGAGGACAGAGTGGCTGGGTTTTTCCAGCACAGAAATCATACTAATAGTTCTGAACGCCAAAGTGATATCACCATTCATAGTTCCAAAATCTAATATCTTATAATGATAAATAGTTGTATTATGATTATTCATATTCATTTCAATAAGGAGAGTGGATAAAAAGCCTTGATAAGAAAGGCCCAGTACCCC
Source organism: Camelus ferus (assembly GCF_009834535.1). NCBI lineage: Eukaryota > Metazoa > Chordata > Mammalia > Artiodactyla > Camelidae > Camelus > Camelus ferus. The sequence continues at coordinate 64,258,018 of NC_045696.1, forward strand.
AGTCCAGTTCTGCCACTGGATAGCTGTGTGACTTAGGAAAGTCTCTCCCTATGGACTTGGTTCCCTTATTTGTAAAAAGAGGGATATGAGTCAAATTAGATGCTCTCCACTGGTCCTCGGGGCTCTCTCATTGGACAGTCGGCTCAGCAAGGCTGTCTGGGAGCCTAGAGTCCTCCCTCCCCATCTCCTGCACACCTCACTCTGAAGCCTGGCTTGTCCTCCCCCGCCGGTGGCAGCGGCGGGGGTCCCGGGTGGCGCCGGCCTCCCAGCTGCAGACCCTCCCGCTAGCGCTAGCGGCCGCGGGCCGACTCCATCTGCTCCCGGAGGAGGGCCAGGCGGCGGCGGCCGACTACTGGTTACCCAGGGCCGCCCTGCAGCGCCAACGCCAGTCCCGCCGCGCGGAGCCACCCCGGCGCCCTAATGCTGCTGCGCACGCGCGCGGCTCCTGCCGCCCCGGCCGGGGTACGCGCCACCGCCGGGGATCCTCCGCCTGCCTGCCCCCATTCCGCACACACCTCCGTCCCGTGTGCATCTCGAGGAGCACCCACAGGACACCTGCCCTCCACCGGTACTGACACAGCACACAAACCCAACCGCCCAAGCGCAGCCCCAGCGCAGTAACTAACCAAGGACACCCCTCCCTGCCACTGGGACGTTCGCCGCGCTGGTGCACTTAACTCGTCTTGCTGAGCTCAGAAATGTTCCTGAACATGCATACAGACTGCATCCACTAGAAGTGCTCTCCCTTCCAGGTCCACACAAATTCCTTTAAGGCGGCAGAAAGGATCTTGGTCCCTGTGTCCCCAAGAAAGCCTCTCAGTCTTAGCTGAGGTAGGAGGAAGGACTGGCCTTAAAAACACTCCCGGCTTCCCACCACCACACACCTACAAAATGTGTGCTCGTGAGCCCGATCCAGCTCCCAGGTCTGTAGGGACACACGTGGAACCCCGCTCCCTTTGGACTCCTCCTTTTCACCACCCTCAAGTCTAAGATCAACTTCGAAGTGGGAAGGGCTGGGGCGGGGAAAGGAGGAAGGAATGGAGCCAGAGCGTCGGCCTCTAGATCTCCAGGTACCCGCTTCTCCCACTGGGAAATTTACCTGGCTCCTGATGAGGCCTTCGTTAAAGACAAGACTCCTTCAGGCAGCCCATTCTCCCCACCTCCCCTGCCCTGCCCCTGAAAAAGATCTGGTTCTAGCTAGAGGAGGAGAGCAAGTCCCTTATTCAGCGTGACCTGGGTGCACGTGACAGAGCAAAGCCTAACTCACTTCCTTTCAGGCCCCGGGCCAGCAGAGGCCTCCAGGAATACAGCCATGTGAGTTTAAAAATACACCTGGGCATGAAGAGTATCCATTTTCTCCTTGCTAAAAACGGGATGCCAGGAATACTAACTGACCAAGTAAGGAAGTCCTGGCGGACTGCTCAGTGAACTTTTTGGAGCGCAGCACAGGACCTTCCTTCAAACAAGTCATAACCTAGATTTTTACTCTGATATAAATGGACTGTCAGCTAAAAGGAAGGATTTTTCCCCCCTACTGATTCAAAGACTGAAATAGCTTTCTAATTGTTTGTTGTTTTTTGCCACAATGGGATAAGAACTACCTAAAGATGCAGCTGCCTTTATAAAGAATTTGGGTTCAGTGTGTGAAGGTTAAGGGTGAATCTGCATGGTTTGAAACTGGGGTCTGGCTTTGGTATCTCTGGAAACAGAGTAGCAGACATTAAAAACATATTTGTTGGTAAAGTGGAAACTGGAACACTTGAGAGGTTGTGGCTGTGTCTTTTATGAGTCAATATTTTTCTTGCCTGTTCCCTATATAATATATTTTTAGAGTTATAAACTGAATCAGGTACACCTTTCAGTATCTTTTTAATGTCTCAAGGAAGAAAGCTATAAACATGCATTTGCTTTATGTTCCCCAACTATTTCAATTGAGTCATCACTGAAGGCAGTGGTTCATGATTTTATACAGGAGAGTTATTGTGAGCATTTATAAAGCCATCCTGCTTATGAGTTAAATTTATTGTGTTTGCCAGGTTAATCTGTTTTCACTAATCAGACACTTAATCATCCGTTCTCCTCCCTGCATTATGGATTCATGAATGTGAACGAAGGAGGGTTGCTCAGTCAGGGCAAAATGATAAATTACCTTTTCATTTTGGGGGTATTTGTGATTAAATGCATCATGATAGAATTAAAATGAAATAAATCTTGTAATTTTACTTCTAGATCCCTGCCAGGTACAGATAAAATGTTAAGAGTAAATTCAATTCGATGCCTGAATGGAATTTGTAGGAGAAAACAGAGAAAGCTTTGTGGCGCAGGGGAACTCTGAGTTTTCCCTTCACTCCTGCGATTGGAGAGGTGGTTAATCACTCAGCAATACTCTACGGATGAACAGCACAGAATTAAAATTTCCATCCAGAAAGAATGAGGAATTAGCCTCAGGCAGTAATAGGCAAAGTTTGTCTGAATCTAGAGTTGTAGTCCTGGGATCTCAAGGGCTGCACATGGCATGTGATAGGAGCGGATGTTAGATTACAACCAAATAACCAGTTCCCATTATTTTGGCTATTATATTAAGGGAAGCACCACGTGGATGGCACCCTCAGTTGCTGCCTAGTGGGGTTGAAAGGGTTGAAACATATTGAAATAACCATAATGGAGCTACTTCAGTCATGTTTGTTGTAAAATAAAGTCCACATACCAGCAAAAGCCCTGGGTTAACAGGAGTCATTATTTGCCTTTTCAACACATGGAGACTGAAACCAATTGGCATTATGTAATGTTATCCTCAAAAGAACCCTGTTTTTTAATGCAGTATTTTACAACTAGCAAAGTGTTTTCATACCCTTTGTCTCATTTGAGCCTCACAACAAACCCGGTGGTTACTCAGGTCTTGGTCAGAGCCATGGAAGTCCTCACTCAGGATCTCCTGGGGAAAGACCCAGATTAGGTCTCTTAGTCAAGAGTTTTTCCTCTAGCCAAACTCCCTCTTTATATAGACAGTAAAAACAAAGTCTTCCTTTCGGATGAAAATTCACAAAAACAAAAGTCTGCACAAATACGAGGTAAATGAGACTTAGGGCAAAAATGATCTTGTAAAGATATCCTGGCCTTAACAGAAATTTTGCTGAGATGATACAGGTTTTGGCTACAGTAGCATAATAAGTGAGAGTTGAGACAGTCAATCATGTAGTTGCAACCTTGCCCCCCAAAATCCATGCTGTAAAAATGAAAGCTTTTTTCTTGACTTGAATATTGACAAGCGATAGGTCTGTTCAGATTGGATTTTGGGACAAATTGCTCGAACCTCTCATTCAGTGTGCTTTGTACATTCTTGGTCAATGTGGTTGGAGCTAGAAATCTGTTCCTCTACAGAATCCTCACGGAGTGCACATCCAGGCTATGTCGTATCTCTGTGACTGCTGCTTCCCCCATAGTTATGTGCATTTGAAACTACCATGCTTGGTAAGTCAGCCTGAGCCAAGGGTCTAGGGCAGTTAAGGGGACTGCCTGGTGGAGAAAAGAATGATTTAATGGAGCTCAGGTCAGAGGCACAGAAACCTACCAGCATGTGGCAAGGAAGATAGGACATGGGTAGGACTTTTATAGAAGAAGTTATCTGCATTCTGCCCAGGAAAAAAGGGCAATGGAAAAGACTTGGGCAATGAATCAGGTATCTTGGGTTCTAATCCCAGTTCTGTCATTTGCCAGCTGTGTGACATGAGACATGTCCTTTAAGCCTGATCCTCAGTTATACATGTATGAAATGGGAAAAGTAATAACATAGCCTGCCATTTTTCACAAATTAGCAATAAGGTCTCTTGATTATATAAAGATTTGGATTATACAATTAACATTATACAAAAAAAAATATACAAAAACATAAGGAAGAATACAGTCAAACTATGATTGGTCAATAGATGTAACACAAGGGTATCCTTGAAAATGACACATTTCACTATATTCAGGAAGAGAAATGGCTACATACATACATAATATTCCTATCCTTGCTCTTCCCTTTTGCCTCTTTCCTTTTAAGTTTAGAGCAAACTGTCTTATTTATTCATTGTAACATTTACATAGTATAAATATCTGTCACGTAAAAGTGATACTGACAATGTAGTTAAGCTTTTATTGTCTTTTATTAGTCTGCTAAATAAAAGTCCATCATTAAAAAGAGGCCACAAATATAAATGATTTTTAGGGACTTTGCCCTAAGGGGAAATCATACAATGCACTTGGGAGAAGGTAATTCTGACTTGGTCCTCCATAAAATGCTAAATTTCTGCACAAAATCTTAAAGCACAAGTGTTTACAGGACTCTTGGTGACAAGAAAAACGATAGTAATGTGCCTCAGCACTAAAATTCCCGTATCCATGGAAACCTGTGAAGTTCTGAAAGCACAGGCACGCAGCCTACGTATTTATGGAAGGTCTGAGGCAGTGATGGGTGGGTTACTATGCTGTGAAAAGCCGACAGATTCCTGGGAGCTGCTCACAGGCATGGATGATTCCCCCCTTGCTAAATGCAATCAGAGAGAAATTCAGAAATCTCAGACGTTACCAAAAAAAAAAAAAAAAAATCCCACATTTATATATTTACATTTACTTATATCTGTCATAATAGAGTAAGTTAAATCAGATTTTAATTCGAGAAAAGGCTTGAGAAACCATCAGAATTTCCCTCTCCCCACCACATTTGTAGCTATGTTAAAAAACTCTCCAGATTTTCCATGTGTGCAGATCGAGGTGTTTCTTGAATGTTGGAAAAGAATGTCACCGTTTTTAATCAAACTGATTATTCCTGAGAAATTTAAATGTGTTCCTGGTCAGTGTTTCCTAAGGTATAATGGCTTTGAAGCCAAAGAACATAATAATATTAGAGGGAAAGGATCATCTACAGATTTCTGAAGTGTTTATAGAACCAAGGAGCAATATGCCAATAAAATAAGGAAGTAATTCATAAGTAGTCATAAGGCATATTCATATAGTGCTCCATTTTTTTAAAACATATATATCATCTCATTTAGCACCTATATCACTTTTAATGGATATCATTATCCTCATTTTTCCTTGCATTGCCAAGTACTGGATTTTTTCTCAAATTTTGTTCTATTCTAATTTGAAAAGATACATGCACCCCAATGTTCATAGCAGCACTATTTACAATAACCAAGACATGGAAACAACCTAAATGTCCATTGACATATGACTGAATAAAGAAGCTATGCTATATATATAATGGAGCACTATTCAGCCATAAAAAAGAATAATAGAAGATGTGGTATATATACAATGGAATACTACTCGGCCATAAAAAATAAAATAATGCCATTTGAGCAACATGGATGGACCTGGAGATTGTTGTTCTAAGTAAAGTAAGCCAGAAAGAGAAAGAAAAATACCATATGATATCACTCATATGTGGAATCTAAAAAAAAAAAAAAAAGACACAAATGAACTTATTTACAAAATAGAAACAGACTCACATAGAAAAAAATTTATAACTACTGGGTAGAAGGTCTATGGGACAGGATAAATTGGGAGTTTGAGATCTGCAGATACTAACTACTATGTATAAAATGGATAAACAACAAATTTCTACTATATAGCACAGGGAACTATATTCACTATCTTGTAGTAATTTATAATGAAAAAGAATATGAAAATGATTATAAGTATGTATATGTATGACTGAAACATTATGCTGTACACCAGAAATTGACACAACATTGTAAACTGTATTTCAATTTAAAAAAATATTGTTCTAGATATTAATGATTTATAAATGGTCTGTGTTTGGTTGGGATACATTAAAACAGATAAAATTATTAATGAGTTTTTAAAAATACTTTGGATTTTATCCCTACAGAAGTTTTCTCTTTAAAAATGTTTTTGTGTGTTTGGTTCTCTAAAGTTGTGTTGTTCAGTATGGTAGCCATTAGCCACATGTGACCACTGAGTGCTTGGAATGTGTTTTGTGTCACATGTTGAAATGATAATATTTAAGTGTATTTGGTTAAATAAAATATGACCTTAATTTCACTTGTTTCTTTTTATTTTTTTAATATGCTTATTAAATTTTTAAAAATTGTATAAGAGGGTAGCATTAAATTTCTATTGGACAGCACTGCTCTAATAAAACTGTCCAGAGCCTTCAAAAGGTGTCTCTTTTTTGATCATTTCCTGTACACCAGACTCTGTCTTGGAATTGACCTGCCATACTTTTCACCACAATACGATTAGCAGCACTGCTTTTGTGTAAAGTTCTTTTAACTATTCTTCTCTTTCTGAGCCAGGTTTCTTTCTTTTTCACCCATACAATGCTCTAAGGCAAAATCCCAGTAAGCAAATGGACCATCTTCTCCTTTGTCTTTGCTTCCAGAGAGGCAATTGGGCCCAGCACCTGCCCCCAGTGAGACCCAGTAAGCCCAGCCAAGACCCATAGTTTGCCAGCATCTAGCACCCTGGATGCTAGACCATGCACCTGGGAAGAGAGTGCTGCCCTGTATCGAAACTGGCTCAGTCACTTCCAATTGTAAGAGCTAAAGCTATTTTGCATTATTATCTTGTATTGTTATTGTAATCTGAACTCAGGTTACAACCTGAGTTGTAATCCAATATTCATTAACTGACTGTGTGACTTTTGTCAAATCATTTAAGCTCCCTGGGCCCCAGTTTTCTTTTATTCTATTCTATTTTTTTAATGGAATTTAATAATTAGGTACATTTTATAGATAAACTCTTGTGATTTCAGATTCTAATGACTCAGTTTGAATTTGTAAAGCTGGGATGAAAAGAACATATGAAGAAATAATAGTTTTGCTTCCAGCTGTATCAGGAATGCTTTCAGCTGCAAGTAAGAGAACCTCACACTAACAGTGCCTTAAACAAGAGGAGTTTATTTTTCTCACATGTTCAGAAGTCAGAAGATAGACCCTGTTAGAATGATATCCCTGCATCAGACCCGTCAGTAGATGCTGGTAGTTTGATCTTCATGATGTAACCAGAATCTAACCTTTCTCTCTGCCTCCACAACCTACACCTGTGGCCAGCCACCCACAGCTCTCGCAGTATTTTTCCTGTCTCCCTGTTCCTTCCCTTGCCTTCTTACATTGTCTATATACAACAGCCAGCACATTTTTTTAAGTACCAGAAAGGTAAAATTTAAGTCCTTTGTTGGTTTCCTGCTCAAAATCCTCCATGATTTCTTATACCCTTAAAAAATGAAATTTAGAATCCTTATGACAACTTTCAAGCCTCTAAACAACCTGGACACCTGCAATCTCTCTTATCTCATTCCCTTCATTCTCCCTGTTGCTCACTCATGTCTAGCCTCTCTGGTCTGCCTGCTGCTCCTTGAGTGGCTGAGCATGTTTTCCCTGAGGGCCTTTGCATATGCTGTTCCCTCATCCCAGAGCACTCCTTTCCACTCCCCAAATATCTGCATGACTTGCTCCTTCACTTCCTTTAGTTCTCTCAAATGTCACTTTATCAGATAGATCTCCCTTTATCCACTATGTAAAATATCACCCCATCAGTCTTCAAATCCCTTGTCCTTCTTAAGTTTTTACCATAGCTGTTAATTCTAGCTGACATATTATATATTTCTTATTGGCTGTTTGTTCTCCTACTAAAATGTAAGCTCCCTGTAAGCAGGCATTGCTTATTTTGTATATAGGAATGCCCACCACTAGTACCGTGCCTGGTGCATAATAAGCATTCAATGAATAGTTGTTGAGTGAATATTTTTGCAACTGAATGATATCAAGTCCCTCTGTCAGTGTCTCTTAGTCTTCTCCTTGCTGCAAGGGGGCTGCAGCAGCTCCCACCATCATGTCCTCACACAATCACCTTGAGAAATAGGAGACGGTGAAGAAAGAGCCTTTTCCTCCTGCACTGCTCTCTTAATAGGGAGAAAGACACCTCTCCTAGACTCTTCCAGCAGATTCCCCTTCATATTTTATTGACCAGAACTGGGCCAGGAGCTACCCTTATCTGCAACAGAGGCTGAGAAAGGAAGTTTTTGGCTTCTCTAGGCTTTAGAGAAGGAATTAGATAAGGGAAAATAGTATGATCAATCAAATCACCTTGCCGATAATAGGCTGTGCTGAGTACACCCCAGTTATGTCACATGGCTGATTAGCGATTTGGAAAACCATGAGACCCAGAAGCACTCAATAGAGTGCTTTCACCCTGTAATGCCCCTGTTTTTCCCCTCTTGAAAATGTAGCCATTTATATGACTTATCTTTCCAATTTAATTAGTTTCATTAAATGAAAACATTTTCAAATAATCACATGGGGAAAAATTACATAGGTAATTTTATTAGAGAAGGTTGAAGGAAGGGTATCACGAGGGGAGAACTGGGTTGCCAGAGGAAGGAAGATGGCCAGAGGCACACAGACCTAGGATGGGACAAGAGGAGAGGAGGTGAGTGAAGTCTGCTGGAAGATGGATGTGGCCTTGTTGGTGAGAGGGTTGGGCAATAAGGACAGGAGCCAGAGGCCATACTTTCCTACTTGATTTCACAGCCTTATTCATGATCTGCAAAAGAACCAAGACCAGATTTTTACGTAACATTTGTAAATCAGGTACTTGGAATGTTGCATCAGAATTTATTTTTCCTTTTAAATAATTGACCAAAGCTTGGTTCTTGGCAGATTGATGCCGTAGCCCAGGGCAGTGTCCTCCAGGTTCTAAGGGAGTCGAGAAAAGGATTTGGGTGTCCAGGTAACTCCTCTCTTCGCATCTTTCATGAGCGATCAATGGCTTAATATTTCCACAGAGTGAAGATATAGTTCAGGTCTGAAATGTGGGGCAGTAGATGAGAAAGCAAACCATACAGGACACCAAGTTGGGAGGGAAAGAGAAAGCAAGGGGAGCCTCCTCACCTTTTCACCCCAAGCACTGTGTTCCAGGCTTCCAGCTCTCTGGCACACACACACACACACACACACACACACACACACACACGACAATCACAGAGCCCGAGTGTCAGGTCTGAAAGTATGGATCTTCAGATCCAGCTGCCGGCACTCCCAGACTTTCAAGTAAGCCCTGTATGATGCGATTGTAAGACACTGTGACCACCCACCGTTATCTCCTGTAGCCATTTAAAGAGTAAGGTGGACTTTTCACGTTTTGTAATGACATTTAGGATGATGTGTGAGGCAGGCATTTGGAAATAAATGATATTCAAATGCTTAGCCGCTCAGATCTCTTTTTCAACAAAGCATGAATGAGCAACAGGCCAAATAGAATTAATAAAAATCTCCACTGGCTGTGAAATCTTTTGTCAAATATGACCTCTGGGATAAGGACACAGGCCTGTTGCCCCCAGCTCATACATAGTACGTCTTATCAAATCGGCACATTTTCCTGACTATTAAAAAATGGCTTTCAAGTCTTCCTGTGGAATGACCAAGAAAGACAATAAGAAGAGATTAGACATTAGAGGTGAACACACTGCCCTTGAGATAATTTGATTCTGCACCAAATTCTAGTGCTTGCTGGGGATGAGCCCTTGGCCAGACTCTGCTCTAAGAGGTAAGGAGGATAGATTGCCTGGTGGCATGCTCCATCTCTGCCATGCATAGCAGTTTAATTGTGCAGATTATTTAATCTCTCTGTTCCCCCATTTTTCCTTCTTTTATGAAGACCCATCTTTTTAGGTTAATGTGAGAATTAAACAAATTAATAAATAATAAATACTTAGAATAATACCTGGCAAATGCTATGTAAATGTTAGCAATAATTGTCATTGTTGCTACCCAGAGTAGATATGTGCTCAGTAAGTGGACACTCGGAGCGATATGGTAAAAACGGATCTTTGACTAAGTGGATTTAAGGGTATAAAGAAAACATAAATATTTTATTTGTGAGTGAAAAAGAATTGCAAAAGAAATTGGAGCATAATATTTCTTTCCAAAGATACAAAAGGCATTGCCTTGTGTAAAATGGATCACAGATGCCCCTATCTCTCTGGCTGGGATTATACATAAAACTTGACTGCCTGGAAAATTAAGCATATACATATGTACATGTAAAATTAGACATAAAACAGTGACTTCTAGTCACTGAACTGACTGGAAAATTTAGCCAGAAATGAATCATTCAATCCAAGAAACCAAATCTTTGAAACCAAGTTTTTGGCTCAAGTGACCTTATTTTTCTCTCTGTCTGCACTGACTGATTCCATTAGGACCATAGAACAAGTTGAACAGGTATCTTCTTGGCTGCCTGGAAACGCCTCCCTGGCTTTTTCTTTTCTTTAGCAGAGAACTAATCTTCACTCTTCCCAAGGCTGCTGGATGCTGAGCTGCTTAATGTTAGACTTTGAATAGTGATTCTCTGTGGCTTATTGCTGGAAGGAATGTCAAGATTCCTTGGGCTCCTGATTCTCCGTACCTGTCTTCTCCAGCAAATGCTGTCATCCTAGAGGCCAGAGCCTGGGATTTTGCATATAAAGTACAGCAAGTTTATCTGCAGAAAATTGGCCCCCGATCCGCGGAGAAACACAGACGTACTTGAAAGTGCCAAGGTTCTGTGGCAGGGTTGCTGCCAAGTAGTGCCCCCAAATTTGCATGAAGGTCTCTGCAATGTGAGCCCCAGCACTCTTTAAACTCCTGTTTAATGACTCGTGTTTAATGGTATTATAGTGTGTCATGAATATCCAGGTTGATCATTGGAGGTAACTCTTGAGCTAGTTGGAAATAGCATTAATATCTCCAGAACTCCTGTCAACTACTGGGAAAAATACATACACAAAAGAGTAGAAGCAAATTTAAGGGAAAAACAATGCAAAAAGAGCTCTGCTACCGAAGAAGCATCCACCGGTTTGCTGAGTTACTTTTTCCTGCCCACCCCTTAATACTTATCCCAGTTTAACCACCACAGGGCCACCAGAATTGTTTCTAAGGCAGATCTGATCATGTCAGTCCCCTGATTAAACCCTTCTCTACCACCTGCAAGATGAAGTATAAATCCCTCAGCCCTTCACTTTGGCCTTAATATCAGATTCCATTATACCTCTGCCAACTGGAAAAACAAAACAAAACAAAACAAAAATACACACACAGCCTAAAAGATTGAGAGTTACATTTTATTCAGCAAACATTTCTGAGGACTTAAGCCCAGGAGGCTGCCTCTCAGATCGCTCTAAGAGACAGCTCCCAAGAGGCAGGGGAGGAGCCAGGATATATAGGAGTTTTGCAACCAAGACCAGATAGGTGGAACATCAAAAGATTACTGTTTATTAAAGAAAACCAGATATCTCAAGTTAAGCCATTTAGTGCTGCTCTTTTTTTTTAAATATATTTTTATTGAAGTATAGTCAGTTTACAGTATTGTGTCAATTTCTGGTGTACAGCACAATGCTTCCGTCATATAGGAACATACATATATTCGTTTTCTATGTATGAGAAAATACAGAAGTCTGGGCTCACTGAAATCATTCCTTTGATATGCGTCTAGCTATCCAGGGCCAGTATCCTGTTCTTCCCCATCCTGAGTTCCCTCAGGGGGCACCACTGGGGGTGGCTGCAGAGGCCGGGCTGCCTGCTCGTCTGTATCCTGATTTCCCTCCGGCTCACTGTTGGGGGCCGCATTAGTGGCTGATGACTTGATGGCAGCAGCATCCTTTGTTTACTGTTATGGCAGGCAGTAGTCTTCATTCCCACCTTTCAGACTTCATCTCCCACCTCTACCTCCCTCTCCCACCTTACCACCCCCCAGTCCCTACACCATATGTTCTGACTACTATGAACTACTTAAAATTCCTTGACCGTGACAGATGTCATCTTGTCTCTGTGTCCATTATGCCCTTATGCCTCCTGTTTCACTGGTAAAACTCCTTATGTTTCAAGGGCCAGTTCAGATGTTACTACTTCAAAAACAAAGCAACGTTTCCCTTTTCTTTCATTGTACTTACTCATAACTTTCTAAAACAGTGCTTGTTAGATGTGCTTTTCTCTCTTTCCCAGTAGACTGTGAGCTTCTTGGTATGGTTTTGTAGTCTTTTATTCACATTTGTGTCCCTAATACCTAACCCAGGACTGCAGGTGTACGATGGTTGATCTTAGAAGAATGAAAATACGAATGAGCTTCTCTTTGTTTTATTTTCTGTCTCCCTACTATCATCTGGCACTTCTCACCAGGGATTCATTTTGCTAATCACAAGTGCCAGTTCTCACTGCTCTGATACGCATCCCTGCAAGACCTCTGATACCAATGAAAGTAAGGTGGAATCTCACCAACTCCTCGAGGGTAAATGAAGGATGTTCTGTGGAAGCAGCTAACACAAAATTATAACCTGATAGAAACAGCTGCCGTGTCTCATCTGCTGTCATCACTAGTGTTCCAGAAACCGCCTGCAAATTCCACTTTCTGACAACTTAGAAGCTGTTCAGCCGCCTCCCCGCTGATTTGCTTTCTGGTGGAGCTCAAAAGGTACCAGCTTGTAGTTAGAGGGCCTGAATTCTGGTCTTGGCTTTGCAGCGTGAAATCCATCCGAATGACTTCATGTTAGAAACTTAGAGCTGAGTCTCCGTTCCTTCATGTGCAAAACAAGGAAGATGGTCCTTTCCCCAGCCCTACTGACCTTGCTGGGTTCCTCTGAAGTTCAGAGGATGTAAAGAATTAGAAATCACCTTACAAGTCAGAAAATTCATCAGGGGATGGAGGTCAGGAATACAGTATTAGTTATACTTTAGTCTTAGCAGTCTGAGGTTTTCCACCATGGTTGTCTTCAGAAAAATCAAATCAAATACAATGTCTAGAATTCAGGAATTTCTACAGGAAGATCAAACTAAATACAATAGCTAAGACATATTCTATCATCCAGGTAAAATTTCAACCTCTATCACTAGGAACCCAGGATCTTTGCTAGGTAGCCCCCATTCAAAGTTCATTAACCAGTTGTCACCATCGGTACCATTTATATGTGAGACCACATGTCCAGACTCAGTTTAGCCACATGAGACCAGAAACCAAAGAAAAGCAATGTCCTAGAAGTATCTGTGCACCTCTCAGGGAGGTGACTAGCTAACCTGTATGGACATCTCTGATTATATCCCTTGAGCAATGTGGTTCTGTCATTAGACATAGAATAGGACGTAAAGTCTTATTCTGCTTAGAATAGGACTATAAATCTATTTTGATTGGAGTCATTAGAAGTTGTGAGGGATAAATGACAAGGAAAGCTACTGTAGAGAACAGTAATATCAGCTGACACTGATGGTCACTGTGCACCATACATTCTCCTAACCCACAATCCTTTGATGCAGATTCCCCCGATAGCCCCATTTCTAGAGTTGGGGAAAATTAAGTCATACACTTCCAGAGTGTAGAGCGAGGATTCAAAACCCTTCTTTCCCTGACTCTGCAGCCCGGATGTTTAACACTCAGTCAGGTCCTGGCCCTCGTGAGGTCCACTAGCAGCTAGAATTTCCCTGAGGATTACTGAGAGTTATTTGGGTAAAATGTCAGGTGTACATTTACTCTGTATGGTTTCTTTGTACAGTCAACTTCAATAAATTGAGGTGAGAGGATGCACCTGGATGATTATTTATTCTTTAGATTGCTGTCCAGGAGCTAGTTGCTTATCCAAAAACCTTTCTCTGCCTTTTGCTTGATAAAGAACCCCACTTTGATTTCAACTGGCAATATGCCCATCTAAAACTTATAATTTCTAGGCTCCTGCGTGGTTATGTAACTATGTTCTAAGCAATGTGATCATAATGGAAGCAGTACTATGAAATCTTGTGGTGTTTCCAGAAAAGGGAGTTAACACAGCTGGGCCGTACATCGTTCTTTTATTCTGCTTCTTCTTTCTGTTACAGGAGCTCCAGAAGTTGTGCTGGTCCATGGATGACTTGAGGATGAAAGCCAGAGGCAGGGAGAGAGAAAGAGCCTGAACTTCCAGTTATTTTTGGAGCATTCATGTCAATAGTGGACAACCTATTCTACCTTCTTTCTATCAGAAGAATAAATCTTGAGAGTTTTAGTAGATGTTATTTTGGTTTTCCTTTCATATGCAACCAGACCTAACCCTAACTGATAAAAATTATCGGAAATTTTCCGGGTTTGTCTCTGTTTTATAGACATTGCACTCTAGATGATTACTCCAACTACAAAGAAATTGTATAATTTCCACTCACTTTGCCTGGTTTTTAATACAACTCAGACAAGGAAATTTTAGGTAGAAAAATAAGCTGAATTTATTGATTAAAATGAAATCTAGAGGTTCAATTCTTTTCCTAATTCTAATTAAAATAAACTAGCCAAAAGCTGTTGGATTTGAATCCAACAAAGAGGAAGGGAGACAACCATTTTTCTTCTTCAGTGCTCCCTAATTCAGGCACATGGTAGGAGCTTTGTTATCCCCTAGACTGCACAACAAATATATTTTCTATACTATTATGATAAATCTCCTGAATCTCCCACATTGAACCTAGTTGTGTAAATTGATTATTTCAGGCCAAAAAAATCCAACTGGAATTTGTTAGAGTCTGGGATAAATCATGAAATTTATAAAATTCAGTGCATTTCAGAACACTGTGAAATGTACCCATTGAAAGTGCTCTGAAGAGATTGACTTCCAGCATGGAAGACCCACTCCCCAGTGAAACTTGTGAAAAATACTTTTTAAAAAAATCAAAATTTCTAGAAATGGACCTAAGGGCAAACAGCAAATGAAGAAACATCTATTCAAGAATATCTATAAAAATTTGATAAGAGAAGTAAGAGTGTGTGGTATCAGCTAGGCAGAATGTCTCTTCCCACAAATTCCAATTCTGCTTTTAAATTCCTAAATTATATTCACCTTTGGCCTATTACATTTCCCGCCTTGACTCGGATGCAAGAATCTTAGAGCTTAACGAATGTTAACGTTCAAAAGTAGCAGGCCCCTCAACAAGTAAAATGCCCAGCATTGCGAGTAGCCGCAGTGGGTACCCAAAACCCAAGGGCTCCCAGCCTCACCAGGACCACCACCATTATCACCTCCGTCACCTCCTGGGGTGCTTGACTTCTCATTTGTGCCCCTCTTCTGCCTGGTTCCTTTTGTACTTTAATCTGAATTTATCTTTAGTTGTTCCATGGTGTGTGTGTGTGTGTGTGTGTGTGTGTGTGTGTGTGCACATTCATGTGCATGTATGCCTGCGTCTTTATCTAGGTGTTTGTGTGGGAATTAAAAACTTCCTAAATCTGTTAAAGAAGTAGCTATGTTATAATTAAATAAATAATCTCATTGAGGAATGCCAGAGAGGCCTGTGATTAACTATGATAACTTTGCTAAGAAACTCAAATGCATTCTCACCCCTTCTAGCTGTCAAGTGCAATAGCTGTGCACGTCCACTTTTCTGCTCCTTTTATTCCCAGATGATTGTGTCCAGTGTCTCTGTTAAGCCTTGGAGTGACTTTCAGCTTCCTGTTAGAAGGAGAAAGGTGGAGGTGGAGAATATGTTTTGTCTCCTTATTAGATATATGATATTTAAGTAAGTTATGATTGTCCATTTTGGAATATGGCACCAATGAGATTAGTCATGGACTATTAAAATATCAAATAGCATATATATATAAATATATATTTATATTTAAACCACTAGTTAAAGAAGGCCCAGAATTTCTTAGGACAAAGGATAAAGGTTAAAACTGTTTTATTCTGTCTCACCTGATAATATTCCCTCTTTCCCTCTTCTGATTCTCCAAAACAAACAAAATGAAACCTTAATTGAACGTTACCCTTAGATAAGTTGAAGCAGGATTGTGTTGTACTTGACTGTCATTGTACCCAAACTCTGGCATCTGAATAATTATTTTTTTATTTTTATAACTCAATTAAGTGTTGGCTAAGAAAGAGAAAAAAAAAACCACATGATATCACTTATATGTAGAAGTTTAAAAGTTAAAAAAAAAGATAAATGAACTTATTTACAAAACAGAAACAGATTCACAGATATAAAAAACAAACTTATGGTTACCAGGGGAGAAGGTGGTGGGAAGGGATAAACTGGGAGTCTGACATTTGCAGATAATAACTAACATATATATATAAAATAGATAACAAGTTCATACTGTATATAGCACAGGGAACCACATTCAATATCTTTTAGTAACCTATGGTGAAGAAGAATATGAGAACTAACGTATGTATGTTCCTATATGACTGAAATATTGTGCTGTACACCAGAAATTGACACAGCATTGTAAACTGACTGTACTTCAATAAAAATATATTTTTTAAAAAATGTTGGCTGACTTCGCATTGAATTAATCATTAAAACAAAGCTCATTAAAATGCAGATATAAACTATGTTTTATTTTGATTGCTTTGAACAGTAGGAAAAATCACATTTATTCATCTAACTATTCAAAAGACAAAGTAGTATGAAAATATGTATGAAGAAAGTCAATCGACCTTAATGTGCCAAAATAAACACTTCTGTTTTATAAATATTGGCATCTTTTACAGGAAGGTGAAAAGAAAGTATTCCATTGTTGAGAGGAGAGGTTGTTGAATTTTACTAATTCATTGTTCCAGTGAGTAATAATTGAACACTATTATTCTGTTAGTTGTAATTGAAGAGTAATAGTAAAGATATATGTCATATTTAAGTAGTAATTTTTACTTCTTTAAAGCTTTTTCCTCCAAATATTACAAAGTTTACCCTCAATTATATTATTAGAAGAAGGGACAGAGAAGATACTACTCTATCTTGTTTGCATTTCTTATGAAAATATGAAACTGGAAGTTATATATCTTTATTAAACTGTAAAAGTTAAAGTGATAAATTGTAGATAATTCAGGTATTATTAACTATAGATTTACTGCTTTTTCTTGAACAAATCAGTTAAATGTTCTGTACTTCTGGATTTTTACCTGAAAGACTGAGACCAAACAGGTTGAATGATCTCTCCAGATTGTTTTAAAAATCAGTAGTGATTCTAAATAGCTTCTTTTGGCACTGGAAGGAAAAATAATGTAATTCTTAAAAACTTGAACTCAACCACTTCTATATCCTAGAGAAACTGAATATTTTATCTTAGGAACATTGCTCTTTCATTTATGAAAAACACATTAATGGAGCTTTAGTTATAAAAGAAGGCTGCAGGCTAAGCTTGGGACAAATGGGCAGTATGTTATTCTGCATAATAAATTAAAATACAGCAAGGTTTTCTCAGTCGTGGTTGTGGGATGAGGTGGGGCTGCTACTGAGCTAAAGTAATCCCCCACTGAAAGGCACAGCATGGGCTCTGAAGCCAGACTGCCTTGATTCTAATCTTGGCCCTGCTACTTCTTAGCCATATAACCTTGAGCAATTCATTTAAGCTCATTGGGCCTCAGTTTCCTCACCTGTAAAATGGAAGTAATAATTTTAACAGCAACTCACAGGTACAGCAAAGCAACTGAACTCATGTTACTACATCCCTATAGTTTATTTATTGCATTCTTTGTTATCGAAGTATAGTCAGTTTACAATGTTGTGTCTTGTGTCAGTTTCTGGTGTACAGCATAATGTTTCCTACAGTTTAAGGGGGAAAAATACGTATTTTCTGTGAGGACACCTTCCCTTTCTTTTTTTTTTTTTTTTTTTTTTTTTGCTTTGCAATTCACAACATATAAGCTTGTGTTACCAGGCTAAATGAGTTCATCCATTTAAAGCATTCTGAATACTACCTGAACACATCATTCATTTTTGATGAATACCTGCTATCATTCTCCACCTCCTATTTCCCTTTTAAACTCTCCCTGGCTTCATGGCTACTTCTGTGTGCTACCTGAGTGTCTCAGGCTTCCAAAGCCAGTGAGCATAAATGTAGTCCCGTCTATTCAATGACACTGATCCGCTTCTTGACAGAAATACAACAGGAAATCAATTTCTTCTCAATTATCCTCAAGGCTGTTTTCATGTTTCCATAACCAAGTCCTCATTAGAAATCATCCTCTCAATCAGCCTGAGCCCAGTTCCTCAGAGGTAGCACTTGTATTTGAAACTCTGCGCCCACCTAATACCACTGTCATCACGTGAGACCTGGGGGAGCTGGCGAGAAGTTGCACCCAAAGTTGGTGGACTAGGAAGTACTCAATCACAGAGATCCCTGCTGTCACCCTTATCAGGTGAAAAGGGCAACGCAACTTCTGTGTGATAACGTGGGTGGAGGAGAGCCCCTCAGCAAGGTGGCTTGCATGCTTCAAGTACTTCGGGCTGTGGGGATGTAACAACTCTCCCCACTCTGTGTACTCTGTGTATGCACAAGACCAGCAAGTTACAGCAAGATGAGCTCCGCTCTCACCACCACATGGTCCCTAGGACTGACAGTCTCCTCTGGCTCCATTCCTAAGTGGTCCCTGTGACACACTCTTTTTCCTTTATGATAATTTTTTTCCAGTGGTGTACTTTGTTTCTCTCTGCACATATGTCTGAACACAAATGGTAAATGGGCTTCAAGGGTTTTTTTTCCAAAGAGGCTACCAGCCCTTCTGTCAATCAGTGAGTATAAATGGATATATAAGGATACTTTTGGAATGGCTGAAATTTAAAAGAATGACCATACCAAGTATTGGCAAGGATGTGGAGCAACTGGAACTCTCATTCATTGCTGATAAGAATGCAAAATGGTATAGCCATTCTTGAAAACAGTATGGCAGCTTCTTCAAAAGTTAAACATCCACCCACCATATGATCCAGCCATTCTACTCCCTTTTATCCACTCAAGATAAATGAAAGTGTATGTCTACATAAATAAAGACTTGCACATGAACTTCCTAGTTTTATTCATAATAGCCAGAAACTGGAAACCACCCAAATTTCCAACTACAGATGAACTGGGCAAACTAATCGTGGTATACATACATATATATATGGTCAGCAAATAGAGTATATATATTTATTTATATATAATACTTATTTAAGATTATGTTCATCATCTTATATGTATAGATAATATTTTAATTATTTATAAATAAGTATTTATAAATTATATATAGGATAGTAAGTATTTGTAGTACATGTTTTTATATATTTATACATTTATTATTTTATATATTATCTATTTACATATAAATATATATATTCAATGCAATATTACTTTCTAATAAAAAGGAGTGAACTGTTGATACACACAACAATGTAGATGGATCTCAAGATAATTATGCAGAGTGAAAAAGGAAAACAAAAAAGAGTTTGTTGATGACATTTATATAAATCATAGGGAGTGCACCTTATCTATTCATGGCAGAGAGCAGTCCTCATTTTCCTGGGGGCTGGGGAGTGGAGGCACGGAGGAGTGGGAGGAGGGGATTACTAAGGGCACTAGTAAATCTTGCTGAGTTGTGGATATGTTCATCATCTTGACTTGACTGTGGTGGTGTTTCCATGGATGTCTATCTATGTCAAAATGTATCAAATTATTCCCTTTAAATGTATGAGTTTTACTGTATGTCAATCACACCTCAATAAAGGCTATTTTTAAAAATGGATATATAGGAAAAATGTGACAGCTAACATATTCCTCCAGAAACATCTGAGTGTTCTCCACTCCTACAGAATCAAAATACCTTGTTGGATAGCCATTACTTAATGCTCCTTAAGTGACCAGAAGCCAGCTCATTCAGGGTAGACATGGACTTACTTACCTTTGTGTCTCCATGAACCTTAGCACACAGTATTTTACAAACATCACAGCATTAATATACACATATGAAATGAATGAAGAATGAATTAATTAACCAATTGAATAATTAATTATCAATCTTAATCGTTTTCATACAACCATCACTTCTGTGTAGCTCTACAATTGCTAACTCCCATCTCTCCAGGATAAATTCCTTCTTTGGACAAACCAATACTTCTCACTCCAGATTATGAGGCAGCAAATCTCTGTTTGAGGAAGGTCTATGAGTGTAAAGGATGCAATTCATAAATGAACTCAAGAAGCACTATCTGTTTCTCCTCAAATACAGCACTGAGGTTGCCTCTGTGGTGTCTTTTCAGCAGCATTAAAATTTAGAATTGTAGTTGGCTACCTACTGGATTCAGCTGATAAAGTGTCTATCAACATTTAGGAATCTCAATGCAAATGGAAAAACTTTTATAAATATGAGGAATGCTCTCAACCAGGAGACAAGAGCCTGGGGTTCTAATCCTGAGTCTGATTTTTACCAGCTGTTTGTGCCTAGATAAATCTCTTCGCCATTCCTGGGCTTAGTTTTCCTCTACTTAAAACAAGGCTATGAAACAAAATCACTCAAGGAATTTTCCTATCCCAGAATTCTGTGATTTTGTGATTTCCAGGAATGATATATTTCAGTCTGACCAGGGCTTAAATGAACTCTTTTCGGGAGGGAACAAAATGAGGTAGGCAGTTGAAGAGTTAAGTGGAGGAGAGGGTTAAATTCATGGAGAATATTTACAAAATTCTCACCCATGGGTGGAAACATTAAGGGCCAACAATTCTTTGTCACTGAACTTTCCACTTGGAGTACACCTCTCACATCATATTATAGCTCCTCCGGGAAACATAGAGCTGTGGTTTTGTGTCCCACATACTCGCTGAGGATAAATTGTATAATGAAAAAAACATGGAGGTTTTGTTCTGAAGGATGCCAGAGCCTCATTCTGCAGCTTTTCTATGAGTGTTTCATACCCAGGGACAACGGGCAAAGATTTGGCATAATCTATGTTCAAGCACTGTCAGAGACTGCAATTGCATTTTCTGCCCCTGTGTCTGCTTGGCCAGAGTCCTTTTTGTGCTGATGCTTAATGGGATGCAGTCTCCAGAAGACTGATTGATTGCCAGGTGCAGGCATGATTAAGCCAGTGCAACTGTGGGTCACCCCATCCCCACAGTGGAGGAAGAAAAGCACGCATTTTCTGTGAGAACACTGTGGCTTTCTTTGGCTTTGCAGCTCATGACATAAATACCCTGGAGTTAAAAATAAATAGTAATAACCTATGTATATGCTGACCAAACTGGACTCCTTCATGGAAACAGAAAATGGGAAAATCAGCTACTATCAGGACTCAGGGTCAAGGTTTCATTGTAAATGATTAAAGCATGACGCTCTTTTTAAAAGGTTGACTAACTATTGGCATCTTTCCTATGTTGTGCTTATTTAGCCAAAGGAATGTGATGCGTGTGCAACCCAGTTATATCTCAACCACCTGTTCCGCCCTAAAACCTATCTCTGTCTGAAGGAAAAAGAAAAATAAAAAACAAATCTGTCTCTGAAAGTTTTGAAAAATATCCAAGTGTTTGCTGAAGACTTGAAGAAGAGACAAAGGAGATTTGAATGAATCAGTATAGAGCAAAACTTCCTAAATCTTCTCTACCCATCTGTTTCCCAAAGTTCCACTTGCCTTCCTCCCAAAGCAAGACAGTCCAAAGTTCCATCTTACCATCTAACTCTAAGGCCAGGATCTCTTGGAGATATGTGGTCCTTTCCATCCATTCTGGACATGGTACCTTGTGGTTGGGATTATAGACAAAACAATTTCATGCCACTCTAACCCCTAGCCCACCATACAGGGACAGGCCTGGATGCAGGGCTTCTAAATGAAAGCTCCCCTTCAGGATAAGGAAGTATGGCCAACTCAGGAGGCAGTGGTTCATGGCAAGGATGGGATACTAAGGAATGGGTCTTGTGAAGAACTCTTATTCTACAGTGGAAAAAATTCTTAATAAACCTTGAACTGGGAGAAACTCCCTAGTCTGCTGTTCTGTTTTTGTTTTTTTGTTGTTGTTGTTTGGTTTTTTTTTTTTTTTTTTTTTTTTTTTTTTTGGCCCCTAGCTCTACCTTCTGGGAAGTTGGAGGCACAAAGATTCTTACAGTCAAGAGTTTTTAAGGCCAGGATTATAGTTTTTTAGCAATGTGTTTCTAAAACACTAGGCTTCTGATCTGCGTGTTGCCTGTCAATTCCATGTGCTGATGACCATGCCCAGGGTCCTTTCCTGGACTTAGTGCTCCAGTAGGCTGTATTTCTTTGTTTCCTCAAACCTATGCTGAATTCTCTCAACTTAACAGCATCCTTAAGTAGATCTAAAAGATCACGAGTGACTCCCTCAGCACCAAGTTCATCCAGACTGAGACCAACTTCTTCTCAACGAGCAAGAGGAACTCAGCACAGAAAGGACAGTGGCAGTAGTGCCACCCGTGGTGTCGTCAGGTTGTAACCTGAGCAGGAGTGAACCAGGTGGGCGGGGAGGCTCTACCAGCAATGAGAAAAGGGAACACCTTTAAAAGGCACTGCCCTTTATCTAATTTATCTACAGGTCCTATAATTTGACTTTTATACTGCTTGGTCTAATCTCTCGGACCAGAGGTGGCTAGTTGTTTACCAGATTAATTTCCTCTGGCACCCTTATTATGGAGGGCAGTCTGCTTTACTCAAAGCCCGCTGATGTAAATATTCATCTCATCCAAAAAACACTGCCACAGAAACATCAGAACAATGTTAGACTGAATATCTGGGCCCCATAGCTCAGCCAAATAGGTACATAAAACTATCACAGCCAGGAACCAGACAACTGGTGACCCTGGAGCTTGCTGAAGTTATTCAAACTAGCCCACTCTAAGCCTTACTACCCTGATGGACCTATTCCATCCCACAAAAACCACAATGAGGAGTCTTACTCGCATTTTCTCTCTCTCTCTCCCTGCCTCCTGATCGACCCTGGTGCTTCTCCACGTGGTCCCCCCTTAGTGTCATGCTGTTCCTCCTGTTTCTAGGGATCTGTGACTATAACAAACTTCCTCTTTCATGACAATCACTTCCACGTCTATGTGTCTCAGCATATATGATCAAAACAAATCCTATCTACCCTAAACATCACTAAATAAGATACTGGTATTTTTCCTACAGTAGAAGTTTTATTCTCAGAAAGCCATCTCTGATTCTGAAATTTAAAACCCTCAGCATTCCTACCATAGGCTGAATGGCTTTCTCCCTCTTAGCTTAATGTGTTAACTCCTGCCCCTGAGCTTCATATATTCAGGCTGGCTACACAGTGGTGTCTGGTACCCCAAGTATGAGGGCAAAACCAACCACTGTGTGTTTCCCCTTCTCCAAAAAGAGATACACTCCAAGGCCTCACCATACTCCTATTGAACCCTGAAGCCGCGAGGAAGTCTCTATCCCTTGCACCTTCCAAATACAGTCAACTCATGTTCCCAGTGGCCTACCTTTTGTAGGAAAGAGCTCTGTGGAGGCAGTATTCAGACTTCATCCTCACCCCTCTTCAAATACAAAGCTTATGTTTTTAATTACCAACCGGTTGGCAGGGTAATTGGCTGCTACACTTGAACTGGCCAGTCCTCTCGTAAGCCCTCCTAATAAAGACATATCAAATCTAACTAGATGGCAATATCTATTTTCAGTAGGTACCCTGAACTGTTGTCCACTTTTTTCCAAGCTTCTGCTTCCAGTTCCAAATCTAGATGTTGATTCTGGTTCCCAAGTACTGATACCTTTGGACTTTTCTCTATCACCCTGAACCCAGCCTTCTGACTGAAAATTACGCCTCCCTCCATCCTCTCCTTCTTAGGGGAGAGGCTCCCTCAGTTCGAACCCAAGGAAACTCTGCTCCTGGGGTCCACCTTGGGAACTGCTATGGGCACTAGATGCTTGGACAGCTCCTATTAAAAACCTCCACTTTTCTCCCTTCTCTCTTGCATTCTGGTCATCCATCCATCCTTTCATCCACTAAGCCAATCACCCATTCAAAATTTTTAAGAATTATTATATGCCAGAGTCTCTATCAGACTTTTGGAATAAGACAGTGTCTATATCATCAAGTCTACAATACAGTGGTAGGGAACAACTTTCAGAAGAAGAAAAATAGCGTAAAATGTGGTGCATCCTGTAATAAGCATGAACACGAAGCTGTGGGGGCCTGCTGGTGACTGGCTGCCTTCCCACCCACCTCCTTCATTTGTCTGAGTCCTCTCTGATCCTCTGTGTCATCCTCCCCCAGCACAGTCATCAACTCCCAAGCCTGCTGCTTGTACCACCACTGACATGCCTTCTTCTATTCATCCATCTTTTCCCTGTTTTCCCTGCATGTGAAGTGAGATCCCACCAGAGATATGCTAAAATGTGTTAGTCATTCCATGGGCAGGGCTTGAAAGCAGATTTTGAGTGGCTGAGTCTCAGCGTGGAAAGTGTGTGTCAGAATAATGAGTTGTCTGTGTATACATACTCTCCATTGTAGATGAGCAGATGAAGTGAAGTGCCTCCTGTAATTGCTCCCTTCGGGGAATTCTGTGGGAGAGAGGACAAAAAGTGATATTACTTCTCTGTTGGCCCAGTACCAATGAATTAAAAATGCTAATGTGAAAATACCAAAGAGGGATTCATGTTACACTCCCACACACATTAAAAAAAAAAAAATGACTTGGACCAAAATGCTGGAAACTGCAATAAAAAGCAAATACCTTTGCCTACAGAATCAGAGTCATATGATATGAATGATCAGGCTTGTGTCAGAGTCCCTGGCCAAACCACGCAGGTCAGAGCCCTTCACCTTGGGATGCCCTAGTGTTTGGCAGTTGCATGACCTTCTCTCAAAGAGATCGAGGCAGGCTGTCCAGAAGCACTGATCAGAAATTCTTTCATTTGTTTATTCACTTATTTATTTAGCAATTATTCATGAAGTGCCTACCATGTGTCAGGTACTCTGCTAGGCTGAACATACAACCATGAACCTGAAGGATGTGATGGGTGCCCTCTTGGAGCTTATAATCCAGTAGCTACCAAGGATGGCTGGGAGCAGACAAAGCTGGAGGGCAGTAGGATGCAACTGCAGTAGTTCTGACGTTTCACTTTGACAGATCAGGTGGGAAGAGCTTTATCTGCATTCATTCATTTAATACTCATCATCACCTTAAAGTTAAGATTATTATCCTCGCCTTTTTGTTTTTATTAAGCTTATTATCCTCATCTTACAGAGGCAGGAACTGAAGTTCAGAGGAATTAAGCAACTTGTCCCAGTTCAAATAGTGGGTGGCTGTCTTTGCCACAGTCAGCGCTCAGTCGCTCTGCTCTATGAAATTCCAAAATGGGAAAGCTGAACCCGATGACCCAGCGAGGGGAAAGCAGTCCGTTGCTCATCTTCGTTGTATTAGACTTCTAGTCTCTCTTTCCGTTTTATGGACTCACCTTGCCCTTCAGGCCTAACCCTCCTACTGCCTCTCCACCTGTGAGCCTGTCTCCTGGTCTGCACCACCCTCAGGTAAGACTCTCCGCAGCTCTGGGCAAATGCACTGCTTCAGGGGGTGCAGCCCAGGAACTGTGCCCTGCAGCTCTACAGGTTCACCTGGCCCTCGGGCAGGACGAGAACACAGAGCATCCCACGGTGTCCGTATATAACACTCCTACAGATACACTATCAGATGCACTTGAGGCTCCAGGGAAGACAAAGGCTTTGATTTTTATTCTTCTCTTCTGCTCTAATCTAAATCAATAATGCAATTGAAGATAATATAGAACAGCATTAGGAAATTCTTTTTCACTTTGTGCTGAACTTCATTAATGGAGAAGTAACATAGCAACTGATTTCTTCTTTCTCTGCCTTTGTTAGCAACTAAAACCAGAATGACTTTTTTTTTTTTTTCCCTCCTGGCTTCATTGAAGGATTTAAAAACCTTTTGTTCTGGTTTTCTGCAAAATTCCATTGTATCTTTGGGGAGAAAGTCTCTCTCCTGCTTGATAATCTCCTGCTATCGGTAGGAAGCTACCACAGAATAAAGTTTCAGGAGAAAAGCCATCACCTTTGTCACTTGACAAGAACTAAAGTGTGAGCTTTTGACAGATGACAAATTGACTATGATTAGGGGAATTCTTTAAGTTAGGAAGGCCAAAATGAGGGGTCAGAATTTTTCTGTTTGTGGACAAAAAGCTAAAATGAACCTACAAATTGCTTGAAAGCCATATTTTCCCGTGTTTTTCAGAACACAGTCTCTCCTACTCCTGGGCACAGAGGGACTGCTTTCTAGAAGTGATATCCTTTTTTGTCAATGGAGTGTCATTCAACAAGATCCGAGGAATACAAGAGCTAGAAGGAAACTGTGAAATCCTCTAGTCCACGGAAATCATTGTCCTGTTGGGGAAACCAAGGTTCCAGAAAGGGGAACTGCTTGGCAGATGTTAATGGAAGAGTCAGATTGCACCCTGGACCTTGAGCCTCCCTCAGTCAATAGTCCTCGTGTCTGTTACCTCTGCTGTTTCCATGCAGCTCTGAGACATGCAGCAGCTAGGAGTTGCCCCCGACCAGAGCAGCTGCACCCAGATCTTCGTGTGGGTGTTTTGGAGGAGAGGGGTCACGCTATAGGAAACACTCCAAGTCATTTAATTATTAATGGTAAGGAAGAGATCCAACAGCTGCTGACAGTTCATCATTCTCACATCTTTAGTGACACCTCATTTATCAAACAGCATAATAGGATGATAACTTCATAGAATGAAAAGCACTGACTTTATTTTATAGTATCTTAAAAAAGCCTTTTTCTTTAAAAAAAATAAAGTCAAATGAAATACTTGTTTTCATAATGTAAAATTGCACGTCTCCCTGTAAAACTCTCCTTTTTCCATGATTCATAAAATATTGACAAGACCCAGCTGCATACGTAACCATTAGGAATCTACATAAAATGGACACATATATCTCCATAGATTTCTTGAAGACTTCCTAAAATCATTTTGGATGGAAGGGTATTAGAGAGTGGAAAAAGAAGCTAAGTTTACTTTTCATCTAAAAATGAATTTAGAAGATAGTTATAACCAGGTTAGCTTTTTAACTAGGCATATACATTTTTAATAAAATTAGTAACAAGTAACCACAGAGCAGCACTACCCAAAAAGGGTCCATTGTCTAGTACTTCCACAAGACAATCTATTAAAAATGGATTCTGTGGTCAAATGAATTTGAAAAATGCAAATAATACAGTGCCTTGAAAATTTACAATCCATATTAGCTTTCAATGGCTCTGAGGTGTCCTGCTGTCAAGACAAATGCATTTCCAAGCTGTTTTAACAAAGAGTCTTTTTAATTTTTCATGCGATACATTTTGGAAAATAATGCCACAGATAATACTTTTTAAAAGATCAATAAGAAGTGTTTAAAAAATAATGAATACATTGAAAACAGAGAAGTAAAAGCAAGCAAACTAGTCTTTGCTACTGGTACTGACAGGTCTAGATTTGTGCTTTAAACAAACACAAAAGTGGGCAGAGTATATAAAGTAACTGTTTTCAGACATTGGACCCACAGACATTTCAAGAATCTGACTCCTAAGAGAAGAAAAGTACAGTAAGTGAGCCCCATGATGACAAGGACCAGGGCACCAGAAGGAGAGAGTCACACAGAGGAGGAGCTCGGGAAATCCACACAGTGGTCCTCTTAGCTTTGCCCCAGTACAACACCTACGCACAGGGCAGTTTGGTGAGTCTGGAAGAGAATGGATACGAGGGAGCTGTGAGCTCACGGGAGGTTTTGAAGTTCCCACAGTGCCGAGCTATAAAGCTCGACCATCCCGAGTGATGAGACCTTGTTGAACACTGTGGACTTTCCACTGAGAGCCAGAGAGAGCAGGCTCCCCACTAACGGCTGGGCTAGACCCCACCTAACACAGCTTAAAATCGAGCCTCAAAGGGATCTTGCCGACCTCGCAGTCAATTGTCCCTGCTATAACAAAACTCAACACTCCTTCCTGGAAGAAAAACAACCAGACTCTTAAAAATGGAGCATTTCCGAAGTCTAGCATATAATTTAAAAAATTACTAGATAGTTATTTTTAAAAAGCCAAAAAGTTATGCCCATGACAGAGGGTGGTGAGTGGTAGTCAACAGGAACAGACCTAAAGATGACCAAGGCGCTGAAATTAGCAAACAGCGCTTAAAACAACTCTTCAGTGTGTGCTTATAGAGTTCAAGGAACAGAGACATAGTAAGCGAACAAATGGAAGTAAACTGAAAATTCCCAATAAGCTTGCAAATACATATTATTCCTTTCAACAAATGCTTTTTTAAATTATCTAGTTTTTAATTACTTTCCGTAATAAAGTTTTCGGTTTTAGGTTGAGATTCTGTACTTGAATTTTGCATATTCAAAATTGCAGGCTTAAAAGAACCCCCAGAGCAGTTTTGAAAAAAAAAATCCTATAAGCTGGATATGGAAGAGACATAGGAATTAGATCTCGGAGTAAAAATCAGAATTTGGCTGTTAGTGGCAAGTTATAACTGGCTGGCTAACTATAGGGAGTCAAAAAGAATAGATTCTTTGTGAGAATCAATGAGAGAAAATATTTCAAAACGAAAATACAAAGCATGAGCAAGTCATAGATAAAGACAGTCCCCCAGATAAAAGGAGTTTCCCATAATTTCAGCTTCCATCACAGCCAGTTCTAGTAGATGTCAACCTCCCCAGATTTGATCTTTCCATCTGATGATGCTCACGAGTGGGGCAGGGCCCCAACTTTTGTAGACAAGCGTCTTTCACAAATCTTGTAAGATCCTCTAGCTCTTGGGTCAGGAAGTTCAGACAGGTATGTGTGTGTTTATGTGTGTATATAAAGGAGTTGTGTCCTGTAGCCTGTAGATCGTCCTTGTAGGAATGAAGTTGTGTCTCTGTTACTGAACACAGTGACACGGTGACCTAACAAGGGCAGGGTCAGGGAGGACTGGGCAGAGCGTGGTCCATCCTGAAAGGGGTGGTATTTTATTGCTGACATGGTTTACTATCACTAGCACATGGTAATAATAAGAAGTAGATCAGCTTAGGTTGGTTTTAATATATTTCCTTAATTCTCTATAGGGGTTACATCCACTGCCCCTCCCACCACATTTCATCCCACTGCCTGAATATTTTGCTTGCTGCTTTCATAGACCAGCCTTTGTTTAATCAGGCATCAAACAGCCCCTGGGATGGTGCTTGTATTCTCTTTGCTCTGTGGCAGACTTCATTAAAAGACTGAGTTCATCCCCAGGGTTTTAATCTGAGTTATACAGACCTGTTTTTTTATATTGAAGTATAGTTGATTTACAATGTTGTGTTGGTTTTTGGCGTACAGCATAGTTATTCAGTTATACACACATGTATATATTCTTTTCCATATTCTTTTTCATTATAGGTTATTACAGGATACTGAATGTGGCTCCCTGTGCTATCCAGTAGGACCTTGCTGTTCATCTGTTTTTATATATGATAGTCTATATCTGCTAATCCCAAACTCCTAATTTGTCTCCCACCCCACCCACCCCCACTTTCCCCTTTGGTAACTCAGCCATAAAAAAAAATGAAATAGTGTCATTTTTAGCAACATGGATGGACTTAAAGATTATCATACTAAGTGAAGTAAGTCAGACAGAGAAAGACAAATATCATATGATATGACTTATATATGGAATCTAAAAAAATGATACAAATGAACTTATTTACAAACCAGAAACAGAGAAACCAACTCACTGATATATAGGCCTGTTTTTAACTGTCTTCAACAGACAAAATATTCCCATGCACAGATTCTAAGAATAATTTTATAGAAAATCTGGTAAATGTAATGTTATATTTATATAGCAACTGAATCATTTTTAAAATTTATTTCATTTAAATCTCTTAGTGCTGTTGTATCCTTATAGACACAGATGGGTACTGTTACTTTCATTTGACACACGATGAAACTAAGGCCCAGAAGGTGATTGTCTAAAGTCCCCAAATTCATTAGTGACAGTGAGGGGACCAGACACCGCCCTCCTGTTACCAAACTCCTTTTTTTGTACTGCATCATACGCCAGCATTTACCTGTCTATTCAAGTTAACTGGCCCTTTTAATAAGAGACTATCGAGGAAAGTATTTTGTGAATTTAGAATTTTCTCTCTAATATTCCCACTTAACCAGTAGGGAAGACAAGCTCAGGGATGTTAACCAGCTTGCAAGAGAGAGATGGCTCATTGACAGCAGAGGGAGAGAACACAGGTCCTGTACTTTGTTCACTGTACCACGGCCAACCTAGGCTTTGGGCTCTAGCAGCATCACTGGTTTCCCTAAGTCCTAATGAAAGAGAATTTTACACCCAGGAATAAGAGAATCACAACAAATACCATATGAGACAATTAGATCTTCTGGTATTTTTCCTTTGCCACTTTAAGTGTTTTAGATCAAGTTTCAATTAACTGCCTGAAGGCAGGGAGTTAAGCTCTACACCAAGACAAGGGTCTAACGACTAAGCCTGGGAGTGGTCTCGTGGACGAAAGACTGGCCCAACAGGAGTGGCTCACCTGGTGGCAGGAATGGAAAGGCAGGAGGTGTGTCCTGGAGGGAAGTCTGCTCTTCTTGGGCCAGAGAGACGGTAGAGAAAGGGAGGTATATGGAACAAGAGACAGCTGGGAGTAGTGGGCAGACTTCTCAGCTCTGGGCTTCAGCCTGCAGAGAGGAGCTACGGTAGATAAGGTCTGATGAAGCCTGAGAGAGAGCAAACACTGTCCATTCCCATTTAAGACTCTGGAAAGAGATCCCCTGTTGGGCTGAATTCCACATACCAACCATGTCAAAATAAACTTAGCAACACAATTAGGTAGAGGGGCCTTGGTATTCAGCTTCCCTCAGCAGCTTTAAATCCTCATTTAGAATACACTACATTATTTCTGGGTTTAAATGCTAAGCTTTTTTAGATGATCTGAAGAAGCCCATGAGGCCAGAGGCTCATACAGATGTAGACCTACATTACATCCTAGAGGGAAGTCTCAGGACTGACTGATTTTTGAGGCAGATGACTTGCGCCAGGGCCATATAGCAAGGGGAGGGGAAACTCCACGGTAAAGTCTGGGCTGAACTGGTTGTTTCAGGAGGCCAGAGGGAGGATGTAGCGGAGACTCAGAAGGGTCTAAAATGTAAGCGAGAGCTAAGATAAGGTTGAGGCAGCCAGGGAGCATCACTTGGCTTAACCATGTCCAGAGAGAAATACCAGTTGTTGGTAGATGTTAACCACAACCGGTGACAAGAGACAATGCTTCAGAAACTAGAGGAACAGCAGATGGTACAAGGAAACCAAGCGGATCTGCTGATTTTTCTGCCTCCCTCCCTATCAGGTTAGCACATAGTACCCTTTTCTTCACTCACACGAGCATCTCAAACTCCCAATCTTCTTCTTTTCTTATTTCTCTCTTTCTTTATTTTTTTTTTGTTAGACATACTTTTTTAAAAAAAAATTGAGGTGTGGTTAATTTACAATATTATGTAAGCTTCAGGTGTACAACATCGTGGTTCACAACCAGAGAATCTTAGAGAAGCAGGATGAAAGGAGAGGCAGGTAAGGCATTTTACCTCAAAGTAGAACATTATCTGAAAGGACTATATAAATCATTGCATTAGATTAGAATTTCTTTTAATTTTGAAATAATCTCAGACCTACAGAAGGATTGCAAGTATCGTACAAAAACTTTTCCCCTTTTAAATTATTTGAGAATATGTTGTGGACATAATACTTCTTAACCCCCCAATACTTAAATAGTGCCATATTTTTGAAAAACAAGACAATTCTTCCCAATGACCACAGCACAACCATTAAAATCAGGAAATTAACCTTGAAAAATTGCTACCATTTCATCCTCAGGCTCCATTCAAATTTCACCAATTGTCACAATAATGTCCTCTCTAGCAAAACATCACACAGTGCATGTCTCTTTAAATATTTTTATTTGAAGTTTCATGGCTCTGCAGCTTTTGACGATCACAGCCTAGGTATTTGGTAGAATACCCCTCGATTTATGTTTCCTGATGTTTCTGCACTAGATCTAGGTTACCCATCTCTGGCAGGAATATCTCAGGACTGATGCTGTGTTCTCATGCATGTAATCAGGTAGCACATGACCTTCAATTTGTTCCATTACTAATGATGTTCACATTGATCACTGGATTAAAGTCCGCCAGACTTATCCACTGCAAAGTTACTCTCTTCCCCTTCGTAATTAAAAGGCATTTTATGGAGAGGTAACTTGAAACTATGTAAATATCCTCTTCTTCCCCACACTTTCAGTTGATTCATTTGTTGATCATAGTTGATGTGTATATAATGTGCCTTATAATCCTTTACTATCAATATTGCTTATTTTGACACTCTGGGTCCTTTTGGTGTGTCCCCATCATTCTTTGAGCACTTCCTTAGCTTTCTTTCACAATCAGATGCTCTAAACTCTAACATCAACCCGGCTTGGACCCACCAAATGGCTTCAGGACTGAATTGGTCAGGAGAGGAAGAGATCAGAAAAAGAAGGGCTGGCAAGTTCCAAGCTTAAGCAGACAAGTAAATTTCTATTCTTCTTACTAGCTCCCTCTCTGACAAGTCTGGTTTAAAAGGAGGCAAAATCAAATGCCTACCCTCTGCTAACATGAATGGGAGTATGAGGGAATTTAAACCTTTGCTACCTGTATCTTCTTAGGCCGACCCATGTTCACATTTCCCTCTCAGACTTTGTCAGCTCCTTGGTTGGTTGCTTAAGTTACACTTTTTGTTCATTCCTCTGTAGTGTTTAGTGACAGACCTGTGAAGCAGAGCAGGTGGTATGAAGTGGTATGAACCTCTTCTAGGATCTTTAATAATGAAAGACCTGGTGACGTGTTAATACTTTTCTAATGTCAGTTGGAAAGACGGGCACAAAAAGGAGGGTAGACTGGAGGAGTCACCAAAAAGGTAAACAAGCCCCAAAAGCTGGAGTCTAGGGAAGAACTAACGATGGAGAAAACCAAAAGTTTTCTAGGACTTAAGAAGCTTGTAATAAATCTACATAATAAAACTGGGGGAAAATAATTAATTAATTAATTATTTTTTAGAGAAGAAGCAGCTTGAGAAGCAAAGGACGTTGTGGCCTCAGATAGCAGCATGTCACCGCTTCTCCACTGTTTCCTAGGGATTATGAGCCACCAGGCAACCCACAGCACTTCCGTGCTCTCAAAGGATGTACTTTTCCATATGAAAGTACAACCTGGGGATAATAAATTTTTAACAATATTCTTCTCTAGAGATTGGCATTTTGAAAGATATTTATTGTCTAAGTTTTTACATTTCTGATATGCTGGAATTTTTACTAAATATGTATTATTTGGTAATCAGAAAAATTGTAGACAGGCAAGAAATAGAAATAGTAAAATATTGGATAAGGAACTAGGTAGTTTCATTAAAATACTCATTTAGTTTTTTTTCTTGTTTCTGAAGTATCATGTTATACTCAGTTAAACGTATAAATCTTCAGTGTAAAACTGGGGAACTTTTACACGTGTATATATTCCAGCAACCACCACCCAGATCAAGATAAAAAATATTTCTATCACCCAAAAGAGTTAACTTGTACCTCTTTGCAGCCCATCCCCTACCAAGGTCACCACTATTTTGACTTGTATCACATAGATCAGGGTCAGCAAGCAGACTCCAGGTCTGACTTGACCACTAATGTACCGTGCCAATCTAACAAGTCCCAGGAAATAGACTCAATGACCTTTATGGATGCTTTCAGTTCTACTATTCCAGGAAAGAAAAAATAAGTAAGGTATTTTCCCCCAAGGGTCCTTAGTAAATGAACAGTAAGAACTGTCTCCCAACTTCCAGGCCTAACTCCATCTACTAAGCCTTAGGGCTTCTGCATAAATTAGTTCCTAAAGCTGAATTGAGTAGAGTTTATTTAAAAGAGAAAGTGGTATTTAATTCTGAAATATTAGACTAATGTTCCATTCATTCTATTTTTTTTTTTTTCTTTACCATTTACTGTATGCCAAACATCAAACATCACTTTGGCAGACAATCACTCAGCTAGGGAGGCAGCGATAGTCAAACAACACCTGCTCCTTGCGTTAGTGGAAGAATGAAAACACAGGCTTACTCTCACTTATATGTGAAATCTAAAAAAACTGAACTCACAGATTCAGAGAATAGATTGGTTGCCAGATGCTGGAGATGGGGTGGGCAAAATGGGTGAAGCTGGTCAAAACTTCCCATTATAAGACAATAAATCCTGGGAATGTGTAGAGCATAGTGACTTTAATTAATAATACTGTGCTGCATATTTGAAAGTTGTTAAATGAGTAGATCTTAAAAGTTCTTATCACAAGAAAAAAAAATGGCAGCTATGTGAGGTGAGGAAGGTTAACTGGACTTCCCTGTGGTAACCATTTCACAATACACAAATCTGCCGAATATTTGTGTTGTATGCTTCAAACAAAAACAATGTTATGTGCCAATTGTATCTTAATAAAACTGGAAGAAGAAGAAAAATAAGAAAGACAGGTCCAAGTGACTGTAATGGAGAGAAGGACTGTGGGGGGCTGCAAGAGAGAAAGCAACTTCTAAGGGGGGGAAACTCACTTTCAGCTGGGAGATAAGCACAGGCGTCATGCAGGCGGTTGACCAGATAGCTGGACCTAGAATGCCGTGCAGTATCTGGATACATGGAAACAGAATTTGTTCCCAAAATGTGCTAACCTCACATGAGGATGATAGGCCCCCTTCCACAAAGCATGCACAAGGTATTCTTCTTTCAGCAAGATTGATGGTTTTGTTCTGAGGTCTTCATAGATTTCACCTGTTTATATCTCCAAGTAACAAGTCACCAGTAGGGAAACTGTGTCTGGGTAACAGATTGACATCAACAGATCTTTCATATGTCATATCACAAAGTCAAGATACATAGAGAAAATCATGTGTCCATAGAGCCCCTGCAAATCAGTGATTCTGCTCATAGCCCCCTAGGCCATGCTGTCACCTGAAGGGCTCTAAGGTTTCCTGGTTGGGCTGGACAGTAGACACCTTTTGCCGATGCTACAGAGTCCCTCTTCTCCTGGAGGAAATTAGTTCCTCATAAATGCTGCCTCTTCCTTTTATTGTTGGAGTGAGAGCTTCCTTCATGATTTGACATTAGCATCATTGACTCTGAAAGCACTGAGTGACTTAATTACTTCCTCACCAATTTCCAGCTTGAGAGTGTTGTCCTGAGATCTTCAGATTCAGACTCACTTAGAGTGCTCCTCTGTATGAAAAAAGTTCTTATGAAGGGAATGGACTGGAAACCGCATGGCTGAATTGTAGAGGGAAGATTGGGAAAGGGAAAGTCAGGATGATTAACTTTCTTATGTCTAGTTATTTATTTTAAATAATATATTTTTTAAATGATTAACTCTAGATGACCTACAATTTAAATTGCATTATCTGAAATACTTTTTATTACTCGTAAAAGGGAATTATTTCCTTTTTAATAAACACATACTGAGCTCCACTTATGTGCTAGGAGTTAATATTCTATGAAAATGCAAAAGACAGATCATAGTTGCTCAGTAGCATGTATCAGAATTCTTTCAACAGTCATCAGGCATCCTCTGTGTCCAAGGCAAGGTACTTTTCTAGGTGCTGCGGAAAGAAATAGGTAAGCTGGAGACCCTCAGGGATCATGTCTTACAAGACCCCTATTTTTTGGATGAAGAAATCATAGCTCTGAGAAGTTATTTAATTTTACCAAGATCCCATGGCTAGTAAGTTGCAGAGCCCAGACAAGAATGTTCTCTCCTTGATTAGTAGGCTTTTCCATTATTTTTTTAAAGCCTCTTTCGTAGGAATAAAAGCAAATCTGACAGGGATTTTCCCAAAATAAACCTATGCTTTGATAGACAAGGACTGTTGACTAAGGAAATTATACTATCTCTTCTCAGTAAAAGAGTATGGATGACACTGGATCCATCCAGATTTTTCTCACAGGGTCAGTTTTCGTAAGTTGGAGTCTCACTCAGCCAGTTCAGTCCATTAGGAAAGAGTATATATTGCTGAAAGGAGGATATTTTGCTGTGGAATTCAATTTGTAGGAATTTATTTATAACAAGTGAAAATGAAACAAACCTGAATATGATTTGCCCCTAAAAGGGACAATAGCTACCCATTGTGTAACAGCGATTACCCTAGGTCAGCGGCATAACTGGGACCAGAAATAATTTGGAGCGAATCAGTATTTTTTTTTCCTTCATTTTCTGCCCCAGTCTCCCCCGCTGACATGTGACTGTTCTTATCCTGTGCTGTCTGCTTACCCTCTACTTTCCCCAGTTGGGATGTGATTTAAAGAGGAGGCTAGCTCACCTTCCTCATACAACAGCCTAAAAATACTTAGAACCATGTATTTCTTTTTAAAACTTTTTACAATATTATTTATTTATTCATTTGCTCATTCATTAATTCATTTCTCAAACTCTGGTTGAGCATCTATTATAGAGTTAAGCACTGGGGCTATGACAAGTCCTCAGTTAGAAGCAAGTAAGCAAGCTCTTTGTAACAAATATCACCAGAAAGATAATCACTGAGTGTTGGAGAAGAGTTTGGGGAGAGTATCGCACCCCGACCTGGAGGTCAGGGAAATGAGTTCTCCTTCGTTCTGATTCTGCAGCAAGACTGCAAGACAGCTTTGATTTTCCTCCATTGTCCAGAAGAAGAAATTGAGTTTCAGAGAACTTAAGTGACCAACCAAAAAATCTGAGGGCCTGCTAAGTATCAGGTGCTCCTCTTGGCACAGAAGATACAGTGAAAAAAAAAAAAAAAAGATGAAAGTCCGGTGCACAGATTGTACATTTTCATGAGAGAGTGAACACAGATGTGTAAAATATTTGCTATTTATAAACACTAGGAAGAAAACTAAAACAGGTTATGATATATTATGATATATTAGGAAGAAGGTTGGTCGCAAATGAGAAGAGGGAAGTTGCTTTCTTATAGAGACTAATTGTGGAAGGTCTTTCTAATGAGATGACTGAGATTTGAATGGAGACCCGAAGAAAGCCTTCACTATCAGAAGGAATCACAAGTGCAAAGACTCAAGTTTGCTTGCCGTAGTTGAAGAACAGCAAGGTAAATGTAACAGCTAAAGTAAGGAAAGAAATGGGAAATAGATCATGTTGGGCCTTATAGGACGTGACTCAGGTATTAGATCTTACTCTCAGTATAATTAGAGGCCGTTGCAAGTTTTAAGCAGAGGAGTGATTTTTTTTTTTTCACTTATGTTTTGAAAACATTATTCTGGCTGTTGAGTGTAGGGGCAAGAAAAGGGTTGGGGAACTTATTTAGAAGATTACTTAATAGACCAGGTCTATTGAAAGTCATGTAACTTGGACCAGGGTAGCCGGATGAAGGAGGTGAGAAATGATTTGTTTCTGGATAGAGTTTGATGGAGGGGTCAATAGGATTTGCTGATGGGTTAAATATGAGGTAAGAAAGAGAGGGGTCAGAGTAGGTGCTGGAATTACCATAGTGAACAAAACAAATGGGGCTGACCTTGGGACATTTTTCTATTGGTGAGATGGACACCCAAAAAACTAGCAAGCAAATAAATGCGGTGAGTATTAAAAAGGACACAATAGGGTTGTCAGAGAGAATCTCTCTGAAGTGGTATTTAAGCTAAAAGCTGAAGAATGAGAGGTGCCCTCCAGGCAGTAGCCAGGAGGTGTGTTCCAGGTGGCGCTTCAAGAAACACAAAAGCCCTGCGGTCTAATGGCTGCAAAGCAGAAGAGCCAGGATTTAAACTAGTTTGCCCTACTGTTAAGCCTGTTTTTTTTTTTTCCCCCTACTCTTGCATGCTCTAGAACAACTTTTTTTTTAATAGCAGTTTTATTTTTATAATTGAAGTATAATGGTTGTACAATATTTTATGTTACAGGTGTATAATACAGTGATTCACAATTCTTAAAAGTTATAGTCCATTTATAGTTCTTATAAAATATTGGCTATTTCCCTCGTGTTGTACAATATATTCTTGTAGCTTATTTTATACCTAGTAGCTTGTACCTCTTCATTTCCTATCCCTATGTTGCCCCACCTCCACCCCTCTTCCAGGTGGCAACCACTAGTTTTAGAACAATGGTTTTTAAAGTGTGATCTGTGAAACCAGAGTTCCCTGAAGCCCTTCCAGGGGGTCCACAGGTCAAAACTCTTTT
The DNA here is from genome assembly GCF_009834535.1 of Camelus ferus. Taxonomy (NCBI): domain Eukaryota; kingdom Metazoa; phylum Chordata; class Mammalia; order Artiodactyla; family Camelidae; genus Camelus; species Camelus ferus. The sequence continues at coordinate 64,295,975 of NC_045696.1, forward strand.
CATACTAATATTTTCTTTTTCATACTAATTCTCTCACAAGTATACTTGTTTTCCAAAGGCTATGGGACATAGGAGATAGCAACAGATTAAATACAAAGCTGATAAGAGAATTCCACGTTCTATTAAGCCAAGCATTAAAGATATTTGAAAAAATGGAAAAGAACACCACTCTTCTCACTGAATTATTTTTGTTTTTTAAATATTTGTTCATAGCGTATGTCATTTGTTGGCACAAAAAGATTAATATTTATTTTAAACAAATTAATGAACATTTTAAAATTGCTCAGTGTTAATTTCCCATGGTAAATATTAATAGATACAACTCACTAAAACAGGTTATGTGGATCCTCCATAATTTTTAAGGATGTAAAGCATCCTGAGAAGTTTGAGAACTGCTGTTCTAACATTAACATCAAGGCTCTCTCAAAGGGAGCCCTTCTACACTGTTGGTGGGAATGTAAATTGGTGCAGCCTCATGGAAAACAGTACGGAAGTTCCTTAAAAAACTAAAAATGGAGCTACCATATGACCTAGCAATCCCACTCCTGGGCATGTATCCAGAAAAGATGAAAATTATAATTTGAAAAGATACATGCACTCCAATGTTCATAGCAACACTATTTACAATAGCCAAGGCATGGAAGCAACATAAGTGCCCATTAACAAATGAATGGTATATATATGTATACCACACACATACACACACACTCCACATCTTCTTTATATATATATAAAATGGAATATTATTATATAATACTTCTATATACACAATGGAATACTACTCGGCCATAAAAAAGAATGAAGTAATGCCATTTACAGCAACATGGATGGACCTAGAGAATGTTATACTAAGTGAAGTAAGTCAGATAGAGAAAGACAAAATATAATATCACTTATATGTAGAACCTAAAAAATAATACAAGTGAATTTACTTACAAAACAGAAACAGACTCACAGACATAGTAAACAAACTTGTGTTTACCAAAGGGGAGAGGGGAGGGGGAGAGATAAATTAGGAGTTTGGGATTAACAGATACACACTGCTATATATACAATAGATTAACAACAAGGATTTACTGTATAGCACAGAGAACTATATTCAATATCTTATAATAACCTATAATGGAAAATACTCTGAACATATATATACCTATGAAATGCATACTTTTATTATATCCATTTTACAAAGAGGAAGCCAAGGGACAAAACAATGAAAACTGGTCCCAGGCCACACAGTTAGTAAGTGATAGAACTGGGATTAGAACCCAAAGAGTATCACAGATAATATTCTGAACCATCAGAGGTAATTTAATAAATGTGAAGAAATAAATGAAGGTTTGGCCTGAATGCTATGTGAACTCACTTGCAAGGGATCACAGTAGCTCCAGCTGACTGTTGGATCTGGGTCAGGGGGTGGTGCCCTGAAATATCACGTGGCAGACAGAGCCAGAGGAAGAGGGGAAAACCTGGGCTAGGGAATGCTGAGCAGTACACCATTGGAATTCACTTCTGCCATCATGTCCCAAAGGCAAGCATGAATCAGGACGAGGGCAAGGTCACAAAGCCCAAAGCTGCAGTGGGCACTAGAGACAAAACGAGGAGAGGAGAGAAGATTTTGCTTCTGCCCTATCTCATATCTAAGAAGTCAGTCATCTCTCAGCATTATGCCTCCCTGCCTTTCTGGTTCTCAAAGGAGGTGCATATTCCTCTTGGGGTCATATCTGCAGAGGAGGTCTTGGTTGAGATGGGAAAATATTCCGTTTCTCCTTCCCACCCCATCACATTAAGAGTGACTGAATGAGCAAAATGATCTCAGACAAATAATAGGAGGAGAGCTGGAGTGCCCAACACTCAAATGCATATATTAGATACAAGGTTTATAGGGCACCACCGGGTTTAATGACTTCAGGTTAGGGAAAATACCCACACCAGAGCAAAATTTACAATAGCACATCTTACTTGGTGGATTAAACAGTCACATGCTCAGAGTAAATTTTGCAATAACTCATTTCACTTGGTGGATTAGACAATCACACGTGGTTTGTAGACTTTCACTTGAACAGTCTTTTAAGAGATAAAAAAAATTCCTAAATGCACATTTATTAAGATCAAGTATAAAGACCAGAGTCAATAAAGAATAAAAATCAAATTATATGCCACTGAGCATAAATATCATTTATAATAAGATCTGAAAAATGGCCTTTAAAGTTTTTCTATTTAGTAGAATGAGATACAATTTCCACTTTCTGGATAATGTAATTGCAAGGTGAAAGGGAAATTTTTATATATGAGAACCCATAGCCTCATCGGCCACAGAACGCATAACCTCTCTCTCTCCCCTCCACTAAGATGAATTCAGCCTTGCAGGGTATATATTATGCAGATGAAGTAATGGATGAGAGAAGAGGAAACTCAGAAAAGCTTTCTTGATTTACATTGAAAAGAGATAAAATAAATGAACTTCTTCCTTAAAAGATACCTTTGAAGCCCCTTGTATACACTTCCCCATCCCATTCCCATCCTACAAAGGCAACCTACAAAGGTAAGCTCTGTCTTTATAATCTTAGCATATATGCATTTATTTCTAAAAATATATTGTTTAATTTTGCATGTTTTGAACCTTAGGCAAATGAAACCAGACTGTACATGCTCTTCTGCAATGTGCTTCATATACACCCTCTGAGTTGCTAAGATTAAGATTAGCTGGAGTTCATTAGTATTTTTTTCTGTTCTATAGGATTCTGCTATGGGCTTCATGCATATTTTTTAGTTCATTCTCCTTTTGACTGATATTTTGGATGGTTTCAGTCTTTTGCTTTCTACCCGATGCTTCTGTGAGCCTCCTTGTACATGAATCTTGGGGTACACATATATGAATAACTTCCGAATATGTATCTGGGACTAGAATTGCAGAGTTGTGGAGGTTGCATGACTTTAGCTGCACTCCATTATGCCACTTACTTAATCAATTACTGAAAGAAATGAGCTAAAATCTCCCACAGTGATGATGAATTTTAAAATTCCTCTTTGCAGTTCTAACAATTTTGGCTTTACAGCTTTAAATTAAGAGCTGATTGCCTTCACATCTACTATGAATTTGTGAATAATGACATGTTTGGATTTATTCATTTTGCTTTATATTGTCTTATTTTTGCTTTTTCTGTGGACAATCCTCCTCTTCTCTTGACTTCCTTTTGATTTATTGAAATTATGCAGGATTTTTCATCCAACATGTGATGCAATTATGTCTTTCTCTGTAAGCAAATCCCTTTGGCAATAAGACTGCAGCTCCTTCTATCAAGAGGTGAAAGAGAAGCTAGTGCCAGTTCAAAGTCTAGGCCAGGAGTCAGTAAACTACAGCACACTGGCCAACTCTGGCCCATGGTCTATTTTTGCAAGTAAAGATTTGTTGGAACACAACCATAGTCATCCACTTACATATTGGCTGTGGATGCTTTCTTGACAAAATGGCAGAGTTGAGAGGTTACAACTCTTGAGTGGTCTAGTCAACGAAGCCTAAAAGATTCACTGTGTGGACCTTTACAGAAAAAAATTCTGCCAACCTCTGGGATAGGCCTCAAGAGGCCTTTCACTCATTTAGTTGTAACTTGTCCAGCTGCCAAGTGAAAAGAGCAGGTTAATCTGCTGGAGGATGAGAAACCACATGGAGTAGAGACAAGCTGTCCCATGTAAGACCAGCTCAGACTAGCCAGCTCCCAGGGACCAAGCACCTGCTCACATTGCATGAGTGATTCCATTCAAGAACAGCTAAACTACTCCAGATTAGCAGAACTGCCCAATTAATTCACAGGCTTATGAGCAATAACAGATGATTGCTGTCTTAAGGCACTAATTTTCAGGCTATTTTGTTATGCATTTGGTACAGAGGGTTTGGTTTGGTTTGGGGTTTTCCTCATTTTAATTTTTCCTTTAGCAATTGGAAGTTATTCCTTCTACTACCTTTTTTTATTCTACTAGTGCTCACATTAAAAATTTTTTTTGTTTAATTTAATTTTTATTGAAGTGTAGTTGATTGACAATGTTAATTTCAGGTGTACAGCAAAGAGATTCATATATATATATATATATATATATACACACACACACACATACATATATTTTTTCAGATTCTTTTCCATTATAGCCTCCCTCTAAAAATTTTAATATGTGAAGTTTAATCATTATCTCTTCCTTCCTCATAAACAATGCAAGGGACTCAGATGACTTTAACTCTGATCAGCCTCCCTCTAGCTGACATGCTATTATTGTACAGAATTTTGGCTCTATCATACTTATGTAATTCTATAAGTTAGACATTATTAGTATTAATTATTATTTTATATTATTGATTTTTGTTCAGATTTATGTATCTATTTATCTATGTCTTTGCTTATTATTCCTTCCTGTACCTTAAAACTTCCACTTTTTTTAATGTCTTTCATCGAGAGTTGGTTCTTGTTACATTCTCTGTTCGTTTTTTTTCTGAAAATGTTTTATTTTGCCCTCATTATTGGCAGATATTTTTACAAAGTATACAATTTCAGAATGATCGTTTTCTCTTAATATCTTGAAGACATTATTCCACTCTTTCCTGGCTTCCATTTTTATTTTCTCTTGAGAAGCCAACTACCATTTTAATACTCATCCCTCTTAGAAAATCTGTCTTTTCCTCTCCATGCACATAAGTAATCCGTCTTTCTTTTTGTCTTCATGTTCTGCTATGCACAGTCTACTTGCGGATTTTTTTTTTCCCTTACTTAATACTCTTCAGGATTTTTTCAGTTTTCTGAAATGAGGACTGATTTTTAACTGCATTAGAAATGTGTTTGGACACAAACTCCTCACAGCTGACTCCCTCCTCCGGCCTCTACGCTCTTCTTTTGTACCTTCAGTTAGAAGCAAGCCAAGCTTCCTCACTCTCCTCCATGTCGCTTATTTTCACTGCCACGCTTTCTGTTACTTTTCCTCTCTGAGAAGCACTTTTAATAATTTTTTCTGTCTATCTTCCAATTTACTGATTCTTTCTTATTTGTATTAAAGCAGCTATAATAGATATTTAAGTTTTAAAAATTGTTATGGCCTCAAGAAGAGATCTCCTACCCCTTAGCAATCACTTCCCTTTCCCTTCTCCCTTAGATCCTTGAATTCATTCATCAACTTTTTTTCCTCTACTTATGTGACAGTTCCAGATATTTCAAATAAAAGGAAGCATGTAACATATAACTGATAGCCTTTTTGTCTGACTTCTTTCAGTTAGCATTATGTCTTCAAGATTAATCCATGCACGTATCAGCATTCTATTTCTTTTAATTGCTGAATAATATTCAGTTGTATGAAACTATCACATATTGTTTATTAATTTGTTAGATGCTTGGGTTGTTTCTACTTTGCTGCTATTATGAGCAAAATGGTTTTGATTGCTATGAACATTAATGTGCAAGTTTTTATTTGGACATATGATTTCAGTTCTCTTATGTATATACCTAGGAAGGCAATTGCTGGGTCATATGGTAGCTCTATGTTTAACTTTTTGAAAAACTCCCAGATTGTTTTCCACAGAGGCTGACCATTTTACATGCCCCCTTAGCAGTATATGAAGGTTCTAATTCTCCACATCTTTATCAACACTGGTTATTTTCCACTTTTTAATAGCTTTCCTACTGGTCATGAAGTGATATCTCATTGTGGTTTTGATTTGCATTTCCCTAATAACTAATGATGTTGAGCATCTTTTCATGTGTTTATTGGCTTATCTTCTTTGGAAAAATGTCTATTCCAGTGCTTTGCCCATTTTTTTAACTGGGTTGTTGTCTTTTGTTATTAAATGATTTCTTTATATATTCTGGATACTAAACCTTTATCACATATGTATTATTTTCAAATATTTTCTTTCATCCTATGGGTTGTTTTTTTCACCTTCCTGATTGTGTCCTTTAATGCACAAACATTTTTAATTTTGATGAAATCTAATTATCTATTTTTTTTCTTTTGTTGCTTCGTGCTCCATTGAAACCACCAGAGTATAATGTGCTTAAAAATTATTTCCATCATGTAATTTCATATATTTTTTCCACACACAAAAAAAGATTTATTCAATTATTTCAAAGAGCTAGTTAATCGAACAGGGAAGTATTTAACTTTCAGAAGATTCTCATAAATGAGTCAAATGTGATAAAAGGTACAAAAGGCCTATAAAAAGACAAAAAAAAAAGCACTGTGAAAACAAAAGGAATAGTTTTCATTATCAAGGTACTAATATTGAAATTGATAACATTTAATAGCAAAATAAGCACTTGGCATTTGCTTTTCTTCTTTGGGGCAATTATGAAAGCTAGGAAAGTAATATTTTGAAGATTTTTCTGTAGTTACTGCAGCATTTCTAATTAACATCCCTTCCTTTATACACAGAGAGCGAATAAACTACAGTAGCATTTAGAGAAGTAAGAACATACTTGGTTTTTTAGCCTTAAGTATTAGCAAGATCATATGCCATTGAAGAGGCAGGGATGAAACCACAGCATTTACTCACAACTCAGAATTTGTACTGTGAGAAAAGAAAAGGAAAGACAAAAGCTCCCTAGGCCAAATAACTAAGAAATGACTCATATTTGAAAAGAAAGCTACCTGCAGCTGCATGTTGGTGTGTAAGTTGCACTCAGTGCTCTTCGGATGTGATGTGGCGAAAATCCCCATTGTCCACATTAGCGTCGACAGAAGTTTTGTTGAAAGCTCTCCCCCAGGAGTGCTCCTGCACTTTGTCTCTGGGCTCATGCTCAGGGGTGGTAAATGGATTAACACAGCAGTCTCTGATAGTATGATGAATGGAGTAAGAAGAGTGATTTTCTAAACGTCCTTTCCTTATTTGATGGATGTTTCCATTGCCATCTCTTCCCTCGGGGCTCTTTGCACAATCTCTCTTCTGAAAGGAGTTTAGGCACGCTATTAGTACCAAGTGAATTTACGACGTCCTCTCATGCAGTCTGCCATCGTGCAGGTAGGATCCGCTCTGACAGTCTATGCAAAATGATGTCCTAGTTCTCTGATCAACAGCTTCCACTGTGTTAACTTTTTTAACTATGAGACACAATTTAGTTCCAAAAAACAAGACTCATTTTCTCTTAATTAGACCCAAGTGCAGCCAAAACTCATCATTCATCTAGCTAAGCTTTTACCTTCTTGACATGTAACTGAATCCTGTGGCACTCCTTTGTTACCACCAGGACCTCCACCAACCAATCATCTTACTTGGTTTCATCTTAAATGTCACCTGGGGCCAGAGTATAAATTTCAATTGCACTAATCAGCATGCGTTTCTCCTCCATGACTCCTCTCTTTCGAACCCTGAAGCACGTGGGTCCCTTTGATGGTTGAGAAAGAAGACTAATGAACAAAGATATCAAATTTGGGAGGAAGGGGTTTGTAAAACAGTCAAGAATTTAAGCATAAGTTAGAGAATCTGATAATAGTTCCCACTCAGCTGAACCAAATTTTTTCTCACTTTTCCTCACTTTTTTTTTATATATTAAAAAAAAAAATCTCTGGTATCATATTTTTGAGGAGAAGGCTTGGTATTTAAATAATAGGGAATTAAAAATAGTGAGCAGGTGACACAGAGATAAACACTCTTAAAATCTGGGGAATCCCAGAACCAGTTTCCAGCTGAGAGATTTGAGAACAATTTCCTTTCTGGCAATAGTCCCCCACACAGCCTGGCCCTAGGAGAGAGCAGTTAAGTGGCAGAATACTGAAGATAGACAGGAGATGCTGGCGGATAGTCCCTTTTTATTTATTTGTTTATTTATTTATTTATTATTTATTTATTTATTTATTTGGGTAACTCACAAATAGTGAGGAAAAGATCCCAAATTACATGCCTATAGATAGGCATTTATTTATTTAACTTACTAAAGGTGAGAGCCATTCACTGCCCAAAATTTCCATAAAAGTGAGGAAACTTACATTGAAAACGGGTGTGATATTTCAGTCAGTGGCTGGGAAATGTGGAGCTGAAATCTTTTAAGCATCACTCCCGACACAGACTCAAGGAAGGCGGCTGCATTCTCTTCCTCCCACAGCTGTCACCAGGCAAGATCCAGAAGACAGACCATATGTTATGTTAGTAGCAGACACCATGGAGCTGTTGTCAGGGACCACGAGCTCACCTTCATCACTCCTGCCTGCCCCGCAGTGTACATCCCCTTGAGTCCAAACGCCATCCCTGAAGGAGGAGGAGAGGAGAGCAGAACCTTGAATTGACAATTATTTAACCCGTATTGACTTGGAAAACTTCTAGAGGGACAAGGTAGTTTGTCTGCTTTTAGATAGGCTGTGTGGTGCGAAGTGAGATCGAATTGATTTGCAGTAATAAAGTTCACCTTAGTCCTCTGAATTATAGGAACTGTGAAATTTAAAATGCTAAAATTTATGCTCCTTTGGTTTCTAAGGAACATAATGAGTTACCAAAATGAAATAAAATAGTTGGTCCTTTTACAGAAAATGTGAATATTCAATATGGAGGATGTGGACGAAAAATACCACAAGCCGTATCAGTAAACAAAGAATGCTGAAGCCATCAAGTCATCAGCCGCTGCCATCACCCTCCCAGTGAAGACAAGCCTGCAGCCCGGCCTCTGCAGCCACTCACAATGGTGCACCCTGAGGGGACTCAGAATAATAAAGGACAGGATACTGGCCCTAGATAACTAGGTGCTAGTCAAAGGAATGAATTCAATGAGCCCAAGTGTTTGCTTCCTCCCATACAAAGAAAAGCACTAAATTCTTTAACTTGAGATGCCTGGTTTTCTTTAGATAACAAGTAGTCTTTTATTGTTCCAACTACCTGGTCTTTGTTGTAAAGCTCCTGTATATCCTAGCTCCTCCCCTGCCTCTTCGGAGCAGTCCCTCAGAGCGATCTGAGAGGCTGTCATCCTGGCTAGAATCTTCCTGCCAAATAAACCATAACTCTCAACTTTTAGGCTGCGCATTTATTTCAACTGACAGGGATTAGAAGAGCTGGCAGGAGAATTATAAGAAAATTTATTAAAATACTTGTCATTTTTAGAGAAATAGGAGATTCAGAAAAAGGAAAAATGTATGAAAGCCAAAGGGAATGGGACCTGGGACTGCTTTTATTGTTGAAAAATTAATATACTGGAAGATTTTTAAAAGCTGATTTCAGAAAAGCAAATTTCCATGAATCCCAGTGAAACTGACCAGGACCCTGTGGGGCCCTCCTGGGTACAAAAGCCTTTCTGTGTTCCCTGTGTTTTATTTGTAGGAAAAAGTCTTTAGCCTCCTAGACCTTCTCTAAGTACCAAAAGGCCGATTCAAACAGTTGCTAATCAGGGAAGTGAGGGAATGCAGAAACAAAGGAAGAGCAGTCAAGAAATAACAGTGCAGCGTTGGGGCAGGGTCCTGCCTCCTCCTCAAGGGGTGTAAATAACATCTTTGAGGTCTTCTGACAGAGCTAAGAGCCCTGCTCTGGTGGAGGTTGGGAACTTCAGGCTGAGCACAAGATTCCTGGAGTACCGCCCTGTCACTTCACCACCAACCAATCAGAAGAAAGTCACACAACCTGCAGCTCTCACCCCAAATTTTTCCTATAAAAACTTCTCCCTAAAAACCATTGTAGAGTTCAGATCTTTTGAGCACAAGCTACCTGTTCTCCCTTGCTTGGTCCTTCAATAAACCTTTCTCTGCTTCAAACTGACAATTCAGTTTGTTTGTCCTCCCTGTGTGTCGGGCACATAAACTTGCCTTTGAAAACACCAAGACAGCACTAGCTTTGGAATGGATGAGTTAGTAATGGACCATAGAATCTTGAAATGCCCAAGTCTATGATTTGTTGAATCTATACCTTAAGTTACACCATTCTGTCACAACACAGTTTGTGTGCTTCAGTTGACTCATTAACAATTCTAGGAAAGTGGCAGAGGGCTATTCCATGAACCCAGGCAAAAGCTATCTGCTGGGGGGAAAATATTGGTGTAAAATTAGGAATTCTTAATTGCAAACAAATATCTTCTGTGTAGATACTTCTCAAGGTCATGTTTTATCAAATATTATCATTTTACCTTCTGCACCTGGGAAATGTTCATCTTCAAGCCTGTTTTCAGTAGACTGTGAAGAGTGAAACAATAATTTTATTTGAAAATAATTTCAGCTCTGGATTTAATAACCAGAAACTCCATTCACTTCTCAACATACTGTACTAGAAGAGCAACCAGAATTTAACAGCTTGTCTTTTTTAAAAATCCTAATTCCAAAATTGAATGCAGCTGGTTGGTTTTTTTTGTAGCTGTTGTTGCTGTTTTGAATATTCTCCTTTTATTTATATATTTCAATATCTTTTGTTTTCTGAAAACTAGGGAAGGGAATAAAATAAAGTAAACCCCAAAATGTTACCTCAAATGAACTTTAGTTCAGACATTTCTAGCAAGTTAATTCCACTTGGCACTAAAAGATGAAATTTACAAAATACTGTAAGAAAATTTCAGTCCCTATGGCCTCTCTTTTATTAGAAAGTAAGATTCTAATAGTAAAAGAGTCAACAAAGAGGATGATCCACTTTTGTGATCAAGAAAAAGCAGAAAGTAAGTCATGAAGCCAGGTATTATTTTACACCACAAGTTTGCTTTTCTGGGTGATAGTTTAAAAGCCTTTGGCTTGGGCACAAGTGAACATTTTTCAGCCATTGTGTGGAAACTGTTGCAAAGTACTAAAGAAATCTTTCACACCTCAGTACTCTGAATAGCCCATTTCCACGACAAAGTATGCTCAATATCCAAGGGAGCGTGGCAGAAAACAATACCACTAAATTATCTTAATCACCAACCCTTTCAGATATATTTCATGAGTGCTTGAAAAATTAAAATCACAAAGAATTTTTCAAGGAAGAAACATCTTCGTCATTTACGTTTGTTTTCAAGGCCTTAACACATGGTGAGGGTGCTAACGTGCTTTATTATTGTAATCAGTAATAACAAATGGAAAATGAAGTCCAAAGAAATCTCAAAACATAATGAATCATTGGGAAATGAAGAGGCTTTCAGAGGTAACAGGATGCACCGGCAAATGGAGCAGCTTCCATTGCCTGTGATTCCCACTTCCTGTCCCTTGTCCTTCCTTCCTTTCTCTCTTTTCACCTCCTCTTACTGAAGCAAAAACAGCTGCTCCTAAATGAACTTCCTGTCGCCAGCTTAGCTCTCTTCTCTAACTCATTTTATAGCTTTTTGTTTCCCCCAAACATACTTTTACCATTTTATTAAAAAAAAAAAAACTATTAATTTAGATTTAAAAAAAAAAAACTTTTAGACTCCTTCATGGAACTGTCTCAAGCTAAACCTCACTTTAAACTAAGGCCCAGAAAGGTGACATTAAAGGGCCATCAGCACAGTCAGCTAGTGCTTTCACAAAGAAGTTGCAATGGCCCCAATAAATATTCCATGGAGTGCTAAAGTCTTCCTCTCATTCAAGTCTCTCTGATGACTCTCACCCAACCCTATCTCTCCAACTTTACCTTCCATAATCTCAACTCTTATTGAGATAAGAGGGAAGGAGGCAGGGCACAACCATTGAAAAAACGACACAGCAATTGAGGACAGGACATAAACTGGTTAGAATGAAATAAACCCAGGATGGTGGAGGATTTGACTTCCAGGGGACGTTGAGCTTCATTATACGCTCATTGTAATATATTAGCATGCTAAATGACATGCCCACGGTTGCCATGACAGTTCTGAGGCTGGCAATGAAAGGCTGTGAGCTGTATGGTGGCCCAATTCTGGGAAATCCCTGCCCCTTCTCCAAACCAGCTGAAATAGTCCTCCCACTTGTTAGCATGTGAAATTACTGCGCCCATAAACACCAAATGCCCCTGCACCTCGAGGCCTTTCGCTGTTTGAGATGGCCACATTCTGCCTATAGGAACGTGCATCTCCCAGGACCACTCTCACCTTCCAAGATGATCCCATCTCCCAGAGCCTCCTCCCTTGCCTCCTGCGATGGTGGCACTCTGTCCATTGAGTATGGATAAACTTGCTTTCGCTTTACTATGGCTTGCTCTTGAATTCTTTCCTGCACCTGCTGGAAGCCAAGGACCTCACTTGGCAGGATGTGTCCCAGGGACTTGCCCAAGACCTGGGACATGAGCATCCTCTAGTCTCCCATGATCTCTAACATTCTTGTTTTTCTACACTATCTACCTAAACTTTCCCAAATGCAATAAATAATAAATAATTGGTAGAAATATTGTTTAGTACCATTAGAGAATAATTTGATCCAACTTCTATGCAGTGCAGAATAATCCATTCTTTTTCCAAATTTCAGGTAACAACAAATGTCTAATAATTCTATATTTATTTTTAATGGAAACAACATACACTTATTATAATGTTACAATTAAAATCTTCATATACTTTTCTTAGAGTCCAAGCAAATAATTTCTCACCAAAATTAAGATTAATAAGTAGAAATACATGGCATCTGTTGCCCTTTCTTTTTCAAACAGAAGACCTATGTATTTGGAAACTCCATGAGAATGAAACTGATTAATGTAATAAAGTTTATTTCAATTTTACAAATACTCAGTGTTTACTACATGAAAAGTACTGTACTGGCCAAATTGGAGAATACAAAAAATGGCTAAGGTTAAGCTTCTGTCCTTTAAGATGTTAAAATCAAATGGAGGAAAGAGATACAACATAAATAATAGTTAATACAGACACTGGAGGAAGAGAGAGATGAAAGGAAGATCTATTTTGGCTGAACAGAACACTTGAGGATTCTTGAAGGAAGCAGGATTTGAACTGGCCTTAAAGGATTTGCAGGATTTTGTAAGGCAAGGCGATCCTGATGGAGGCAAATGTTAAGTGTATTTCCCGGAATCACATCACATCGTAGCTACTTGTTTCAGTGTCTTTCTCCTCCACCTGAATATCAGTGCCTTCAGGTTTGGGATAATGGCTTACTTATTTTGCAACCTGACAACAGTATTTTATATCTTATTAATTTTTTAGCAAAGGCCTGGTACATTGTAAGTGCTCAGTAAATATTTGTTGAATTAATCAATTGATGGTTATTAGGCTCCAAAAAATTTTCAATGTCATCAGTCTGTACTTGGAAGTTGCTTAAGCAAGTTTCACTGAAGCTGTACCAAAAATCATGTTCAAAATATTAAAGCCACTCCCCAAAATTTTATCTGTTATCTCTGTGAAGGTTGATTTCCACATTCTTCTCTGTATTTTAATGGAAGTAGACTCAGCGTTCTTATGAAAAACACTGTACTGGGCACCACTGGTATAAAACTGAGACTAACTAGTGCCTTGTAAGAATTAGACAATCTCTTTTCCAGGCCAGATCCTTCTGATTGAGACTTTTCTGCTCAGTGAAGAATCTCATTCGTGCTGCTTTGAGGGGTTATGTGATGAAATGGAGATGCTGTGTGAGCTGGTACCTCTTAGGGATCAGTGTGAGGTTGGTGGGTATTTGTGATGCTCATTACATCCCCAAATAAAGAACCACCCAAAACCTATTTTCATCATGACCACTTCCAACTATAGGGTTCCCCAAAGAGGAAACTAGGTTCAAAGCACATAAGCAGATGGAAAACAAAATATTGCTTCCTTAGGAGGTATGTGGCCCATTCATGGCCATCTTGTAAGCCATACTGGAGTGCCTGGGTTCTACTTTGAGATAAGAATCGGGCATCTGATTCTTTGCTTCCCTCTAAATTCTGAGATCAGCATTTACCTTCAGGGAGAAAGATCTGTAAGGCAACCCCTAACATAACTCACCACTCTGTTGCAGATTTCAAGTGGATGATGAAGAGGAAAAGAACCTGGTTAGGCCTGTATCAAAGATGCAGACTATTTATATCAGCAAAGGGAAGAGAGAGCAACAGTCAGAGTTGCTCATCTTTAAGGACAATTGATAAACGTAGCCCAGTGAATGTCCTGGATTCTGATCAGTGGATCAGCTCTTTCTCCCTCAGAGTTAACAAGGATATGGCCATGGTAGGAGGGGACAAAGGTACCTATTCCCTCTACAGTACCTATCATGTTCATGTGCTTGAAAGCATTCTCGGTTATGCTTGTCTCCCATGATGTGCATTTTCATTCATTCATTCATTCCCTTGTTCAGCAAATATTTATCAAGTGTATTTTATGTGCTAGAGCCTCTGACAGACACTGGACCTGCATTGGTGAATAAGAATCAAATTCCCTGCTTGATGGAATTTGTAGTCTAATGAGGAATTTAAAAAAACAAATAGGAGATTGCAATACAATCTAAAGGTGATGTGACAAGAAGGTCTGGGAAGAACGAATAGGGGGAACTAGAGTAAAATTGATGACACAGGGATGGCTAAGAGAACTTCATGGTGGAAATAATGGCCAATTTGACCCCTGAAGAACAAGAAGGAGCTACTCAGGTGTAGGTGTTTTTTGCCTGATCAGCATCCATTCCTCCAACTTCAGGTATAGCACCCTGACTTCCCTTTGGGTGACTATCCCGCCCCACCTTCAATTCATGTGCTTTTGATAAGGTTGCTATCAACCCCACACTCCAGAGGTCAGAGCATAGTTCACTTCCAGTCCATCAGAATATTTCATTCCTCTGGTCTTCATGATTGATTCAGTTACCTGCATGTCACCCAGTCAAGGCCAGTGAAATCCTAGTTTCAAGGGCATGTGTCAAAAACCATTAGACAAAAAGCCCTCTGATGCTCTGGAATTACCAAGCTAGTAGACGGTAAGTCTGGGGCTTTGCAAAAACAGGTACCACATCATATTTGCGTCTGAGGCAGAAAGCAGAAGAAATGAGCCACACACATACCGCCTCCCTCTCTCTTCTCCTATCAGGAAAGCAAAAGCTTTCTCAGAAAGCCCACTGCAGACTTTCCATAGATCCCACTGGCCAGAACTGGTCATGTGGTCAACCCTACTTACAAGGGATGCTGGGAAACAAGGAATGGGATTTTAAGAATTGGCTTAGACTAATCATGGTCTGTGTGATGGCAGATCGCTGTACTCTCCAAAGAACAAAACGAACAGAAACAAACAAAAACACTGAGTTCTATTAGTAAAGAAGGAGGAAAAAATGGTTATTGTAATGAACCATCTGTAGTGGTCACAGTGCATGAAGATATTTCTAAAATTCATGATCTATGTATTTGTTCTCTAGGGCTGCCATAAATACCACAGACTGGGCGGCTTAAACAACAGACGTTTGTTTTCTCACTGTTCTGGAGGCTGGAAGTCCAAGATCAGGGTGTTGATAGGTTTAGTTTCTTCTGTGGTCTCCTCCTTGTTTGCAGATGGCTACCTTCTCCCTGTGTCTTCACATGATTTTTTCTCCGTGTCCATCCCTGGTGTCTCTTTGTGTGCCCAAATTTCCTCTTCTTACAATGACAACAGTCAGATTGGACGAGGGCCCATCCCAATGACCTCATTTTAACTTAACCATCTCTTTAAATCCCTGTCTCCAAATTCAGTCGTATTGGGGGTTGGCGCTTCAACATATGAATTTGAGGGGAACTCACTTCAGCCCATAAAAATCTGTAACATTAAATTTGGTCCTAGAAAGTTTATAAAATATTCTTCTATTAGCAGTGGGTGAGGGGGAGTTTCCTCTCTCACTACCTCCTTAAAACATTAAGAATTATCATTTTAAAAATCACTTTAAATTTATTAGAGGAAAAGTCAGGGTTGCAGTGATTTGTATTCCTTTGATTAGTCCTGAAGGTGAACACTTTCAGGTGCAGATGACTTTCAGCCTCACCCTGATTTAGGACATGGCAGTTCCAGGCAGGTGCCTCACTTGGCATTCAATGCCTGCTGGGCTCCTGGCGCCAAGACTCCTCCCAGAGTGAAGTAGGGTCGTGGTGGGACTCCACTCTGCAAGCAGGCCTGCCCAGCTCAGAAGCGCTGGGGAGTTTGCAGCCCTGGGACAACTTTCAGCCAATGGGATATGGCTGACAGTGAGTAGATGCGTCTCCCTGACCATCCCTGGAGGGGGAGGATTCTGAACACTCTCTGTGCTCCTAAGCACATCCCAGTAGGATTGAGCCTCCATTCCCCCATGGTGGTGGCAAACCCAACACACCAATGTATTGGCTTTTACTCCTCCCATATTTCAATCTGCTCAGTTCCTCACGTCCGTCCCCTGGATTCATCCCTCTCCCCCAGATAAATTACTTGCACGAAAGCCCTATTACGACCTCTGCTTTCAGAGGCTAAGGTATCTGTAAGCTGTTCTTTGGTTGTACCTTTTCAGTTTTGCTACTTTTCCCCATGTTTTCTGCATATGTTTAATATATCAAGAATATTAACCTTTTGGGACTATGTCAACAGAGTTGGTAAGGGAAAATATATCCCGTGAACTCAGTGCCATACCCTGCTATATTTGAAATCAAGAGAAAATATTCTTGTATTGGTCTTAATACTTTAGAAATGCAATGTTTAGCTGGATCATATTACAGTTTTCATCACTTTTTTCAACTTGGAACTCATATTTATGCCTCCACGCTATTCTACCTGATACAAGGTGGTTTCCTCTTAGGGTTGTTTGTTTTAGAGATAGAGCACCATTTTGAATTGTGTTGAGAACATGAATGAAAGTTTCTAAATGTATTTACTTCTTCTAATCCATCTGTTTTAGGTGGAGAGCAACACTTACTCTCCTGTGTGGTCCATTCCCTTTGAATTGCAGCTTTAATTTTGCCCAAGTTCTGTGCTTCTACTGATTATTCCTCCTTAGAGAAGAAGGCCTATGCTTCTGCAGAATTAGCTTATATCCCAGAAAGAGTAGAGGGTAATTTCTGTCAAAATTGCTGGGGTTTTTGTTTTGTTTTGTTTTGTTTCCCTTTAAGGCCCTTCAGCTTCAAATAATTCTGAGATTCCTGGAGGCACCGTCAATCTTGAGGTGGGAAGTCCTAAGCCATTTTACACCAAATTCAAACAGAGCAGGCCGAGAAGAAGGAGCTAAGATGAGGAACAGCTTATGTATAAAGAAACTGAATATGATTCCTGCGGCCAAAGGAAGGGTTTAATAACTGGAGGTAGGACTAGATATACAGGCAGTGTGCTGAGTACTTAGATGGATTTATTACCCCTACTTACAAAGGTCAAGAGAAGAACCTATGTTATTTTACCCTCCCAGATTATCCTTGTTTAAAACTTAGTCTAGTCAATTTCATTTGAATATAATTAACAAACATCTGGTGTTCTCTAGCTCTTTCCCTCCCCGTGATGTAGCGTCTTCTCACTTGGGTGAGCATTGATGGGATTCCCCTCTAGTGACTGCTCCTTTTCTGAGCAGGATTTCTGTCAGCAGAGAACAGCAGTTGAACTGGGTACTGTTTCTTATACAATGGAATGATCTCTCTTGTTCCTCTATAGCTCCAGTGAGAAAGTTGTGAGTTCATTATGCCATTTTATCTGCCACTGATTATGATAATCACAAGTGTGACTTTGCCTATGTGTTTTTTTTAAAGGGCAGAACAATGAAGTAATCAATCTTCTAATCATCTTGTCACTTCTTTTTCACAGCAGTAAAACTCCCCCACCCTCAGCAGCAGAATGGGATGCAGAAGCAAGGTCCTGCACTCAGATGCACGACCCAGGCTGAGCCTCAGGGACAGTGTCCAAGAAAACCAGACCCCTAAAAGACTTGACTTTGTAATAGTCTTGAACTATTTGTTTCAACTCCTTATTCACTCAACTGACTCACCTGCTTCTGATGATCTTGGCTTCTGAAACTTCAAATAATTTCTCTTTTTTTTTCTTGAATAATTTCTTTTATCTGGTTTTGCCTCATACCTCAGTCCTGAAAACTGATTTCATCTTCTCTTGCTCTGAGTTCTGGATTCTTTCCTTGACAGCAAGTTGCATTGTGAATTCAGGTAAATGCTTCAACAAGGTTTCAACACAGTCCCAAAGATGTTACCCAAGGTGCAGGCCCTTAGGTCCACCATTGCTGCTAACTCACCTGCAGATTCAGGGATGAAACCAACCCAAGCCAGGATTGGTGGGGCTCCACTCTGGAGGGGGGAACTTGAAAGAAAGACAGGTCTAGGGAATGAAAGGTTGGTCTCTGAAAGAATCCTGGTCCTGTGGAAGGGATCAGTGCTGAGCAATCATAGAGAAAATAAAAGGAGATGAAGTTGAGGTATGCAAGGACATCCTTGAATTGTTTCTGGGAATGGCAGATTCTCCCATAAAAGAGGCAGAGCAAAACAGAAGCCCTCTAATTCCGTTTGGATCTTACACTCTGTGATAAAGCCTACAAATCCAAGCTTCATCCAGAGTGAGTTGGATCATATGATCCAGCAGTTCCACTTCTGTGTATACACTCCAAAGAATTAAAAGCAGGGATTCAAACAGGTATTTCTACACCCATGTTTATTGTATTATTCACAATTGTCAAAATGTAAAAGCAACCCAGTGTCCATCCACAGATGAATGGATAATCAAAAGGTAGTACACAAGCATACAATGGAGTACTATTCAGTCTTAAAAAGGAAATTCTGATGCATGCAACCACATGGATGAATTTTAAAGATAGTATTCTAAGTGAGATAAGCCAGTTACAGAAAAAAAATATATACTATATGATTCCACTTATATGAGATACCTAGAATGGTCACATTCATAGAGACAGAAAATAGAATGGTGGTTACCAGGTGCCACAGTGGAGCGAGGAGGGAAGTTGGAAGTTCTTGTTTAATGGGTACAGAGTTCCAGCTGGAGAAGGATGGTGTTGATGGTTGCACAGCATTGGGATTGTACTGTGTTACTGAGCCATATGCTTACAAATGGTTAAAATCATCAATTTTATGTTACGTAAATTTTAACACAATATTTTCAAAAAGAAAAGAGAAAGAAAATAAATGCATTGGGACTGGGTGGGTGTGGGTGTGGGAGTGAGTGACAGGGATGTTCACATCTGCCCTGTCTCCTAAAGGAAACGGTCATCCCTGAGAGTATAGATGAAGGCTCACCTTGAACCTAGATGTGAGGGGTAAAAGAAGACAGAGGAAAGTGAGCAGGGCTCAATGCTCCATAAATATTGGCTCAAAAGGCCAGCAATAAGTGAATTAGTTTTGCAAATAATCTTAAGTTGTTGCACTGATAGAGAACCCTGTCTGATTTGTTCAAATGTCTGCTAACATGCTTTCCACAAACACACAGACAGACATTACATGGGTGTTGCTCCTGGCATGCTTGGGTAATCCTATGACTTCTTGAGCCATGGGAATCTGCACTCACTATGTCCTTGGCTCATTTAGCCTTGTTCTTAGGGCTACTTTATTGATTGCCCTCAGGTATCATATGAGTGAGTGAGTGAGTGAGTGGGCCGGTCAATGGGAGAAGCAGCACCACAAGCAATCAAGTGCTGCCGGTGTTGATAGAAGCTCGTAGGATTCAGTTCCAGAGCTTCCTTAGCTTGTATTCAGTGGTCTCCAGATAGGAGTGCAGCAGCATAGATCTTTGGCCTCCAAATTTAGCCATATCTGCTCTTCAGCTTTGGTTTTGGTCTCAGCCTTTAAGAGGCCAAATAGCTGGACACCCAACTGTAGTGTCACTCCTGACATCTCTGAAATTACATATGATCAACGATCATGAGATTGCATAAGTTACCCTCATGTCTAATCGATGTAACATCAGTAACAAAAACAGGGCATGTCACTTACAGCTGTTGTTTTTGTTAGAATTTTCACTTTCAAATATGGGTAAGCATTTTAGATGTAAGTAGGATTCAAATTTCCTTGTATGCTTTAGTTTTTGAGATTCTATCAGTTTAAGTATAAATATATAGTTATGAATTTGGAGTAAAATGCTGCAATAATTAATGTTGATTGTGAACAACACATTCATTTAAAAAATAATTAAAGATTTTTCAAATAGCTAAATAGAGAAATATTCAGTTTATGAGCTTTTGTCAACACAATTGCATCATTATCATTGACTAAATTATGAAGCACAGGATTTAAAAGGAACAGAATCTTCACCTTAACATCACCATCAAAAAAATATCGGAAGTTGGACATCTTGGTTGCCATGCAGTAGACCAGTTGCATGTACCAGCAAAGTTATCCCAAAAGACCTTGTTCTTCCACTCATTTTAGTTCAAAGTAAAGATCTGTTCATAGCTCAAAAATGCAGTTCAGTGACCACACGTGCTACTCAGAAGTGGCAGTGCTGAGAAATGATCATCCCCACACTAGGTCAAACTCTTAAATTTTGAAAGCAGAAAATTTAAACAATTAAAAATGCTATAATAGTTCAGATTTTCTTATTCTCAGATATTCATTCTGTGAAGGTAAGGGTGACCAGCATACTCTGTTTGCCTGCAACTGAGGGTATTCCTAAACTCAGGACTTGATCAAATCTGGCAAGTCTGGGGCACATAGGAACAAGTTGGTCATTGTAATGATCATGTTATATTCAGCCTCAGCCTTGGATTTGACTTTATGTTGGCTTTAACATTTGGCCAAATATCTGTATTTAGTGCATTTCTGCCACTAAAATCTTGCAGTGTTTGGTATGCACACACCAACTAACACAACACTGATCACTTCTCAGCATAGGAGAAGCTAGGAGACCAGGTCTGGAGGGAAAGTGGAGGGCTCTTCAGTGATCCATGAGACTGGGTGTGGTGGAGCCAACTCATGGACTGACCCCAAATCCCAGGGCTCCAGGAATGAGCCCTGACATCCACGTTCTTCCCCAACTTCAGCACTCTACTCTCCTTATGATTCCCAGTGTTGATTTTCCTACAGGACAAGGAATCTGCCTAGGTTTTTACTTCTTAGCCTGCCTGCTACTCTAGTTTTTATTTGTCATGCACTGTTCCTCACCTGAGTCCTTTAAATAAATGTTTTTGTTAGTTGAAGATAAGTCAATGCCTTGCTTTAGAGTTTGTAAACATATTGCCTGGATTAATGAGCCAGGACCAGTTCTCTGCTTTCACAGTGTGCTGGAACACAGTGCAACAGTTCAACAGGTGTGTTACTGTGCCTGAAATGGCTTCTTATATACAAAGTTATTTGGTTGAAACTCAATCTTCAATTTGAAGGAAAAAAAAAAAAAAGCTGGTCAAATGTCCAATAAGATGACTAGTCTATATTTGGGGGATTTAAAAAGATTTCTCTTTCTAAAAAGGAAGAGAAGGATGATGATATAATAATGATAAATAGCTAACATTTATTATGATAATGTTCTGGGAGCTTTACTTGGATTAATTTACTTAATCTTCATGGCAACTCTGTCAGTTAAGTACTGTACTGTTATTGTTAGACTATAGGACTGTAACTAGTACTGTTATTGGGGAGGAAACTGAGACCACAGTCACAAAGCTAGCAATTGGTAGAGTCATGCTTCAAACCCAGATATCCAAGCTCCATTACACTCTTGTAATTTCATGATAAATAGAATATGGTCTTTAATAATTCAATGGCACAATTTTATAGCTATGATGTGAAAGAATATTTTTCTAATTGTAAATTTAAACTTAATTTTTCCTTAGAGAACTAATTTTACTCCCCCAAGACATTCCAAATAAAAATTACACATGATCCTACAACGAATTTTGAGAAGTTGTCTGAGATTCAGCAACTAGCTTTTTATGATTTGAACCAATGCCAATGTTTTCTTGGTGGTCAAGAAATATATAACCCATTTTATACAGTTGGGTGGGGTGAGATAAGAGCAAAGGCAGGGAGGTATGGAAGAGGAAGCCAAAAAGCCTGAGGCTATTTGCTAAGAACATTGTTTCATCTAAAAGAAAATATCATGATCATATTTTTAAATGACTCTGCACCCATCTTATACTAATGAATCAAAACTCGCCATTTGAATTTTAGGCACAGATCAATCTCATAAGCAGTCACCCTCAAAACCATCTGCCCATCATTCTAGACATAAAGATCCTTGATATAATACAAAATACGGGATGATCTCTCAGATCCTTTCTGCACTAGAATTTTATGATTCTAAATCAGGCTGCTTTACTGATTGTCTATATCCTCTATGGCCCAAAACAGCAAAGAGAGGCAAGTATCCAAGGGGCTGTTCTCTATCCTGGTTGGGGTAATATCTAGCCTACAAAATGCTATTATTGGTCACAAAAATAGATCAGAATGACTTAGCACTGTGAACATTAATATTAATATCTCTGGCTGTATTAGAACTTGTTTGATATATACAAAGCACTCCCATGGAATCATTCAAAGCTCATAACAACCCTGAGAGGTAGGAGTTATTACCTCCAGCTCATAAGTAAAGAAGGGGGAAATGGAAATGCCAAAGGGTCTCTTTCAGAGTCATTTTGATTGCAAATCTAGCATACTTGGCACCA
This sequence comes from Camelus ferus, assembly GCF_009834535.1. Taxonomy (NCBI): domain Eukaryota; kingdom Metazoa; phylum Chordata; class Mammalia; order Artiodactyla; family Camelidae; genus Camelus; species Camelus ferus. Next base: position 64,318,331 of record NC_045696.1, read on the forward strand.
TACATAGACTGATCATTAGATATGCACAATTAAAAAAAGAACAGACTCATTAATATTTGTGATACTAGAGGAGGACATCAAAAGAAAGAACCAACACTGAGGCATAAAGCTCATTTCAAAAATGACAAAACAGTATCCAAAAAATCCTGCTATTAATTCCTGTTGCTAAGACTCTTTACCTCTCATAAGGACATAAATAAAAATCCCAAGGCTTTGGGAATCTAAGCCAGATCAGATATGTTTTTATTCTCTCTCTCTCTCTTTTTATATATATACATGTTTACTTTAATTTTAAGGTAGGCAGAACACCTGCATACAGAATTATATATAAACGAATGGTGCCCCTGTTCAGTACTATTAAAAATTGAGGTGCTTTGTGAATGGAGTGTGCTTTATGGAAATATTCATGCTAATGGAATTGATTCAACCAAAGCCATGCATTGTCAAGAATTATATCCATATTATTTATTAAAGAAAAAAATCCATTTGCTAAAAATGTAGAAAGCAGCTATCCATTTTTCCATATGCCTAGATAACTATTGCCAGGGGTGTCTCATCATGTTGACTTCCATCCTGTACACAAAACACATACTAAAATTGAAAATTCACAGAGCAAATAAATATTCGTTGTCATGTTTACATTTGGGAGGTAAAAGTCTACAATTTGGTCTAGATAGGAAGATTGATGTGGAAATAACATCACTAATAGAAATGGAAATTTCCCAACCTAACTCATTTTTCTCTTCTAAATCTATCACCAGACTGGAGTGACTCGTTGGTCTTGTCTGAATTTGAAACTCTGGCTGCACCAGTCATATATTTGCCCTGGGGTTAAATAGGTGCTTTAACTCCAATTGAAAATCACCAGAAACCAAATAAAAAGTAGTTAAAAACAGGATTCACCTTGTTTCTTCACATTTATGTATTGATACTTATATATTTTTCTTTATATAACCATCCCGGTTTTGTTTGCTTGTTTGTTATTTTGATTATACTTATTCAAATTTCTTTAGTCTCATATATTTGAACAAAATGCTATTCAAAAATAGTATTCTCAGTTCCTGAGAAAAATATTAAGTTATGCCAACATTAGCCACCACATGATCATTTTCTTTACTGTGACTAGGAACGTAAGAGATTCCAAAATATGTCATAGCATGAAAAATGAACCCATTACTTCCATGTCTGGGGTGGCCTTTATTTGGCTGGACATACGATTGTGAACTTCCCCATAGTTCCCGTGACTGATGCTAACTCACTAAATTGTAAATTCAAGATTTTCATTTTTGTGTGCGTATTGGAAATTATTGTAGTTGAGGAAAATATTTTTCCTTCGATTACTCATAACTATGATACTTCTATTGGAAAAACTCAGACAATATTTTCAAGGACATAAAAATCCATTACAGCCACAAAACCATGATATCTAAAATTTACCCTTGAAACTGATGGTCATAGTTTTTTGTCTTTTTGGGAAAAAAGATTTTTCCATTTAGGAGTAAAAGACATCCATGAATCATGTTTCAATCACATCCATTAAGAGAGAGATTATAAAGGTGGCAAGTGAAAAAAATGCAGCATAACTCACCGTAGTATTAGATACTCTATTCTCAGCAACACTGATGCTCTTTTTCCTGGAACTTCTGTCTTTTGGACCATAGTACCACTGATCTGATTTTCTAGAGTCTGCTCTTTCCTTTCCCATTTTCTATTTCTTTCTTTTTATTTTTCTTTCTGACAGACTTCTTCAACTTTATCCCACAATCCTCCGTTGAATCATTTATTTCTGCTCTCCGTTCTTCATTTTCTACAATCCCTCTTGGTAGAACTTTTATGCTCAGTGTATCCTTTTCTTGGAGCCCCTTTTTCTTCTCCTGAATTTGGTCAACCTTTTCCATCTCCTTTGCTTCTCCTTTCAAGCCTCTAAACATTGTCACTCTGTAAAAGCCTTAACTATTTGCTCTGTTTATTTGTTTAAAACATGTCACTATTTGCTTTGTCTAAATATTCTAAGAATTTAAAACAGAAACCAGCCCTCTTTTCTCTAGCCACTTTCTCTCTGTATGTGGTCTTATTTACTTTCATAGCTTTAAATACCATTTATCCACAGTTGACTTCAGCCTTTTATGACACATTATACAAAGTAGCCCTCCTTATGTACCACTATCTACCCCATTGCTCTCTACTGCTTTTCTCTCCTGTATTTTCTTCCTTATTCTTATTATGATATAATGTGATTCTAGTATATTGTCTAGACTATAGTATAGTACACATTATATAAGCTCCTCACTAGAATGATCTTTGTCTATTTTGTTAAATGTTTAAACTCTGGTGCCCAGAAGGGTATTTGTTACCATGCTCCATCAATATTTTTTTAAGGAATAAATATCTCTGAGAATAGGACCTCAGCTTTTAAAATGTTTTCTTCTATTCTTTAAACTCTTTCTGTTTCCTCTGAGCTCCCCTTTTCTGTGGATTATTTACAGGTAAATAGAGGCTCTTCTCTAGTACCTAGATAACCTTGGTGGTTCATATAATAAGAAGAATCTAAAACACAGGTGGAGAACGATAAGCATGGGAGAACTTAGTGCACAGCAGGCTTCAGTGTAGGGCAATCGGGCAAGGTCTAGCCATTTTGTTGGGGGTCCCAAATGGCAGTATCTGCGGTCTTTTCTATTAGGCTAGTCCCTTAACCAATAGAACAATTCTTCCTTCCTCCCTTCCTCCCTTCCTCCCTTCCTCCCTTCCTTTCACTCTTTCTCTCTTTCTTTCTCTTTTTCTTTCTTTCTTTCTTCCTTCCTTTCTTTCTTCCTTTCTTCCTTTCTTTCTTTCTTTCTTTCTTTCTTTCTTCCTTTCTTTCTTTCTTCCTTTCTGTTTGCAGATCTAAGCAGGGTTGCTATTTAGCATATATTTAATAATATGATCCTAGCAATTCTTTAAACACTGGTGTACATACCAGAAACCCCAGACCCCTCATTTCACCACGACTTAGCAATTGCAAGTATAGCTGGGGTCCACTAAGTCCACTAAGACCCTGCTCTAGCTCTGCTGCCAGCATCGGTGACTGTGATGTACTTACTGATTGTGAAATATTTTTCATAAGTAGAAACCACCTATCCATCATCTAAGAGCCAAAACACAGAAGGGGAAGGATGCTCACCGTCACTGTTGCCCACTTTCTCTTAATGCCCTGATTTTCAATGTAGGCACCTCACTCTTGTCCTTGGTTGTAAGTGATGTCCCTTAGCCCAGAACCTGGATACTTCATCATCTTCAGAAGGTAAACCTCCAGTCTTCTTCCAAGGAAGGATAAGGGTACTTAGAGTTTGAAATATTCTTTATAAAGACTTGCAACCAATCTTCTTTTGCTAACCCAAATTTGCCCTTCTGTCTTCAGAGTCCTAGTACCTCTCATTCTTGAACTTTCTTAGCGTTCTGCAATGCAAAGAGACCAGTTTCCTGTTTATGTACCTCACCCCTGTGGGTTTAAGTTTCAGCTTTTTCTGCCTTTCTAAGTCAAAAATTCATCCATGCGCCTCCTAGTTTCCCCAAATTTATCTACCTTTCCAGTTCTATCTTTTTTAAGTTTACACTTTAATTTTTTGCCTTTTTTCTCTTTATAAAGTTGGATCAGAAAAGAGTGAATATAGATCGTGTTCATTTCACTACTTTAACTGTGAGTGTGAAAGGAATAAATTTTACCAACTAGATTTTAATTCAGCCAATTGTTGGTCTTTTATATGCAAAATACTACATGGTCAACATCTAAACATGATGATCATGACTCTTTCAGATGAAAAAACGGTGTCTGTACACATGCACACAAGCTTACATTAATGTTAACTCCAAAGGAGAAACAGATTTCTATGTCAGGGAGTAGATAGTTACAAACAAGGAATCAGGGTCTCTGTGAGGGGTTTAGTTGTCAGTTTGATTGTAAATAGATTTCATGGGCTTGAACAAGGAATGGCATATTCTGAATGATTCTTTTGGGGATTGTTTAAGGACATAGAATGTCTGCTGTTCTAAGCAAATTCTGAAATGTCTATTGAATTTGTTTATATTTGTACTATTTATTGCAAGACAGCTGCAATTCCAAACAAAGAGGTATCTGTGTAGCATATATTTGTTAAGTACTTGTTATCTTGTCAATTTTTTTCTGCTCACTGGCTTGCTTTTTAATTTTTAATTTATTTTTAGTAATCATAGATTTTTCTGACTGATTGAGCTAAATCGAACTGACCTAGAAACAAAAATAAAACTTATTATTGGGTTGGGAATTTCACTTACCTAGTTTTAGGAGCATGCTAATTATCCAGAAAAAGTCTTTGAATAGATTTCAAGAATGGTATAAGAATAATTTTGAATATTGGAAACTTTTTTAAAGAACTGGAAAAATTAAAAAATCCAGTAATAGTCTAAAACACAAGGCCGTGTCACAGTTTGAAGAAGCTGATGTCATTTGAAAACTTTAGAAGTGGTACAGACAAAAAAATGTCACATTTTTGGCTAACTAGCATCTTAACACCTCCAGCCCCATGACTGGGGGAATTTCCTGCCTTGTGAATTTTGAAGGGAAGCAAAACCAACCTTCTACTATAAGCCAACAAGACCGTATAGTAATTTTCCCAGCCTCTTTTGCAGCTAGAATATGAACACAAAATCTAGGCTGGCTGATTATGTTCACCCACATGAGAATCTAATCAGGAGCTAGTGATGCAAAGAAGTAGGGCTTGGGGAGAAGCCATTTCACTGGCGGCCGTGGCAGGCTGACCAGGGGCTGTACTCAGTGACCACAGTGAAGATGAGTTCTAGTGTCATCTGTGGTTGTCATGGCAGCACCATCCTAACCAGACTAGCTCCTCCTTTTCTTCTGGCTCTGTTTCTCCAGCTTTCCTGATAACTCCTCAATATATTTTTTTATGAATTTTCTGTGGAAATCAGACAGATTTTGTTTCTCTTGCTTAAAACTGAAAACACTAATATGAAAACACTGCCTACACTCTAACAACACCCTTTAAACCACAAATACATTATTACTGGGGATGATTGGAGTTGATCAGAAAGAACTGGAGTGAGCTATATTAGAAACTGGGCTGAAGAGACATTGGACATGTTGGTCTATGCTCCTCTTCCTTTTTGCCCTTTAGTGTAAACCCCTCTATTTTTGATGATGTCCAAATTTCCTTTGTCTTAGAATATATTGCAGCCTCCACTTAGGGGACATAGTTAAAAGTGCCCTGATAATTTTGTGATCCTGGAATTTGCTGGACATTAGTGAAGCAATATGTCTTTGGCTTCAACGTGGAGAAAGCAGGCAGAATCAGCTAGGATTTTTTTCAGGGTGTGATGCCGAATGTCCACGGAACAATCCATAGATCAAAATGAGACTCCGCAAAACAGCCATCTTCACACTGGCCTTGCCTTGAGGCCGCATCTGTAGGCTTACTCTTTCACCGTGCCTTTGTCCTCAGCTGCTTGCCGTGCGATGTGGACAGCTGTGGAGAGAAAGGGAGAGAGTGGGACGAATCAGGAAGGAGTGTGAAAGGTGTTACCATATGGACAATGGCCTAGATAAAACTCTGTGAAAGCTTGCTCCTTGGAGCTGTGCTTGAGACGCTGAACCGCCTGCTCCCACGATGCTCAGTGGGCACTATGAGGTCAATAAAATTTCCTAAGAATACCCAAGCTAGTTAGGCACTGGTGCCCAGGGAGTTGTCAGCTACTAAATGAGGTCCTTAGAGCTCAGGCTGAAAGGAGAGTCGGTTCGCAACGGCTGACAATGGTGCTAAAAACCAGTAGAGCAATAGATAAACATAAAGAAAACACTTGGCAAAGTCCACTGTATGTTGCTGACATGACTGAAAAAGACTTGGAGCAATGTTATTAGATGTGGTTCGCCATAATCAACTTACTGTCCAATCACTCTGTGTAATGAAAAGAATGTTTAGTGTTCTGGCCAAGTGCATAGACTTTGGAGCCTGGCTCCTGTCTCAGTCCTGGCTTGCCTCCTACTAGCTGTCTGGCCCTGAATAAATCACTGTATGTCTTGGAACCACTTTTCTCATCTACAAAAATGTCCTTAAAAATGATCAGTTCATGGTACTTTTGAAGATTAATGAAAGAATATTTGTAAGTCACAGTACACATGCCTGACACATAGTAAGGGTACACTACTTTTTCATTCTTATTTTTTATTGAAGTGTAGTTGACTTACAACATTAGTTTCAGGAGTAAGTCTACACTAAATTACAGCCATCACTGTTATGATGGACAGGCTCAAGGCTGGGCCCAGTTCTACAGCACCTTCTACTGGGCTGCTCTCTGCCTGGCTCTGTCCATGAGTCAGCTACAGGGATGTGCCACTCCTTTTGCTTTGTGTTTTGGCAGGGACTTCCCTTTACTATTTGGCTCTAACCTTCGCCACTGGGACACGTGCTTCCTTCATTATTAAACGTGTCCAGTCCCAGATGGCCAGTTTCCATGCCTACATGAACTAGATTTTGTGTTGTAACAGTCCGCATTCTTGGAAACAACAAACTAAAATGTGTTGTTTTCTCACTCTGCCTTAGTGGCAGCCCTTGACCTGTTTAGTTTCTCATAAATGCCACCCGGCCCATGGTGGCAAAGCCAGAGAACCAGGAGAGGTCCAGCCTGGATGGGTTTTAGGTACTTTCTCTCCACCAGCATGGAAGGCTGCAAATTGCCCTCTTTGCTTCTGCCCTATTAACCCCACCATTAACTCAAGCATCGTAAAACTTCTAGTTTGTAAGGTACACTGCAAATGTCAGCTGATATGCAAATCAACTGTCTGGTTTACTCTCTACTGCTTTTTTTTTTTGATGTCACCTCCAACCGACCCCAAACTTGGCATCTTTGGCTCCTTTGGGTTTGTTTTCTCTAACACTTAGCTCTCTGACTCCTTGTATTGACTCCATCTTGGCTCACTCTCCTGGCCCCAGAATTTCTATTAGGTAAAAAAAAAATCCCTGTTCTAGCTTCACAGGAAACATAATCCCTGCCTTAAGCCACTCTTTAGGTGGGCATGTGGCTGTAAAGCAGACCATTCCAGGAATCAGCTTATATGGATTCAAGTCCTATATTTTGCACTTTCCAGCTCTATGACCTTGGCCATGTGGCTTAATCCATTTGAGTCTCCATATTTCCTCTGAAAGTTGGTGTTGATATTGCTAAAGCTCTAACATGAGGATCAAATGAGATACATAAACTGAAAAAGTGCTTTGTAAACTCCAAGGGAATTGTTATCTATTCAACAGTAAAATAAAAAATGGCTTTTAAAAAAGGGTCAGAAGATAATAAGAAAAGCTATAATCTCCCTTGTCCAAATAAAGACCTATTTTTTCTTAAAATACATTTCTTGAGTTGGACTTTAATGCCAGACTCTTAAAGCAAATAGAAGCAACAATCTCTAGGCTCAGAAAAAGAATTTGTGCCACTTTTGTTCTTTGGCATTATTTATGATGAGCTTTCCAGCTTCTAGGACTTGAATGTTTCTTAACATGAAAATTGTAAATCTTTGAAAATTAGACTTTGACTATTTCTGCATATAAAACACATTTATTATTTTAATTAAGAAAACATGTTTATACATAAGTCTTTCTTTGGTCATGTCCCTGATGACACAAAGCGGAGAGCTGTTCACTTCCTTGAGCTGGGGTAACGGGCAAGTGTAGTTTCCCATGAAATGAGAGATTGCTTGGCCTTGGTAAAAAGTGACAGAGTGGGTCACCTCATGCCAGGCAAATTTATGCCAGAGCTGAATCAAAGACATAGTTTTCCATCTGCAAGGGGGGATGCTTGACAGGTGCGGAGCAACTTCTGTTCATTCAGGACTGCATCTGACGTCTGGATTGCCAGAGAAGGACCTGTGATCACATTCACAAAGTGCTTAGTTCCTTCTGGAACTAAAAAGAGAGAGATTTTAGTATTAATAGCTGAGTTCTCTAGAAGACATACTTCTTCTCAAAGACTAAGGAAAGCATTGATTCAACTGAGAATCAAAATGTTTTCTAATTATCCTATTTGACAGGAAAACAGAGAACAATTAAGGGATTGATCCAGTTACACGGTATGCACACTCCCACCAGTTCCATAGCTAACTTGACATTTGCTGCTCAGTCCCAGAGCCTTTGTTGTCTCCAAAACCCTTTTACACATCTCTTCAGGCAATTTGATTTATCATAAATTGTACTGTTGCCAACATTTCCCTGAACATTTGCCTTTTTTTCCACTATGAAATTAACTCAGACGTAACAAACGCACGCTTGAGCCAGCGCTGCTCTGTATGTGTGTGTGTGTAGACTAAGAAGTGAGTCTGTCACTCTGGGATGTCATCTCCATGCACTTGTGGGGCATTCTGTGTATCCTCAATCGGGACAACAGAGAACAGGGTGTGGGATACTTTGGTCACAGGTTTCAGAGGCTTCAGAGGGCTGGCCAATCAGCTCTATCTCCCATGCCCACCCCATCAATTGATGGTAGCTGCTGGAAGGTTATGATGGGGACTTTGAGATTAGGTCCAGACTCAGCAGAAAAAAGTGTTGTGATATATTAGCAATGCCAGCTGTGGGCACAGGAAGAAGAAAAGTGGCACCTGTATCATGTATGTATCTTCCCAGTGAGTGCTCGGGGACTTGAGTGTTGCAAACCTGTCTACCAAGAGGAGTAGCATCATAACTCCTTGTGTCAGAGGGCTCAGAGACAGAGGAGGACAGGATTTAAAATGTGGAACATTTATATAGCACTTTGCCCTTTACAAAGAGTTTTCTCCACACGGGGTCTTACTTAATTCCTCCATCTGAGGCAGGTATCAATTTTATTTCCATTTTGCAGCAGAAGAATTATAAGCAAAGAGAATGTAAAATGGTTAGCCCAAGGTCCTACATGAATCAGAAATGGCAAAGTCAGTACCCAAGCCCAGACTTTCTGATTCCCAGCCCTGGGCTGGAGGGTTGTGAATCCATCAAGCGCTAGGTTTCCCCTAGAGTCAAAGGGCGGACCTGAGGGTTTGGATTGGATCTGTGCCATCTCTGAGGAAGCCCTGGAACTCAGCGGAGAAGTGCAGCATGCCTACTCAGATCAAGTATAGATGCCCTCATCCCCTTCTTTCCTCCCAAACAGTTTTCTTTGTGAAAGCATTAGAGCGGCTGTCATTACACAGAGCTAGAAGAGGCCAGGACTTGTCGCTAAATAAAATACAATGTGCTTTATTTGAAATGGCTCTTCCTGCTTCATTGGTAAACTGATGTTAATCCAACTGCTCAGTCTAATTTCTGTAAGCAACATTGATGCATTTTTCACCTGTCTTTTGCAGCATGAAAATGGGGTGGCTGTTTTGGGAAGAATTATCTTCTTCCTTGAGGGCAAAATCCTGAATTCCTTTCTTTGGATTCTTGCCAAAGTTTCTAATTAGGACATTCAAATATACTTATGCAAATGAAGGCATGGTTCACAGAATTTTGATGCTTTGGGGAAGAGTTTGGATAAAATAAACTCCCTCTATGATTTCTCACTAATGCCACCCAAAGTCTTGCTTTTTTTAAATACAAAAGGTGTTAAGAACCTCCTCATCCTCCTAGTTTAGGATCGTATGTTGGAGAATGACAGTAACTTCCATGAGCGATGAGTCAGTGTGCACAGAGATTCTGTCAACATTAGATCTGAGTCTCCAGACAACCTGTGAGATCAATACCATTTTCCTCCTTTTACAGATGAGAAAACCAATGTACGGAGAAGCAAAGGAGTGGCTTGCCCTACTCTGGACTACTGAAGAGCAGTCAAGGCAAAATGAAATCCGAGTATTCTTTTATTCCTTACCTTCTGCTCTTTTCCCTCTAGTACCCTCTTGAGAGAAGTGAATGCACATATGCATATACACGTGCATTGTACTTCCCAGTTGATGAATGCCTTTCATCAAATATTTCAGCTCAAACATTTATTGAATATACTGCTTTAACTCAGATATTTCTTTTCATTTATTATGTGCTGGCCAGGCATAATTCCAAGGACAAGCGATATAAGGTCCTGGCTCTATTATTGTTTATATTATTGATTGGAGGGAGACAACTAGTGAACAAGTAAGCGAACAAGTAAGCAAACAAGTCTGTCAGATAAACTCAAATAGTGATCATTGTTCTCAAGAAACTACAACAGAGTGACATGCTAGGACGTGACCAGCTGGTGGTAGGATGCAGAGCATAGGTGTAAAACATTTGACGGCGTGGAGAGAGAGAATGTCTTTGAAAAAGATGTCGTATGAGCTGAGACCTGGATGGCGAGGAACAAGCAAGGAATGTCAAGGAGATTACTGCAGCCCTGATGTGGGGGAGATACTGACACTGGGCAAGAGAGAGAAGAGAAGGACCACATTGCAACGTAATGAGCAAGCGGAGAGAAGCAGAAGGTACTGAAGACATAGGCAGGGGCTAGATCAAAAGGAGGTTTTTAGGCCACTGTGCCAGGATTATATTCTAACTGCTATGGGATAACTGTGCCAGGTTTTAAGATATTTTGTTTCCCATGGTAATGAGTGAGGTAGGTGTTATTCCCTGTTTTACAAATCAGAAAACATGGAGATGTTTGCAGATTTGCAAAGGCTACTCAACCAAGAAGCAGCAAGATTCCAGTCTTCAGGGTCCTAGTCTAGGCTTATTTCTCTATCTACTGAAGGCGGGACTGGAAATGAGCACACCAAGGAGGAAACAGTGCAGCGACAGGTGACCGTGACTCTTCCGTGAGTGTGACAGAAGAGTTCCCTAGGGCAGACCAGAAACTCCACTAATCCTGGGAAGTCCTACAACTATCTGGGTCCATCTGAAAGGAGATGCTAAATCTCTGGGGGCCCTTGGCTCAGGCTTAAGACAAATATTCTATTGAAGTTACTGCTGAATATTTAGTATTATTGAATTTCTCCTGACGTCTAATTTGCTTGACAGATTGCTTTGCGAAAGTAGCCAGTGAATAAGACTAGGGGATGAGGACCCATCACAATCATCAAGACATAAGCTTTGCGCCCCTTCTCTTTCCACCTTAGCCTCCCACTCCATCTCGCTGATTGATAGATGGTGACCCGTGAATGCATGTGGCTAAGACGGAAATAGTCCTTCCAGCATGTTCTAAAATCTAGCTCATTCATACATCGCTCGTAAGACAACTACAGTCAAACTTTCTCCTCTCCTCATCCTCTCTAAGGCCAATTTCGTGGGATTAGTTAGCCATTCACTCGTTGGGTGTCTGCTGCGCAGTGGCATGGGCTCTCCGTGAGGTGCTGGGAATGCCAGTATCACATGGTCTGGGATTTTAAGGCTCTCACAGCCCAGTGGTCTCATATCTCCCAGGTCTGCCTCCCCTTGTGACAGCTTTGGTCTCCGTTATTCTTTAGCCTTTACTGTTCCCTTTAACCTGGTTCCATCTGTGCAAAAGCATTGCAGGTAAAACAGGAAAGTATGGCTTGGGCTTTGCTCCACCCCACTAAGAATATTACTAGTCACCATTCAGACTTTTTGATCCTCAGAGGCCTCAGGGAAAGGAGACAGATATGGTCCCCTAATTGTCCAATTTCTGTGTGTTAAAGAACGGGCTGTACTTATTTTCTTCCATTATTTTCCCCTAACGGTCCCCATACCTTCACTTTCAAAAATTTTTCCTCCGAAATTGGCTTCCCTCCTCTTTCTCACCTAACCTGCTTCCTAGCACTCGGGGGCTCTTGTCCAGAAGAGGGTGAGATCACCTTTGCACTTAGAATTCCTCTCTTCTTTGCAATTAATTATGATTCATTGGTCTTTTGACTGCTTAGCTTTGTCTCCTGAATGAGAAAGCCAGAGTCCTTGATCCCTCTCCAACAAAATTGATACTGTGGGTATTTTTATTGCATTATGTGGTTTAAGAAAGGACTCAGGAGAAGCTCTTAAAAATGGCTAATAATGGATTCTAGCTGAATGGGAGAAACCCGTGACCAGCGAGGACCGATCGTGACTGTTCCCTTTTCCATGCTTTTGTCATTATGTTTTGCTAATACTCAGACTCAAAAACAGAGGAGTCTACCATAAGAAACTGCTGAAGGGGCATCCCTTTGGGGAATGTGGAGCTGTGAGGTGGGAAATCGGTATTTTTTTTATTACCATTATGTCAGTATTGTTTCATTTTTGTTTTAACTCGTGCATGGATTACTTTGGTAAATACAAAATTTAATAATAGCAATTTAAGAGTAAAAAACAGAAAAACAGAAGAGACACAAATGAACTTATTTACAAAACAGAAACAGATTCACAGACATTAGAAAACAAACTTATGGTTACCAGGAGTGGAAGAGGGTGGGAGAGATAAATTGGGAGCTCAGGATTTGCAGTTACTAACTACTCTGTATAAAATAGATAAACAACAAGTTCATACTTATAGCACAAGGATTATAGTCAATATCTTGTAGTAACCTCTAATGAAAAAGAATATGAGGAATATGAAAAGGAATCTATGTACGTGTATCTATGACTGAAACATATGCTATACACCAGAAACTGACACAACATTGTAAACTGACTATATGTCAATAAAAAGAAAAGAAAAATGGAAGCGACGGATAGACTGCTTGGTAATGGAGATGTTGAAGAGGCAAACTCCAACAGTCAGCTGCACCAGAAAATGCAGATTTTTTGTCCCTGAATGCCTTTGTTTTTAGGCTGTCTCTCCTTTTTCTTAACATGGTTATTTCAGTCCAGTCCAGCAAATGGGCTGGGGAGGCTGGGGGTGTAGGTGGTCAACTTAAGTTTTATGGGGAGCACAGAAGTTTGGAGTAAGACAAAAATCTCACTCAAATTCACTGTGATGCTCATGCTGAAACCCAAGTCTGGGTGCCCAGACAGCAGTGGAAGCCCAACCCCAGGAATGCATGTAGCTGGACAGAGCTATGAGGAAATGCCCACGAGTATTTAGGTCATCTGACGATGGTCCAGCTGTAGCACTGTGGAGTTTTTTGACGGCCTATTGATAATTTAAGAGACTGGCCTTTGTTCTCAAAGTGCCTTTGTGGCCTTGGCATCTATATTTCCGTAGAGACGTGAGTCCAGTAACCTTAGCCATCTATGTGTCAGTGGTCACTCCTTGGCATTGCCAAGGAGTTAGTTACCTGGGCTTTGGATCAGACAAACCTGCATTCAAGTCCCAGCTCTGCCACTGACCAGCTGTGTGGCCTCAGGCATTTTACCTAATCTCTGTAAACCTTGGTTTCCCCAACCATAAAATGATTCTCACAGCCATCTTTACCATGGAGATTTGGGGAATGAAAATGAGATAAGTCATGTCACACGTTCCACTGCAGTGCTTCATAAATGTTAGCACCAAGCACTGGCTTTCCTGTGACCCCAGTCCCTTGGTCCTTCCCATGTCTAGTCCAGTTAGATGGTCCTGACCAGACAGGGCACTCTTCCAACTTTCTCTGCCTCTATTAAACACGTGCTGATTATAACGGTGACCAGAGAGATGATGCGGCCAATATCTGCAGTGGGACGGTCTCATGGAAAGGGCAGCAAATCTCCCTCTGCAGGAAACGTGGTGCTAAGCACTGTAGTACTTCTACAAGCCATCCTGAGCCCTCATACTCACATGGGGAATAGAAATGCTGGTTTTCCTGAATTTGTTAGCCATGAAACCACTTCTGGGATTTATGAGGCTGAAACTCATGCTGCCTGGGAAAGAAAAGCCTGTGTTGTCTTTGAGAGTGTTGATGTTATGCCCCATGGGATTCCCAAGAGGACTGAAAGGGACCAGCTGGCTTCTGAGTGGCAGAATACCTGCAACAACACCCCCGCCCCCCATTACGTTCATACACTGCATGTCCTCCCTTCTCCAGAAGGTCATGGACACATGCATTCACTCCGCATAGGGACCTCTCAACCATGGTTTGCCTTGAAACCATAGAGATCCTGACTTTGTCTGGTTCCATATCTCCTCCTTGTTTTTCCTTCCCAAGTTTGTCAAGCCTCACTGCTGATCACTGCAGGTTTTCCTTAATGACTCAGTGCTTTTGTGGACACGCAATTCTGGAATGTCTCAGCAGCTTTTCCTGCCCCAGTGGGCGGTCTTCCTGCTATTCCACCTTCTCTCTACTCAGGCAGCCAACGTCGGGGGAAGGTGTGTCACCAAAGCTCCTCCTAACTGTCCCAGCCCCGCCCAGAAACAAACCTCATTTCCTTTCATTTCCAGTCTGCCGCACCCTCAGAACATCCCAACAGCAGATATTATTTATGTATGACGTTCCTCATTGATGGGTTTTATATCGTTTTATTCCCTTTGTAAATTAAGTATCTGTTCCCACGTATCTCCAAGTTCTCCAGCTTTCTGGGGTGGCTCTTTTTGTGCCTAGAAATGCCCAACCTCCATTCCGTTTTCTCTGAAAGCCCAGGGCATCCCACCAAAATTCTTACAGTCGGAGGGGTTTTGTTTTTCTCAGCATTCTTGGGATGCTTTCTCTTTTTCATCTCTTTGGATTTCTTCTGCTGAATTCTCGATTCTTCATTTTATCTCACTCTGGCAATCAGCCATCTCCTTTTTATACCACTTTGCCCTGTCATCACAAATTCAAGCTATTGTGTATATCAAATTTTTTACAGAAAATCTGAAGCAACCTAAGATTCTTACAGCAAACACAAAACAGGTCAAGTCAGAAAAGGCTTGACTATACTAAAATGTTTTCTTATTTTCTCACCAGGATATATCTCTACAATGATATTCTAAAATAGTAGCTCACAGGCCAACTATACTCCACAGACATATTTTGTCAGCCAGCACAGTAGTGAAATAAATTTTTAATAAGTTTTCAATATTTTAAAATGAAGAGCTTTTCCCCAGATTTCTGGCTTTTCTTGATATCCTGGAAGATCTAATGGTGCTTGACCTCCACGTATGCATGGCATTGACTGCCTGAACAGAGCAGCCCTGCCCTTGCCCAGGCCCTGCCCTCCACACTACTGTCACTCCTTCCCGCATCAGCTCACGCAGCTGTACGACCAGCGTGGAGTCTGCGTGGCTTGTCAGTTTCACTCTCCATTTCTTTCTCTCCTTTTCCAAGGGCCCAGTCTCCTTCCCTGATAAACCACTCTGGCATCCTTGTCTTTTAGTTTACAGAGCCTGCAATTCTCTTTGAGGCAACCCTAAGCATCTAAAATAGCACTGCCACCCTATCCTTTCACAACCAAAAGAGCCTATTGAGACCTTAAAGACATTTCCCCGATAGAATTGATCCACCCTGATGGAAACTGTGCCACTCTTGTGGAGGCCAGAAAGTAGCTGTGGTCATTTGGTTTATAAAGTGCTCCCAAATCATATGGCTCATAAGCGGCAAAGCCAAGATTCCAATCCAGTCCTAACTAACTCCCAGCTCAGTACCTCCCCACTCCCTCTAATCCACTTGGATGGAGTCCATAAACCAGGAGAGCTTCATTATGGGAGGCGGATTCAGAAAAGAGGTGGAGAAGGAAGCATCTGCCAGCCAGGATTCCTGGGCACTTATGGGCCTCGGATGCTTCTCCCTTTAGCCTGGAAGTAGACGACCTGTCGCTGCTCATTTCTACAAAGACGTAGGCTTTCTCTGGTGACTTTAAATCACAGAACAATTCGAGATGCTGAGGAGCCCCAGAGATCACCTAGTACAACAACCCAATTTTAAAGATGAGAAAAGTGAGATCACTCCTCTTTCTGAGCTCAACATTTATTTTAAACAGAGCATGCTCATTTTGCCTGTATGCAAATTACTGGACAAGGTGCAGTAGGTATTTTGTCATAAATCTTTGAGTAGATAATTTTGAAGATGGATTTGAATAATGGTAGAAAATGCAGCAAAACAGCTTAGATGACAATAACAGAAAGTACACGGGAAACAATTTTATTGTTTGGTGAGCTGTAAAGAAAGCACTTTTCTATCTCTTAAAGTGCTGTCAGGCATTAACTTATTAATCCTCGAAGTAGTGCAGAAATTTTGTTCAGAAACATCTACTCTCCTAAGGCTACTGAAGGCCAAGAAAAAGAAAGAAACAGTATCACTGTGAACATCTAGAGCTGAGAAATAACTAAGCAGATTAACAAAAGAGAGCATGGATGGGTTTAACCCACCTTGGTGGGAGAACAAACAAATGAAACAGAAGAAGACAGCGAAGATCTCGTCTCAGTCTGCACCCACCATGACTTAGAGTTATTCCGAGCCCAGAGCTCTTGAGGAGACTGCAACAGAACTTCTGTCTTTAGCTGTGATGGAGGGCCAGTTGTCTGGCACCCCTATCTAGGGTTTCCAGATTTAGCAAATAAAAATACAGGACACCGAATTAAGCTTGAATTTTAGACAAACCTAAAATAACTTTTAGTTAGAAATATGTCCCAGAAAATTCTTGGGGCATAGTACTACTAAAATATTATCCACTGTTACCTGCAGTTCAGACTTAACTGGGCATCCTGTGCTTTATGTGACTACCCCATTCCCAACCCCAGTCCATCAAGGAACAATACCTGAAACCATGAAATGACTACATGTGACTGGAAGCAGCTCATACCCACGTGACTCCCCAGTGGGTTGGACAACTGGTCTGTACTCTCTTTTTATTGAGATGAGTCAACCAATCACATGCCTGCTTGTCAGAGCAATGGCAAATTACTGTAAAAGATTCTAAATGCTTATTCTTAACCTCTGTACCTACACATTGAGGACTAGGAACAAATACTTGGTCTACTGGCCATGGTCTGTGGCGCATACTTTGAGCAGCATTGAGCAGGAAATGTAGAAGCTCCATCGGCTTCCAGCCCCAGCTCTTGCCAGGTGAGCAGTCTGGTGAAGGTATGCATCTCCCCCAGTCTGATCGCCTCGAAAGTAACAATGACAGTAATTGTGCCTAATGTTGGGTTACTCCATATTCACACTCAAGAACCCCATAAATTTCAGACAATAGCGCTGAAAGAATGCCTCCATGTCCTCCAAAACATCACAGAGACAGAAAGAAAGGAAAATTTAAATATTTGAGTTTATAGAGAAACATCAATGTAGTAGTTACGAGAAAATTCAGAATTTCTTAGAATTCTAACCTAGAACTTGTACAGCACCTATCATACTGCTTGTTAATATTTTCACACTGAAGGCCACATGAGGATGGGGGAGTGGATGAATACCTTAGTCTTTGAGAGCGTAGTGATTTTAAAGATTTAAACTGGCCCCAATTATGGTTTTTTGCATACTTTACATAATTGTTGTTAAGATTCAAAAAATTGTGTGAAATGTTAAGTACTAAGCAGTGTTCATTCCTTCTAGGCCAAATGTTGGCTAGTTAAAATTTGGCTTTTAAAAGAAAAAGATAAATGCCAGTCTTTGCCACTTAATCTGGCACATTTTGTATATAGATGTACAGTCATTTACATACACACACACACACACAGATACAGCCTCTGGACTCGGGACGGTTTCACTTTGGCTCTGCCACTTACTAGTTGTATGACCTTACACAACTTCCTTAACCTTTTGAAGTCTCAGTTTCCCCATCTATAAATAGTGGTAACATTAGTACCTCCCTTATGGAATTAGTGAGGAAGATTAATTGCTCAAGTCATCTGTGCAAAGCATTTAGAACATTGCTTGGGTCTAGAAAGTACTCAAAAATTGTTATCAATTGTTTATTTATAACTAGTAATGACCACAAAAACTGCTTTATATTTATGAAAGGTCCTAGAGGAGCATGTAACTAAAGCGTCAAAATATGTGTAGCAAAATTGCCTACAGGAATGATCATCACTGTTTGTTTGTAATAGCAACAATTAGGAAGAACCTAAAATTCAATATTAGGATTTCTTCAGATAAATCATGTATGTGTGTGTATGCACACACACACACACACACACACACACACACACACACACACACACATATACACGGATGTATAATCAAAATTTAGGATGATGTACATGAGAATAAAACCTTCATCTTAACTTTGGTTTTCTCTGTATAATATTTTCCTCTTTCTCCTTTCTAATTTTTCTACAGTGATCACATGTTACTTGGGTAATACATTTTCTTTAAAGGTGTTAACATTGTGGCTTCTTTTCTTCTCCTGTGGGATCCTTTCTCCCTCTGGCTAGTGGCCCACCATTTCTGTCTCAAAGATGATTCTCCATCTCTCTAGGTCTCAGTTCCTGTCTGCTAACCAAAATCTGCTCCCTGGAAAGGATCTATGAAATGGGTTTTTTTGTTGTTGTTGTTTGTATTTTGTTTTTCAGTCCAGATGTCCAGATCCTGTTAGGGGAATTTGGTGGAAATGCCTAGAGTTTTGTCCAAAAGATGGGACAACAAAGATTGGTCTTATTTGAGTTGTCTAGATGGATAACATTGGGGAGCTGTCAAAATCATAACACAGGAAGAAAGAGAGTGAGTCAAATTAGAAGAAAAGTAAAGGTTTAATCGGAGTAGCAAAGTCAGCCAACTCTTAGGAGAAACACGCTGAAGTGAGGGTCAAATCGAGGGGTTTGGGACCTGTGAATGAGTGCGTCACAGGGAGCCCCTGTTTTGTGATTCTTTGCACAGAATGCAAAGGCAAGCACAAGAGCTTCCAGGAGATTTTCTGCTGGATAATAGGTATGAATGATTGAGACAGAACTGAGATAACTTTCAGTGAACTTTCTCTTTTCCTCATACAAAACCCTTCCATTTATTCATCCAAAGGCATCCACTGCTGGGGAGGAATGATTGATATAATTGTAAGCGAAATGCAAAGAGAGCTGGTGTTCAGGTTTTGAGTCCTGAGAAACGCTCTTGATGCCCGCTTCAGAGGCAATAATTATGAAAGCCAAAGCTTGGAGCTTTATGTTTTAAAGGGGAAAAGAGGTTTTTGTAAATCAAAAGGCAAAGCCCTAAAGGAGCTGGGTACAAAATATATCCACCAACAAAAAACACAGAAAGAGAAGAGAGGAGGCATCTATTTCCTACCACAAGGAGGGCTGGGTTACTGAGGGTCCCTCCCCTGCTAAAAGCACATAAAAGTGTTATATAAATCTTAAACCTTTAAAAATATCTAGCTGGACTTGAAAAAAAGAAAGCACACTTCCCAGCATTCAGAAACAAAGATAGAACCTAAAATCAGACAAATGTCAAAGACAGAATGTATCAGTCAATTAAGAAGATTTTATTCAGACTATTGTAACATCTTATTAATGGAGAACATCCCCCCCACCCCCAACCACCTCTAAAAAGCACGGAAAGCCATCTGGGGATTTACAGAGGCACAGAAACCGAGGAGTTCTTTCTGAATTGCTATGGGGGTCATGAGAAGGGTAGAGCCCTGTCTTATCTGAGTCATTGAGGAAAGAGGGAGATGGGTTTTATCTTGAAATATGCCAGCATCTGCTAGTTTTATGTGGTTAGATGGTTAAGATTAGCCTTTCTCTCTGAGAATAAAGGATGGGGAGGTGGTGGTTTCTTAATTGTCCTTGTTTTCTTGGCGCACAGAGCAAAGGTAAATTTCAACAATATCAGCATTCCCTTTCCAAACAACTCAGGCAATCAGAAACCTCTGATTCAGTGAAGTGGCGTCTAAGAAATCATCTCCAGCCATTGGTGTTGTTCCTGCAATCAGCTGAAATAGTTGTTTAGAGGTGGTGGCAAAGGTCAGTTTTTTTAGGGTCCTGGAGATCAAGCATCCTAAAAGAGGGATGCTTACAATGAAGAGAAGAAGTATTAACATAAAATGTTGTATTAAAGTAAGAGCCAAGAGTTCAATCCCAAGGGTAACTGGTATAGAGGATTATAAGAAGTCAGTGGAGAAAAATCTTTCAGGTCTGCAACACTACTCATTTAGTTTCTTGAAACTCTCAAGCTAGGATGCCCATGCTCTTGGTGACAATGTCTACAATCTTGGTTACCTTTTATATAAGGTCATGCATGACCCCAGCCATCACTGGACTTCCTTTGTGGCCAAGACAGTGGCTTGTTCAGGGAGACATCAGCCCATGCATGATGTGCTACAACATTAAGGTTTAAATCAAGTTCCCAGGGATTCTTCAGATCCTGGAGAAATGGGCCAGCTGCAGGCAACCTAGAGTCTCAAAAGGGACCCAAGTCAAGCTTTAGTCCTTGTCTTTGGTAACACGAAGTCAAGAGGGAGGGAAGGAGAGAAATTGCAAACATTAGCTTAGAGAATTGTAATCAGATATTGAAGGAAAGTGAAAGAATCACAAATTTGGTAAGAATTAGCAGTTCTGGCGATTTGCACACAGTTCACTTGCACGTAGGTACCGAAAACTTGCTTTTCCACCATGGGGGAGATGGATTCATCTTTATCAGACAAGATGACAAGACAGAGTTTACATATCCATTAAGTGCCACAATTTCAAAAAAGATGTTAAAAAAAAAAAACCACTTAAAGACAATAATCAGAGCAAGAATTTGACAACCTGGAAGGCTGTGATATAAACAACGCTGTAACTGAAAACTCTCTGTTGAAACACAAAACTTATCTCCTTAGCCACCCCTCTTTTAACCAACAAAGATGTCAAAGAAAGATTATTCTTGCTTACCAAATAAGACTGGTCTCATTTCTTTGGCTTCATTATTTACACAGGTGCAGCAAGAATAGAAATTTACCATGGAGAGCTTCTTAAGTTTGCTTTGCTAGAAGTTTTCATAAAGGAATCTCAGATTGAAATTTTAAAAGCTCCTTGAGATTAGGAAGTCAAGAATTCACCATCAGATTTTTACCTTTGGTACCTATAAATTTGGGCAAATTCTTCTCTTCTCAAAGTCCCCCAAATATTCTGAGATTCCTAGGCTTTTCTGACTCAGCTGTAAGTCAGAAAAAGTAAATGAGTGAGCCAGGTACCAAACCAGTTTTTCCAAAAGGGCTTTATAAGCATTGATTCTATAATGTCAACCTTAGTTCCTTAAATTTATCTGTACGTATATGATTAAATGAGCATCATTCTCAACTATGATATTCCAGGCAAGGACTTGGCTAAAAAATCAGTATTTTCAATTATACTTGCTAACATGGTGGAAAGATTCTTACGGAATGTACACAAATAACTATACTGGCCATGAAAATAATATACTCAATAACAGTTTCCAAATTCTGGAGGTATCAATTAGGAAGAAAAAAATAACATTTACAAATGTTTCTTTTCAGTTTGCTAAAGCATAGTCTACTAAATTGTTAGATTATTGAGACTGTAAAAGATAAAAGGATTTCTTATATATCCAGAAAATAGATTAAAACATAACAATATTCCAAACAAAAATCATAATCATCTTTTATCACTTCACTGATGTAAAATTCATTCTTGTTCTGCTTGATATCAGTTTGATCTCATGAACCTAATTATTTCTTGACTAAAGTTCTAGAAATCCTAACTCAAGTCCACTGGTATGGTCTCAGAGTTGTGTTCAGTGGTCTGATACCATCAGAAGCCTGGGCTCAGGAGTACCAAGCATAGTCTTTTTCTACAGGTCTCTGAGGAAGTCCTTCTTTGTTGAAAACAAAGCACTCTGGCCTGGAGCTGATTATAAGAGCTTTCCAAGAAGCACCAGAGGAAAATAAAACACTGTCTGTAGAGGACAAGAGACTTGAAATGACTGTGGTTTACTTCTCACTATAATTTTCAAAAGCAAAAAATCTGATGAGTATTCATTTCAAGAATAATCCAACTGACAAGGAAAGTTTGTTGTTTCTGTGGCATGCAAAATAAGATAATAAAATCAATCAAAAATCGGGGCAAAATATCTCTAAACATAATGACTAACCCTATTGTCACAGGAGTGAATGTTACATCTATTTTATAAAAATGGGTGGGTATAATATTTCACAGAGAAAAATATGTTTAGATATAACATACAATAATCCTGAGGCATAATATACAATGGCTATACCAAGTGGATGACCCAGCCTTTAGTTAGAATATACTGAGATTATATTAAGAATATCAAAAACAACGATTCTGTAAGGGGAGAGTGGGTCTTAAACATCTGCACATTAATAAAACTCCATAGGTGAGTATGTGACTCTCCAGTTGAAAACCACTGGCCTGGAAGATGCCCTATTCAAATTAAAGAAATAAAATTGAGATGAAGTTAACGCTTGAAAAAAGCAACGAAAATCATGACTGATAATGTTGTATTGTTGTTGTCTGGTATCTGGGAGAGCAGCACCAGGACTTGATGAAGGGAAACATATCAGGGACAGTGAGGACACTGACAAATCTCTAGGAACTTCCCACACGGAACACAATTTCTGAAATATCCGTATTAATAGCATTCTCCCAAACAAATTTCACCTAGAGAAGGCTAAATATCTCTCCTGATTAGACAACTTTTCTCATGTAACTCAACAATAGTAACATATCAAATAAGCCTAATTATTTCTAGCATCTGTCTTTTTATAAGATGAAGGACCAAATCCTTTGTGATTTTCCAGGGGCCTTCTGTAAAATCTCAAAGACAGTTTTAGGTACAAAAGGATATTAGTTAGAATTCAATTTTGGAAAGGCACACTATCAAAACTATCACCATATTTTAGCTGATTAGGATAGGATCGCAGATCTTACTATAATAAAATTTTAAAAGTTAAAAAAAAAGAGAGATAGGGTCATGGATGACTGAGAAACAACACTTAGCTACCAATTAAGTGACAATAAAATATTTTAAAAGTAAACCTAAGAAGTAGCATGATCGTAAAGAATTTTAATTCTTTCATATGTGAGAAATTTTTGTTTTCTTAAAGAATCAAGGACATAGTAAAGTCATCATAGGCCATAGAGGTTATTCTGGTAAGACACAGAATCTGTGCAATGTAAGTGGATTACACAGAAGCTAAAAAATAATCTTTTACAACCTCTTAGTAAGAGCAGAGCAGTACTCCAGGAAAAGTTCGCTGCAAGAGAAAGAAAACCAAATTCTAGTAATGCATCGATATACTACTTGCTATTACAGCTCTTTTTGAAAATCTTGTAAATAAATTCATCAAACCTTAGCTTTGACCAAGGCAAAGATCTCTTTCCACTAAACTTCTGTTGCTTTCTACAAGCACACACATCCCTTATGGAACAACTTCTCAAGGGGGACAAAAATGAACACTTTCAGTAACAGATTCCAATATATATATATATATAGTCTCTCTGTACCACATAAAAACAAAAGGTAGAAACTACAAGCTTAAAATTATGCTTAGAAATGAATATATCTAAGTATTCCATCTTACACAGAAATGATCTAAGAATCTAACAGCTATCCATTAATTAATTCAATTTCATATCAGTTCAAGATTTTATGTTACCTAAAGATCTTGGAAATTATCTTCAAACTACATGCTACAAAACTAATTGCTGTTGAAATAGTTTGTCAATAATTCAACCTGGCTGAACAGAAATTTTAACTTCGCATAATTTTAAACTCTAGGTAGAAGTGATGCTAGCTTATTTGACCAGTAAACTTGTATAACTTTAGAAAGAAGACATCCAAGTAGAATAAAATCTAGGTGCATATTATACTTAACACTGATAAGCCGGAAAGACAGTTTTTCTATTAAACCAAAAATATTAAACTAGTTTTATTCGCCAAACAGTTCCTCAAATTATGTGAGCTTGATTTCTTAAAACATTTGAGTTAGTTTCTATCAGAATTTTTTTAGCACACTGAACTGTATTGGAAGTTCAACTTCCTCATGGGAAGTTTAAGCATATTCAGTTTATATAAGTAACTACTTGTATTTAAGCTCCTTTAAAAGACTTTATAATCTCATTTATTAATACCATTCAGAGACTGAAAAATATAATGTAATCACACAATGAAAAGTAAAGACAGTTCTGAATTTCAGATATATAAATCTACAGACAAACAGAGATGGAGCACAGAGAGGTCAAATCTTAAATTTCAGCCCCGGGTCAAGAATAAACATAGGCTTACAAAACTCATGATTTCATATCAAAGAGCTATTGTTTTCCCAGAGGATATGAATTCTCAGTTGATTTGAGCTCCACATACACAAATAGACCAACAAACAAAAGAGATTAACAAACTAGATTCTCTTTCACCCAACAACAACAACAGAAGATCTCTATGACTCACCAGTCCATTTATAGAAATTGCCAAATGGTCAGACCGTGAAATCAAGAGGAGCAGTACCGGAATCAAGTGAATCTTCAAAAATAATCAAAATCAAATCCTTATCATGCTGATAGCCAAGAGTCCAGAACACAGGATCAGGAGTCAGACACACCATTAGGTCCCCAGATCACCAGTCAGGCACAGGACACAAAGGTCTCTGAGAGACCCCATTAGGGGGATGGAGTTAACAGGATCTGAAGGTGCCATCCAATCTGAGTCACAGCACGAAGCTATTGAGACAAAATGCACCTGACAGTTAGGGAGATGGTTTTATTCAAGCTGCTGCAATTAGAAGAATATTCACTATTGAGAATTATCTCAAAATAAAAGTTGCCAAGAAGGTGCATTTTATCAAAGGATTCAGCCATGAGTCTTATGAGAATGATGGGGAAAGATGAAGATGGGTCTTATCTGAGAAAATAGAAGAGTTGATGTCCTTTTAGAATTAGCCATCTCTAATTGATCTCTTTACCAATGCCATTTTCCAGAATCACAAGGCTCAGGTGAAGTTCAGCACTGTCAAAGGTAAGCTTGTGAGCTATAGCTCCAAGTTGAATCTGATTTAAATTGTAGTTGCTTGGAACTGGGTTTTTAATGCTCAATATAGAGAAAACAACATGACTTGCATAAAATGGGGAGCTGAAATTGAGAGCCAACTGATACGGCACCATAGGTGCCTTCTTTCTCAGTGAAATGAGAACTACAGTATCTCATGTACTAATCCAGGAAAGCTATAAATAAACTTGTCTATGTTTCGAGCTGTAAGAGGAAAAAGTCTCCTAAGAGTAACCAAAATTCATTAGTTACCAAGTAGAGTCTCAATCTATCCTACCTGCATAGTGTGGAAATCTCCAAACCAAAAAAAAGTAACATGAAAATCTAGACTAAGACAAATGACACCCTGAAGTACCTGGAGAAGAAATACAGACTCCCACAAAGAAACAGCAATAAGAACTCTCTAGTAAAGAAGAGTTTACAATTTTTTTTAATACAGAAGAAAATTTGTTTACCATAAAAGACAGAATCAGCAGACATAACAAGACTTTAAACTAATAGAAAAATAGGAAAAAAATTGTAAAATAATACACTTTAATTATTAAAGAGCTAAATGAAGGAGCATAAACTATAATAAAATATTAGTCCATTACAGAAAATAGACACACTTGGAAATAAAATAACTTCTAAAAATAATAAAAGGCAATTGGGTGCTTAAAAATGATGAATTATTGAAATAACAGATTAAACATAGCTGAAGAGATACATCAGTGAACTGGAAGATGGATCTGAATAAATACCCAAATTGCACCACAATAAGGTTTTTCAAGAGATAAAAAAAACATGATAGACAGTTGTTAAATGTAGAAAATAGAATTTGCAAAAAGGAAACTTAAATAGTCAATAAATTTGAAAAAAGATGACTGTCTATTAGCAATCAGGAAAATGTAAATTAAAATAAGATAGCTTATGACACTAAATTGGAGAGTTAATATCCTTGAGAATGTGAAATTTTATGAGTGTAGAGTAACAGGAACTTTAAACATGGCTGATTGGAGTATAAACTGACACAACTATAGGGAATAATTTGTCAACAACTTACAAGTTAATAGACTTACAGGTTTATATTATCATTTGGCAATTCAACATCTAATAAATATTTTAGACAAATTTTGACACATGTGTATAAGGATATTTGTTGCAATATGTTTGAAATAGTTTTTAAAAATCAGTAACCTAGTTTTGAATCTATGAGATAGGATAAATCAATTGTGGCAATATTTTATTCCAGTATTCATATATACTGTTCAGTAATTCCCTATTTTCCGCTTTCTAGGCACATAGTAGGATTGTACTTCCCTAGCTACTTGCTTCTGCCCAGGGAAAGACTGTAGAAGTGAGAGTGGTCACTTCTAAGGAGGACCTTAAAGGTCAGTGAAGAATTTCCTACTACAAAAGACCATGGAAACATGCAACAAAATGACACCTTTATTAACGCAGGTCCTTGAATGACTATGATGAGCAAAGCCCTCCTGTTGACTTGCTGTGGACAGACAGATAGCATGACTGAGATCTGACATTTGTTGGTTATTTTTCCCTCTAGGAGTAACGTTATTTCCCAAAGAGGAATCTAAGAAGCTAAGCAGGGATTTTGAAAGATTCTTATGACTATGGGTACAAAAACAGATGTTTAAGGACTATAAAGAATTAGGGCCCTGGTAACCACTTCCCAAGATTTAGGTTTGAACCCTCATGGACTACATTCTAAGAAAATTGAAAATAGACCAGCCTTCACAGATGTTGAACCCAATTTTAAAATAACTGAATTTCTGATGCAATTAAAGTGATTTGGGATTACTAGATTTTACAGCCATCCACAAAGCAAATGTAATAATATTCTCTAGAAGAAGAGAGCATAATTCTAGGTTTTAAATTTCTTTCCTATTGTAAGTATGCAACATCTGGCATTCAATCAATGATAAGCAGGCATAAAGGAGATAAGACAATGTTATTTAAAAGCCAAAAGTATCAATGGTCAATAGCAACAGAGCCACAGGGAATCCAGACATTGGATGTATCAGACACAAACTTTAGCATTATTTGAATAATGTGTTCAAGTATATGAGAAAAGGTAGAAAAAATCAGCAAAGAATTGGAAACCTTAAAAAATTGAACATTCTAAAACTGAAAAATTTAATAGCAAATTAGAAAGAGCTGAGGATTCAATTAATTGTTAATAAGTTAGAATAAAATATTCACACAGAAGCTCCAAGAGTCAAAAAGATGAAACATAGAGAAATACGTACAAGGAATACATGGGGCATAGTTTCTTTTTTTTAAGTCTAATATACATGATTTTAGAGTCTCAGAAGAAAAGGAACAAAAATGAGTCAAAGAAACTATCTGAAGAGATAGTGAATGAGAATTTTTGAAAATTGATTTAAAAAAATCAAACCATAGATTAAAAAGCACTAAGAAACCCAACTGGGGTGAATATAATGTATATTAATCGTATATACATTAAAGTAAAGCAGAAAATGAAAGGGAAACCCCAAAATATTTAGAGGGAAAAGAAAGCATCACCATCAAAGGAATTACAACTGACTGGTATTTGACTTCTCAGTAGAAATGATGGAAGCCAGAAAACACAGAACTTTAGAATGAAGACACAAGGCAAACACTGCCTTAACCAAGTGACCAAAGTTAACCTCACTGGTCTTGATATATTGTCCTCCATTTACTATGGAGGAGAGGCACTTCATTTCTGTGGTATTCTTCCTAAAACTCATAACTTGAGTGATGAAAAAAAACCATTAACAAAATCAAACAAACCCAAATTAAGGGACATTTTATAAAATGTCTAACCAGTACTCTTCAGAACTGTGAAAGTCATGAAACACTAGGAAAACTGAGAAACTGTCACAGACCAGGGGAGACAAAGGGAATATAATCACATGCAGTGTTGTACCCTTGACTGGATCCTAGAGCAGGATGAGCTTCATTAGTAAAATAATAACAATTTTTTTAAATCCAAATTAAGCCTGGAGTTTTCTTCATAGTAATAAACCAACATTAATTTCTCAATTTTGAAAAATGTGTCATGGTTACAAAGATACAGTATCGGGGGAAATGCGTGAAGGGCATGTAAGAACTTTCTACACTATCTTTGACATTTTTCTCTAAATCTAAAGTTTTCCAAAAGAAAAAGAAAAACATAAAGGTGTTAACAAATGGAGGGACCCCTAAATTAGGAAGCCCACCAAAGTGTGGGTTCGTGCCACTGACTGTGAAAGAATTCGCACAGCAGAGACAGAGGGACAGAGTGAATAGCTGCTTTATTGTTCAGAAGAGGAAAAGGAAGGAAAGTGCTCAAGGTGGGAGAAGGGGAGAAAAGGCACTCACACAAGGAAGAGGTCCTCGAGTAGGGAGCCATCAGCCAAGATGGGCAGTAGGGACAGCTCCAGCCCGGGTAGTCCACGTGGACTTTTATGAGAGGCTCCCACCATCGCGTCCACCTTCCAGGAGTGATGGAGCCAATCAGTCCTTGTTCGAGTTTTTCAGTCCTTATAGAGACTTTTCCAGTTGTTGTCATGGCAATCATCAGCTGTCATGGCACTGGTGGGCATGTCACTTAGCATACAGCATACATTACAGTGAGACTATAGTGAGGCTCAAGGTCCACTGGTAGTCAAATTCTCCACCATCTTGGACTGGGTTCTAACCAGTTCTTGTTTCTTCTCAGCAGCTCCCTCCTGATACTTAGATAAGAGTAATTGGTTTCTATTTGAGGGAGGGGCAGGGGTATGATCCTGGGGGCAACAGCCTTGGTAACAAGAAGCAAAGTTGCTTTTAACCAGGATGCCTGCAACCTTGTGGACCCAGAATCACCAACCCCTCCAAACCCCCCCCCCCAAAAAAAAACTATCTCCAAAGTTTCTGTTCAGCCATGAAAGTTTTAAAGGGAAATGAGGGAGTAATCTCAGTCAATCATTGAGATAAGTGGTCAGAGACTTCAGCTTTTCTATAAACAAGAGGTGAGGGAGGGGGCACAGTGTCCTGCTCCCTTTCAATGAGATACCACTACACACCAAACTGAATGACTGAGACTAGAAAGACTGACACTTCCAACTGCAGGGTGAGAATGAGGAGCAATGAGAATGTTGAGCAATGAGTCCTCAGATCATGTTAAGGAGTAAATCTGTACAACTGCCTTAGAACGCCATTTAGCAACATTCCTAACAGTTGAAAAGAAGCATACATTTGAAAATACACATACCATTTGACTCAGAAATTCTACCTCTAGGTGAGTATTCAACAGAAAAGTGTGTATACGGACCTCAAAAATCATATATGCTAATGTTCATAGCACCTTTTTAGAAAAAACTTTTAAAAATAATTTTTGCTTTTATTTTGAAGATACTTCTGGTTTTTTCAGCTTTAGTGAGGTCTAATTGACAAATAGGAATTGTATATGTCTAAGATGTGTGACTTGATGTTTTGATATATGTACACTTTGCAAAACGATCGCTGTAATCAAGTTAACTAACATATTCATCCCCTCGCATACTCTTTTTGTTGTTGTTGTTCTAGTGTATAAATCTTTGCCTTTTCTTCTTTAACTTCATATCCATTGAACAACAACTCCCATGACCTGCTCACCCATCCCCTTGGTAACCACCACTCTACTGTATACTTCTATACTCTGAATATTCAAGTGCCTCGTATAAGAAATCATGCAGTGTTTGTCTTTCTGTGACTGAATAATTTCACTTAAGATAATGTCTTCTTGGTTCAACTCCTTGTTGCCATAGTAGCTTTATTTGTAATAACTAGAAACAAAAACTGGAAACAAAACAAAGGTCTATTTACAACAGAGTGAATAAATACACTGTGGTATATTAATTTCATGCAATATTATACTCAATAAAAATAAATGAACTACAGCTATACGCAACAACAACCTGAATAAGTCTCCCACTTGACTTCTGAGTCAGGGAAGCCAGGCACAAATAAATACTTACTATGTGATTCTGCTTATAGAAAGTGTAAAACAAGATTAGTCTAGATAATTGAAAGTTTGGATAATGCGTCTGTGGGTTCTGTGAACTTGGGCAGGGAATTGGTGTGATGTAGAAACCAACGACTGGGTTGAATTTATAGCATTCTTAGTTATGCTTTTTCTCTTAAATGCCAATATCAATCGTAGACACATCTTAAGATGAAAACAAAATTAACAAATAAGATCATGGAACAAGTGTCTAGTTCATTGTGCAACCAAGTCTCGGTCACATAGGATTTAAAAGTTAGAACTTCTTCATATGAGTCCATCTCACACTCATCAAGAGTAATAGATATTTGGATTCAAGGAAAACACTCTGGATATTGTCTTGTGGTTCTCTGGTAGGTGAGTATTATGAACGAGGCCAGGTGTGTGAGAAGCCCCAAGTAACACAATTTGGGGGGAAATTAAAGTTATACATTGCAATCCTGAGAAGAGAAGGCACATTATCCCAAATCCTTCTCCAAAAGCATCAACACCAGCACACATCACAGTTGGCATTTCCCTTTCTGCACCCCAGGAACCATCTTCATCTTGCCCTTCATCCTGTTCAGTGAGTCTTGGTAATGGGAGAAATGAATCTTCTTTTTCATATTAAAGAGGTAGCATTGAGAATGTATCCCAAGACCCTTTGGGGTATCAACTGCTAGTTCTGAAAATTTTGTAAAAATTGATTCATACAAATAAAGTAGCTGCAGTCACTGAATAAAAGTGCTTATAAATCTGTGCTCAGAGATTAGATTCAGAGTCCAAGTTGTCCATGCAGAGGAGCTGACCTAGGACAAAACACAAAGTCTAACCTGGGTTCTAATATCTGAAAAATGATGACCTAGACTTGTTCTAGATTGTTTTGTGTCAATTAACTACGAACCAACAATAAGTCAGAGCAATGAATAAAGATCAAATGTGAATTTAAGTGAGTGGAAGTGGCTTCCCATTGCTTTCCTTGTTTCCCTGGAAGTTCAGTGGCCGGTGTAACCAGTGCAGAATATGAAATCTGCTTGGGGGAGAGGAGCTCAGAGATCTGGCTCTCTCCCTTTGGGCTGAGGGGATCACCTTGGCACTCAAGCCTGTCCAACAATGCATGAGAGCATTTTCCTTCTGCTCAAGCTGTGGAAGGGCAGCACCAGCACTGACGTATACCTTCTAACACATGTGGAAATCCTTGTCCTGCTGCAGTTACATACTTCCTATTCCATCATCAGAGTTCTTACAACAGAACTAGCCCATCTCCCAAAGATAGCCAAAGAGGGGTTGCTTTGGAAGTCCAGTAAGTCCAAAGGACAGCAGCCAGGACCAATCAACTAACGCACATGGCATTTCTTGATATAATAAGTTTCCTTTAGGTACGAAGCACTACTTATTTAAGTGACACATGGTTGGGATTGTTACTTTACCATTAAAGGATCTATTGGGAGGGAAAGTCAACACTTACGGAAGGAAAAGATATAAATACTAAGAATAGAACTTAACTTCCGGGTGGAGATTATAACAGGAAGCTGTCATCTTTATTAGAGATTCCCATGAGACCATTAAACAGGTGGACAGATACTAATAGTCACCACAAAATAGTTATCTTAAAGAAAGTGTACGGAAAATGACTGCTTGGTTCCCGTCATCACTGAAGTTGAAACAAAAAGATTACTGACATTAGGAAATGGATTATTCTTTGTTGTGGAGGGCTGTCCTGTGCACTGTAAGATGTTTAGCAGTATCCCTGGGCTCTACACGTGTGACGCCAGTAGAGACATCCCTTCATCATGACCATAAAAAAATGGCCTCCAAATATTGCCTGAGAATATTCAGAGTGGAGAATGCATAGAAGCCACCCAGAAATACTCTAATTCCGGGCAGGCGGATGGAGCTGTCAAAATGGATGCAGGGAAGAGGGAAACAGGAGAGGCTGGAGCAGAATCCCAGAGCTGAGAAAACCCAGGCAAAATCATTCCCTACTGGAAACCACTGAACTAGAAGAAAAATCCAAGAGAATTAAGGAAGAATTTCTGAGAGTGATGATTCAATCTTAAAAAAAAAAATCAGTGCAAAACAAACATTTCTGACAATGAGTTACTTAGTCTCCAAGGAAACACGGCCCCACCTGGAAAAAGGATGGGAAGATATTAAAGTCCCACTTGGCCCTAACTGGGTTGAGGAGCAGTATTGTCGATGAATGGCTTCCATCTACTAAGACTGGTAGAGCTAAAGCTGTAAGTATTTTTAATAGTTAAACAATATTACAAGTTAAAGAAAGAGCAAATCAGAAGAAGGTAATAACCTTAGAAATAAAGCCTCATCAGGGCTAATCATGATAACGGTCTCCTTTTCGGAAGCGACCTTTTCAATGACAGGACACTTTGGATTAGCTAATTATCATATTTACTGTGGAACTTTCCAATGAAAAGCAAACTGACTGTAGAGATTTTATGATTTACATAAAGACAAGTGACTAGCGAATCACGGATAATCTGCCAAACTCTAATACAACACTTCCGTGCTATTATCTGAGACTGCTTCTTATGGAATTTTTTCACACTAGAAGTTGTATCATCAGTTCAACTCAGTTTAACCATTGATATAAGCCTTGGTTGGGGGGAGAGAGAAAGAAATGTTCAAGATAGTCTCCTTCACCTCCGTGAACTTGTTATCTAGTGATACAGAAACACCCTGAAATAAATTATATTATTTTTAGTCTGAAGGAAACTAATTTAATAAGTTACAAGCAAGGAATAGGAATGAACTTGGGAATCCAAAGAAGGAAGCATCTAATTTCAGCAGACTGAGGTTTGGGGTAGGGAGGACACAGGAGGCTAGAGGATTGGGTGCTTATTAATAAAGATTTGAAACTGAGACTTAAAACTGGTTCAGCAGTCACTGACAGAGGGTGGGCAGTAAATGACAGTATAGGTGGGAGGAACACACGTGGCCAAAAACTGAACAGTCAGGAGGCGTAGGCTCTGTTTATAGAATGATGAGTAAATTCAGTGAACTACGAATGGAGTGTGGAATGTGTGATCGCATGGGCGACCCTGCTAGAAAACCAGATTGGTTAGCCGTAGAGAGCTTTGAATGCCAGGGTAAGGGGTATATGAAGATGATTCAAAACTTCTGCCTTATTACTTTGGATATTTCAGTTTTAAATTATAGATTTCTCTCACTGCTTCTATCTCTAGATGACAGATTATAAATAAAGAGCACATTGTTGCTAAATTAATGTTTTACTCTTTTCAAAAGTATAGATGCATCTGAGATGCCATGACTGGTAGCAGTTCTAAAACTTGTTATCATAACAAAATGGTTTTTCAGTCTTAGTCTTGATGCTGAATTTATATAGCAAACACACTATTTTCACCAGAATTATAAATCCATCTGGAGTGGCTTGGAGGAAGATGGTGGAGATTACAGAGTGACTAAAGTTTTCTGAAAATGTGATTTGGATACTACCATTATGCTTGATTAGTTAAGAGGCCAGTAGGTTAGGAATGAAAGAACAATGTGTTTGTTTATGCTCTATACCCAGGAATGAAGCGGTACATTAGTTAACAAAACTCAAAACATGTGTTTTATGGACACAGAGAATAGCAGAAAGGGGCTCTTTGAAGGTCCCCCTTCTTGAAAATGTCCACTAGATAATAAGATAGAAAAAGCAAATACTTTATATTATTAGACATGTTACATTAAATAAGTAAACATCCTTGTGTTAACCTCTAACCTTTCACCTTCCCAGCAAGTACTGTCCTGTGACGTTAAGAATCAAGGTTATAGCATAGTGTTAATGTCAAAGAGAGACTCACAGTTTTATCAGAAACGTTCCCACTAAGGAGTTCAGCTCTGAAAGCCCTTCTGTCAAGAGAGTTTGACCTCTCCCAAAATAGTCTGAATAATCACTCCTCTAAGAAAACAAAAATGCCTTTGTGAAACGTGTCATAAAAATACAGTTATGTAGATTTCATTATCATTGCCCTTGCTCTGTCTATTAATAGTGTATTTCTGAGATGCTTCATGTACACAAAATCTAGACAGGAGGTTAAGGTCTACTTGAATTACTGAATAGAAAACAGCATGCTACACTAAGGTCACAGTTTTTAAGTGTCTTGACCAAGCCACTTACTGATTTTCATTTAAATATAAAAACATGCCATATTTGTTTATTTTTATCCAAATCTTTCTGTGTCTTCTACTGAAGCATGATTGAAATAGTGTTCCTTACTGAATAATATCGTGTGTCCCACATTCACCAATCTTTTACTCTAATTCTGTGCCTGTATTATATTCTGCCTTGCATGTGAAAGTTTCTACTACAATGCCTAGCTCACAGAAGCTAGTAACATTCTACTAAGAGTAACTTTCTATTTAAATAGGTGACAACTGTATTGAAAATAAGTGAAGTAAATCTCAGTCCAACTTCACCAACTACACAGGACAATCCTCCTAGGTTGGGTCCACTTATCTGTGCTCAGAAAATAAGTTTGTCTTTATTGTGGAAGTATTTCTTAGTCATAATTCCTTTTCCAGCCAACTCCTATTTACCCTAGTGTGTTTATTTGACTAGTAACCTGTGAGATACAAAACGTCCACTTCCAAGAGAAACAGTAGTGTAACAGAAATCCAGTACAGCTCTGTGACCTAGAGGATGTGTTGGAATTCTGAATCTGTTGCTTGCTAATGCCGTGTCCTGAGAAAAGTTACTTAGCTTCTTGGAGTTTTCGTCCCCTAGGTTTATGTAAACTACAGTGACAGTGGTTACCTCATTGTGCTGTTGAAAGGTTAGGAGGGGACGTGTACATAGATCTGGCCCCTGGTAGTAAGAGCTGGTGCTGATGCTGGTGGTGATGTTATCAGGACGTGGCTGTAAGTGAGCTGTAACGAGTCAGCAGTAGTCGGATCTGAATCCAGTACCTGGGAACAGCTGAGGGCAACAGAGAACAGGTGAATGGAGAGCCCTCAGAAGCCATCCCCCTGCAGGTGGATGGAGTTGTCAGGTGGAGGCAGGGAGGGGCAAGAACGGGGAAGCTGGGGCGGAATCCCTGAGATGACATAGGAGTAGGAAGAAAAATCAAATCAATGTCAAGAATGGAGTGGGGTATGGCGCCAGGCAACTGACAAAGACATTAAAAAGAAAATTCTTCCTTAGCAGAAACAGAAACTAGAGAATACAGCAACTCAGAGAACTCAGCAATAATAACACAAACCTCTCACACCGGAGCTTCACAGGTTACATAGCACACATCCGTGCGTTCATGGTGACCCATCACCCAGTGCGTATGATAGCCAATAGTCTCAGCGTTTAGAAAGTAGAGAAATCCGAAAACCCCGATTTATATAAAATTTGTGACCTTGATGTTTTGGAAATCACCTCACTATATTTCTAAACATGTGTTAGAAAAGGGAGGGTATAATTGCCCAGACTTCCAATTGTAGGAAGAGGACTCGCAATACATAGCTGTCACATGTTCTCCTAGAGAGCCTGGAAGTGAAAAGCCCCTTTCCTAGGCAATGCCGCACCGTCAGCACGGTCGCTCATCAATGTCTGAGCAATCGTAAACCCTCCCACTGGCTGGGCCAGCGGCTGGAGCAGGGCCACCAGGCAGTGCCAGAAAGGTTAATTTAGTGTTCTGAGATGTACTTCCCCCAAGGCTAGAAATGCTGACTCCTCAGTGGTTGCTAAGGGGGAGAAATAGCCTCTTCACTGCCAAGCAGGCTTTGTCTGGGAAAATTGAGTTCTTGGTCACCCAGGCATTTTAATGGACTCTATGAATCACTGATCAGCCAAGAAAGAATGTGAAAGGACCCAAGGTCCTAAGTCTGCTGATTGGCTCTTTCAACAAAGACAAACGGAGAGCCAGTCATTCTCAATGAAGCAGGCCACAAACGAGATCCTTCCGGCTAACTCCAGACGCTCCTGTTTCTGTCCCTGGAGGACCATGGAGATAAAAGCTGCTATAAACCACAATTCCTTGCAGACAGCAGAAGAGAGTAGAGGAAACAAGGATGGATTAAATCATCCTATGTCCTTCAAAAAGTCTAAGCCTTGGCTCACAGCAGGTAGGAGCTCCGAGATGACTGGAGCCCTCATTTTGCACAAGCTCCATGGAAACGACTGAGACATAACACAAGTTAGAAATAAAGGAGCTCAGCCTTGGAAAGGGAATTAAAGTTCATTATTCCAGCCACTCGCAAACCATTTGATACATTTGAGGCTGAGAGAAGCAAAGAAAAGAGCCCAAGGTCAGACTGTCTGTTAAAGGCAGAGCCGGAGTTCTCTCCTGTGACTGTGCACCTCCGATGCCGTGTTGAGCGGACCACCTTCCCACGTGGAGGCACACTGGACAAACGCGGAAAGCAGCACCTTCCACAAGCAACGCGAGAGGAGCCAGAACAGAGCTTCTAGATGTTGTGGCTTCACAAACAATACATACTTCAACCAGAACAGGGGCCTTGTATAACAAAAGGACTTTCAACCAAACGGTAAGATTTTTTGCAGTCTCAGGGATTAAAAAAAGCAAAACTCTATCATTTGGTTGCTTAACTGAGACCCAGTTGGAAAGTTAGAGAAGATCCAGTTCTGATCCAGTGTATATTGAGGAGACGTTTGCTGCCAGCAGAGAGGAAATAATGGGGACCTGTTTAGTCTCCTTTCTGAGGAAAAAAGAGGCAAAATATATGAAGCAATGGTCAAGTCATTGACCATCAGGCAACCAAGGACAGTGATACCTGAGAATGCAAAGAAATTAGGTGAACCCTGTAATGGCCCCATTTTACCTCCTGGAGAGAGTTTGCAGGCTGTGGCATGGGTTGGGGAGCCCAAGTGGAACCCATGAACTCCCTGAGCTGGGATTATAAGGAGGCTCAGTCAGGTAGAGTCCATACAACAGAGTATGTACTAAAGAGGTGAGAGCTACAGAGAGAGAAAACTGAAGAGATTTTCAGAGTGTGTCCAGGGAATATTCAGCTAAATGCTGAACAGTGAAAGCATGAGGTGAACAAACAAATGATGGTATATCCATACAACAGCATCCTGCTGAGCAATAAAAAGGAACAAATTTATCAATACATGCAACAGCATGGGTAAATGGGAGTCATACGTGTATCCATTATCCTGATTGTAGTAACGGTTTTATGGAGTGATAAGCAATTGATATATAAACTCAAAACTCATCACTGGAATCATGCAGTATATATTCTTTGGCACCAGGCTTCTTTGTTTCAACATAATGTTTTTTGAGATTTTTCAGAGTTTTTGCAGGAATTCAAGGAGATAACTCCCCTAAGACAATGACAAGAACATGATAGGTATTCAACAAATGGCAGTAGTGTAGAGATTAAAAGAATAGATCCTAGAGTCAGGAGAATTGATTTCGAGGACTAGTTACAGTCACAACACATAACCAATGTTTCGGTAAGCTATTTTGCCTCTCTAAGCCCTAATTTCTCAATTGTAAAATAGAAATGACAGTAATAGTCTCTGCTGCCTCGTAAGATTGATTTGAGAATTAAATGAGAAAATAGATACAAAGTACCTCCTGGCATACCTAGCACATGGTAGATGCTCAATAAATACGGCAAGTTGTATTATTATGCTCTTTCTTGCCCTCTTTCCTCCACCCATCTCCTGCCATCCTCTGCGGGTGACTGCCCACCACTTACATCATTTGTTCTATAAGGTACTCTGGCCTTGGGCGACCCCCTTACTCCACCAATCTCTCACTCTATTCCTCTCCAACAGCCCACACACTCTTTCTAACTTATCCTAAATCACTTCCAAGATGTCATTATTTTCTAAAAGTTCTAATTCTAAGTTTCACCTCTTTAATTACAACCTCATTTCTTCCCACCTCTCCCGTTCTTCAACCCCAGTTTCCCTGCTCTCCATATAGTTTTGCCAGGACTAGTTATAAAGAGGAGGATTTATGACAGCAAGACTGTCGTTTAATGGAAATGGCCCCCAACAACCTCATCAGCTGGTTTTTTTTTGTCTGTTTGTTTTTAAACTATTGATTCCTTAGAATAAGATCTACAGTCTGGTCAAGCACATTTGATGAGTCATGGACCAATCGAGACATCAGCATCCCTAAGTGGGTTTGAAATCCCCGTGGTCCACACAGAAGTATCTGCTAGATTGGGAAAGCATCATTCACTTCCACAGATTTACTCTGTTAGCACTCTGTTGGCAGGAGGAAGAACCTGAACTATTGAATGTAATCAGATCATTTGACATCATGGCATTGACAGCAGGAATCTTGTTGCTTTCATCCTTGGCAGCACATTAAAACCTGAGGGAGTTTTTTTGCCTGTGCCTCTATCCCAAGAATTTCTGATTTAATTGGGTTGGGATGAGGCCTGACCATTAGTGTTTTTTAAATGTTGCCCTGAAGATGTTAATATTCAGTCAGCATTGAGAACAACTGCAGTAGAGGGGAAAAGCAGGTTATTAGAAGGATTTCTTCTATCTAATCCCAATAATGCAATTAGAGGAAACTTACTCTTCAGTGGTGTGCTAGAGCTGGCTTGTAGGGGCTCATGAAAGTTAGTCGTTAAAATTTCACAAATTTTGCTGGCCATTTGGTGTCACATTGGTAGACTGAAAGTGGTCATGTAGGAGCACGTATGCATTGGCAAACACTACAAATCGTGGTGATTTCCCCCCTGACTTGGGCATATACCCCAAAGTGAAATTATTGGTAGATTAGAGCTTAAAATTTTATTGCACATATAAATAACCTTGGAATTTTGTTGAGAGTCTTTACTTAATTTCTCCTTCACCTTGAATCAGGAAATTATATGTGACTAAAGACACTCTCCTTTTAATATTGTTTCTGATGAAAGTTTTTTTCCTGGGACTCGCCATGAAATTCCTCTGCTTCCTCTTCTTTTAAATAGAAATGGCTGCCCAGGGTGAAGTAGATAAATAACTTTGTAAACATGAACAGAGCTGAGGAGAAGGCCCCACTTTCTATGCAAGTCTATTTACTCTCATTTCCTCATTAGTCTGACAGTTTATAGATCTATTGATCTGTTAGACCTATTGGTAGAGTTTTCATGGCTCTCCAGACCCTTCCAGCACTATAAAACAGGAGTTATTGTTTTCCGTGTGTTTTATTGCAAGTGTATAAAAGGAAAAAAAAAAAAAAACAAACAAACTTATCCTGAACAGATATGGCAGCACAGAATTTCAGAGAAGGAAACGGCCTTAGAAGTCACCTAGCCCAAGCTCCTCATTTGGCAAACGGGCCCAGACAGTTTAGGTGACTTATCCACGGTCATACCTCCAGTTAGTGGCCGAGCCAGAACTGTATATAACTCAGGTATCTTAATTTCTAAGCTATTTTACTTCCTCCTATGCCCTTGAACCTCAAAGAGTGGTCAGCTCACCAGCAGCACTGACATTACTTGGGAGTTTGCTAAGGTCTACTCTAGATCTACTGGAAAAGAATCTGTATCTATCTTAACAAGGTTCCAAGGTTATTTGTATGCACATTAAAGTTTAGGAAGCACTAATCCATCCAATAATTCCAAATATAGGTGTTCAGACAAAAGAATTAAAAGTAATATCTCAGAGAGAGATCTGTACACCCATGTTCATAGCAGCAATTTTCACAGTAGCCAAAAGGTGGAAACACCCCAAATATCCATTCATGGATGAGTGGATAAACAAAGCATGATATCTACACACAATGAATCCTATTCCATCTTAAAAAAGAGGGACATTTGGACACATGCTATAATATAAGTGAAACTTGAGGACATTCTGGTGAGTAAAATAAGCCAGTCACAAAAAGACAAAGCCTGTATGACTTATATGAGGTACCTAGAGGCAAATTCATAGAGACAAACAGTGGTTGCCTGGGCCAGAAGGAGAGGGGGTGGTTTAAAGAGGACAGAGTTTCTGTTTTGCAAGATAAAAGAATTCTAGGGATGGGCTGCACAACAATGGGAATGTACTTAACACCACTGAACTGGGCACTTAAGATGGTTAAGATGATAAATTTCATGTTTTGTATGGTTTATCATCATAAAAAAAATATTCACTTAAAAAAAAAGAAGTGCTAATCTGCACAATCTAATTCTGGTTTTTCTGGGAGGTTTGATGCAACAATTGGGGCAGATGTCAAGCAGAGATAAAACCAAGTGGGAAGACAATTGAAATGTGTTGAATAAAAATGTTTTTCATTTCTTTAAATTTATTTTGATTAGGCTTTGTGCAGGACTCAGAATCCTCACAACAAGGTGTTGTGAGGTGGCTTCAGGTGGCTATTTAATCTTCGTGTTTCTACTAGGGTGGCCATCTCATCCTGGTCTGCCTGGGACTCCCACTTTCAACACAAAAAGGCCCAGGTTTCAGGAAACCCCTTTGTCGGAGCAAATCGGGAGCACTGGCCACTCTACTTACAAGTGAATCTTGGAGGTGACGGAGCAACTACGTGGAGCCAAGATTCAAACTCAGTTCTGACTGACTAAAGGACCAAAAGAACTCCAATTAAATGAATAAGAAAAAGAGAGGAGTGACCATAAAACTTCTCTGCCAATGATCTAGGTATGATAAGATCATATTACTGTAATACCACTCTCTAAAGTTTGGGTTTAAACTTAAGGGAAATTTAATGTCATGTCAAACATTCTTAGCTAACTGGCCTCTGTCCCTATTAGAGATGTCATTATGACCATCAATATTCTGGAAAATTTGCAGATGCTGCTCTTGTAAAGCAAAGACAAATTTCTGATTTGTGCCTTGTGTTCAGAATGACTGTAAAGGACAGCAAAGAAACAACAGGCTAAGACCCCAGGCATGGAGTATCATTAGGGCTATAATCAGGATTTGTCCAAAGCCTTTTTAATAAATGACTTTTAATTACTGTAAAAAAAAATTCATTGTAACTGTTAGTAATGTTCAAAATATAGGCTGACGATTGGATGGGCAAAGATGTTTGGATTGCAGTCAGAGAATGACCTGTATTTGATTTTCCCTATATGCATTAGAGGTGGGCCGGGGGAATGAGGAAACCAGAGGAGTGGGGTTCACCTGAGTCCCAATAATCCATCTGAGCTGAGAAATCTCAGACATTCACAGATTAATGATGCTATCAGCTCTGAGGAAACTGTGTCACTGCCCCACGTTGCTTGGTTTGTTTTCATTCCATTTACACATTGAGGTTAACAATAAAACCCTGAAGTGAAAAGAAGAGGATGGAATGTCAGCTTCTGTGAGCCTGTAGAAAGAGAAACCTTAGCCGTTAGAGAGAGCTGCCTTGAACAAAAACAAAGCAGCAGCCTGGAAGACTTTACCCAACACATTCTCCGTGGAGGTCCACTGAAAGTTTCCCTTATCCACTCAAAGACAAATCCTGCAGAAATGAAGGCAGCCAAGTGGGTGATAGAATAGAACTACCCTCAACCTTTTTCTCCTCCAACACCCTTGACAAATGATGTCCACATGCTGGTAAACTCCTGTGACTGCCCCTAAGGCTACTCCAAATTGCCGGTGTGATTTCTGGAAATTCACTCTTGCAAATAGAATGCAAGCGAGTGACAGTGATTTCCCTGAAAGTTATTGTACAACAAAAAAGCCAGCCTCGCTTCCAATCCTAATTCTTTAACAACCAAGTCAAGAATGACTCCTCTCCCACAAAGATCTGATCTGTATCTTCATAGCATTGTCATTCTCAGTAGAAACAACCCAAATGTCCATCAACTGATGAATGAATAAACAAAATATGTTATATCCATGAATGCATAAATGGATGAAGCTCAAAAACGTTAGGCTAAGTGAAAGAAGCCGTACACAAAAGGATATACATTCTATGATTTCATTTATATAAAATGTCAAGCAAAGGCAAATTCAACCCAGATTAGATTAGTGGTTGCCCTGGGGCTGGGGGTGGAAATGGGGTGAAATTGTAAATAGGCGTGAGATTTCTTTTTAGGCTGCTGGGGATGTTCTAAAATTAGATTTTGTTGATGGTTGTGCAACTCTGTAAATATACTAAAATTCAGTGATGTGTATACTTAAAAACAGGAGAATTTTATGCTGTATACATTGTATCTCAACAAATAGCTTTTAAAGAGAAAAAAAATCACTTTGTAAAAAAGGCTCATGACATTTCTCATAACCCATAGAGACTGGCCCTGTGTATGTCTACCAAAATCTCCTGCTTCCAAAGCTGCTCTCTGCCATCTCCTGGCGCAGAAGTTCAGGATTTTAAAAAAAAAAAAAACATGCTCTGCATCTCCTCTTTTGTGGATAGAAGTGTGGCACCATCCCCTGTGGCACACTATCACATTTTTATAAATATAATCAACCCCATTACATTGACAGGATAGCTTAAGTCTAAATAATCTATCCTAGAAGCAGAGAAACCAGCAGGTATTGTGCTGGGCTTTGTCTCAAGAACAAAATTCAGGAAAACACAAAGTAAAATGTGCTGCCATGACTTCTCCTTGTTTTGTATCCCCGGGGCATTTTCCCCACCGAAAAAGAAGGATAGTGATAATGCTTTCTTGGCATTACAGACTGTTTACACTAAAGAATGTTGCGTATGTGTGAAAAGACAATATAAAGGTGATATCTCCTATTGACATTTGATATAAATAATATTGCATTGCAAATGAGTTGAAAACTTAATAAGTTCCTATTACCATATATGGATCTGAAAAAACATGCTAAGCAGAGCAGAGGTTTATAATAACTTTTGCAGTGGTACAGTTCTATGAAACAAAGCTTAGCAGGTCTAAATTTTACTTTGCTAGGTCACATCTCTGAGTACAAATGTTTTAAAAATCTAGCATGTGCAAGTTGGAAGGTACCCAAAATGGCACCTAGCCAATCCCCTTAGTTGAGGGAACTGAGGACTATGATAAGCAGCTTGCTCCAACTCACAGAAGAGGGAAGGGGATTCGGAAGGTAGAGACCAGTTCTCCTGACTCCACAATCTTGTACTCGTTCCGCTGTAACCATCATTCCTAAGATATGCACAAGGAGTTACACGCCGGATGAATGAGACTACAGAGGGTCTTCTCTCTGAGGATACCCCAGATTCAATTAGAAAAAATTAGGTAAAAGTGACAAATTGTTATTCTGTGGACTAAATCCAGCCCACAGACAAGACTGCTTGCTCAATGTGGATTGTTTAAATTTTTATATTGTCAATTTTTTTAAATTTGGAGATTTTCTATATAAATTCAGATTTCCCACTTTTTTGGTCTATTTTTAGAAAATGGGAACTTTGCCAGCACTGAGCCAGCATCTTTATGACAGCAGTCACTGGAAGTGAGTGGTGGTTGCCCTGTTTAGAAGATGCTTCCCTTTTCAGTGTGGATTTTTTTTCTAACACCTGATCTACTTCTTTCATTTTTGTTACCCAGACCCTTGTAAGCATTCGAGTTTGTGACGCTGAGTTAGGGGATCTGGGAATACTGACTGATAGATTATATATGTCAAGGTAGAACTTCTAAGAGATGCGTGGAGCCTTGAGGCTGCCTGAGTTCTTAGTCTCTCTGGTTGGATATAATTTATGCAAAGCACAACCGTTGGGCATACATATGAGCATCAGATTAATTAAGGATCTCCTGAAACTGACTGAGGAATTGGAATTGGTCAGTTTGTTTCAGGGAAAGGGCACTGGATATTCTAGGCTAGGTTTGCTCTCAACATTTGTGGGGCTCAGAGTAAGACTGCAAATACAGGCCCGTGTACTCAATGCCTACATTTTCAGTCATTCCAGGCTTACGCTAACAGACTATTCAACAAAATAAGAATCTATATTCCATTGAAAATGTAACTATATGACATGAAGGTCAGGTTTAAATTGAAAATTCTCAGACACCTTGGAGCTCCAGACCAGAACAAGATAACATACAAGACTCCCCCATAGCCTGTCCCACCTCTTCCCTTCCTGTGTCCATCCTCTACCACAAGGGGCTTCACACACAGATGCATAGACATCCAGCCTTCATACCGAGCTCTGCCCATCACCTTCCCTTCAAGTAACATTTCCTGCCTACTTCTTGGGTCTAGGGAATCTTGCACAGGTGGTGGGCAAGAATCAGTGAGCCTATGGGCCAAATTCAGACCACAACCTGTTTTTGTACGACCTATTAGCTCAGAATGGTTTTTACATTTTTTTAAAGGGTTATAAAAATTACAAAGAAGAATATGTGACAGAGACTCTAAATGGTCTGCAAAGCCCGAAGTATTTACTATCTTGCCCTTTACAGAAAAACTTTGCCTACTCCTCTTCTGAGGTCCCAGGCAGTTTCCTCTTGCTCTGATCTAAGAGCAGTAAGATAACCTCTAAAACTCTCATGGAGCCAATTCAAAGTCTACTTGCCTCCTCCAGAATCTCTCAGTGACGCTGGAACCAGTCCTCTAATACTGCAAATCAAAGAGGATTTGGATGGGGCTGGAGATGGAGGCCACAGGCAAACTAGCATACATAGAACACCTATTCTGAGTGAGGCACTGTGTGCTAAGTTATTTGCAAACATTGTCTTATTCAAGCCTCTCAGGCCATCTCCAGTCAAGAGTAGAAATCTGACAAACCGGGTGGGTATGGAGACATGTAAAATTCTTAATGTTTGCTGAAATTAATGTTATCATCAGCAGCAGCAGTTTAGTTTAATTTGATGATGAGGATGATGGAGAGGAAAATCATTTTAAAAATAAGAACAATTTTCATTAAATATAGACTTGAATCTTTTTTTTTTTTTTTTTTTACCCTTTCCGCAGCAAAGGGATCCGAGAGCTTAGCTGAAGCTCAGAAGTTGGGAGTTCAATAT
Source organism: Camelus ferus (assembly GCF_009834535.1). Taxonomy (NCBI): domain Eukaryota; kingdom Metazoa; phylum Chordata; class Mammalia; order Artiodactyla; family Camelidae; genus Camelus; species Camelus ferus. The sequence continues at coordinate 64,362,787 of NC_045696.1, forward strand.
CCCAGAGACCACAGTGATTAAATTCCACCCTCTGCTTCTCCTCTGTGTCTCTGTAGGGAGAGAGACAGATGGTGTGTCAGGAGAAAGAGGATCATGTGGAGATGAGTCTCTCTGACACTGGCTCAGAGGCAGCTTTATACGAGGCCAGTGGCCTAGAATGGAATCAAATACTGACATTAAAAGAGGAGGCACTGGGGAGTTTCCACATCACGGAGGCCAGCACCTTCCTTTGCAGCCTGCCCGAGGTACTGTGATCTGCTCCTTCCTCACACACATACAGCAGCACTTCCCCAAAGGAAAAGAAGCCCTGCCTTCTCACTGAAAGGCATCATTTCAGATCCCTGAACCGGGCTAAGAACAAAGAAACCTCCAAGCAAGTCACTCATGACCTTTGAGGTTTATCTGATTTTCTTATTCACAGCCATACAGATGGCTTTTATTTTTTGAAAAGCAAAGGCAAAAGCCTCACTGTAATTGAATCAATCAAAGGAGTAGGAGGTTGATTTTTACTGGCTTTCTTCAGTAAGAAATAGCTTTATCTATTGCTAATACAGAAAACCTTGGTTGTAATCTAGTAGAGAATTGGGTGAAAAATTCCAAAATCAGAAAAGTACAGAGAAGAATATAACAATGCCCATATATTCATCACCCAGACTGAATAAGATTTTGTCATAATTGCTTCAGAACTTTTTAAATATAAAATAAATTAATGCTTTTCAAGTTAAATTCCCTTTTTTACCCACATTTCCCCACAGTCCCATTAAAACTGTTACTAATGAATTATATTAATAGTCTTAATGGTGAATTATTACTCCTTAGAGTAAATCTTACTTGCTCAAATGTATGTGTATGTATATGTGTATTTGTGTAGTACGGTGTTAAATTCTGTCTGTATGATATCATTTATGATTTGTGCATTTCTGTTCACTAGTAATATTAGATTATAACTATAGTCTTTAAAATTATTTAGGTAAGTGATCTCCTTTTTCTACTCTCTGAAACAGTTTGCAAATTAAAGTGATTAGTATTCCATTTTAGTTTGGAGAAATTCACCTGTATAACTATCTCATGCTGGTAAGATATTTTTCTTTTTACTATTAATCTAATTTTTAAGGTTTTCAATCTGTTAGTTTTTGGTCAGTTTTTCAATTTATATTTTTCACTACATTCAAATTTTTTAATTTATTGGCGAAGTTGTTCATGGTATCCTTTTGACGAATCTTAAAAATTCAACTATATTGGTAATATTTTCCCTTTCATATTTCTTTTAGTTATTTGTGACTTCTTTCCTTTTCTCAATTAATTTTGCCAGATATGTTTGCTTTATTATTCAAATCATCGTAAGCAGCTCTCTGCAGAAAACTGCCCTTAGCAGAAAAGAAAACTACCCTTTGGTCTTGTCACAGCCTTAAGCCAGGCACCCCCATGCTCTACTCTCTGGCACTAGCACACCTTTCAAATCTTGATCACACAATATCTTGCTTAACCTGTGGGTCCTCTTCATAGATCAAAGAAGTAGAATGGAGAATAAGTAATTAACAGATGACTGGATCTCTAGCTTCCCCTTCCATAATCTCACAAACAAACTTTGTGAACAAGATAGCTTCTAAAGAAAAGATCAGGAGAAGTTGACAAGCCTGCACACAGTGGAGGATGCTGATGACTCTGACTCCCTGTCTCAGTGACTAACTGAGCTTTACGTCCCCTTTCCCATTTAAAACTTTCATGGCTGAGCAGAATTTTCAGAGCTGGTTTTTGAGGGCATTGAGTCCACCATCTCCCCAGGTTGCTGGAATTCTGATTAAAAGCAACTTTCCTTTCTATCAACATTTGTCTCTCCCAAGTATTGATTTTTGTGCAGCAAACAGCCAAACCTGAGTTTGGTAAAATAATCAGCTTTTTACTTTTGATAATTTATTTCTCTTATTGTTATATCACTAATTTTTTATTTTAACCTTTTCCTATATTCTTTGTTTGCTTTGATTTTTTTCTTTTCTAACTCCTTGACTTGAAACCTTATCCCATTTATTTTCATTATTCTTTTCAAATAAAATTATGCTTTTCAAATAAAAGCAGCTACACCCAATTTTATATGTAATTCTTTTGTTCAAAACTAAGTATTTCACATTTTTTATTATGATTACTTCAACTTATGAGTTGTTAAGTGTTGCCTTGTTTTCAAATAAATTTCTTGTTTAAAATGTTTCAACTAATTTCTTACTGGTTGTTTTTGGTAATTGAATGCACTGTTTATCATTTCTTTGGAATCTGTTGGGAGTCCCTTCGTGGCATTGTAGAAGGTCATTTTGGGAGAATGTTTTTTGTGTATGCTTGAAAATAATTTAGATTCTTGTTTGAGGCTAAGTTCTATATAGGTGCTGAATTAAGCTAATTAAATGCATTATTCATATTACTACAATGCTACTATTTTTTTTTTCTCCATGAGCTATCAACTTCTGAAAATGTTGTATGAAAATCTCCCTCTGTGATTATATTAATGTAGTAAATTGCATTGATTGATTTTCTATTGTTAAACTACCCTTGCATTCCTGAAATAAATTCTCATAGGTCATGATTTTTTTAAATTCATTTTGCTAATGATTGGTCTAAGATTTTTGTTTCTATGTTTATAAGGAAGATAAGCCTGTGTATTTCCTTTATTCTAATATCTATGCAATAGAATGAGTTGGAAAATGTTCCCTCTTTTCCAGTTCTCTGGAAGATATTGAGTAGGATTGTTATCCTTTCTTTCATAAATGCTTGGAAGATTTATCAGGGAAACCAGTAGGGCCAATAGTTTTTTTTGTGGGAAGGTTTTTGAAAATGGATTCACTTTTCTTGATACGTATGAGAATTCAGATGTTCTCTTTCTGCTTGAGTTAGTTTTGATAAATTGTATCTTTCAATGAAATTATCAAATTGGCATAAAGTTGTTCATAAAAATATTACCATCTTTTTCATATCTGTAGGATGTATAGCCATGTCCTCACTTTTACTCCTAATATTAGTAACCTGAGTTTTCTCTCTTTTTCTTAGTCTTGCTAGGAGTTTATCATTTGCATTCATTTTTTTTTTTTAAGGAACTTTTGGCTTTTTTTTTCCTCTCATGCATCTGCTTTCTATTTCATTGATTACTACTGTTAACTGTCATTTTCTTCTATTTTCTTTGGCTATGATTCTCTGTTCCTCTTCTAGCTTATTAAGTTAGAAAATTTATTTTCAATCTTCTTTCCTAATGTATGCATTAGGAACCATGAATTTCTCTCTAAACATTGTTTTAACTTAGTCACACAAGTTTTGATATATCCCATTTTCGTTATTACTGATTTTTAAACGTTTTCTAATTTCCATTGAGATTTTTCTGTTTAAAACATGAGTTATTTAAAAGTATATGATGTAATTCCCAAGTGATTGGGAAATATTTTTGTTATTGAGAGATAGCTTAATTCTACTGTTGTCTAAAAGCATACTCTACTTAATTTTAATTTTTTGGAATTTGTTGAGACTTGCTTTATGGCACAACATATGGTTCCTTTTTGGTAAAAGTTTCACGTGCACCTGGAAGAATACTCTGTATTCTTCAGTTAATGGGTGCAGTTTCTACAAATACCAGTTTTGTCAAATTAAATAACCATGTTGTTCAAGTCTTTTCTGTTCTTTCTATCATTATTTTTTAATTTGCATATTCTATTAGTTACTAAGAAAAGTATGTTAAAAGCACCAACTGTAATTGTATGTTTTTTCATTTCTCCCTCTAGTAGTATCAAATTTTCCTTTATGTATTTTGAAATTATTTTATTAGGTTCATACAAATTTTTACTTTTTTCTTGCATTTTCCTGAGTAAAACTTTCAGTACAATGTTAAGTGAAATTGGTAGTAGCAGCATCCCTGTCTTGTTTTGTATCTCAAGGAAAGTTTTTAATATTTTATTTATTTAATTTGATGTTTGCTATATACATTTTATAAAGTACTCTTTGTCAATAAAAGAAGTTCCCTCCTATTCCTTTTATGCTAAGGCTTTTTTTTTTAATCATGAATGGAAGATAAGCTTTATCAAGTAATTTTCTTTATCTCATAAGATCATATTTTTGGTTTTTTCTATTACTTTGGTAAATTATATTACTTGATTTTTAATGTCATATCACCCTTAATACCTAGAATAAACTCTACTTGATTATGATGTATACTTTTCTATATAATGCATAATTTCATTTGCTAGTCTTTTCTTTAAGATTTCTATCCATGTTCTGTACTTTTTATTCTTGGGATTTTTGTCTGTGATCTGTATTTTTTTCTTTCTGGTAATATTATAGTCAGTTTCTTAAATCAACATTATGAATTATGGCCCATAAAGAATTGAGAAGAATGCACCAGTTTTTAAATCTCTAAAAAAAGTTTTGGAGATTGTTTTTTCTTCCTTAAATATTTGGAAAAAATTAATCAAGCACCCGGACCTGGGAGTTTTCTTTCGGTATATGGTTTTAAAATTTGATCCAATTTATCTAATAGATATAGGAGTATTCAGGTATATTATTTGTTTCTTGGTCAGATTTGACAAGTTGCATTTATCAAGAAATTTCTCTATTTCATCTAAATTGTAAAATATTAATACAAATTATTTATAATATTCTTTTATTATCTTTGAAAATATCTTTATTATCTAAAGTGAGGTCCTCTTTTGCATTTATTTTATTGATAATTTTGTATATTCTCTCATTTTTTCTTGATCAGTTTTCTTAGTGGATTATTAATGGTATTAATCTCTGCAAAGAATCAAATTTTGAATCAAATGACTTTCTCTATTATATGTATGTTTTCTCCTTTATTGATTTCTGCTCTTATCTTTAGTACTTTTTTCTTCCACTTCCTTTGGGTTAAATTTGCTATTTTGTTTTCAAGCATCTTAAAATAGAACCTTAGAACATTGATTTTGAGTCTAACTTTCTTTCAAATATATGCATTTAACCCTATAAGCATCCTTATTCCTATTAGCACTGCTTTAGATGTATTTTATAAGATTGTATACAAAGTGTCTTTGTTATCTTTCAGTTAAAATTATGTTCTTATTTCATTTTTATTTCCTCTTTATTATTATTTTAAATTGTTTAAAATTATTTTAAAATGTGCTATGTAATTTCCAAGCAATTGGAGATTTCTTGTTGTCTTTTTTGTGATTGAATTATATTCATTCAACTGTGGGCAGAGAAATTATTGTGAATGATCTCAAATTTTTCAAATTTCTTGAAGTTTGCCTTATGACCTAGAATATAATCAATCTTGGTAAAGGCCAAGTATACTTGAAAAGACTGAGTATGTTGTCATTGTTGTGTGTGGTGTCTATATGTGTCCATTATGTCAGGTTTCCAATTATTTTCAAATTTTCTATACCCTTCCTGAGTGTATCTTTACTTGCTTGTTCCATTATATACTGAGAGAAATATGTTAAAGTTTGCCTTTATGATTATAATTTTATCTAGTTCTTATTTTAATTCTCTCCATTATTGCTCTCTATATTTTAGGGCTATAATATTGGATACATGAAAATTTGAATTGCTATAATATATTGGTTAATTGACTTCTTTAACATTATTAAATGTCTGTCATTGTCTCTTGTAAAGCTTTAGTCCATGAAATCTTCATTTGGCATTAGTATGTTCACGCTACCTTTTTCTGGTTAGTGTATACATGGTATATCTTTTTCCATTTTTAAATTCTGAACCAATCTATGTACTTGTATTTAAAGCATGCATCTTGTAAGTAGTATATTGTTGAGCATTTTTTAATCCACTCTAGCAATATTGTCTTTTAGTTGGCATGTTCAGTCCATTTACATTTAATGTAATTAGTGTTTTAAATTAATCTATTTAATGAAACTAAATACATCAATGTAGTTAAATTTAATTCCACAATTACTCTGTTTTCTATTTGACTCACTTATTTTATGTTCCTTTTTCTATTTCTTATCATTTTTTGATTAATCAAAATGTTTTATTATACCATGATTTCCTCCAATGAGTGCTCATTTATGTATTTCTTTTTTATTTTTTTTAGTAGTTACCCTAGAGATTACTGCATACATCCTTAACTTAGTATAATCTAATACAATTTATCACTTTTAACTGCTTCTCGAGTATTGCTAGAACCTTAGAACATGTTAACTTATTCTTCCTCCTCTTGCCTTTTGCATTATTTTTTTCATAAATTTTAATCCTACATATGCATTTTTAAGCCCCACAGAACATTACTATTTTTGTAAAGTTAATATTCACTTAAATCTGCCCACACATTTTTTCTTTTCATTATTCTCTTTTCCTTTCTATATTTCTGTCCTCTCACTTTATTTCTTCTAGTGGAGACTGCTGATGACAAATTATTTTTTATTTTTCTTTTAAAATGTATTTATCTTTCATTTTGAAGAAAAATTTTGCTGAGTATAAAGTTACAGCTTGTCAATTATTTCCTTTGGGTACATTGTCTTCTAGATGTCACTATTTCTGTTAAGAGGTCATTTGCCAGTATTTTTTTGCTCCTTTAAGGTGATACTTCTCTTTTCTCTGCTACCCTTTAAAATCTATTTTCTTTTTTCTTTTGTTTTCAGCGGTTACACTATGATGTGTGTAGATGTGGGGTTTTTGCTTTTTTTTTAATCCTGTTTAGAGTCTGTAAACTGTGTTCAGTATGTGGATTGGTGTCTTTCATTGGGAAAATTCTTGACATTGTCTATTATCTCTTCAAATATTCTTTTGCCTCATTCTCTCTCCTTTTTTCTTGGAACAGCAATTACATGTAGGTCCTATCTTTTGACTGTGTCCCACATTTTGCTTACGTTCTTTTCTCTATTTTCTACTCTTTTTTCCTCTGTGTTTCAAACAAAGAAATTATTCATCTCTTCATTTACTTTATCCATTTTGCCTCCATTTTATTCTACATAATAATGAATAATGAAGTATTTTGCTTTTAGTTTCAACATCTAGATAACCTATAGGTCTGCTGTTTCTCTTCCTACCTCTGATCCCAAAGCTTGACTTTGAGTTTTGGGTTTTATAGCCTTATACCCTGGTTTGCCTGCTTTATACTTTTTCTTTTAAGTGAATTTTGGTTATTATATATAAAGAAAATATAAAATCTTTGCATCCTTGTATGTTATCTTTCTCCGGAGAAGGTTTAATTTTATCCTGATGGGAAGATACTGTACAAGCAAACGGATCATCATGATTCAATTAAGGTTTGAGATATTTTGAGGTTGTTTCAGGCTTTTCAATAGCCTGTCTATTCTTAGTTTGTATTGACACCTAAGACATAAGCCTTCTGTCATCCTGAGCAAAAGCCTTAGTTATATTCCTGGTCCCCTTCTGCTCAGGAGACCCTTAACTCCTGTTTTTCTCTTTTGGTCTTAGTCAGCTCAGGTTGCCATAAAAAGCACCATAGACCAGGTGGCTAAAACAACAGAAATTTATTTTCTCACTGTGTAAAGTCTAGACGGCTGAGATTAGGATGCCAGCATGGTTGGATTGAAGTGAGTGCTTTCTTCTTGGCTTGCAGATACTTACCTCCTGTTGCAGCCTCACATGGCCTTTCCTCAATGCATCACACAGAAAGAGAGAAAGATTTCTTTCTTCCTCTTCTTATGAGATGACTAATTCCATCATGGTCACCCTGCTCTCTGACCTAATCCAACCCTAATTACCTCTCAAAGGCCCCATCTTCAAATACCATCACATTGGGGGTTAGGACTGTGATTCTGGGGGGACACAAACAGCAAGTCCATAAAGCTGCCCAACCTAGTAAGACTTCCAGAGGCTCTATTAGCATTTTAGCCTTTGAGCAGCTGCTTTGTGTTTGTTTTCTCAGCCTCTTTCCCCCATATGTACAGCTTAGGAATCATCAAATGCCTCAGTGGAAAGTTATGTGCTGGGCTTACTTATCCAAAGTTTGTTTTTCTTCGTTGTCGTGACCCCTCACATCATGGCTACTTCGGTTGCTCCCTGGCACTTTTCAACATCTGTGTTGTGCATTTTATTTTCTTTTATAATTATTTTCAGCAGGAGTTTATTCTGATACAAGCTACTCTTTTACCTATAAGCAGTAGCATACTCTTTGTTTTCTGAATTGCCTGGATGAGAAAGAATACATGCAATGCAAGAAGGCCATTTTTTCCAGGAATAAGATTATATAGCAGAACTCCCCTTGTGTTCTCTAGAAATTCAGATGCAGATGTTATTGATTCTTTTCTGTTTTACTCTTTTTATTTATTTCCAATCTTTATATTAATTTCATTTGGGAACTATTCGATCAGTAAAATTTTACTTGCCCAAACTGTTACTTAACCAAACTTGGGCCCACTAGCTTAAGGTGCAACAAAGTCAATCTACTGACAGCAGATTGTGGTGAAGGAAAGTGCAGCATTTATTGCAGGGCACCAGGCAAGGAGAATGGGCAGCTCATCCTCCAAAGAGCAAAACTCCTCAATGTCTTTCAGGGAAGGGTTTTTAAAGGCAACATTAGGGGTTAGGGTTGTAGGGGTTCTGATCAGTTCATGGACATTCTTCTGATTGATTGGTTGGTGGTGAGGTGGCTATTTTTATAGTTAATGTCTTCAGTCTTCTGGTTCCAGCAGGTCTTGGGTCTACATGCTTGTGGTCAGTATGCAGTTAACTTCTGCCTGGTAGGGGTTTTAGTATCTGCAAAACAACTCAGGGATATGGCTCAGGATATTATCTACAGCCCTTGAGAAATAACTAAAGGTCCTGGACTTCATTTTATGGCTAAACTATTATTATTTTGTCTTGATTGGCTGTTTTCCTTTATTTCTGCATTTTATCACTTCTCTGATAAAATTTTCTCTTTGGAATTCAAGGAAAGCTTAGGAGGCTAAAGCTTTTTTACAAACAAGAAGCGGGGGACACAAGGAAGGGGGTATGTTCCTGGGAAGGCCCCACAGTGTTGTGCTTGGTTTTAGAATTGCATATTTACTCTTTAATTCTATTTTATGGAATGTCATATAGATTAAAAAGGGAATTTGAACAATAAGTTTACACCAAAATTGCAAAGGATGTTTTTGATGCACTCACCTCATGTAGCTATTATGAAGCAAGAGAAAAACTGGAAATAAGCCAGTTGTGCATAGCAAGATCACAGATTTTGAAGTCCGGGTTCTTACTGTACATTAGTATTACCCTGTTTCTGCACAACTAAGGTTCTATGCAAAAATATGTAGATGACAGGTAGATAGATACATAATGTTAAGATAGTTATACACTGAAACATAAAAAAAGACTATTTCACATTTTTACCCCTTACCCCACCAAGAATGGAAATTTACTAAACTTTCAAGATAATGTTTTATTAACCAATTAATTAGCATATTAATTAGATGCCAAACCACTCTTAGAATGTCAGGGTTCTAAAATATATATCCAATCCAACTATGCAGTCTATAAGTAATGAACCGTGCTGTTTTAAAACTGTTAGATGTCAATTTCATGTGTTACTATGCTATTTCTCACTAGACTTCAACAAATTACCGTCACCTCCACAGCATTAAGATAATTTCTTATTGATGATAAGTAGCAAGAGCAAAACTACTTAGCACTTGAGTAGTACTTTACATAGATTAATCCGTACTTGGCAAGTAGTATCTTGTTCTCATTTAACAATTGGGAAAATGGAGGCAAAGAAACATTAACTCTGTAGGGGAGAATTAGCAGCAGTAGCTTAAAGAAGAAGTTTGTAGATAAAACAGAAACAGACTCACAGACATAGTAAACAAACTAATGGTTACCAAGGGGAAAGGGGCTGGGAAGGGGTAAATTGGGAGTTTGAGATTTGTAGATACTGACTGCTATATATAAAATAGATTTAAAAACAAATGTCTTCTGTATAGCACAAGGAACTATATTCAATATCTTGTAGTAACCTATAAGGAAAAGAATATGAAAATGAATGTATGTATGTATATGACTGAAATACTATGCTGTGCACCAGAAATTGATACACTGTAACTGACTATACTTCAATTAAAAAAAGAGAAAAAAAGGAAGAAATTTGCCTGGATAATCATCCCACTCTTGGATGTACTTCCTAGGCCAAAACTAAATCAAATCATCAAACGAAAGCAACCAACGAAGTAAATAAACACACAAAATAACTCATCTTTAATAAGGCTCCACAGGTTTTTTTTTTTAACACTTGAATGAGAAAGGCTGGAAAAAATGTTACTTATAAGATGCAGACTATTTCTATTTTCTAAGGGATAGAATCTTGAATTTCCAGGGAGATGATCTTCTTAGTTGTGGGGAGGGAGTACGTGGAGACTCCATTACTAGACAGGACACATATCCGTGTATTATTATTGGGAAGAACTTTCATGTGCAGTGTAGTAACCCAAATACTGGTGTTTCAGGTGGAGAAATTAAGGTTCTGGTTAGTATATAAACAGGATTAATTCTTTAGCAGATCTTTGTCTTTCCAGATTATGTTAGTCTGCTTGATGCTCATATATTATTGATAGATCCTGGCCCATGTGAATGCTCTTATTCAAACTGTTACTCATAGGAGATCAGGACAAGATCTCTAAAAGACTTAGAAGGTTGTGTAGGCCGGTCATAACATAATACAGGAGAATAGTCTTGATGTGGAAGTGTGTTATTGTTGAACCTTATTGAAGGACAAATGTCTGAAGGGTTGTGTCTTTGAGGATTATACTGATGCTGAATAGGCAATATTTGAGACATAGTTTGATGCAAATTATAAGAAATCATATGATCTGATTTATTTGGGGTCAAAGGGGGTAAGATTATCTCACTATGTATAAGTTTGAAATTTTCTCTCAAGGGAAATGGCATCCCCAATGACAGTCATCCTCAATGAGATTAAAATGATCTAGGACTAGCCCCAGTGGGACTTTGACTTGTGGATGGGGGAAAACAATTTTTTTCTGGTTTTCAAGGAAACGGGGCTAGGTTTCTGGAGAAGAGAGCATCATGAGAGGGACTCCCATTGGGTAAAGCAGGCTGAACCCTATCACAGCTGCAATCCAGAGATTAAACAGCCTGGCTGAATTTTAAAGTAGCAAGACCACAGACAGCCAGACAGGAAGTTGCATAGTAAGGAGTCAGTGATAAGGGTCTGTGTCCAAGAGCAGCGTATCCATGTTTAAGTTATTTGTGCTGTAATTTCCTCTAATTGTTGACAAGCTTTCAGTAAAGTCCTTTAATTGCTCCAGCTCGGTCTCAGCACTCCCCTCTCACTGGCAGGGTCTCTGCCATGGTCTGCCTGAAGGAGCGGGGAGAGCAGCAATTGCCTGAACCACAGAACCAAGCCTTCTCAGGATGGCAGGAAGCAATGTTCCAAAGCAGGAACCCAACAGCTGACCGGGGTGATGGACAACCCACCGAAGCCCTGCCTGGGGGTTTCCAGAACTTCATGGAAAGAATAGGTTTGTTAAAGTCTGGACTTCCTACAGGTGAGTGTGCCAGAGACCCTTGATAGTGTGATTTGGAGACCTTCCAGACTGGGGAATTCTGGGACATTCAAAGAACACAGCAGAAAAGCTTTCACAGTTAAAAGAACAAAATACAGACTAAAAATAAAAATTTGCTCTATGCTTTTTATTTTTTCATGATGCTTTTGAGAGTTTGTGTTGCTTCAGTTTTTTCCTTTTGCAACACAATGATCAATTCTTATTTTTAAAGTAAGAATAATTTTTTTTCAGATTTGCACTCTGCTTGATTAGACTAACACTTTAAAACAAATAGCTGTTCTTTAAAGTTAGAGTCAAAGGAGGTATTTCTTTTCTCTGGAACTACAAGTATTTCATTTCTTTGACTAATTGTAATGAATAGTAAAAGTTATTAGCTATTGGTCTTTACACATGTTTACTTTTAGCAGACCAATACATGCACACTCATACACATGTGTACTTTTGATTAACAATAATTTTGCTTTATTTAAGACAGTGTTTTTCAAAATTCCAAGTATTTAGAGAGAGGAAGTTATAGCTTAGCATGCATGAGGTTGTGGGTTCAATCCCCAGTACCTCCGTTACAAATAAATAAATACTTAATTACCCTCCCCCAACCCCCAAAAACTTCCAAGGATTTAGATTGTATTTTTATAACATGCAGTATATATTAATAATACAGATTCCTGGGTCATACCTCCAAAAATCCTGATTCAGAAGATCTAGTCTAGGGCTGAGAAATCTGCATTTTTAACAAGCTCCTTGGCATTTATTTTGTCAATAATGTTTGAGAATCACTGCCAGAGGCTTCTCCATATGTTGGATGTTTATCACTGAAAAATTCACAGCTTTTTCACTCATAGATGCTCAGCACTAAAACAATCAAGTTTTTAAAATGTAAACAAACAATCAAAACCTAGAAAAAGACAAGAAGAATCACGTTTTTTACCAATACACTGAAAGCATCTACATTGTGGTATTTTAGCCTCACTTTATAGCATTGTGATATCATTTAAAAAAAAAGTCTTAAGTAACCTCTGCCCATCCCCACACGCGTACCACTGGCTTATCCCTTCCACCACTGCGCCATCATTGGGAGCCAAACAGCTCCCAAAGAGGTGGCACTAGGAAATTCTGCACTCTCTGCAAATCCTGAGAACTGATGTTTCCTCATCCCTCCCTATTCGCTGAACCCTCAGCCAGATTGGATGTATTCTAGCAAGTCAATAACATTTACTAATTACTATTTGTCACTTTTAGTTTATTGTGGTGTTTGATTAACCTCTGTTATCACATTGGATTCACATAATCACTCTTTGATTTTTTTTCTAAATGCTCTGTACATATCCTTTGACTGCTGGCACCTTTGGATCCTGCACATGTGGGCACTGAGTGTGGGAAATGAGAGGCACACGTGGGGACCCCAAGCAAGGTGCTGTCAGCTTGCACCTGCAGGAAGCTGGCCAAAGCCAGCCCAGAACCACTGCAGCAAGTTGAAATGAGACTGGTGAGGGTAAGAGATTTGAAGAGGTACACAAGAGATATTGATCCAGATGGCTTTGAAGAGATGACTAGGAGTTGCCAGGCAGACAAGTGGCAGGTCGGGGGACTCCAAGTGGAGAAACTAGCATATGGAAAGAAACCAAGGCATGAGACAGCGGATTGTGTTCAGAGATCTATTCGCCGTTCTGGTTTGACAGGACATAAAATGTAAGGAGATAATGACAAGAAATGAGGCAATTCCATATAGCCCTGTCTAGAATTGAAAACTACTGTGTTGTTTGTTTAATTTTATATGTACTAAAGTTTATTACTTGTTTAATTTTGTGGGATATTTTATGTCCTGTAAAGGCAAGGCCATGGCTGTCTCCTTCATCATGGTCCAAGGCGTAGTAGGCATCTTGAGTGAAGAAAGGTGCAGGCCGTCAAGGACCTTGTGTTCCATTCGAGGAGTCTCCCAGCACTCAGAGTGTCACACCTGCCTCATTCTCCACAGTGCCTGGTGAAGGGACTTCCACTAGTAGATACCCAGAGACTGTTTACTGAAAGAATGCTGAGTTACTTAATCACTAAATTACACTGGAAAGCGTTGGTATGCTATGAGAGGCTGCTGCACTGGGGGAGAGATGTCAGGAAGCACGATGTGAATAATTTGAAGAAAGACAGAAGACGAGTTTGACATCTCGCTATTGTCCAAATTACCTTGACTAGTCAAACCATCTGTAACACTCAGACCAACTCATGCTGTCAAATCTAGCCTCTGATACTTCTTTTCTGGACTCTGTCATATGGATTTCCAAGGTATCAGAGAAAACATTTGCTATTTTTTTCTCTTTTGTGTGTTTTTTTATTTTATTTTACTCTTTACTGAAGTTGCTGAGTTACAATATTGTATTTGTTTCAGGTGTACAACAGTGATTCTATGATTTTATAGATTATACTTCATATAAAGTTATAAAATAGTGGCTGTATTCCCTGAACATTAGAGGTGAAGGGGGGTAAGAGGTACAAATGCTTCCTGTTATTTTACATAGATGTCTGAAAAATTACAGTTAGCAAAGTGGTAAGATGTCATGTGGCTTTGGAATGTGATTGCATTGAATGACATTGGTTGATCATTGACTTCTGCTTTTAGATATAGTGCTGTCGATATAAGCGTAGAAGTGAATGTAACTGAGTCCCCACAAATGAATGATTCTTGTGTCAAAGCCACAAGAACCCAGGTGCGTACCTACAGCTGTAACATCTCTGACAGAGACCCAAAGAAAATGTGAAGCCTAAATAATATAAGGGATACCGTTTCATGGTTTTGTTTTGTTTTCTTTTCTTTTCAAAATGTTGTTTAACATTCACAACGAATGGATCTAGCCCATGTCTCTTCTTCTGTGACATCATCTCTGGCACTCGTTCTCACGTGGCCACCATGACCTGGACCTGCCATCAGTTGTTCCCTTTAGCTCTGTTTCTCCCCCCACTGTCCCACTGACCCACTTAGAAGCATTTAAATTTCTGGCCTAGCCTGGCCAGACATTTGATCTTCTGATTTTGGCACTAGTTTAACACTAAGGGGTATTTTTGCTCTCCTATCTTGAATCCCTGAAGTTGTGAGTGATGCACATTGCACTTTTATTTTGCTAACAAGGGTAATTTGTCTTCAGTGTGGTATTATCTGACAATATAAATATTATAATTTGTTTAACATGTTACAGCTTTAAACTAATTAGGGATTTACTCCTATCTAATGAAATTTGCTTGTAGCAGTTTAATGTTATCTTCTTAGTACATATTGCAAATACCAAATTCTTTTTAAATATCTTTTCTTTTAAAGTCAACTTGAACATATGGGCAATGAGCCAAGAAATGCTCCATTCAACAATTTTATGTATTTTTTTCTCATATTAGTTTTTATTCCGAGTGTTTGTCAAGCTACAATACCAACTTAAATTAAGATTAATTTTTGAATGGCATAATAGTTGACAATGAACACTCTGATGTATAACTGCAAATCTGATGTCCGCTCATGATAAATAATTTAGCCTATTGTATGGAATATTTGTTTAGCAAATGCTAATCATATTTCAAAATCTCTGTGCAAAGGGCAATTAGGGAATATAAAGGTGAATGAGACGTGGTCTCTGCCCTCCAAAGAACTTACATTCTGGTCAGGAATCCAAATACATAAATAATTCAAGCCAGCTGAGCAAGGGGCTAAAAGGCTCAGTGGAACTGAGCAGTGGAACTGAGCAGACTCAAGGTTGGAACTGGGGTAAGGGTGGGGGAGATGGGTTGTGGGGAGAGGGCGATGCTCCAGTCTTGTAGCCCAGTGACCTGGTGGGTGTTGTTAGAATATCTACCCAGGTTTAGGACAGGATTGCAGACCAAAAGGATGCCGAATGCTGCTCCAAACAGTCGTGGTTTCAGGCCTTGGTCTTGTCAGTAAGAATTTTATTTCTATCAGCTTAAATGCTTTCTTAAAATGCGACTTGAAAGGTTAAATGTTGGCCTCAAAAAATTAGAATAGTCTAATGAAAGAGAGATGAACTGTAGTCTTCCTTTCTATTTAGAGCAGCTTTGACTTGTTTTTCATAAAGATTGGTGTGGATAATTCAAGCAGGTGTGGGGTTGGCGGTGGTTGCAATATTTGCTAAGAGGAAAGATAATAATCCTCTTAGACTAGGTCTTCAGAACACTGAAAAAATTCCTTATTCCTAAGGAGTTTATTCTGGAGGTAAAATCAGCCAGATTTACTATTTGGTATCATAGATTAAAAACCAAAAAACAATAAAAATAACTGTTGGGCTAAAAATTCCCCTTTTCAAATTTTGCAAATTCTTCTATTTGGATAATCTGGTGACATTAGGAAATCTCACTTCAAATGACTGAGGTTTATTTCATATCTCAATGGAAGGAGATAGGAATTAAAAGAAGTAGGGAATATCTCTGATAAATATGGTAGAATGCAAGCTTTAAATTTTGGAACTACTATAAAATGTCACTTCTGATTATACATTATGAGTGTGTTCTCAGTGTGCCAGCTGGTCAAACACAGAGAAAAGTGGGTAATATTATCTCACGTTGATAACTTATAATAGTCATCTCGTACTTTTGCTAAATCCATCTTTTCCCAACTGCTTAAATGCCTCCATTGGGCCTATGTACTTGATTATTTGTCTTTGCCAACAGTGCTTAAGTCAAATGTTTCTTTCCTTCTTTTCTTTTTTTTTTTTTTTTTTTGTCATTTGTGTTCTTTTCCTAACACAATCAGTGCCAGCTGTTCCATCCAGTCCATATTTATTTAGCATAATTAAATCAAAGCACTAGAATAGAGGTACAGGACACAGTGACAGCAAGACTGTCCCTGCCTACAATATGTTTACAGCATCATGGGAGGGGAGGGAAAGTGATTCTTGAAGAACGTGTAACTTCCAAGCCCTGTTATCTCCTTTAAGCTTCACAGAAGTCATCAAACTTATGTGGATACTTACAAAGGTGCTCACAGGCTGGTCAAACTGGAAAGTTGTACAGCCCCTCCCAAACAGCCCTTAATCTAGCAGCTTTGTTTATCCCTTTCTTATTGCACTGGTAGATTTCTGCCTTCTAATATATTTAACTGTGGACATCTGTTGCAGAGACTATGAAATACGTTTTCATAACTCCAGTTCCTGCCCTAGGGTCTGGCTCATAATAGGCACTGGGTGAATATTTATTGAATTAGTTGAATTTCCTTAACTGAAAACAGAGTGCTGGTTAGGGAGATTATACTTGGTGTTCAAAAGCTCTAATTTAATGTCTGTTCCCCACAGGGTTGGAGCACTTCCACAGAGGAGGCAAAACACCTTGCCATTAATCACTGAGTAATTTCCCAGGTCATCAGTTTTCCCCAAGAAAATATAAAAAGTGCAGGCTACTTTAGCTTCACTAACTGATGGATGCTCTGAGAGTGTGAGTATGTCTCATTTTAGGAAAATCTCATCTAGAAATGGCTGGTTCCATTTTAAAAATGGAAATTTTCTGAATTGGATTCCTAATGTATAGTAAGCCATCCACTAATTGTCCTGGTCATATCCATTGTGTTGGGCATAAGGGAGAGCGTGATAAGACAGAGGAGGTGCACGTGTGACTCTGTGAGCCCATGTTTAATATGATTACATTCCTGGGCACACAACTTGGTCCCCACAGTATCAACACTGGCATTCTGCCTTCCCCGTGTCATCCAAGCTCAGGATTTTGACACACTCTGTTCACTAAGCACCATACCACCATAAACTTTAGTGAAGTTGGCATTGCAATGCTGAAATCATGTGAGAAATGTATCAATGCTTATGCTTTGTTTGGGAATCATGTTGAACTCAGAGCACACAGGACGTCCTCCGGCTGTCTTTCTGAAAATCTCCAGGGTCCTCTCTGCTCCTTTTATTCTCCTGGACCCTCAGTTTGTGATATCCCACCCTACTACCAAAAAAAGGAGAAATAGTGCAAAAATGAAGTGGTGAAGATTAAGGTTATCTATCAGTTCCTGTGCTAACCAGGGCATTCTCTATCTCTTTCGTGTGTGTGTGTGTGTGTGTGTGTGTGTGTGTGTGTGTATGTGTGTGTGTTCCCTCTTGGTGGTCTCTCTCTCTCTTCATTTACAAGACTACCAAAGTAAGACAGACCTAGGATTACTCTCACTTCAGTGCTCCCTGTCCTACTGAGTCTGCACTGCTGCTATTAGTTCAGCCAAAGCAGTTTACCAAGGGCTGGAGGTAAGAGTGGTTTGCCCCAAGTCCACACAATAAAGGTGTGAGTCATCTGGAGAGAATTTTTTTTTTTATTGAAGTATAGTCAGTTACAACGTGTCAATTTCTGGTGTACAGCATATATTTCAGTCATACACATACATACATATATTCATTTTCATATTCCTTTTCATTATAGGTTACTACAGAATGTTGAATATAGTTCCCTGTGTGGTACAGAAAAAATTTATTTTTTTATCTATCTTATATATAATTGTTAGTATTTGAAAAATCTCAAACTCCCAGTTTATCCCTTCCCACCCACTTTCCTTCCTGGTAACCATAAGCTTATTTTCTATGTCTGTGAGTCTCTTTCTGTTTTGTAGATAAGTTCATTAGTGTCTTCTTTTTTCTTTTTTTCCTGATTCCACAAATGAGTGATAGTATATGGTATTTTTCTTTCTCTTTCTGGCTTACTTCACTTAGAATGATGATCTCCCAATCCACCCATGTTACTGCAAATGACATTCTCTTATTATTTTAAATGGCTGAGTAGTATTCCATTTTATAAATATACCACAGCTTCTTTATCCAGTCATCTGTCAATGGACATATAGGTTGTTTCCACAGCTTGGCTATTGTACATGTGCTGCTGTGAACGTTGGGGTGCATGTATCTTTTTGAATTTGAGTTCATCTGGAGAGAATTTAAAAGCAATGATAAGAATAACTTTAAATCTACTTATTATCACCACACACCAGCAATTCTAAATAATGTCTGTAATCAAATACTCCTCCTGACCTGAAAGGCGCAGATTGACTGTTCCATGAGCCCGGTCTCTGATGCACCTCGGGCCTCCCTGCTCTGGAACTTAACCTTTCTCTTCCTGGGCTTGCTTTTCTATCTCTTTCTCCTCATGGAGGAGTGTAAGCAGAGCAGACTTAAGGCAGCACAAAATGTGATCCGTGGAGCACTGGTGGTCTCTAGTCATTGAGATCTATCAAGCTGGCAGTTTCAAAGGAAAAGAGAGAAAGCAATATGCTTTTCATATATTTGAAATATATATGTCTTCCCCAGATTCACATTACATCCCTCATACTGCATCCCTGAGCTCTGCACATTGTGCTCTAGTCACGAAGTTGATTGTTCATCTCCATCAACAGCGTGTAGTTTGTTTTTTTAAAAACCACATTTTCCAGTTGTTTGCACCGTGATCAATTTTGATAAAATTAACGGTGTTAATTATTTCTACTGTGTTGCATTACATTCTTTGAAATTTGTTCAAAGGGGATCATTAAAGCATTAAAACAGCCATTTAAAAGGGAACATAAATACGATTCTACTGAATCTGAAGGTGTGATGATTTTACACGAGCATCCCAAAAAAGGAAAATCGACATAGAAAGCAAAGAGTGAATATCTGAAAATCAGATATTACTGGACAAGTGATCCATTTGCTCCCTGTCCCCAGTTTTGTTGTCTATGAAACTGTCATTTAGAGGCATGAAGCAGTGAGATTTCACATCATTCCAAAACAGAACAGCAGCCTTTCTGGTAAACCAATCACATTTTCTTGGAATGAACACAAAATAATGGTTTGGAATAGCAAGCAAATTGATTGATTTTCTTATTAAAGTTGGATATGAGACAATATTACTCATGCATCTAAACTACTCAGGCATCAAAGTAATTTTCATTACATATAGCAAAAAATAGGTATGTCACTCTATTTCCAAGAAGTATGTAAAACCAGAGACAAAGTCATTAACAATATTTTATGGGGAGAGAAAGCAGAATGAGCTCTAGGCAAACTTATCGAATGGTACCTTTTAGACATTACATATTGTCAACGACATATGATATGATCAAGCAATCAGCATCCCATGGGCATGCTGGAAGACGCTGTGCTTTACAGTGAGATGAAAACATTTCTTTGAGCAGAGTGTAGACCAGCTTTTGATAAATGCAACTTAAATAAGGAAAATTACCCAATAACTTCTTATTCTGTTTATCCCTAAAAACACACTCTACAGAAGAGAGATTTCTCATTTAGATAACACCTGTTTTGTGAGCCATGCGATAGACTGGAAATGGCACTTTGGGATCAAAACTGAAGAGGCACCACTAGGCAGCAAAGGAGGGCTTAATCATAGAATAAAAGATACTGCTCCTGGGTGCCAGTCCATACACTAGTTTATTCACAGAGAACGGATAGCTGTCAACAATATACTCCTGATCTTGACTTCCTGTTGGAATAAATAGTGAAACCTATGACTGTGATTCATTTGTAGAACTTGAGTATATGTGTTCAGCCTGCTGTTCAAAGAAATAGGCAGCAAGTACAAGACTCTTTCCATATATGTTTGCTGATTGTAAAGGGGAAAGATGCTGACAGTGAGTAGTTGAATAAGGTATGACATATCCTGTGGCAGAGGGTGAGCTCTGAGTCCTTCTATTCCACCATCTTGAAGCCCCTCAAATAAGGTATGAAATGAAATATTTTTCATGGTACTGTTAAAATCGGCAAAGGCCATCTCTGCAATTGTAAGTAACTCGCTCAAAACATTTTATGTAACAGCTGACTATCTCAAAAATTTTTAATGTATAGGAAAATATATCACATTTATTAAAAAGAGAATTATGATGAACTCAGCTTTGTCTTCAGGGATTTGGGTCTTACCAGAATTTGATGATTTTTTTTTCCTCCCAAGAAAAAAAATTTAATAATATATAACTGAGCATCTTTTTTTCTTTTTGAAGTATAGTCAGTTTACAATGTGTCAATTTCTGGTGTAAACAACATAACGTTACAGTCATAAATATACATAAATATATTTGTTTTCATATTTGTTTTCATTATAGGTTACTACAAGATATTAAATAGAGTTCCCTGTGCTATACAGAAGAATCTTGCTGTTTATCTATATATTGTAGTTAGCATCTACAAATCCCAAACTCCCAATTTATCCCTTCCCATTCCCTCCCCACCCGCTCCAGGCGACCATAAGATTGTCTACTATGTCTGTGAGTCTGTTTCTGTTTTGTAGATGAGTTAATTGAGCATCTTTTAAAAACACATCCAAGTGCCATAGCAGAGTATAAATATGCTAAATAATAATTAACACTACTGTTTGTTATATATGAAAGTTGTTAAGAGAATAAATTCTGAGTTCTCATCAAATTTTTTTCTATTTCTTTAATTTTGTATCTATATGAGACAATGGATGTTCACTAAACTTACTGTGATTTCACACCGTATTCACATCATTTCATGATGGATGTAAGTGAAATCATTATGTCATACACCTTAAACTTATACAGTGCTATATGTCAGTTACATTTCAATAAAACTGTAAGGGAAAAAACATGAAAGCAACTGGAGAGTGAACTTCCTGCCATCTCCCAAGTTAAAACATCTAGCCTTCCAGTTTGGGACATGATATTCCAAGTTAGTATGTGACGGAAATGTTGAAAACAGCATTCAGTGAAATTTCTCTCCACCTTGCTGTGGTCTTCACTGATCCTAATATCTGTAATTATCTGACAGAGTCAACAAGCACTCACTCCTATTTCTGATGACCTATAGTTGTAAATTAGGATATTCTATTTTTGTTTCATTAAAAAATGAAGACTAGAAACCAAGTAGATGTGAAACGTGACCAACAGCTCCAGGTATATTTATCATAGAGCCAGAAATCTGTGTACCGATATTTTGGTAAAAGACAGGAAACCATATTGTCCATTATACCAATATGAAACAATAATCATTAAGTTTTCATTATTATACATTATGTAATGTATACCTTATTTAAAAGATGTTTATAGACTGCTGTGTATGCACTGAAACCCATAAAAAGCTTGTGATGTGAAGATGAAAAAGACACAGCTTCATTCTACTTTTAAGTCTGGGTAAACAAAATCACAAAGAATTACACTGACATTTGGAATAAAACACTCTTGGTAGTAAAGCAGGTGACTTTGCCCTCTGCCTGCAGGTTCCTGGGAAACCTTTTCAGAGAGAGTGGGAAAGATGGGGAGAGGGTTGTCGGAGGTCAGGTTTCAAGGATCCTGAATTTCTCGCCATTTCCCTTTCTCCATCATAATTTCTTAGAAAAATTTTAAATTTTGTTTATAAATATCAGTAATTTTTTAAAAAATTGTTGCACAATGGGAAATTTTTGTAACATTTATGCTAGCTAAATTAAAATTTTTTTGCTCTTATGTTTTAATATCTAATGTTGTTGCTTATTGCAGTTCAAATAATGACAATGCTTCCTACTCTCATTGTCTATTGGAGTTTGGAATTTCATAATCATGCAGTTAAACTCCCACAATGGTAATAATTGTTATGCATCTGTATATTCCTATGCAGAACATTTTTATTGCATGTGCCTTCATTTCAGTAATGCAAGGGTAAGCATTTGTTTCCAATACAATTGCAAGCTGTTCTTAATGTAAACATCAGTATTCCATCAACCCTACACACCCACGAGCAGCGGCACTTCAGTAAGCATCAGCATTCTTATCTCTGTTCCTCCAGGGAATACATTTTCTCTTTGGTAATTTTCTCTGTATTTTTAGGATTAAATGTATGCTTCTCTCACATTGGAGTGAGGAGGGGCATGCTCATTTGTCATTAAGCAGGCAGTCTCTTCTAACGCTTAAAAAAAAGAGAGAGAGAGAAAGAAAAGACCTTGTTGTCCAATTCAACTTCTTCCAAGAATTTTTCTAACATTTTGGACCAACCAATGAGGGACCATTTCATCTTTGTCCATGGTAGCACATTCCAGGCTGCACTCCTTTTAGGTGATGGAATTGTAGAGAAGAAAGGTACTTGACCAATCTAGTTCTTGGTCCTACCACTACTCTGGTACCTATGGCATCATGATTTCTATGGTATCTATGGTATCTGTCAGCATTAAGGCGTTAATTTCTAGAATAGGATAAGAATCAAAGGATTGTCCAGGGCAGGCAGTAGCAGGTAAGGTAGAACCACTTGCTTTCTTTTATTTTTTCTGTTTTAAGCATTTGAGCCCAATGCCCTTTACCAGAAAACCATGCTACTAACACTATCACTCCCTAATAGTAATTCGTAATAATAAGTATAATTTAATAAGTGCATACCATATGCAAACAACCGTGCTAATTACTTTACCTATATTACTTCATCTAAAACAGTCATAACCCCTATGTAGTAGGGGTTACCTCCTCTAATGTTCTGATAGGTTCATCGAGGAAAGAGTTAAGTAGCTTGCCTGAGGTAACGTGGCAACTAAACATGGAATGTCATCCCAACAGGGGGCTTTGAGACTGCAAAGCTTTAACAAATGTAATGTGATAAACCAGTTTCCTAAGCCTTCATATTAATTGTTCTACAAAAAATTTTTGAGTCCTTCAAGAGGAAAAGCTATACAGTTTCCTTCAATCAACATTAAATTAAGTGAGTTATTTTATTAGGCTCTCTAGGGGATGCCTATGTAAGACATGGATCCTTTCCTCAAAGAACTTGGGATGCAGAAGTAGAGAATACACACAAACAGAAATAATCGTAACAGCAAAAAATAGTAAGCGTCACAAAAGAAGTACAGGCAAGGTTTGTTTGGTAGAGGACTAACTTGCAGCTAGGGAGATCAGAGAATCTTTATAATGCTGGCCAGATATAGCCTGACATAAAAATGCAAAGTGGAGACACAGACTGACAGGCAAACGCGGATACCCCACACAGCCACACATTTTAGAAGGTTCCTCCAGCCTCCCTTATACTCAGGGCTGGCAGATGCTGTGTGTCTTTGAGCAAATTATATTCTCTCTCTGACTCTGTCTCCTTATCTGTAAGTTGAAGCGGATGGCCCATAGGGCCAACACAAGGCCACATTCTATGGCCTTATATCCAGACCCTGATTGGATTTTTTGCCAAATGGAGAAGCCATCCAGGGGAGGGAGGAGAGATCTGTTATACATCCCTGAGCAACTATTGCAGAGGGAGGTAAGGCGGATTTCGTAGAGCTGGGAGAAGATGGAAGCTCTTCTACAAGCCCAAAGAAAGGCCTGGCTCTGAGAAGAAACTGCCTAGAGCCATGAGACGATAATGCTGATTATCCTGTCCCCACTCTTTGGGGAACTGTACTCTTGTCTTTCTTTCCCTTATATGGTTTACATGGTGAAAGGAGTGATCGGCTGGTCTTTGAATTCAGGCTGAGCTTGGAGCTGGTTGGTTGGCCACCTGGACCCTGATGACCTCTACCCATTAGATTTCCAGGGGGAACTGGCACAGTGCTAAAATTCAAGAAATATAGATGAAGCACCAAGCACAACATTGGTGTGTAGTAGGCATCCAGTGAACATCGACTGGAAATCAGGAAAGATGTGCTTGAAACAAGCCAAGGGCATTTTCCAAATGATCTATCACCTCTTTTTCTGGTGATAACAATTCAAGGGACTTGCTAGAGACTTGAGAGTTTCCCTCCCATCAGCCACTCTCTTCACATATTATTGGCAAAAAGCTACTCTATGATTTCCAAAGGGAAACTATACTATAAAAATAGACATTGAATCAATGGACAATTAAGCATCCATTAATAAAAATATGCAGACTATGTTCTTAGGAAAGTGCAAATGAAATAACATTAAGTGGAAAAGTCAAATAAAAATTATTATCTACACTCTATAATTACGATAATGGTCACATGTGGAAAGATTTAAAACAGGCCAAGGAATGATGAAAATAGTTGTTTAAGCAAAAAGGATAAAGATATAATTCCTTGTGAAACTGACTTAATAATAAATTCTTTTTAATGAAAATATCATTGTACTTTTTCTTATTGTTGTTAAAAACCCAAACCATGCAGAGAATGTAAAAATCTCTGTATAATCTCACCCCCTAGGGGGTAACCATTTTTAGCAGACTGCTGGAATACTTTCAGATTTGTAATGCATATATAAGCATACTTACACATATTTCTCTATAAAAAGAACCACACTCTACATTCTGTTTTCTTTATTTTTTATTTTTAATATCAATAGTTTTTTGATAGTAAAATAGTATATTTATAAAATCTTCAAGCAATAAAGAATAATCCATTTAGATACAAATAAACACAAGTGATGAGGTATAGTCTTTTCCTCAATTGCCATCAAGATTCCAAGCCCACATTCCCTAAATGCAGCAGCCTCATAACAAGGCTGCGTCTCGGGAGAGAGGGCAGTAGAGGAATTCTGATGGTGTGGGGAAGGGGAGCAGGACGTCAGCCCCATCTGTCATTTTGTGTCTGATCTGTAAGACCAGGCTCTGTGGACTCCTCCATCAATGAGGAGGGAAGAAGTTGCCTCTTTTGTTACTTAGGCAGATGGGGAGCCCAGGGTGTCCCCTTAGTGAGCCACAAAGAGGTGACTGGCGAAGAGCTGCCGTGTATGTGCCGCGGCCCCACAGGCTCGACTTTGATTTTCTGCATCTACGCCTACTTTCCAAGGAGACCTGCGATCCATATGCTCCAGGTCTCGCGTCTGAGTGCCTTCTCTCCCAAAGGATGCTTCTCAGCTCACAGAGGTTATTGGTCATTATCCTCATGTCATTCTAGCTAATAGGATGGAGGTTTTCCCCAGGTCACATGGCAAAGTTGCTCCATCTTTGAACCAGGCAGGCCGGAAAAATGCTATCTTCTCCTGCTCTGTGACTACAGGAGTCATGATGTCATGTGAGGTTATGCAGCTCAGCTCGTGGCATTTCCTTGGAGGGCAGAATCACAGGAACGGAGGCCCAGAAGTTAGTCTTTAGGTGGAACAGCCTGACGGAAGCCTCCTAGATACACTGGCATTGCTCTTTTTAACATAGGCCCCATGGGTTTGGGAACCTATGAATGCCAACTGCTATAGCATTTGCTTTTTTTTTTTTTTTTTTTTTTTGAGGTGAGAATCTAATGCATGCATCAGATCCTAAAAGTGATTTGTGACGCCCTGAAATGTAAAAACCTCTTTTATTATATACATCATAGACCTGCCATGCCAGACGCTGTTGGTGCTCTGGCCAGACTCCCTCAGATTCTTTTCACTGTTTCAGCACACTCTTCCCCCAATTCCATTGTGCTTTTGCTTCTAAAGGCTCACACCTGTGACTCTTTTCAGATGTGCTTTGCTTACTCATGCAGCAGGCTGGGTATCTGGAGTCTCCACCCCCCTGGGAAGGTCCTCGGCCAATAACAGACTGGAGAAGAAGTATGGAAGCCAGCTCCCCTGCCTCCAGTGGACAGTCTGATGTGGGTTACACTCCAGTGCATCTGTGGACTCAGGCTGGACTTGGACGCGGCCAGAAATTGCTTGACTTCTTCCCCTGCCACATCTGATTTCCCTCACCACCTTACTAGGATCTCTGGGGATCATCTTCTTAATAATTCACGTACACATAGTCCTGGTCTCAAGGTCCCTTTCCAGGGAACCCCCCCCCCAAGACAACTGCATAAGAATGCCAGCAGGATGGGGTCAACAGTCTCTTTGCCCCAAACCCCTTAAAAACCACTGCCTAGAAGTGAGATGGGTTGCCAATGACAAGCTGGAAGCATAGCAAGAGACAAAGAAAGACTATGAAGCAGGTGGATGGGTGTGGAAGTAGGACAGAGAAAAAAGAGAAAGAAGAATGTTTGGTAAGAAATAATCAGAGAATCACTCATGTATTATTCACTTGGTATCATATTACCCTGGGAAAGTTTTTAAATAAGAATGAAAGGGTCTAGCTTCTTGCTTGGACTTCATAAATTATTAGCTGTTTGGCCTCAGACAAGTCATTCAAATTCTCTGAGTTCCAGTTTTCTTACTGTAAATCGAGGCTCATAACACCTAATGCATAGGATTATTGGAAGGCCCCAATAAAACAGTGGAAGTGGAAACACCTTAAAGTTATAACGCATAATGAACTGCTGTCTTTACTAAGCATTTTTTGAGTCTTATGATTTGGACTACATCAGTACTTAATTATAAAAAGTATTTAAGATATGATACCAGCATATAAGAGGTTTTAACTGAGCTAAAGAAACAAACACAAAACTAGAAGGTAAAGTCCAACCACTCAACTAACACACTTACTTACAGGTTTCCTTCCAGGTAGCATTTGGCCCATGCTTAAGCACCTCCGTAGTCGAAGTCCTCACTACCTTCTAAGGTAGCCTGTTCCATATCAACAAATGGAATGACTGAAATACAGGACTGACATGATTGGTCATTTTTTTTTTCAAAACACCCCAAAAGAATTAGCCTACTCCCTCGGTATAGCGCTGGCAGTCAGAAAACTTTTAGTTTCTATTTGCAAATGTGTCCCTAAGTTGCTAGGTGAAATTGCGCAAGTCAGTTCTTCTAATTTTACCTCTGTTTTCTCATCTTAAAAATGATAAAGGTGGACTAGATCACTGATTTTCAAACCTGGATAATCATTGCAGTCACCTAGGGAACTTGTTAAAACCATGCCAAACCTCCTGAATCAGAATCTTTGAGAACTGGGCCCAGGAATTCGATTATTAACAATCTTTCAAGTGATCTTATGAAGCCAGCCTGGACCTGTGCAGGTGGAAGCATTTGGGAACCAACGGGCAAGACGCTCTCTGCGGTCTGCTCTAGCTCGCAAAATCTGATTTTAGAACTTTGTTTTGTGATTCTTATGTTTGTAATAAGATAAATAGTCATATAAATGTAAACTTTTTGTCAGAATATGCCAGCCTAGATTTTAAAAGGGGTTGGGGGTTGAGGGGCTATCACTAACTATGTAAGTTTGGTTTCTCTAACTCTACCCCTCCTGCTATTTCAGATGCTCCCATTCCCCCTCTTTCCTGGTATTTTGTGGGTTCACTAAGGCATACCTTCATAAACACCCCATTTCATTCGTGGTGTTTTTCTGCTCTTCTCAGATTCTGGCTCTGACCTGCGCTCCTCTTCCCTGAACTGACACGTGTGTCATCTCTGAAACCCGAAGATTCCTCCAAAAGCTCTCATGGTGCTGCTGTTCCCGCAATGTCCTGCTGATGGCAATTACACCGTGCTGTGCCGGAGGTGCCACCGTGAGTCAGAGCCACCAAGTCTGCTGAGATGCCGATGGGAAGGACCAGAGGCATCACGAAATCGCAAGTAGGTCAAATGGGCTTCCTCTCGTATGTTAATTCAGACCAACTGCTGTTGAGAATTCTGAGTCTGCACCAGGATTGGTGGAAATACCATGACCAATTAATTATGTCTGTTATGGGTACAAGAATGAAAAATGACGGTATGCCAAGGATTTACCATCCAATCCAAATCCCCTCTTTTATTTTCAGCTGTTTGGTTTCACAGATGAGAACACTGAAGCCCGGGGACAGACTTATCCAAATTTCCACAAGTATGGCAGAGACTCCGGTTCTCCCAGGATGCAGGCAGCTGGCCAAGGTCCAGGACTTGAAGCTTGTGAGATCCTTCTGTGTGTGTGTGTGTGTGTGTGTGTGTGTGTCCGTCCCTTTAAGAACCCAGGCTATAGTCCACACTGAAATGCATGCCTCTCAGGCACAGTCTGTGTAGGCTTTCCAGATGTGTATCTATCCTTAAAAAAAAAAATCTCTGTAAGGATTTGTCCAGCAGCATCATCCTAAAACAACTACTTACTGCATTTTCTAACAGTTGCTATTTCCCCTCTGTTAAAGGGTCAGGTCTAAAATAATGCTTCCTTTGCAGAAAGCCTGTGAGCCGGGCAGATGAGATAACTCAGGGGATTTGCAGCCGACGGTGGAGACTTTAACCCCCAGGTCACTCTTTCATCTCTCACGCAGATTAGGCCTGACAGCTGTTCGGGAGCCTCCTCCTAAGGGAATGCCCAGCTGCTCGGCTCCAGACAGTCAGCTCCGAGTCATGGGACCTTTTTGAAAGTCTTGAAATACATTTTGGCATTCCTGTTACTCCAGTTGTCTGTCGTACCACATAGCAACAGAGATCCACGACGCCTGGATGAAGTTCAGTTGGCGCAGAGCGAGGGGGCACTGACCCCTAAAACAGGTGCTTGTGTCTGACCCCATGGCTCTGTCCACGGGCCACGTGCTAAAAAGGATTTTCACCACATACCATCCTGGTTCCGTGGTAGGTGCTCAAAAAACATCACTTCTTGAGTCGAAGAAGAGGTTCTCGGCCACACTCAGCAGAGCTCCTTACTCCCCAACCGCCCCACTTCCCAGAGTGATACCCAGCCCAGATGCTCTACATCTTATGGGTTAAAGTTGTTCAACATCTTGACTGAGTTCAGTTCACTCAGAAATACAACATAGGGTTCACCTCAGACTATTACGTTTACGTGGTGATTACTGTGATTGTTGATTTTGTCGTAGGGATGGAAACTCAAGGGGAAAAGAATGTATTATAAATGGGAGTTTTAATATTATTGACCTAGAGTGATAATTCATATCTTTTTAAATTAAAGGCCACCATGTATTTGGAAACCCCTTCACCCATAGCTGGGGTCATGCTTTAGTATTCATGGAACAGCAAGCTATTTATATACTTAACAGATCTCTGGAATGTGTGCCATAACCCTTGATCTCTCCAATTTTTCATCCACCTCCTCCAAGTTTCTCACAGACCAGGAGCCTCTGACCCTTAGGATTTGTGTGCACGTGCGTTCTGATAGGTAACAGTCTCTGTTCCTACAAGTATGCTGTATTTTCATTAATGTACAACAATCATAGGATGACAGTGTAGATAAAAGCAAGTCAGTGACCATTTTCAACATGTAACTGTTTCTTTATGTTTAATTACATCCCAAATCTTTCCACAGGAGACTCAGCTCAAATGATCCCTGAGAAATACTTGCTCCCTAACATTGCTGCTGCTGCTGCTATTATTATTCCTTCTATTTTTATATGTATTATTAATAAATTGTTGTGGGTTATCATAGAGAACTGTGAGATTTTTCTTTATCAAAGGAAGGTATTTTGGAGAATTGGGGTACAATGGAGAGATCATTGCATTAATATTCAGAAGATCCACTCAGATTATTAGGCTGAGTATTGGGCCACGTGACTTAACCCCTCTGAGCCTCACTTTTGTCTATAAATTGAAAAAACATAATGCCTGTTCCTGCCTCCCACAGGAGAGCTGCAGAGCTCAAATACATTAACGCACATGAAGGAACCTGGAATCTACGAAAGCTTTGTGTGTGACTTATAATACATTTTTCTGATTATAAAAGTATTGGTGGTTTATTATGGAAAACTGCCAAACTGTAATAAAGTATGAAGTGAATTAACACAACTCACAATCTCAGAATTCTGAAACACCACCTGTTAAAATTTTGACATGTAAACTTTCACGCTGTTTTTTTCTCTGCACAGCATGTGTGTAAGTGTGTTTTCAAAATTGAAGGCATACTGTAAACATGGTTTTATGATGTACTTTTTTCCGTTTAGATCTCTTGGGTGTTATAGACTGAAATGTGTTCCCTTGAAATTCATATGTTGAAGCCCTAGCCCACAGTGTGATTGTATCTGGAGAAAGATTCTTTAAAGAAGTAATTAGGGTTAAATGAGGTCATAAGGGTGGAGCCCTAATCCAAGTACGACTGGTGTCCTTTATAAGAAGAGGAAAAGACACCAGGGATGTACACACAGAGAAAAGGCCACATGAGGACACAGCGGGAAGGCAGCCACCTGCAAGCCAAGGCCAGAACCATGAAAAATAAATACCCGTTTAAGCCAGACAGGCTGTGGTATTTTGCATGGCAGCCCTACCAAGCTAATACACTGGGCGTGTCCCTATATATTTACATAAAGAATTTGATTTTGAATGACTACAGATTCATCATTTTGATATAATTATGTAATAAAGTCTCTATTTTGGGATATTTAAGTCATTTCAAATTTTTTTTATAATAAAGAAAGCTTCTGATACTCTTGCATGTTGATAAATCAGTTTTTAGATGCAAAATGCTCAAAAAAGACTGTAGTATAACTTAATGGGAATAAACTATGGAAATTCTTTGCATTATTTTTAAAACTTTTCTTAGTTAAAATTTATTTAAAAAAAATTTTGAAAAGATACAGGGAGAGAGAGAAAGCCCATAACAAGGCTAGAATATTTCTAGAATATTTATGAGTATTATTCTACAGCCAATATTATTTGGGCACAAGACCAGACAAGCCTTCTTAGAGATCGACATTCTGATTGTAAATACATCAGACAGGGATCCTAACATAAATGCTTTGTGTTAACAAGAATTTGAGAATTTGGTACAAAAGTAGGGGTTGAGGGGAAGAATGCTCTCCAAGAAATAGTCTCTCTAAACAGTGATCGCTCCTGCACAGAGAAGAGCAAATAGAGGCTTGGAGGTGGGATTCCTGTCTTTGGTGATTTCTCCCTTGATTTTACAAGCAATGACACGGGCATTTGTCACCCTATGTCCCCCAAATTATGAAAGATTTACTGTGCCTCTTATAATCAGGACAGTGCTTCCTGGGATTTTCTGGAGTTAAGAAAATTAAATTAAAGTCAAATATTTACTAAGCACCTAATGGATGCAAAGTTTTGTCGGATGTTACAGAAATTAATAAGGATGAATTCCTATCCTCAAGGTGGACAAACTAGTGAGACAGAATAATAGAAAAGAAAACAATGAGCTAGCATAAGAACTGAAGGAATTAAGCCCACATTGGCAAGAAAAGTACTGAATAAACATTAAAGAGATCAGAGCATCAGTTGTTCAACCGCTCTAGTTATTAGAGAAATGCAAATCAAAACAGCAATGAGGTAGCACCTCACACCTGTCAGAATGGCCATCATCAAAAAGTCTACAAATAACAAATGTTAGACAGTCTGGAGGAAAGGGAACCCTTGTACACTGTTGGTAGGAATGTAAATTGGTGCAGCCACTATTGAAAACAGTTTGGAGATTCCTCAAAAAATGAAAACTAGAGCTACCATAGGATCCAACAATTCCACTCCTGGCTATATATCCAGAAAAAAAGTAAAAACATTAATTTGAAAAGATACATGCAACTCAATCTTCATAGCAGCACTATTTACATAGCCAAGACATGGAAGCAATCCAAGTGTCCATCAACAGATGATTGGATTAAGAAGAGGTGGTATATATGTATAAATTATATATATATATACATATATATATATATATATATACACACACACACACACACACACACACACACACACACACACACTGGAATATTATTAAGCCATAAAAAGAATGCAATTCTGCCATTTGCAGCAACATAGATGGACATAGAGAATATTATGCTGGTGAAATAAGTCAACTACTATATGTTATCACTTATATGTGGAATATAAAAAGTAATAATGAATATATATGCAAAACAAAAACAGACTGACAGATACAGAAAACAAACTTGTGGTTACCAAAGGGGAGAAGGAAGGAGGGAAGGACAAATTAGGGGTATGGGATTAACAGATACAAATTGCTATGTGTAAAAAGCAGTAAGGATATACTGCGTAGCACAGGGAAATATAGACATTATCTTGTAATAACTTATAACGGAGTATAATCTTCAAAAATACTGAATCACTATTCTGTACACCTTAAGCTATTGTAATACTGTAAATCAACTGTATTCAATATTAAAAATGAAAAAAAAAAGACATCAGAGCATCATTGATGAAGGAGATGTCATTGAAAGATATATAGGGTATTGCTAAGCAGAGTCAGAGGAAAAGTTACTAAAAATACTTAACATTTGAAAAGGAATGTCCAGGGTCATGTAAGAGAGGCTGCACAGGTTGTGTGATGGGAGATAAACCTTGGTATGGAAACCATGACTATTATAGTATCAGTTGGGGATTACCAGGAGGACAGCAAAAGTTTTTATTCAGTTTGTATTTGAAGATTACTGACAAAACTCTAAGGGGTAAAAAGAGTAGAAGAAAATACATCTTGCCCTGTTCAAGAGGAGAAAGATGTGCTCCCCAGTCCACTCCACCAAAACTCAGGTCAGGAGGATGCTGTCTTAGTCTGCAGAGCCAGAAAGTGAGAGTTATGTGTTCATCACGTATTATAAGGCTGTGATACGAGGTGATCAGACAAAAGAACCCACACATTTCTGCTGAATGCTTGGCAGATATGTTTCATATCTGTCAAGGCATGGAATGATAGTTCGCTCTTCACTTGCATTAATACATTATGCATCTTCACTTGTGAGGTTTAAGTCAAACCTGCGACTTTCTGAAAGTTACATTCCCCCTCTGAACCTCAATTTTTTTCTCTAATATGGATAATGATACCTACTTCACAAAGATCTTGTAAGCATTAAGCAAGATAACACATATGAAAGTGTTTGTTAGCTACGAAGTGTAATTCAAATGTTATTGTTATTATAATAATTCTTTGTTCTTTCAGTGGAAATGACAGAAAAAATACTCTGTACTGTTTTACCAGGAGGTGGCAGCATGTTGTTTGCTACACATATCTGCTGTCTTTTAACCTAGAGGGTATTTTTTGGAGACTTCTTCAGGCAGCCATGGGATCTCATGGGAAAGTATATGAGTTTGAAGACCCTGATTCTTTTTTTTTTTTTTTGTCTTATTTTGTTTTGTTTTAGGCTATAAGGGGACTAACATATAGAAAAGTTGCAAGCAGCCAAGTCTTATTAGATGCTCAATTGAGGAGAAAACATTTGTTCTCCAGCCTCACCCCTGCAGGAGATGCAACATTCCAGGCCTCACATTTGTTTGTGGCTTTTTTTTTTTTTTTTTTTTTTTGCTTTTATAATATTATACCTTTCTTTCTGCCTGGTGTTTGAAGCAGGGACTTATGCTTTGTTTTTATAAATCTGACTAATATTTTTATCTGATTGCCTTGTTTCTTACATGTTGATCCACATCAGCAGACTCACATACATCAGCTGAACGCTCTCTGGCTGCAGATATGATCTGAAGAGCATTTCAAAAATGGTCATGTCCTGCAAGATCTTACAGTCAGTCTTCTTGGGAAGACCAAGTATAAAAGAGCTTGAAAACAATTACAAAATAACACATCAACCTGAACAAACAACGGTGCTACTGGCTGCATATTGGAGGCCCTGCAAGTGCAGAAATGGTCAGAGTGAGAAAGGCCATGAGGCTTCTAGGAGAAATGGACATATCTTTATATACATTGAAATCCACATATTATTTCAAATCAAAATTTCTTTGTGATGTTTCACAAACTATCCCACCACACACACACACCCCCAAAACAAACCCAACACACCTTGCATACTATCATTCACCCAAAATGCTCTACTTATGTATATGAACGTATATTCTTAGAATAATATTTTTTTGATGTTCTTAAAATACATTATTTCTCATTGTTTCTTATAATGATGTACGACAACTGTCTAGATATATTGAAAAACAAAGGCTTCCGAGAACAGGGACTACATCTATCTAAATATCTCTGTAGTGTGTCTAGGAAAACTAAGTAGCTTTGTGGCAAGTAATTTTGCCAATAATGTAGAGATTTAATGTATGTCAAACCTAGGAACAGCTTTAAGCATTTTTTTAATTTCTTTCCAATACTCTCTACCTGGATAACCAATGTTCCCTAGACTTGGTTTTGCTTTCCATCTTGACAAAGATGATAGTACAATATTGTTGGTGCTGTAAGGAAACCCAGGTTGACTATGAAGTATGATCCAATTGATGTTTATTGGGTTTTCTTTTTTAATCAAATGTTGGGACAATGAGTCATTCTAAGTGAAGTAAGCCAGAAAGAGAAAGAGAAATACCATATGATATCACTCATATGTGAAAGCTAAAAAAAAGAAAGAAAGAAAAAAGGACACTAATGAACTCATCTACAAAACAGAAACAGACTTGGAGGCATAGTAAACAATCTCATGGTTACTGAGGGAAGGGGGTGGAAAGGGAAGGGATAAATTTGGGAGTTTGAGATTTACAAGTGTTAACCACTATATGTAAAAATAGATTTAAAAAACCAAATTTCTTCTGTATAGCTCAGGGAACTGTATTCAATATCTTGTAATAACCTTTAATGAAAAAGAATATGAAAATGAATATATGCTTACATATGCATGACTAGGACATTATGCTGTATACTAGAAATGGACACACTGTAAATTAACACGTTTGTAAACTGACTATACTTCAATAAAAATTAAATTTAAAAAATTAAGTTGGGCTAATAAAAGTACCTGACTTATAGTAACAAACTAACTAGAAAACCAAAAAGTGGGGGAATCCTTGAAGCATGGCTACCTCTTCTAAGTCATTCTAACCTTTTCCAGTCTACTCTGAATTTTGGATAATTTCTTCCTCCATATGGAAACATCATATTTTCCAATTTTCTGTTGTGAAAATCATTATTGTTTTTATATGAATTATATCTTTACTGGCCTCTTTTCCTGAGACAGCATGTGATGAAATGGTAATGAACCAAGTGTGTTCTAGAATCTGCACTAGACAAGCACACATTGCACTGAGCAGGGCCATTCCTCTAATGCACATGAGACTGGTCATGGAAGATCACCATAAAGAAGTTTCCACAGCATTTCTTTTCTCTCTAATTTGCTACAGACAGAGCCCTTTCCTCCATGAAAAAAAAAAAAATGGTAAAAGGATAAATGAGAATTCGTAAGGCAAGTCAGCTTCCAAAGAAAAAAAAAATCATTCCCAGATATGAAGGCAGACCTCCCCCTGCACAGCTGCAGGTGAGACAGAAGTCCATCACCAGGTTTAATATTTTAACAATGATGTAGGCATAAATACCATCATTATCAAATGTGATTCCATAAACCAGAGAGGCCGTGCCTGTGAGTTTCTGCATGATTAGGCTTTTGGAGAATGAAGAAGGAAGGCGATAGAAATGCAGTCAGAATTTGATTTGTATCATCTCAGAATTACAGGAAAGAAATGGTGACCAGTAGAGCATAAGAATTAGTGTTCAATCTCCCAAGAGAATTCTTTATAGTTAGAAAAACCCATACAGATTGTATACAATTAAGAAAGTACCTTCCATGAATTATTCATGTTGGAATTGAATCTTCCAAAATCTAAATGGGAGATTCACTGACCTATGAGAATACAGGTTAAATTCTGAGCTAGCATCACTTTATTTTTCCCGTTGCTGTTCTTATATATTCTGCAACATCCACTCCTCGGTTCAGGAAAAAATTCAGTGTTATCCACAGCTCCTTTTTAACATTGAAATCTCCTTGAGGGCCTATCTAGACCATTATATAGATAAGATGATTAATTTTCAAAGACAGTTAGTTGAGAATATTAAATGAGAAGCTGAATGAGTTTACTTCTCTGCTCAAAATTCCACAAATACATATATCCATTTGTTCTCTTTAACATTAAACCTCCTTTGTTAAAAATTTCATATCAAGCCCTTATGGGGAAAAAAATAGTATATTATGCAGTAGAGTGAAAGAAGATCTGTGTCTAATACATTTAGCCTGTCCCTGCACAGCTGCTTTGAAACATTTCCTCTTCATTCTACTGCCCAAGAGGCTGGAATAGCCTTGGGCTCCTCAAAGAGGGGCTGGGGAACTCTTTCAGCCTGTGTCTCATTAGCATCCCCGACTTCCGGCTTCCTCCTGTCACAACGCCCTCTGTGAGTGCCAGAGCCAGAGCACAAATGCCCCCTAGGGCCACAGTTACATTTTACATTACACTTAGTGGCTAATAAGTCATGCCATCATCACCAAAAGCATTTTTAAGCATCTCTTGCCAGAGGCAGTATATAATCCACAGTGCTTGCTCTATTGGTCTGTATTTCAATGGCTGGCCTGGGAGATTTTTCTAGAGCAGTAGGGCCCTTAAAGGAGCTGTAGGGTTAATAGACTGTCACAGGTTTGGGTATCACCAAGTTGACTGGTGCAGTCAACCCTGAGTCAAGTTATAACGCGGAGTCGCTGGTGCTGGACCTGTCCCAATCCAGAACTAATATGATAGAGCTCAGGTTCGATCCTGTCAGAATCAGAAAAGATCTGCACAGACTCAGCCATGTGCAGTAATGCTTGGTCCAGCTGGTCATAAATGGATGCCTATTCTTGCTCATGATGGGAATAATTGAGCATGTGTGAGTGGCTTCATGGAGCCTCCCATCACTCCTGGGGACCGATGAAAGCAAATTCACAGCATGTGCTCTACCAGTAATCAGAAAGAAATCCCGGGCTTGGAGAAGAAAGACATAAGCAGTTCAGGCTCCCTATTCACTGGTATGTATCACGGGCAAAACTGTTCATCACTATTGATTGCTTCAACTGTAAGATGAGGAAAATGGCCACGACCTACTTCAAGGTCATTGGAAAGCTCAAGTTTGGTAATATTTGTGAAAATGCTTCTCATAAGATGCAAAAAAATTATACACACATATTTGGAATTATTTGTGTTACATTATCATCTTTATTACTGGTGCTGATGAGATGCTTAATGTGTCCAAGAATCACTGGTAAGCTTGTTAAAACTCAGATTCAAATTCAGTAGGTCTGGGATGGGACCCAGGAGTCTGTATTTCTATTAAGCTCCTGGGTGATGCCAATAATGCCGGTCTGGGGACTGTACTTTACATAGCAAGGACTCAGGACAACTTAGGACCCTTAAAATGATACATGTCCAAAATGCTTCTGCATGTGACTCTGGGAATAAGGATCTGAACATCTTAGGTTATTTATTCTATTTTGACAATAAAGTTAGTTTTTACTTCGCACTGATCGCATGTCCTGAAGGCATAGGAGTCTGTCACATAAACTCAGTTGTGGACTGTGGCTTCTCTTACCATAAACCATGAATGCAGTCAAGGAATATTGACGAATGTCTTCTATACATTTTTTTTTTCCTTTAGAGATTTTGCTTTGCCTAAATACTCAGCTACCTTTTAGAGAAAATGCAATTCGGCAAGTCACTCTTGCCAGTCCTGAGAAATTATTTCCAGCAGAGAAGAGCTATGACCGGGCAGCCTGAGAAGGGCCTTTCCGTGATACGCGTCCACCAGGCCCAGCAGCCTCTCAGCGGCCGTGCTCAGTGTGAAATTCATCTTTGTCACAAATAGCAAATCACATGCTATGGAATATCACAATCTCATTATGGGATGTCATCTCCCAGCGCAAATACATTATTTTCACCAGATTTACAGACAGTGCAGGCCCATGTCATTGCCAGCCTGTGATGGATGGGCTCTCTCTGGCTATATCTGGGTGCGTGATTTACACATGGCAGGACCCTGACAGACATGGACCGCAGCCAGCCCCAGAAGGGCTCTGGAGAAGGTTTCTCTTTCACGGTCTCTTAAACACAAAACCCAGTAGTTGGAAAATGTTGTGGCACCTACATTAAAGGAAAGAAATAAGGACAACAAAAGTCTCACTGTAACACTTTCCTTCGCTCCTCATGTGTTAGAATTTATATCTCACAAGGGGACTTCGGTGGAATTCACCTGAAACCCTACTGGATAGGTCAGCAAAGAAACATTTAGTATTAAGTTCCATCCTATAGGAAAACTTGGCACCGTGTCCTATGTGAGAAGAAGCGTGTGCTACAGCATTTTGGAATTTCTAAGGCAAGCAAGTAATCTTACCAAGAGAACAAGACATAAATAATAACATGTCATGTTTTACTTGTGGCCAGTGTCTCTGGAAAGAGAGAATCAAATCTCATAGAGAAATGGAACAGAATAAGCCTCGTAATAGAGAATTTCAGTATTAAATGGATCTACCACCCCCTCATATCTTCTATTCAGAGATGTAATCTCTTCCTTACATTGTAGTTGGCTTAACTCTGCTTGAATACTTGAGGTATTGGAGAGATTACCGTTTCCAAATTTTTTTTCTTTTCATTTCTGAAATATTTGAACTGTTAGAAAGTTCTTATACGTTGTGAGTCTGTGTCTCCAATTCTCACCCACTGGTCCTGATGCCAAGTTGGGTGGATCAGAGGATAGGTCTATCTCATTATCTTCCCAGCCCTTCTCCTCTCTATAGTCTGCCTTCCATCAATGATAGTTGTATTGTCTAATATTTCTAATGCTGCATTGGTCCCTTTGGAAATTTAGTTTTATGATGGAGTAGCATCATACATTGAATTTCAATTTTTTTCAAATTCAGTTGCATGTGCTTATCAGAGAGAGACAGACAGAGAGAAACAGAGACAGCAAACCAGAATAGCAAGCAAGAGAAAGAGCAGTTAACATCCTAAATAAAGCTAGTGATTCTGTCCTTTGCCCCAGTGATTGTGCGCCACAGGATAATTTGTGAATCTATTTTCTCTGTTGGCTCAGTTCCCAGGTGTCTTCCACGGTATAGGCAACTTACCATATTGAACGTGCCTTAATTATATAAGATGACAGTTTTTTTGGTATAACATGGCATCTAAACATGAGCCAACTACTTCATTTGGCAAACTACTAATATTTGGCAAGTAATATTAATTTTAAACTAAGGGTATTAGTCTTCTATTGCTGCTGCAATAAATGACCATAAGGGTAGTGATTTAAAACAACACAGATTTGTTATCTTCCTGTTTTGGAGAGTCAGAAGTCTGAACGTAGGTCTTACAGGCTAAAATCAATGTGTCAGCAGGACTTCGTTCATTCTGGAAGCTCTAGGGGAGAATCATTCCTCGCTTTTCCCAGCTTCTAGAGGCTGTCTGCACTCCTTGGCGTATAGTCTCCTCTCAGCAATAGCATGACTTCAACCTCTGCCTCCACCCTCATGTCTCCTTCTCTGCCTCTGCCTCTCCAGCCTCCCTCTTTTAAGGACTCTTCTGATCACATTAGGCTCAACTAGAATCATCCAGACTAATCTCTTCATCTCAAAGTCCTTAATTTCATTTGTAAAGTACCGTTTGCTATGTACAATAACATGTCCACAGGTTTTAAGGATTAGGATGTAAACTTCCTTTGCGGGGTAAAGGGCAATATTCAACCCACTGCACTATGTTAAAGCAGAGGCAATTCTGCACTTTCTAATATAAATGTGTACTTCCTGACCTATAAAGATGATGGAGTAAGAAAATCGCAGGTGCCCCGGATTCTGATCTTAGCATCTCTCCCTCCATTGCCTAACTATGATTAGGGGTGACTCACTTCCAAAGCTGGAAGGAGGGTGACATGAGGAACCCAGGGAGCACAACATTAGGTGGTACCCACACTCGGGTGCCAACTTGTATTCACACAACCCTGAGAACGAGGGCCTCCTTCAAGTTCTAGGTGCCTCACATGCCTTTTCATAGGCCCTGCTACACTTTATCTATCTTTGGATCCTACATCACTCTATGCCTTGATTTTCTCATCTGTAAAATTGGGGCATAAAGTTAATCATTACTCTTTTCTATCTTGCTTTCTTTGTTTTGCTTTGTCTCGTAAGAAATAAACGAGCAGGTGGATGTGAAGGTACTCTGTCAGTAGTAAAATGCTACGGATTCTTTTTCTTTTTTTATTTTTGGTTTTTCCTTCTTTTTTATTTTCACATTCTTTTTCACTCTAAGTTACCACATGATACTGAGCACAGTTCCCTGTGCTATGCATTCATTTATGACAGCCAGTTTTTTTAAAGCATGAGGGTAGAATAAGTGACACTTCTTACTTTTCACCCAATTAATGTAAAAGTTAACTCACGCAAACAAAAAGAATTAACATCTATATTTACAAAGATAAATCGCGAATGTCCAAAGGAACTGTATTCGTTTATGACAATGATTTTTCAACCTTGGCTGCACACTGGAATCACCCAGGGAGCTTTACAAAGTGCTGATGGCTGGGTCTCGTCCCCAGAGACTCTCATTTAATGGGTGTGGGGTGCAGCCCAGGCACTGGGATTTTTAAAACTCCCCAGCTGACTCTAATGTGCAGCCAAGGCTGAACGGCGCTGCTTAATGACTTCTTTAGAAGCCTCAGGAATGTGTTTTGAATTGATATAAAGTTTGTGGAGAGTAGAGAACATACTTTTTCTGTTTGCAGAATGGATTCCATAGAATCAACATAATAGGCAAAATTCACAAAATCATATTCTGATTCACATACAGAACTTTTCTGTTAACATAGAGGAGGCACCTGAACATCAAAATGCAAGTAAATGCGTGTTTTTGACAAAAAGAAAAGTATTGTGGATAGCTAAAAAATAAATAAATAAATAAAAAACAGGCTAAAACAGTGTCTCTTTTAGAGATGAATTTCTACCTAATATAGAGGTTCTTGATATTGACCCAGGCAATTCTAGGTCTGGTGGCCCAGTAGAACCAACTGAGGAGGTTTTAAAACCCTTATGCCCTAACTGCACATTGGATCAGTTAAGTTAAAATCTCTGGGGATGAGATCCACGCATCAGAGTTTTTAAAAAATTTCTCCATGTGCCAACAAAGCAAGAACCCCTATCCCAATGCACTTAAAATCAAAATCGGTATGACCAGTATTCATTGAGAAAAGGCCACTTATTATCAGGAACTGCAGAGGGCTTGCTCCCCACCCTCTAATCACCCAGTCTAGTGAAGGAGAAAAACATGTCCACGGAGTCATAAGAGGTGAGAAGAGATGCAGTGAGAGCGTTGAGGAAGGCCACGCCATTGCTCCTTGGACAAGGAAGGCAGGGGAAGAGGAATCAAACAGACCACTGTGGGGTTCAGCAAGGGATTTGTGAAGGTGAGTTCTGAACGAGGCCAAGGGGGAGAAGGGCAGTTCTAGGAGATGATGTGGCTTGTGCAGAGGCTCAGAAACCCAAATGGAAGCAATTGACCATTATCATATAGGATTCCTAATTTTCTCAGAGTTAGTACAGGATGATCTAAACAATGCCTTCTTGACTAGAGGGCATTTTAGCATTCATCAAATCATTCAAACACGATTCTTGAAATACAACTTAGCATTAAAAGGGTCCCAACTACTGATAAACCCACAGAAGGACAGATCTCAAGGGAATTATGTTGACTGGAAAGAGTTTCAAAACACTTCACATCGTATGATACCATTTATACAACATTCTTGAAATGACAGAATTATAGAAAAAGAGAACAGATGAGAGGTTTCCAAGGGTTAAGGATGGGCAGGAGAGGGAGGTGGGTGGAGAAGAGAAAAAGGTGTAAATATAAAGGGATTGAAAGACAGAGATCATGGGGGTGATGGATTAGTTCTGTATCTTGATTGCCGAAGTTGTATCAACCTCAGATGTGACAAAATGGCATAGAACTGCATACTCACAACATGCCAATGTCAATGTTCTGCAGGATTTTGGGGGGTTTTTTTTGGTTTTTTTTATTGATGTTTAGTTGATTTACAATGTTGTATCAGTTTCTGGTGTACAGCATAGTGATTCAGCTTTACATACATATATATAGTCTTTCTCATATTCTTTTAAGAAAGACAAATCATGATTTCACTTATGTGTGGAATCTAAAAATATGATCCCAATGTTCTGGTTTTGACACTGTACTCTAATTAAGATGGACCAATGGAGGAAACTGATGAAGGATGCACTGGCCCTCTTCATACTATCTTTGCAACTTCTGGTGAATCTATAACTATTTCAAAATAAAAAGATTTTTTTCAATGAACTAAGAAAATAAAAATAGATTGTTGCAAAAGAAACCCCACAATTCTAACATTACTATGATTCAAAAGACAGTTTGGGGCCTCGAAAAGAGAAACAAAACATGTCTTGGTTTCCCTTTGATTCTTTTATTCTCTATTTCTCTATCCCTCTCCTTTCTGTGTTCCTTTCTTCTTCCATCCTTTCTTTTACTTCCTTTTCACTCCTGTCCTAATCTCATTCCTAAAAGTGACACCTTGAAAACTACATTTTAAGACTATTGCAAACAATAGAAGGATGAAAAACAGTAACAAAAGGCTTAAATGATAGAGAAAAGTTAGTGATGTTCTAACAAGTCTCTGTTGTTACTAGGCTGCAAACCCATTCTGAAAATTTGGTTTATAGTTTACACAGCAGGATACTCATATGCTGCTTTATTAATATGCTAACTTCAGGATAAAATAAGAACCAAATAACATCTCGATTACAATTACTTTAGCTTTTTTAATCTAATGGTGACCCATTAACAAGAAGGAACAAACTTTGGGGATGCAAATGAAAAATGCAGCTTAAATTTTAAAGTTTGGAATATTTATCTATTTTAAAAGGTGATTACTGACTGATATTTTAAACTGTGTTTTGCTTAACATTTGTTCATCTAACAAAAATAAAATGGTCCTTTTTTTATACCCTCTTTAATATTTTTTAATTGAGGGGGTGGTTTTGTTTTTCTGGGGGAGGGGGGCATGAGGTAATTAAGTTTATTTACTTAGTTTTAATTAATTTTTTAATGGAGGTGCTGGGGATTGAACCCAGGACCCCATGCATGCTAAGCACACACTCTACTGTTGAGCTATGCCCCCCCAAAATGGTTCTTTATGGAGAGATTCCTATATTAAACCCAAGAATGCATCTAATAGAAACAGGCACCTCTGCTGCAGCTGAGTGCTCATGAGAAATCATATCTAAAGCAAACCACATTTTTCTTTTGATTTCCAAGTTAATGACAGCGAGAAGTGGGGTGATTGCAAGTTCCCCTGAGGACTGGCAGCAGGCTCAGGCCTCAGACTGAACCCAGGGCCCAATGTTAGGATCCCCTGCTCTTGACAGTAGACACATGCTGCAACTCAGAGGTCTTGGCACTTTCTCTGTGAGATTCCCAGAGCTGTCAATAAATCATTCCTTGATCTTTAAATGTCGTAACTTACAGCTCTAAGTAAATAAGAAACATACATCTAAAATCATTCAACGGGATCAGTGGCTTTTGTTCAAACAACAAAAAAGAGACTGAGCTTTTTCTTTTATAAAGGAAATCACATACCTCAGAACACCTAAAAATATCTTTTAATTGAAACGCATATGAATATCCCTTAAGGAAAAAGAAGAAGCTAATTATACTAAGAGATTTAATGAGATTATCACATACCTTAATACCTAGAGTCACTGTGGACTGTTTTTTAATTGTTAGGGAAATCTGTACCTTTCTTGACTTAAAGAAAATGAATAAGGGGCCCACAAGTTTATTGGAAACCACTTTATTAAGTTCTTACAACTCGAAGCCATCAAATGGAGTCAAATCATGACAAATCTAGAAAAACAAGTTGTGAATTTAAAGAGATTCCGAGCTTTCCTGAAAGTGAAATATAAAGCAAATGTGCCAAGAGCTACTTTCAAAAAATGACACCCTAGGATGTCAAATTTCAAATCCTAGGATGCATTGGCAGCCTCTCCTGCCTGAGAGGACCAACTCTGTCACTGGAGATCTTCTGCATCCTGGAGGGGACTTTTCCTTCTAGCCTTTCTCTGGCATCTCCTGTCCAACTCTGCCATTCAGTTACCCCCGATTCTCTCTGGTCTAGATGGTACCCACGCTCCCCATTCTCCATGCCTTTCCCGTAGCAAGTATTACCCCTGCTAGAAAAGCTTCCTCACTCCCTCAGCATCCATTTGTTGAGCATCAGCTGTCTGCCCAAAGCAGACAAAAAGATAGACAGGGTCCTTACCTTGATAGAGCTTAACTGTAGGTGAGGTTGGCAGATAAATAAACAAGCAACCAATAATTAAACAAGATCATTTTGGATTCTTATTAGAGCTGTGAAGGAAATCAATAGAGCAATGTGATAGAGGGTAGCCGGGGCAGAGAGGCAGGGCTTCAGGGAAAGCATCTCTGAAAAGATGACATTAAACTAAGAATCAAGGAATAAAAAGGAGCCTGCCGTGCAAAGAACAGGAAAAGAGCATCCCAGGCAGTGGGAGAGAAAATGTGACGG
Organism: Camelus ferus; assembly: GCF_009834535.1. Lineage (NCBI taxonomy): Eukaryota > Metazoa > Chordata > Mammalia > Artiodactyla > Camelidae > Camelus > Camelus ferus. Next base: position 64,407,224 of record NC_045696.1, read on the forward strand.
CTCTGTGGTGGGAATGGAATTGGTAAGTTCAGGCAACTGAATTGAAAGAAAAATGACCATAATATAATAACTGATCCCACTCTTCACCATCTTCCCTTCTCCCGGCCCATTCGCAACCATGAAGGTCGAGCTGTGCAGTTTCAGCAGGTACAAGATAGACCCAGGACACGGGAGGTGCTATGCCAGGACCGATGGGAAGGTTTTCCAGTTTCTTAATGCAAAATGTGAGTTGGCTTTCCTTTCCAAGGGGAATCCTCGGCAGATCAACTGGACTGTCCTCTACAGAAGAAAGCACAAAAAGGGACAATTGGAAGAAATTCAAAAGAAAAGAACTCGCCGTGCAGTCAAATTCCAGAGGGCCATAACTGGTTCATTTCTTGCTGATATAATGGCCAAGAGGAATCAGAAACCTGGAGTTTGGAAGGCTCAACAAGAACAGGCTCCCAGGGCTGCCAAGGCAGCCAAAAAGGCTAAGCAAGCACCTAAAAAGACAACAGTGGCTGCTGCAAAGGCTCTCACAAAGGCCGCACCTAAGCAAAGGACTGTGAAGCCTGTGAAGGTTTCTGCGCCCCAAGTAGGTGGAAAACACTAAGTTGGCAAATGGGTTTTTTAAATAAAGATCTCACTATGAAAAAAAAAAAACTGATCAGTGAGGTCAAAGAAGTGGGACTGCATAGGGTTATGTGGGATCTACATGCCATGAGAAGGAGCTTATGTTTTGCTTATAGTGAGATGGGAAGTCATTAAAGAATTTAAAGCATCAAAATCATATATTCAAATTTATATGTTAAAAATATTACTCTGGCTTCAGTATAGATAGAGCATTTGAAATGGTGGGGGCGGTGTAGAGGACAGAAGCCGGAAAATCTGTTAGAAAGTTATAGCCATAGACCAGGAAAGAGAGAATGGTGGCTTGGACCAAGGTGGTGATGGTGGAGGTTAAAGAAAGTGAATGGATTCTAGTTACAATTTGAAGGTAGAACCAACAAATCTTGAAGGATAAGAGAAAGTTAGCAATACAGGATGACTTGTGATTTGAAGACCTGTACTCTGAGATGATGATGGCGCCATCTAATGAATTGGGGAAGACCGGGAAAGAGAAAAATTGGGGGAGGAAAATAGAGTCATATTTTGAACAATAAAACATCTGTAGAACACTCAGGTGGAAATGTCAAGGAGAGGTTTTGATAAGTATGACTCGTAAAGCAGGGAGTGAGTTCCAATCACCACTGCCGAAATCCCACCCATTCGCCTAGCTACATTTAAATATTTACACACTTAGAGCAAAATTTCCACTTCTGGGTGTCTCTCTTCCAGGAGATAGTGGCATATATATACAAAGAGGCATGTACTAAGGTATTTATTGTAGCACTGCTCGTGATAGCAAAAACTGACATCAACATAAGTATTCATAAAAGAGAGAATGCTTTATAAGCTACAGAATAGCCATAACATAAAAATCTCTGACAGCAGTTGATGAAGTGTTCTAGTGTTGTGAAATGAGATCACAAAACTACACTTTCTAGTAAGAAGTCAAACTATAGAATTACATATAATTTCATTTATAGGAAACAGTGGTATTGCACAAAGATAAATACATATGTAAGTAAATCCATAAAAATGTAACTACATAAAATTATATCTGGGGTGGAAAGAGGGAGTGGGCAGGGAATCAGACTTGGGCTGTTTATTCTATTCAAAAATTGCTTGAATTTTTATCAAAAAATGTATAATGTATAATTTTAATATTTTAAGTAATACTTAAACCAGTAAGTCTTACCCCGGACTTCAAAAATAATGGAATCTTATTCCTTTATTTTATAGAAGAGTGAAGTAAAGACCAGAGAAGTTGAAACACCTAATCAAAACTGTGCAGCTGGTTGAGACTGAATCCAGGTTTCCTAACAGACTAGACTACTTGGCTAGTCCGCTAAGGAATCTAGGGACATTAACTACGTCTCAGTCAGCTCGGGTTGCTGTAAGAGAACACCACAGACTGGGTGGCTTAGAAACAGCAGACATTTATGTCCAAAAGCAGGGTGCCAGCGTGGTCAGTTTCTGTGCCAACACATCTTCCCATGCGTAGACTGCCAATTTCTCATTGTATCCTCACATGGAGGAGAGAGGGTTAGCAAGTTCTCTGGGATGTCTTTTACAAGCACAACTGATCCCATTCATGAAGGCTCCACCCTCGTGACCTAATCACCTCCCCCAAAACCCCACCTCCTAATATCATCATATTGGGGGTTACAGTGTCAACATACGAATTTGTGTGGGGGCGGGGCCAAACATTCATCCATCACAATGTGTTAGTATATTTTGTTAGCACATGTGTAGGTTTAGTTTTATTTATTAAGCATATAGCTGTCTGTGATGTGTGGATTTTGAGGATAAGATGTATACCACTAGTCTATATTTAAAAAATAGGTGTATATTTCTCTCCAGCTGTGGGAGTAAGAAAGGATGAATCCAAGGAATTTAGAGTAAGCCAGAGAGTTTTTGAATAAATAGGAATTCCACTAAAAACAGGCAGGACTAAGCAGAACCTGGGATGACACGAACATACCAGGTAGAAAGAGAATCTAACTGTTTAGGGTAAAATGACAGGCGTAGCCTAAGAAAATGACTCTAGAGACCCACTTCCCTCCCCATCCCGTCCTGAGAGACGATGCCTCTCATGATACTCCTCGTTAAATGAGGACCTGGAGGTATAATGACATCAACAGTAAACTGAGGCAGAATTTTCTGTGGCCAAGATTTGATGGACACGGGAATGGAGAAGGGTGATCTAGGAAAGAGGAAGGGACAAGAAGAAGACAAAGGAGTGCGTTCCTGTGGTTTTGATTTTTTTTCCCCTTCAGTGCATTTCATCCAGACTGCAGCTGGTTCTTTTAAGCGGGAGTAAGCTAAGTTATCATCCCTGCTACACAGACTTCTCCTTGCTCCTTGGTACTACCGTGGGGACTGGGAGTAGGAAATGCTCTCCCAAGCTTTCCCTTCCAAGAAGAGGAACCTCACTCCCACAGCAGCCTGGTCCTCTCCCGCTTCTGTCTTGTTCCTCCCTGTGGAGGAGGAGCGACTTGTCTGATTGGCTGGAACTATGAAATTAATCTCCATAGTCTGGGCCTTCCATCGCCCCTTTTCCACTTGGAGATGTGGTCTTCCTGCCGGAAGCATGCATTCTGCTCTGCTTCTCCATGCTCTGAGTCAGGGTCGGTCAGAAAGCCTATCTGCCTCTGGGATTCAGTAGGCAGAAGACTCTAGCCCACAAACTGAAACTGCGTTCTCTATGCTCAGCTTCATTGAAAATAAAATATGTTGCCCTCCAACCTACCTTACTTTTAAGTCTTATACTCCCCTTGGTTCAGGACCCTAAAGGACAAGAGGGAGCTATATATTAGGTCTGCACATACCTGAACAACTCTACGTGGAATTAGCAGGGCACCATCCTCTGGTCAAACTGGACTTCATGCTGGTGACTTGGGACCTCATAGGGGCATGCTGCCTGACACCAGTCTATCAAGAAGTGTGCAAGTCAGAAGGCAATCAGCATATTTTTTAGAGTTTGTTGAATAAATGTCACTACAGCAGTAAATGTCCTGTTATTAGAGATTTGTATGCACTTAATGTAATTAAAATATTTTTTTTGCAATGAAAATAAATCTCACTTTCTGGATCGCTTTAAGTCCAAGAGATATATCAGCTCTTCCATCGAGTCTGCCTTGCTGTCACCAGCAAGGTATGCTTCCACCTGCCTCAATTCCTAAAATGTGTCTTTTGTATCACTTAAGCCACTTACCACAAACAGCTTTCAGTGGTCGCAGCTGTGAATATGTCTTCTCTCCCATTGCCGTGTTATTAGCTCCTGCATCCCAGGAACTTTACCTTATTCATGGCTGCGTGCTTTGCAGCATCTATTATAGAGCTTTGAAATTTGTAGATAGCAAGGAAATGCAATTTTTAAATGTTTAAAAGCAAGCAGATCATAAACCAAAAGGCTTAGAGTTGATGGCAGATCATATCATGTACTTATCCTCTCCACAGCCATTTCATTACATATTTAAAAATCAATGGACGTCAAGGATAGCCTTGAAAAGGAGAAATTTCTAAAAAGCAGCCTTGGGCAGTTGAGAAAGGTAGAAAGAGGGAGGGGCAGTGAGTCTTGTCCTGTATTATTTCGTGTTTCTTGCTATTTCTTAACCTTAATAACCCACATTTCATAGGCTCTTTCATCCTACCAGCATGATACAGGAACCCACCACCCCCCTACAAAGTCCTCCCCTCCCCAGCACCATTCCCAAATGGGTATCTCACGTGAACTCGTGAACATTCTTATGAATGTAGTCTCCTGCCCACCATGCTCCTTGAGTGTCATGTGGCACCTCTGTCTGATACAGCTGCCCCGGTCCTTGACCAAGTCTCCTAAGCTCCTTCTCTTAGGGCTCCCAAAGCTGCACGCTGAAACAGCCGGATGAGTAAAGAGATAACGGGCCCTCGCAGGCACGAAGGAAACTGCCTCGTTTCCCCACACCACATCACTTGGGTTCGGAGAAGGGCTGCTTTTACTCATCGGTCTCCTGGAGAACGTCAGAAAAACAGGTCCTTCAGCTTTTGCCTGGAGTCCATCCTTTCTCCTCATCCCTCCTTCTGCTATATTCATGTGAAATCCTCTTCCTCATCCTCTTTCAGAAGAAAGAATAATCCCTCGTGAAAATTCACGCTTGGGGAACACGCTCTTACCTCAGCTACGACCAAAATTTGCTCTTAAACAAAAACCTCCCTACATCAGCGATTCATTGCTTCAGGCCCTGCCTGATCCTATCCTGGTGGCTAAAGAAGTAGTGCAAAGCCTCAAAAGGCCCTGAGAGGTCATCCCCAATTAACCAGACACCTCATCCAGCTCTGAGCCCAGGGGCGAGAAACTTGCCCCTTCCAGCCCCCTCTCAGCGCTCAGTAGGCAAGTCCTCCTGCTCCATCCACAGTTCAGCTCAGCCACAGTGGAGTGGGGCTTGATAGTATTGAAAAGAGCCCTGGGTGGCCGTGAACTCTGTGGTCCTCACTGTAGTCCCAGTCATGCTGGAAAAGTAAAAGACTCCTTTCACTTGGTCCTCAGTTTTCCCATCTGTGCATAAGGTGGGTGAACCTGGTGATCACGCTGACATAGCAAGAATAAATGACAGCGTGTCTAATGGAAACACTGAATATTAATTTGGGGGCCCTAGTTTAGTCTCATTTGATCGTCTGGGCAGGACCCAGATAATCTCATGCTCATTCATGTGTTCAAAGCTTGAGCTCATTTAAGATTATACAACCCCCAAAAATGCTAGCGTCAGAAGTCCTGTTCACATCCACTTAAGAAGAGATAGTGACTCACTGTGTGCTCACCTCCTGCACCAAGACAAAACCCAGGACTGAGAATGATCTCAATAGGAGCAATATTTATTGTTGCTGGTAGAACATCAAATTTGTGGTTGAAATTCAGTAGCCAAGGAACTCTTTCTGTTTTAGGCCATGATCTTCTCCTTGGCTGAAGAAATGTACTGAAGCCCTGGGATTTATCTGACACTCAGGGAAAATCATGTTGCAGAAGGAATACTGGAGCTGGGGCTTGCATTGCAAAGGAGCAAATCTCAATCCCTGACTTGAGCTGTGAGAGGCCCACCCAGTGCACAGTTCACATATGTGATAAATTGCACCCCTTCTCTCAGTGAGACGCTAGGCTCACATTCATTGCATTAATTTTGTTGATTTACAGTCTATGCAAGTTCATAGTCACGTGATTGCATGGCTAACTCTAGTAATACTCCATGTTCTTGACAGGTTTTCTGACAGGTCTAAGAGTTATCTTCCCCCCAGGCCATATCTTAAACAGCCAACCTCAGCCTTTCCATAGGAGTTCAGAATGCAAGAGAGCTCACAGGGGGCCCATGTTCATTCTCTTGCCCCGCATAATTATTCACACTTTCTCGAAACTTCTCTAAGTATCTTCCAAATTAGGGGAACAAATCTCAGTGTCAGGGAACTTATGACCTCTTGAGTCAGTTCCTTTTACTTTGGGATAGCTCCAATGGTCAGAAAGTTCTTAAGAATCATTTGAGTCCAAAATCCATCTACCTACCTAGACTCTGAAAGCTTACTTTAACTTATAAACTCTTAGCCTACCTCATTTCACGTAGTGAACATTTGATAAATAGTAAGTATGACGCGGGTACCATTCTGAAGTACTTGAGTATGTTAAGATCATGGGTGTTGAAGGCAGGCAGGCCTGAGGTGAAGTGTAACCTCAGGTAAATTATTCCCTGGGCATCAATTTCCTCATCCATAAGATGTGGGACATAATAGCCCCTACCTTACAATGCTGAGAGAATTAAATGAGATCATGCAAGGCATGCACTTAGTACAGTGGCTGACAGTAAGCACTCAAAATGTTTAGTTATTATTAATATTATCATCAATAATTATTTCTGGCAATGCTCTCTTTGCTTGAAAAACTCTCAGGCATCTACACTGAAAGGAAGATGGACGAAACAACCTGTTGAGAGAGTTAACAACAGAAAACCTCCAATTGCTGGCAGGAGATCCATCTTAGTCCAGCTCCTGACCTCTTGTGCACAACACAGTACTTAGTGCTTTTCTGTATCCTTTGGGATATTGGATCGATTTTACTATTGGTTAAGGCAGATGGGTATCACAATCTATCATCTCTATCAGTCATGGTCATAGAGTTGGAAAGGGTCTTGGAGATTAAGTCTAGCCTCTGTAATTTGTATATATTGAAGTTAAGACCTAGAGACAGGAAGTAATATGGGTAAGGGCCTCCAGGTTTTTATTAGAACTAGGACCAAAACAATAATTTCTGGCTCCCAATTTAGAATTCCTTTTACTCTACCATACTGCTCATAGATACCAAGATATACATAAATGTGCAACATCTTTGGCATCTCTGAGCTCTGTTCTGTGAGGGTAAGTAGATGCATAGCCTCCCTTTATTTTTGCATTTAGAGAGATCTTAGCTATCCTTTCTCCTCTTCTCCCTCCACAGATTTTCTATTTATCACCCACTTAAATCATATCACTTACATGAATCAGGCTTCCTTGAATGCAGGTGACAGAAAACCAATTCCAACTAATTAAGGCAAAGGGACATGATTAGGAAAGACTTGTAAGTGTTTTCCAGAACTAAAGGGAAGTGTTGACTTTGGAAAGGAAAGAAACTTCTGGGGTTCGTGGATCTTCTGCCCAGAGTATTGCCATTAATGCAATGTGATTCCATTGACACTCAGTCTCTCTCTCTTTTATTCTTAGTATTAAATGAAAGACAGACAGACAGGGAGGGAATAGATGGGTCCAGCTTGGATCCAATGTCTCCCCATGGACCAGTCTGCTATTGTGCATGTTGGAAAGTTACCCACATTGTATTTCTCCGCTAGAGAACTCCCTCCCCAGGCATGAGAGGCTCTGTCTAGAGAGCAGACAATCATTGTGAACATAGCAGCCACCCCAGGAAGTGTGTAATACCTTCCACTGTGTGTCTCCCCAAGTAGATTGTCAGTTTCTACAAGGCAAGGAGGCTGTCAGTTTCACCTTTATGCAGTATTTTCAAACGCCTTGCTAGCCTTGTGTGTAGTAAGTGTCCAATGAACGTTAGTAGAATTGAACATAATAGACCTGCAGTTTTTCTTGATTCAGCCACACCAAACCAAGCTGAGTACACTATGGTATCCAACTAACAAAAAAGAGACTTCTGCATGTTTTTGATCACTTGGAAAGCATACATCATACACAATTACCCAAGTAATGCAACCTGGCTCATACATAAGTAATAGGTACATCCTGGCTCCAAGACAAGTTGTCTTGACAGTGCTTCCCTCTCCAGCTTCCTGGAAGGATGGAGCCCCTGTTCCTCAGGCAACCTTCCTCCCGCAGGTATCTCTTCCTGACAGCCTGACACTTCCCCACAGCTCCGTCTTCGGTGGTTGAAAGGAAGCCCTGCTGTGCTCGGGTCATTAGGATTCTCATCTTCTCTCCTCATATGACAGGCACCAAGAGGACATGTTCTCTTCTCCTGAGAAAAAGCCCCAATTAAATACGCTCATTAAAACCCTGTGATTCTCCTGCTTTCTTCAAATGCATAACAAAGATGGATCACTTTCTGCTGACCTGAAGCCTGGCCAGGGAGTGCCTGGCCCAGGGCGAGGTGTGGGCTGGCTGCCAGAACCTTGTGGGATGTACAAGGCAGTTTTCACTGTCAAATGCCAGATTTTTGCTGCTGCCCCTCCAGCTGGTTATCGGATGCTGGCAGGCAACTGTATAAAGAACCCTGAACAAAATATCACACTTTACCCACAATCAAAAGAGTGATAACTAATTAAGGTGAAATTGAGTTCAAATCGACCTGTTCCAGGCCCTAATTGGCCACAACTACAATGCCTGGCTTTTTAAGGCTGTGATGCCATGTGGTAGGTAGGAAGGCACAGACAGGAGATCAGAGCCCCTCAGCTGGCCACAGGCCCTGCCACTAGCTAGCTGTGTAATCGTTCAGCCTCAGGTGCCTTGTGTGTAGCAAAGATACTGCTAAGACCTTGCAATTCACAGGCTTCATTTTAAGGTATGGTCCCACCAAACTTCACTGCCTTTGACACAACCACCGCTATTAGCTAGGATTTATAAAATATTTACTCCACGTCAGATACTATGTACTTAATTGCTATATGTAAATTTACTTATATAACCCTTTGAAGGAATTTAGTAATATTACTCTATTTTACAGATGAAGAAACTGAAACTTAAAGAGTGAAATAACTTGGCCAAGGTTACATCAGCCAGTAAATGACAGAGCTTCAGAATTCACATTTTCCATATCTGTGGTACCCTAATAATGTCTCACTTACCTAAATTCATATGGTGATGCTCAGCTTCCTTCTTGGCCTCCTCTGCTTGAAATACTTGATTTCTGGTCCTAAGTACATGATTTTACCTCCTTCACATTGGTTCACTATTTCTGTACTCACTGACCATTTCTGAAGACTTTATCCCATTTGAAAATCAGCCCATGTAGGGAGGGTACAGCTCCGTGGTGAAGTGCAAGCCTAGCATGCAGGGGGTCCTGGGTTCAATCCCCAGTACCTCCATTAAAATAAATAAATAAACAAGCAAACAAATAAACTAAAAAAATAAGAGTCAGCCCACCTCTGCCTTCTAAAAACCACCAACATATAGCTAGTCTGTATTTGCTGTGATCTCCGTGAGTTCACCCAACTGTAATTCTCACTTGGCAATGGATGTGTATGCCTTAAAAATAAGTCATGACTTTTACTATTATCACTTAGCTCTTGGTCATCTTTTGCTATTTATGTCCTGTTTTGCCAACCAGATTGAATACATGGATGAGGACATGGATCACACTTCTTTGAATTACTCTTAGCCCCTGGCACAATGCCAATCAGTAAATGTTAACTGGTGTAGTTTCTTCCCCAGCTTCAGCCTGAATTATACTCCTCGTTAGTCAGTGTCTATATGGCTGTCGGTGTCCTCTTTGGAAACTATGGTATTAGTGCTGTCAGCCAGAAGCCTGGTGACTCCCGGTGCAGGCAGGACTGGGAAAGGGCACGCTGACCTACACCCATCTCCTATGGCAGCCAAGGTGTGTTACTTATGCCAGAGCCTCACTATGTCTGTGCACTGTCGTGTGTCTGATGGGATCAAGGCAAGCTTTCCTGGCAATGCCAGCCAAGAAAAAACAGCTGGCAAATGTAGAAAAGATGGTACCAGGCACCTGGCCCACTTAGATCAGCTTTCTGTGCCAGCTTCACATTTTGTATCAAGGCCTATGTTGAGAATAGGGAATGACTCTATCTTCTCTCCTCTCCAAAAGCTGGTCTGTGGGTGCCAGGGTCATAATGGTCATCTGTTGGGCTGTCTGTCCACAGCACCTGCAGCTCAAACAAGCAAATCCAGAGGTTGCCAAGAAATTGGCACTCCCAGGGTAAAATAACAATGCCAAGAGTGGATAGTGAATGTCCGAACTATCTCACCACCTCCTCTTGAAGTTTCCAACACCTGATACTGAAGGAAAGTTGAAAGATTTTCCAGGTGCATTGTATTTTACAAGCATAATGTATTTTGGCAAACAGAAGAGATACGAAATGATTCAGCAAATTGTGAAGAGCTCAATAATTATCAAGAGGGATGATGTCCTTTTATTGCTTCCACAATGCTGAGTTATTAACAACTCTCAGTGTGCTCTGCATAGCCAGCTGCTCCCCAGTTCCATCGACAAGGCAACATAAACCAACCTTGGCGACTGCAAGAAGGCAAGGTTCTAGCCATAGTTTTTAAGTTGCACTCCTTCTAAGACTGCTTTGAAAGAGGTGATGAGGAGAGGACTCTGAACAGGGGAGCTGATCACACCAGGATTAAATTTAAAAACATTTCTATTATTATTTAAATCTCTATAAAGATAATTGACATTTTAAAACAAAAATAATAACAATAAACTGTAGGGATTATAACATGTAGAAGTTAAATGTATGACAGTAATATCACAAAGGCCAAGAGGGGAGAAATGGAAGTGTACTCTTACAACGTTCATATACCTGATGTGAAATAGTATAATGTTATTTGAAGAAAGACTGGGAGAAGTTCAAAACAAATATCATAAACACTAAAGAATCCATTAAAATAAAACAGTAAGAGTTGAGGCTAATTTGCCAACAAATCATATAATAAAAAGGAATCTTAAAAAAAAAAATACCCAAAAGAAGGCAGAAAAAGAAAAGAAGGTGAACAAAGAACAAACAAGACAAATGGAAATGAAACAGCAAGGTTAATTTAAACCCAGTCATGTCAGTAATCACATTAAATGTAAATGGTCTAAACACTCTTACTAAGAGGCAGAAATTATCATATTGGGTTAAAAAAGGAAGACCAAATCATATGCTGCCTACAGGGAACAAGTGTAAATATAAATAGGTTAAAAGTAAAAGCATGGAAAAAGATAAACCATGCTAACATTAAATGAAAAAAAAAAAATAAAAGATAAAGTGGCTTGATTAATAGCCGACCAGGAAGATTTCAAAGCAAAGAATCTTACCAGGGATAAACAGGATCATTTCACAATAATAAATGGACCAACCTTTTATCATTTTCAATAGATAAAGAACATAAAGATCACAAGAGAAATCAATAAAATAAAAACAGAAACATAATAAATTTAAGAAAACTTAAAGATAGTTCTTTAAAATGATTAACAAAATTAATAAACCTCTACCAAGTGTAACTAGGAAAAAGGACAGATAAAAATATCAAAAATGAGAGAGGTGACACTAACTACAGATTCTAGAGGTATTAAATGATGATAAGGAAACACTATGGGCAACTTTATGCCAATAAATTCAACAACTTAGATGACACGAAAAAGAAGAAGAACAACAGAAACCTAAATGGTTCTATATCCATTTAAAAAAATCAAGTTTATAGTTAAAAACCAAAGCCACAAAAAACTCCTGGCCCAGCTGGCTTCACTGGTGAATTCTATCAGACATTTAGGAAAGAAATGATACCAGTTTTATATAAACTCTTCCAGAAAGCTGAAGAGGAATGAATATTTCCCAGTACATTTTCTAAAACCAGCATTTGGTAATCTGATACCAAAACCAGATGAAGTCATTTTAACTAAAGAAAAACACAGACCTTATATCTATCAATAACATAGATGCAAAAATTCTAAATGTAACTTTAGAAAATTGTGCAAGAATATATAAAAAGGATAATACATCAAGAGGGGTTTATTCCAGGAACAAGAGGCAGTTTAACATTTAAAAATTGAATTAATGTAAAACACCATATTAATAGGTTTTTAAAAACATAATCATCTCAACTGTTACACTAAAACATATTTGGTAAGATCCAGTATCCGTTCCTGATAAAAATTCTGAGCAAATGTAAGGGCTCTTCGTCAACATGATAAAGGGCATCTACAGACATGCACAGCTTTGCAAAGATTCAGGCTCTAAGATCACACCATAAAAATAAATTGCATTTCAACAGGCTAGATATTAACAATAGGAAATTGAAATTAAAAAAAAAACAATGTGCAATATTATCAGTATTTATAAAATACTTAGGGATAAAACTGATTTTAAAAAGTGCAAGATTTATACCCTGAAAAATACAAAATATTTCTTAAAGAAATAAAAGAAGAGATAAAGGTATTTTGGCTTATTTATCAATAAAACAAAACAACTTTGGAAAAGAACAAAGTTGGAGGACTTATACCTCCCGACTTCAAAATTTATTGTAAAGTTACAGTAATCACGATGATTTAGTAGTATCATAAAGATAAACAGAAGAGCATAGCAGCACAGAAAGTCCAGGTATCACTCCACATATATATAGTAATTGATTTTTGACAGAGGACAGATAATTCTGCGGAGAAATGATAATCTACTCAATAGACAGTACAGGGAAATTGAATATTCATAGGCAATAATTTTTTTAAAAGGTGAACTTTGATCCATACCTCACAACATATACAAAGTGAACTCAGAATGGATCATAGACCTAAATGTAAAATGTAAAACTATAAAAAGTCCCAAAAAATGGGAGGAAAATCTTTGTGGCCTTAAATTAAGCAAAGATTTCTTAGATATGATACCATATGTAGGATGCATTAAAAAAAATATAAGATCACTTCATCAAAATTAACATACCATACTCTTTAAAAGATAGTGAGAAATGGAGAGGCAAACCACAGACCAAGATGAAAATACTTGGAAATCGTATATCTGACAGCCGATCTGTATCTAGAATATGTAAAGAACTCTCAAAACTTAAAAATAAAAAGACAAATAAGTTCTTTTTTTTTTTTTTTTTTTTTTTTTTTTTTTTTTTCAGAAAACAGAAACAGACACACAGACATAGAAAACAGACTTAGGGTCACTGGGCAGGGAAAGAGGGTAGGAAGCAATAAATTGGGAGTTCAGGTTTTGCAGATACTAACTAATATGTGTAAAATAGATAAGCAACAAATTCATACTGTATAGCACATGGAACAATGTTCAATATTTTATAATAACTTCTGGTGGAAAAGAATATGAAAATGAAGTATGCTTCTCCTGGTTTAGTTATAGTGGGGACAGACTGGAGTAATAGGAAAATGTTTCTGAGAAGTTTTCCCAATAGGATACAGAATAAATTGTGCTGTTGTTTTCCAGTTTCCTAAGTATATGTATCGACATCCTCAGTCACCTGAAAACAAGCTCTGAAGCTGTGGAACCAGTCCCACCCGAGGAGCTAAAAAGGCTGCCCCAGAATGAGAAGCAACAAGCATCAGCAAGCAAGTGGATGAGGAATTTATTAGCTGGCCTGGAAGACTGGGAACAAAGGAGGCCATAGAAATCATCAGCTTCCCTGAAGTCACCTTCAGGTCAATGCATTCTAAATTCATGCCCCCAGTAAATGAGCCAAACCCCTGGGCTGCGGCAGAGACTACACCAGTCACGGCTGCGGGGAAAGAAAGGAGAAGGACATCATGATGCCCATGTCAAGGGATCTCCCACCGAGCCAAAGGATCAGGCCAAGCACCCTACAAACAGCAGACTAAGCAGAAAGACCATGTCGCGAGGCATGTGAACCTGGGCCAGTTTCTGACCTCTTTGAGCCTCTGTTTCCTCAATGCCCCTCGCTCACTGTGCTCCAGGCACACTGGCCTCCTGCTGCTCCAATGCACCACGTTCTTTCTTGCCTCAGTGCCCTTGAACATACAGTTTCCTCTGTCTGGGACAATTTACCCTTCTTCCATTTCAGGTCATGTCCTCAGAGAAGCCTTACTAGACCCTTATAGATAAGACCAATTCCCCACTTCATCCTCTGGCACCTCCGCCCCGTTACTGTCTATTACATACCTTGATTTTTTCTTTACTAAAAGTTCATCACAATCTATAACGATGACTTTTTGTTTGTTTACCTGCTCACCGTCTGTTTTCCAACAGCATATAAACTTTTTAAAGGGTGTATGAATAATAGATCAAACTTTTAAAAAACCGGTAAAATAGCCACAGTATAAAAATTTATCATTAACAAAAATTAACTTTTTGAGAGCAAGAACCTTATCAGTTTTCTCTGTACCCCAGTGCCAAAAAGAGTATGTGGCAGGTCCTAAGCACTCAAAATCTATTTGTTGAATTGATGAATGTGTAATAGAGAAGAACCTTTGTATTCTAAGTTAATCACTGAAGGGGTGTTACCTGTAAGCTTACGTATACATGATGGCCCATGTCTGGGAACCAAGCATTAAGCTAAAATAGCTTTGTCTAGCTCACAGGAAACATCCTGACCAGGCCCACCTATGAATGGCTGCAGGAAGGAAGAAATTAACCCATTCCCTCCAGAGTCTGGCCAGAACCAGGATTTTACTCCCTCCCTTTTAATATAAAACAAACCTGAATTCTAAGTCAGGGAAGATGGTTCTTTAGGACACTAGGCTACCATCTACTTCTAGGTCCACTGGCTTTCTGAATAAAGTCGCTATTCCTTGCCCCAATGACTGGTCTCTCAATTATTGGTCTGTTATGTGGCAAGCAGTACAAGCTTGGACTTGGTAACAAATGGAACATTATAAGGAGGATAATTCCTACCCTGCCTACTTCGCAGAACTCTTATATGAGAGAACAATGACTCCGAGACACTGCTCACTCAGAAGTCTAAAGGTGTATTATTTTCTGTGTGATGTAGCTCGGAGCTCAATGCTGATTGCGTAATGAACACAATTGAAATGGGGCTGAACAGATCAGGGCCAGTTTCCTAGAGTCAGGGCAGAGTCTAAATGGCTGCAAGGAATCGCACCTTGCCTGCCTGTACATGCCTGGATCTAACGTTGAGCTCTTTCCCCTTGTGGCTTCACAGGTAATCACGTCACTGCTGTCTCTTATTAAGGATGTTCCCTCCCTTTCCCTCAGAAGAGCAGGCAGGGCTGGCATTTCTGAAGAAGCACCAGAGGAGTACAAGTTTAGGCACATTTGGAGAATCCTGATGACTGTGTGTTTTTCCTGGAAGGGCTCGCAGTTTGCAAATCTTCTTCTCTGCATTTAAAAAACGACAGTATTGAGGCCAAGCTAGCAATGAGCCCCGCAGAAGGACAAGCCCTCAGTGTTGCTGAGAATATGGGACCTCACTCACCACCTCTAACCCTTGAGGCTTGTGGGAGGAAACTGGCTTTCTCTTGAAACCAGAAGGCAAAATGCCTTACCTAGGCAAATGCCACTTACAGAGATAGGAACACTGGGAGTGGGGTGGAAGGTAAGAACTCAGGAAGCACCAAAAAACAGACTCAAATTGAAAAAAAAAAAATGTAAATAAAATAATGTTCAAATCAACAAGACTCAAGTTTAAAGAAGTAAACAAAATAATGTACAGATCAACAAGACACAAATTGAAAAACAAATGTAAACAAAATAATGTGCGAATTGACAGGAGTTGGCATGGTAAGAAAAATCCTGAAAAGGGTGTCAGAGAGACAGGTGTCTCGCCTCTGGACCTCACTGTGTGATTCCATACAAGTTATTTCCCATGATAACTGGGTTTGGCCTTTGGATAAAAAATGAGGAACTCGGGTTAAACCATCCCTCAGTTCCCCTCTGGTTTTGCTATTCTGATGAAACATATTCTTCCTGTGAAAGTGGCAGAGTCAGGAGTCAGGGAGAGCCTTTGACCACATTTGTTTAATCACCTTAACTGCATTGAGAATTTAGGGCTCAGGACTCTCCTGACCTCATTTAATCTGGTGCTTCAATCAGGGTTCTTATTTGTAAAATTAGGGGTGGGGGCACCACCTATGACAGATTTAAGTTAAAAAGGAGCTCATTGAAAGGAAAGCACCTCACTGACTCACAAGAAGCCTGCAGAAACAGGAGGGGCAGTGGGACCTGCGGTCAGTCAGGACCACAGCCATCACATTACCCATCCGGTGCCCTGAGGACCCCACACTTCTTCCACAAACACTGGATGCCAAGGGGGCACCGCTGTACACTTCAACCTTGACACAGGAGATCACAGTGGTCAATCCTGGATGCTGCGGCAGTTGCCACCACCACCTGCCTCTGGAGTGGACTTTTGGCTGGGCCTGAACCCAGCAAGTTCCAATATTCCAGTTTGGTCTCAGTGACTGAGTCAAATGGCCCTTGCTTCCATCATATAACTAGTTCTAGGCCCAGGAGAAATTGTGAAGTGAATATTTGGGTTTTTCAATGTCTATAGTTGGAGATAAGTTTCATCTCCCACCAAGATTTATGAGTGGAAAATTCCTCAACAGATGCAAGGGTTCAGATATGTGGCAGTCACAAAAAGACCAATATTTAAAACATCTAAAGTATTTACCAGTACTATCTTTTCTAATCAGGAAAAGAACATGCCTCCACATAGTGCCTCATATCATTGAGGACTCCGACTTCTAAAATCTAGACCTGGGAAATAATTCAGGTCTAATTCAACCTCTTTTGTTTTCCAGATGAGAAAAGAGGGATTTAGAGAGGGATGATAACCAGCCCAAGTTCACAGCTGGACCAGAACCCAGGTTTCCTGTTCGGGATCCAGTTGTCTTTCTATTACCTCAGGCAGCCTTCCAAGACAAAGAACAGAATCCCATCTTTCTCAGATTAGATGTGATGCCAAATGTTCATAAAGCATATTTATTTTTGCAACTTAGCTTGATTTGACTTATGGTGAAGATTTTGAGAGTAAACAGATGTAGACATGATTCCTCCCCCTGAAGATTCAGATTCAATTCATATTTATTAACCACCCATTACAATAGCAGACATTAAGCTGGTGTTTTCCTTAATGCAGCAGGAAGTGCAGGGGTCTGCTTAGACCTGAGGAACACCTGGTAATGAGGACTAGAGCCCTGCAGAGTTCCTCTTGCCATCTGTCACTTCCGTTTCTCTCTAATCATCATTTTATTCTTTTTGATAGATACCTCTGCATCTGGTCCTCTTGGCTGAAAACAGGATCTGTAACAGCTGTGGAAAATTATGTTACAGTGTCAGTAAATGGCCTAGCTCCCTTGGTTCCAGTACCAAATTCCCAAGGAAGAAACAATTGACCCATCCCTAGGTGTCCATCCCTAGCTCATCAGCTGTAGCCCTGAGTCAGAAGCATGGACAGAGGAGGCCTCATTTAGAAGAGGGTATGTGAATTGAATTATGAAGGAAGAGAGGGAGCACGTCATGAGGCTATGGGGTAGAAGCATTCCTGGCAGGAAAACAGTAAGTGCAAAGGCCCTGAGGTTGGAATGTGCCTTTCGTGTTCAAGAAATAGCCAAAAGGTTGAAATGGCTCCATCAGAGAGTGAGAGAAAGGAAGTCAGGAGATGATGTCTATGAGGTGAGAGGAGCCAGATCATGTAGGGCTTGGGCTTTGTAGACCACTGTAAGGATTTTGGCTTTGACTCAGAGTGAAATGGGAAGCCATTTGGTGGTTTTAAGACCACAAGTAACATAATCTCATATATGTCTATTGTGTTGACAGGGTGGTAAGAAAGCAGGGTGGTAGTGAGGAGGCAGTCAAATTTTGGATTTATTTTGGATATGAGTGATGAGAAAAAGAGATTTAATAATGAGCTTTGACCTGAGCGGCTAGAGTTGCCATGTGCTATGATGGGCAAGACTAGAAGAGAAGCAGGTGAAGGTAACTCAGAGTTCAGTTTGGGGCATGTTAAGCCTGAGATGCTCTTTAGACATCCAAGTGGACATTGAGGCGGACATTTCAGTCGGCTGAATGAATATTGAATTCATGTGAGAGGCTCTGCTGGAGATATGTATTTTGGAATTGTCAATACATACATGGTACTTAAAGCCTTGAAACTGAATTATATCGTCTTGAAAGTGAATATCAACAGAGACAGAATGAGGGCAGAGGAGTGATCCCCAAAGTAGTCCAATATATAGGACGAACTGCAAAGGATATTAAACAGGAGTGTCTGGTGAGGTAGGAAGGAATCTAGGAGAGAATGGTGTTGAAGTGAGAAAATGGTTTCAAGAAGGTGGGAGTGATTAAGAGAGTCAATGGTTCCTGATACTTCAATCCAGATAAGACTACCAGATTTATCAAAGTGGAAGTCATGAGAACCTTTCTAACTTTTGTTTTATTTAAGAAGTGGTGGGACCAAAATTCAAGCTCAGCAAATAAAAGGGAGAAAATGGGGAGAGAGAAATCAAAGACAGCTAGTATTCTCCGGCAAATTCTGCTATAGAAGTGAACAGAGAAGTACCGTGGTAAGTGGAGGTCCGGAGAGATTTGTTTTTCAGATTCTAGTATTAAAGCAGCTTTGTGTGCTCATGCCAATGATACAGCTGAGAGGAGAAAATCGATTGCATGGGAGAGAGAAGGGAGAAATATTGGAGGGACATCCCTGTGTAGGTGAGATATGATGGGGTTCAGGGCATTAGTCTGAAAGATGGCCTTAGAGAAGAGAGGAGGATGGAAGTGAACCATATGGTACCCACACCATGAAGTGGTAGATGTAGTGGTAGAAACAACTGGAAGTTCCTCTCTTTCTCCCGGTTCCCTTTTCCAAATGAAGTAAAAAGGAAGGTCATCAGCTGAAAGTCAGGACAGAGAAAGAGATCTTGGAAGTTTGAGGAGAAAGAAGAGAGTGTGAAACATAAGCAAATCAGAGATTAGATGTACCAGGGAAATTTAATCATATTTCCAGGTTTCACTAAGGCCCTTTTGAAATGTGTGATTTTGAATTTAAAGTGATTCCTGACAGCATGGTTAATGGTTAATTTCCAGGTACCTTTAGATGCAGTGCGCAGTCACAGTGTAGGTGGAGCACTGAATTTAACCAGCTTTGGGGTCTGGCCAGGCACATTTGCTGAAGGGAGACGGGGAGGGTAGTTGAAGATGTTGAGAAGGGATGATTCTAATAATGGACTGTGGAAACCATGCTGAGTAAAGTGGGAGAAGAGGACATGAAGGGATACAAAAAAAAGCAACAAGGTAGAAGGACTGATGATTGTAGATCTCAGTGGGGTTCAAAATTGTTAGAGGTGGAATATAAGAAGGAGTAAGCTGCAAATATGCAAGGTTAAATCAGAGAGTGAAATGCATATGAGATATTGAAATCAAGAGTTATGATTAGGTGAAAACAAATATGTATGTATATGTATGACTGAAGCATTATGCTGTGCACCAGAGATTGACACAACATTGGAAACTGACAATATTTCAGTTTAAAAAAAAAAGAGAGTTATGACTAGGAATGGGCATAATTTAAGTAGTTTCCCTTAGATCTTGTGAGTGGAGAAGTCCGTTTCCACTCCAATCTATCTGATTGCAATGACTTGGCCATCGTCTTTCCATTCCAATCTATCTGATTGCAATGACTTGGCCATCGTCAAACTTCTCCTCATGTAACCATCAATACTAATATCTTCTCTGCCTTCTGGCATTCGTGTTCCCTCCCATTCCCCCTTTTCTCCTAATTTCCTCATCGGAGAACGTGTCCTACATTCATAACAGGAAGCTGAGGCTCAGAGAGGTTGAGACATTGTTTAAGATACAAAAACTAAGCAGAATCATTTGCTACCTAAGAGGTAGGATGAGAAACATGCCAAAGAGCCAGAAGCCAGACTCAAGACAAAAATGTCTCATGTGAAGGAAATAGCAGTGGTGCAGGGCTCAAACCAGGCAAGAGCAAGTTTTTTGGCAGCCCAGCTGTCTCAGAGCATCTTTCAGTGTCCTCTCATCTGCCTCTAAATGTTGTGCAATAAGGGGTTGACAAGGGTGGGAAGATTGAAAGATTTAATAGCAATTTTGTAAAGGTCAATGCAAAGTGCTTTACAATTGTTCATCTTTATCTTTCAAGTCCTGTTTTTGAGAAACAGGAAGAAAACTAAACAGGAAAAGTACATGAAAATCCCCAACAGGATCCAATTAAATAAAAATAGTGCTGACAGGAAACAAACATCTTAAAACTTTAAAGTGGGGCAGAGGATGATACAGACCGAGAAATCCTGCAGGACTGACTACTTTTCATTGCTACTGAAGTAATGAATTCCTGTTAAATGGAACAGTGGCCAGTGTTTGAGCAACAGCTTGTCACCTACTTGAAACCCCTTTCTGTTATTTCCCCACAAACTGCTATCTGCCAACACCTGTAAAGGAAGGGGAATCAGTCTTGGCAGGACCTCTGTTCTAGTGGCCAAGCTATACCATCAGTTCTTGGCCTAGGAAGCAAATGCCTAAAAATAATAGCAAGCATTTATTGAGAGTTATTGTGTGTGAGACCCTGGGCTAAGGATTTCACATACAAGATTTAAAAAGAGCTAGAAAAACTGCCATATCTGAAAAGCTCCTCCTTCCTTTAAACCATTCCTACTTTATCAGTTCTAAGCCTTGATGAGCTTTTAGTGCCTCAAGTTTAAGTGAACATTTATAGAAGGCTACTGTGTGGGGGTGTCCAGATTATCACTGTGAGTGCAGAGATCAACAAGACAGATCCTTCCAGAAGCTAATAATCTGGTTAAATATTAAAGTTAGGATTTGTTAAAACTGTACTATATCATTGCCTATTGTGTGTTTCTTAGTAAAAAAGACACTTGAATGGAAGTCAACAGCCTTCATTCCTACTCCCTCTGCCATCAACTTAATCATCTGTGAAGATGACAGGTGAATCATTTCCCCTCTTTGAAACCCAACTGCACTTCTCAAAAGGGATACTTTGACCCATGATCCCTATATTCTCTCCCAATGCTGACAATCTCTGAGTCAACTGCTATTTTATTTTTATTTATTCAACAAACATAGCACTATGGGCCAGGCACTGTGCAAATATTAACCTACTTATTCCTCATAACAATTCTATTATGTAGCTACTATAATTACCTCTAATAATATAATTATATTAGCCTTATATGATACTATTATTATCCCCTTTTACAGATGATGAAACTGAGGCACAGACTCATTTAAAATACTTTAGATATTTTTACCCTTGAGACACATAGAATTCATTTACTTTTGCTTTGCTGGGTGATTTTTGAAGAGTCTTTGAAATTTCAGGACAGGTACAATTAGGTTATCAGTTTTGCAGAATCTGTTTCCTATGTGTAGAACCACAACCCTCATCTGCCAGAGATGGTGGAGCAATGCGGAGTCGGTGTCACAGCCACAGACACACACACTGGAGCACCTCGTGCATGTCCCTTCCGTCCCCCAGCACCTACAATATTTCTTTCCCTCTCTTTAATAAGAAAAGGTATGTGGAAGTGCCTAACGTAGAAATCGGCTCATTTTACACTAAAAAAACAAAAAAAAATCCCTTTCCCTCTTTCCATTTCTTCCTCCTTCCCTCCCTCCGTCTTTCCTTCCTCTCGCACTCAGCCTTTCAACCCCACCACTTTTGTAGTGATGTTCTTTTTTGCCTTTCTAGTTATTTTCCACACAAAAGCGATTGCTAATTTCCACCCCTAAACTGGCTATGTATCTGTACCACGTGATTCCAGACTCCTCCCCCATCTACTTTCAGAGTCCGTTTATCTACCAGTGCTAAGATCACTCTGCCCCTGGATCCTGTAATCTGATCTCCAGGGCTCCCCTTCCTGCTACACAAGTTCCCTCTCCCTGCCTGCCTGTCCCAGCCATTCCATCAGAAAGATGTTGCTTCTGCGCTTTGAAATTTCTGCGTAAAAGGACTCTGTAAGCACCAGTCTCGTTGACCTGATCTAAACTTTCTCAACCTATCTGACGGCACAGAGTAAAATTTTATCAATGTGAGTTCATTGAAATATTATCAAATGGTGGTCAAAAGACAGCAGTTTTAGACACAGCAGCCTGTGCAGAGCAACAGTTTTTTATTACTAGTCACTTGATTTAAAGTACTGATATTTGCAACTTTTCAGAAATCAAAGAGGAGGCAAGACGATGCTTAGATTAATGTGACTCTCACTGGCATTATGATGTCATTCCTGAGTGGTAGGGACAGAGGACGCTGTACTGCTCTCTCCAGCATTGCTTTCAACCCTGAACCCTGGCTATGCCCATGGGAGAGCCTCATTCAAGTGGGCAGCATCTATCAAATGTCTCCTAGTGGGAAAAAGGTTTCAAACTACTGGGGAAGAGGAAAGAGCATGGACTTTAAGTCTAAAGATTTGGGATTAGATCCAAGCTTTTCATTTACTCATAGTTTAACTTTGGGCAACTCACTGCTTCCATTTAAATCTTGTGGGGGTTTTTTTCATCTGTAAAATAAAGAATTTGGTATACTAATCCCTGAGGTCCCTAATGCTTTAAAGTTCCACAATTGCATGATTCTAAGCATATAGTCTAAATTATCCAAATGTCTGATTTTGTCAAATTGCATATAACAGCAGCAATGTCTAAACTCCCTACTAAGTGGCTCTCAGTGTGTACCACTGTGATAGGGAGGGTCTGAGGACATGAAGAGAAATATAAAACATGGTTCCTTTTCTTCCAGGAGTTTTGATCTATTTGTGGAGAGGAAAACTGATAAGGATAAGTAGCATGAATAAATGGGAAATGAAATTATTCTAACTCTAGTTAGACTGACTATTCAGAATCATAATTGAGATCTGGAGTGATCATAATATTGGCTGTAAGCTGAACTTTACTGAATGGGCAGCTTTTGATTAGGGGACAAAAGAAAAGGCTTCGGGCTAGAAGGAAAGCAAATAATGAGGATTTGAAAGGACATGTGGAAAACGTGTTTGGATAGTAAGAGTTGGACTATATTAAGGAGGGTTTAGCGAAAGCTAGGCAGAAAATTTCAGATTTGTTTCCGTGAATGACTGGATGCCTTTAAAGATTTCTTTGAGCAGATAAGCAATATGTATAAACCAAATAACAAGGAAAAATGACCAAATGTATATTTCTCCTGAAAGTCTCAAATGTGGCAGATTTCCAGAGGCAAGAGCTTGGTAGGAATTTTTAAAAATAATAAAAGAAAATGAATGGAATGAAGACCCTGCCTCTCATTTTCCGGTGCTCTGAGAGCAGCTCAGAGTTTTAATTGCCTGTTAATTAACACTGCATGGGGAGGGAAGTGACTGCTCAGGTAACCTGGCCCCAAGCCACACAGAGCTTTACAGAATCATTCCAACACCTTGAGCTGCCCTTGGAAATGAACAGGCAGTCCTGTTAGGCTACTCAGTCCATAGCAGAGTACCCATACCCAGTGTTCACCTAAAAGAAGGTTGGACCTTCATGTGAGCCCGCAGATATTTCTGGGTGGTTTTAAAAGAGAAGTTTGATGCTGAAATCTCATTAGGAGATGTGAAAAGATAAATTTCTTTCCTCGAGCCTCAGTCTCTCTGCTAAAACGATTTTCACTGGGGCACCCTAGAAATTTTTCAGCAGAAAGTTGGAGCCGCAAGTGTTAGACCTGGAATTGCTGTTAGATACCAATTTGGTTTGTCTCATAAGGAAATCAGCCCAGAGTGGAGAAGGGAGTTTTTCAAGGTCAAATTTTATGTAATGACCCACAGGATTAGACCCCAGTTTTCCCAGCTCCCAGGCAAATGTGATTTCCAGGTCATCAGATAGCCTTTCATATTGCTTGTTGAATTAAAGAAGGAATTGTAGGCAATCTTTGAGATCAATGTGGTCATTAGCACTGATGAAGGAGAGAATGGGAGTGGGGTCTCTAGTTCCTTGAAATGCTCATGCCTGTAAGATACTCTTTGTGAAAAAGATTCCCCAGTTCTGCCAGTTCACTAGCTATTACTGCAAAGTGGAGGAAGACCTTAATGTTATTGACCTTGAAAGCAAAAGTTAGATTACTCCTTGACAAATCAGCTTCTAGATCTCTGGATATTGTAATAAAAACATCCAATTTAAAATCCGGTTTTCAAGTTACCCCTTCTTGCTCCCCAGACTCCTTTTGCACCACACTACTTCTTTTCGCTGTAGGACTTCAGACTTTTTAACTTACCCTGTGACTTTTTATTAAGCTTTTTGCATGTTACCTGACTCCTCACACTAGAATCCAAGTTCCACCAAGGATCTCTGTCTGCTCAGTCCATATATGTATTGAAAGGACCTGGAGTGCTCAATAAATTTTTTTTTAATTTTTGGGGGGTGGAGGTAATTAAGTCTTTTTTTTTTTTTTAATGGAGGTACTAGGGATTGAACCCAGGGCCTTGAGCATGCCCTCTACTACTGAGCTAAATCCTCCCCACCCCCATAAATATTTTAAATGAATGACTAACAACTGGATCTACCACTTACTTTGAACAATTAGCAGACACTTAAGTCGTGGCTTCTTACCTGTAAAATGAGCAGAATAATTCCCACCTAACAGGGATGTTATGAGGATTGATATAAGAAATATCTTGCACAGTAGTGGAACTTTTTTTTTAATTGAAGTATAGTCCCTTACAACGTGTAAGGTTGTACTCCTTGACTACTGTTTCTCTTCCACGAGAAATTTGAAATCATGAACACCCATCTCTCAGCCGTCTCACCCCTTTACAGACTCAAACCACACCAGGTACTAGATTTTCCTACTAGATGCCTTCACATTCTTCTGTGGCTTTAGACAGTAATGATGGGACTTGGTGGCATATTGGGTAGAGGCAGTACTGGTAGCGTGGGCCCGGGGAAGAAGCCCTGGCTTTAGAAACGGATCCAGTGCTGAGTCTTGCCTCTGCTACTGTCTAGCTATATGACCCTGGAAAGTGATCTCACTTCTCTGAGCCCCAGTTTCCTCCTATGCAGAACGGGGATAATACTTTACAGAGTCAGTGAGAGTTGCAGAGGACATCATGTTTGTAAATTACCTCTATAATCATAGATGCTTCAGAAAAAAAATATAAAGGCACCGATTTTCCCTAGAAAATAGATTGATTTCTTAAAATGTTGTCTTTCAGAAAGATGACTTATAAATCAGCATATCTGAATTCTTCCATGATTGTGTATTGACATATATCTCATCAAGGTTTGCAGATTTAGGGATTACAGAATTTTACAGTCAGGTTTTCTACTTACATTTCTCATTTGCAAATAATGAAACATTGCAGAGAATGATAATAGAAAAACCTCAATAGACTGAGGAACACTTTTTTTTTAATTGAAACAATTCGTAAGTGTGAAAATCCTTATAGATTTCCCAGGCACTTTATAATTTACAGAACACTTTCACATGCATTATCTCAACCAGTTATCTTTGCAACCCTGTACAATGGGTTAGAACTCTGATCTTATGCCTCCTCAGTTGTCTTTCCCATTTTACTCACTCTATGTCCTTACCATCCAAATATACTGGCCTTCTCCCCATCTTCAGATCTTGTACTCTTTCTTGTTTCATACATTTGCCCACACTGTTCCCTCTGATTGGAATACCCTTTCTCCTAGTTCCCCAAATCTACTTTGTAAACCTCTATCCATTTGTCAAGCCCTAACCTGAGTCCTTTCCCTTCCAAAAACCCCCTTAGTTCCTTTTAGCAGATGCCTAGAGAGGACATGGTAGTGTTTACCTGTTTGGCACCCTTTCTTTCTTCTTACAGTATCAAAAAACCTTTTCCAAATAGTTTTAGTGGGAAAATAAAATGCAGTATCCAGTTTTCCTTCTCTCTGCCTTCCCAAGCCCTACACCACCTCTGCTCACAAGCACCAAGTTGGATATGTGATCCAAGCCAAGCAAACAGGGTCTCTGCTGAGAATATGGGTTTGAGTCATAGGGCAGAGGGCTGTTCAGTTGTGAGCTTTTGAGTCTTGAATTATTCCAGTAGCTGAATCTTAAAGACATTCTCCTTGACCTCAGGCCACCAAAGCTCACCAGAGTTGCCTTTCTATTTCTGTCTTTCTGAGACCTTTTTGTTATTAACTCTTCCTTCCATTCTGAGAACTATTCAGTTTCCTTCAATCAACTTTCCATGTTACTGATGAAAGTTTCCGTTTTAAGCAACCAAGGAAAATGAACTGTTACATTTTCTCAGTATCTCCAGAGTTCTTGGTCACCTGATTCTATTCTTACCATTTCTGCTCTAGACAGAAATCATTGAGACATGCTCCTGCCTCTCCCAACAAACTGTGAGCTCCTCACTAGGGTCTGTATTTCCTTCAGTTCCTACCTCTGTCACTTGCACACTTGGGTCCTCAAAAACTGTTAATTGAATTGAAGTTGAGAAAACACATATTTTCTTTAGATTGCAAACTGATTCAAATTCTCCCACACTACTTCGTTCCAAAAAAGAAAATTTCTCAAATGCTTGAGATAATTGAATCTTAGGATTGGGAGAGACCTGTAAGTCTAATAGCCACCACTTAATTTTTTTGAAATTTTTTTCTTTTTAATGAAGTCTGCATTTCTTATTTACTTTGACAAACGCCTTATAATCACAAATAAGCAAGAAAAGTTTTCCAAAAATTATATAGTATTTTACAATATACAAAATACTTTCACATACATTATTACATGTAAAACTGACATCTAACTTCTTACCGTGTCAGATGATGGAAGGTCTTATGGAGGTAATTTATGGGTGTGAAAACTGATTATTCCTAAAAGCTCACATGCAAATTCACACAGCTATTATGTTGTTAGGATCCGTTCTATAACTTGGGTCTTAAAGTACAAAGCCAGTGCTTTTTCCAGATGGACTGAGCCTTTCTTTCCTCCAGCCACCATGCTTCACAATAATTTCCATGCTTATTATTTTAATTAACTACATTTTTTATAGATGTAAAGTCTTCTTGGTTTGTTTCACAGGTGGCATGACTATCTTCTCCCTACTTAAAATAATTAAAAGGAAAAAGACCTATGATTACAGCAGTCAGCCGAAAATTATTCACTCAAGAATTTTCATTAAATTCAACTGACTCTTTTTTCCAAGTAAGTTGCTCAGATTTAAGTCTTCAGGGAAGTGTAAAGTTAAGTTTTTCCAAGAACTCTAAGGCATATTTCATACCTTACCTGTTAGAATATTTGGAATATTACATCTTGCCCTTATTGTAGCAATATTAAAGAACTTAAGAATCTACTTTTTAATGTTTTTTAAAAAACAATCATTCAGTGTATTATAAACAATGCCCTCATTATTTTATAGAAATCTTATTTTGTATTGCTCTGGATGAACTACTTTGTCTTTCATTGAGAAATATTTCCTCAAGCACAGTCCTTAAAGGAAAACTAACCACATTGATTAAGCAAATTTTCTCATCTATTGCTAGAGTCTAATTAATACGCAGAGCTGTGATTTGATTTTTGTGTCCCCATCCCATCATCCACCAGAGGAATGAAGTACCGATAGATAAGATCGGAATCACTGTGGGCAAAGTGCCTGAGATCCCACTTTGGGAGTATTACCCCTTCCCTCCGCCCAAGGTGAAGGGCCAGACTAGAGGCAGGATTGGTGTCGAAAGAAGCAAACAGAGAACAGGAATTCTGAGTCCCTGGAAGAAGCAGGACAGACCAGAGAAAGCGATAGGATTAGTAAAGGCAGTACCAAGATTTTAACTTGCTTGTTGGGCTTTCATTCTCACATCACATTTAAAGATTTTCAACATACATCTCAGCAGTGTGTGAAGGAAGATAAAGAGCAAGGCAACCGCTTCCGATGGAGCCAAGAGTCTGGAGAGCTGGATTCCCCAGAGAGGTCTCTAGTCCTAGTCCAGCCTGCTCTGCCTTTGCATCGGGGGAGAAAGCGGGATGCATTTAATGTTCTGATAGCAGTTCTCTGTCTTTTCTGTTTTTCTTTTCAACTTTATTTCATTTCAAGCTTCATCAGAAGGCGTGTCTTTTTATTTTTCATGGTTTCTCTGTTCTCTTGATTTGTAAAACCCCAGATGTAGCCAGTGTATATTTTTCAAATCTTGCTTTAAAGCTTCACTATAAAAGGTGATAAACTACATTTCCCAATCTAATAAATAAATAAATGTGTTAATTAGACTCTAGAATATAATCCTCCATCTATAAAATAGATTAACATATAAAATGCATTGAACACTTTAAAATAGGTCTGTTGTTTTTTAATATATAAAATAATTAAATTTATCCTAAAGCATATCTAATATGTGAAATATAAGAAGGCAGAAAGGAAGGAAAGAGAAGGGGAAAAAAAACAGTATTTATTTAGCCTCTGACAAATGTGATACATCTTTATTTTACAAATGAGGAACTAACTTGCCTGTAAAGGTGGTTGAATGAAGCCAGCTAACAGATGTTCCCTTACCCAGTCACTTTGTTAATAGTTATTGTTTTAAATCAGAAAAGTGTTCATGATCAGCAATAAGCAAGGGAAGGAAACTAACTCCTGGCCATTAATTCAGGAAATGACAACCAAGGAAAGAAGCGAGTTTCTGGCACAGAAAAGCACAGGATGGTGCAGCTCCTCACTCTGCCCCATTCCCACAAACCAAAAAATACTGAGGAAGGATGCCAAGCCACAGATCCCTTCTGACTTGGAGGAAGCGAACTAAGAGGGTGAGGTGTCAGTCCTGGGAAAATTCCCGGAAGCACCTCGGCTATTGCTTGCCATACCTACCACCACAGGCCTCAATCTATGAGCAGGAATCTAGGGTCTCAGAAAGGGGTCCCAAGGCTCGCAGCCATTCAGGAAGCTCAACGTGTGCTGAGCTGGAGATGTGAGGTGCAGGTCAACAGGGTGGGATATGCCCCTGGCTGGGTAGAGGGAGCCCTGCACCCCAGTTAAGAAGAAATGAGCTCAGGAAGGAGAGTTTCTTCTTTTTGCCACTGCCTAAGGGATCCAAAATAATGGAAAGAACCTCTAACTTTACTAATAAAGTAGTAGAACCGATGAGTTCATTAATAAATTAAAATATTATCTGGACTCATTAACCAAAGAAGGATCTGACTGGGGTTTCTTGTGTGTTTGATCAACCAGATTCAGCCCCCTCCCTGAGCCAAACTGCCCTTATGTGAATGGATTGAAACAGAAATGACATACGGATGCTGCTGAAGTTCAGATGTGGGGCAACGGGAGTCTGATCAGGACCCCGTCAAGCTGTTTGGTGCACTGCCCTCACCCCCTAATTTACCGAATGCCAACATTTCAATGTATGTACCCACCAAAAATATGGGAATGTCTACTCCCCTCCACCACCCGCTAACACAATGTACTATCAAAGGTTTTTATCTTTGCCTTTTGCATAGGTGAAAGTTTATATTTCATTTTGTTTTCAAACTGTATATCCTCATAGAAGTACAAGGGGAAAATATGGTGCACCTATAAAAAAAGATCATTTTGAGATGGGAAGGGGCTTTTTAAGCATGTAATAAAACCCAGAATCATAAATAAGTGACCAATTTAAATATATAAAAATTAAAATTTCTGCATATAGAAAAATAACATTAAGAAAGTCAAAAACATGCCACAAAGGAAAATGTTAGCAAAACATTAAATACAATACTAATTTTATTCATTTAAAGAAAGACAAAATAGAAAAATTGAGAGAAAGGAATAGAAATGCTTCTAAGTGCAAATTCTGTTTCCCTTCCTTTCCCAGTCAAATAATTTCACACCATTCTTGGAATGAAAGTCAGAATCCTTGTGCAACTTCCCATCCCAGGCATGATCTGGCGCCCCTCCACCTCTCTAATTTCATTCCTTATCATTCTTCCCCTCGCTTCCCTGTTCCAGATATACTGGCCCTCTTCCAGTTTCCCGATTTCTTCATGCATTATCTTCCTTTGATACACACCCTCCTCCTTACAAAGTAAAAATAAAATAAAATCTTCATCTTTACAGACATGCAAATCTTACCCTAAATGACACTTCCTCTGAGAAGGCTTTTCTGAGTGTTGCAACCCACCCCTCAAACTAGATGAAGTTCCCTATGATTAGGTCTCACATTTCCCTATCCCTTCCCTTCATTGTACCATATAGTCCACTATGTATCTGTGTTGATGAATGTGTCTCTCCTCCACTACATGGTAAGTTCCCCAAGGAGCTGATCACTCTACGCCCAGGACTTAGCTTATTGCCTGGCACAAAAGGCAGTTGAACAAGTGTTTGTTAAATGAATGCTTGTTTTAATTTTCGTACGCCTCACATCAGATTGGGGAGCATTCCCCACAGGACACCTTTCCGTGATGGGCAAAGGA
Organism: Camelus ferus; assembly: GCF_009834535.1. NCBI lineage: Eukaryota > Metazoa > Chordata > Mammalia > Artiodactyla > Camelidae > Camelus > Camelus ferus. Next base: position 64,437,302 of record NC_045696.1, read on the forward strand.
TGGAGACTCCGCAGCATCGTCACCCAGGAACTTGTTAGAAATGCACGTTCTGGAGCCCCTGTGTCCTAACAAGCCCTTGGGTGATTCTGACGCACCCTGAAGTCTGAGAACCGCTGCTCTGGGGTGTCATCGGCTTCAGTAACCAACAAACTCAAGCATCAAATGGCTTAGTCTTCCTCAAAGTTTATTTCTCACTTGTGCAACAGTCCATCATGGGTGCTCCAAAGTCATTCAGGGACCTAGGCCGACAGAGATCTGCCGGCTTCAACGTGTGGCTTTCAGGGTTGTCCTGGACATTGTATTCAGTGAAGACAGAAAGAAATGGAGCATGAAGACGGTGCACCAGCTCCTTAAGCACCACGGCCTGGAGGAGGTGATGTCACACTTCCACTCGCATTCCACTGGCCACAGCGTGTCATATGGTCCCATTTCAATGTAAGGGGGTGGGAAATGTAGCCCTCTACTGAGCAGCTGCTTCTCAGCAACAACTTTATACCACGGAGGAGGATACAAATGTTCAAAGGACAGTTGGCCATCTCTGCCACGGTTATAGTATGAAGATGTCACCTTTAAAGGTTACTTTCATATAACTAGAATATTCGAAGGGCATATCAGTGACTCCCTGTCTCAGGAAAATCCTTGGCGGCCAGGCTGTAAGTCTCTCATTCTGGTCCTCATGGTGTGACTCACCTGTGCTAGAAAGAGCCCAGGTCAGCCATTTCACTCATCTGGTGCCATCTGCTCCATCTCACACTCGGTCCTGGCTACAGCTTCGGTTCCTGGTGCACTTCTTGTCATCAGGAATCCTGGACTTTCCAAAACCACTCCCCCACTGCAGTGTAGCCACCATCATGGTGTAAGAGCGGGCTCCTCCAAGCCTCCACTGGCTCCCTCCCTGCTGGTGGAGGAAGAAAGTGGCTCATGTTGGTCACCATGGGGCAGCAAGTGGGACCCAGATCTCCTGAGTCTTCTCTCTTCTCATCTAACACTCCAACCATAGGCCACCAAATGGAGGTGCACTTGATGTTTAGGCTTGTTGTTTGGAATTTCTGTTTTATGTGTTTATTGTTTTGTTTAGCAATTATCAAAGTTCTGACATACGGGCCCAAAGCACTAGGTTGAACAATAATCTCAATAACCCATCCTTCTTACTTTTAACTGTTTTCCTCCTTTCAAGCTAGTGTAACTGTCCTCTCAGGTGTTTGGTCTGCAGCTGGCAGGGGTGGGGAGGAGGGCCAGGGGAGGCTAGCTGTTTATTACTGAGAACCAGACTTTGGCTCTGACCTGCTCAGTCTCTATCTATCCCCATAAAGCTCATTAATCCCTCATTTAAAATTCTTCCATAGTGTATTTGTGTACACAAAACCAAATCCCTACAGTGAGATATCCACATGCAAAATAATAAAATTGGACCCCTACCTCACACCATCTACAGAAATGAACTAAAAGTGGATCAACAACCTAAATTTAGAGCTAAGCCCATAAAACTCTTAGAAGACAACATAGGAGTAAATCTTTATGACCTTGGATTTGACAATGGATTCTTAGATATGACGCCAACAACAGCAAAAGAAAAAATAAATGAATTGTACTTCTTAAAATTAAAAACTTTTTGCATCAAAGGAAATTATCAAGACAATGAAGAGACACAGGCTGGGAGAAGATCTTTACAAATCACATATCTGATAAGGGTCTAGTACACAGAATACATAAAGAACTCTTACAACTCAACAATGACAAGACAACCTAACAACAACCAAAAAATGGGCAAAGGACCTGAAAAGACATTTCTCAAAAGAAGATACACAAATAGCCAACAAGCACATGAAAAGATCTGCAACATCATTAGCTAGGGGAATTGCAAATTAGAACCACAATGAGATACCATTTCATGCTCACTAGGATGACTATAATAATAACTTTTTAATAAACTCAGGAAATAACAAGTATTGGTGAAAATGTAAAAAATTGGAACCCTCATACACTGCTGGTAGGAATGTAAAATGGTGCAGCTGCTATTGAAAAAACAGTTTGATGGTTCCTCAAAAAGTAAACATAGGATTACCTTGTGATCCAGCAATTCCATTCTTAGGTATACATCTGAAAGAACTGAAAACAAATGTCCAAACAAACACATATGCATGCATATTCCTAGCAGCACTATTTATAACAGCCAAAAGGCACAAACAACCCAAATGTATATCAACAGACAAATGGATAAACAAATTGTAGTATATACGTACAACAGAATGCTATTCCGTGATGAAAAGAAATGAAGCACACTGATATGTGCTACAATGTGAGTGAACCTAAAACACATTCTGCCAAGTGCAAGAAGCAAGACACAAAAGGTTGCATATTGTTTGAGTCTATTTATATGAAATGTCTAGAGTGGGTCAATCCATAGAGACAAGAAGTATACTGGTGGTTGCCAGGAGCTAGGAAGAGAGGATGGAGGGGCTGGTAAATGCTTAATGTGTACATGGTTTCCTTTTGGGGTGATGACAATGTTTTGTGAGCAGATAGAGGTGGTGGTTCCACAACACAGTGAATGTACTGAATACCAACGAACTATTCCCTTTAAAGTGGCTAATTTTATGCTATATGAATTTCATTACAATTAAATAAAATAACTGGGGCCCTCATTCTAAAATCTCAACTACGTTTTTAAGAGTCCCTACTTAACCAATGATTTAAAAAATTAACATTCAAAACAAAAAAGAATGCCTCTTTTTAAACAAAATTGCTTGTTAGCTGGTGCTATGATCTGAGTTGTTATAAATAGAAATTCTGACACTACAGAGCCATAAGAAATATTTGCAAACAAAGATAAATACAAGTACATTAATATATTTGGATTTTAAAAATCACAGGTTAAAGTTTCCTTTCTCCTTAATGAATGCTTTAAAAAGTTTTAAAAATAAACTTACAACTTATTACGAGATACTGAGATAAGCTGAGACCTTATCTTAATGGTTTGACATAAATTACTACAAAACTGTGACAAACCAAGAAAAAATCTATGACAACGGATGGTGCAGGGCCATGTTTGGGTAGCAGAGCTCTATTATGAGCACAATGAGAGAGCTGAATTAATGGAAGCCACTGGGATGTCCTGGGAGTGTGTCTGAAGTATATCAAAGGCAACGTCTGTGCTGCTGGGAGCAGCTCTGCAATAAGTGGGCACCTGAGCAGAGTCACTGACAAATCTGATGCCTACAGGGCAGTAGGCAACAGCTAGTCCTCAGTTACAACTGGACTGGTGATTGATCAGACATAATGATGCACGCTGGCTTGAACTCAAAAGGATGAAGTTTACTGAAGATGGATATTTTCCCTCAAATCTTTACTGATTCTTTGTGGGGATGCACGTGGCTTCATCAGGAGTGGTGATGTGTTATAACGTTATCGGCAGCATTCAGCAGGACATCCTTGCCTCCGCCATTGATTTTTGAGCTTAGACTGACAGAATCTTTTTCACCATGTTCATTCCTTGCCCCTGTCTTTCTCCCCTTTCTCCTTCGTCTCCCTCTTGTTCGAGATAGTTCTGATGCCAAGGGTTGGAGGAGGATGTGTTCTAGGTGGTACCCATTGTTCACAAAATCAGACCTGAGTAGGGAGTCAGGACAGATCTTAAGCAATATGGGACCATTTTTTTCCCACCAAGTTTAAACTAACTTTGGGCCATCTATAATAATTGATAAAAAATAATCTATGGTAACTGATCAAAGAAAACCCAAAAGTTACCACCAGAATTTATCTTGGGCTCTCATTTTGACATACTTTTCCTCAAATGTTAAAAGGGATGAATTTTAGAGTTTTCCTCTTTGCAACATCTGTGAGAAATATAAATGAGGTGCGAAATGAAAAGAGAGAAAGGTGAGAGGAAAAAAATGAGGTTTTGGTCTAACCACAAGTAGAATAATCGACTTCTAAAAGACTCAGCATGAACATTTTCAAGCTCCTATCTTAAGCTGAGCAGTGACCTAGACCCCTAGAGTGGGAGGGGCAGGAGATGCTGAAGTGAATAAAGATAAAGAAATCATGGTCACTACGCTCCAAGAGACAAAATTTGAGCTGGGACTTAAAGTACATGATCCCGACAGTTGGCAATGCAAAGCATGGTGGAGTGAGGCCGTAGGAAGCACACAGTACCTGGCATGATAGACTCTTAAAAATTTAAGTTTGACTCTTGCTCATATAGAGGCTGATTGCCTAGTCTGTTTACAGTCTTTAGTCATCTTAGAATTTAAGCTTTTCTTTCACTGTGACAGATTTTCATCATTTCAGGTTTGCACATATTTTGGAAATTTTGTACAATCTTAAGTACTTTGCTGATTACAGCTAAAAATGATTCTTGCAGGCAGAGGAATTCACTCCCTCCTCTGAGTTCCCACAGTGCTCTGTTCACACCTTTATGGAGCAGAGATTACACTGTATATTAATTATCTCTTCGCTTTTCTGTCTCCTTCACAAGAGTGAGATCTCCTCATGGACTGTGATTATATTCTTGTTGAGACAGGGAAACACAGTGGTTAGGCATTTGGGCTGTCAGCTCATTCTGCCCAAATTGAAATTTCTGCTCCGCCATTTTCTATCTTGCTGTATAACCTTGGACAAGTTATTAGTTAACCTCTTTAAGTTTCAGTTTCTTCCTGTAAATAATGACAAACCTCCCTCATGAGGAGGTGCTGTGAGCATTAGATTAGATATACAAGGTGCTTTCTATAGTGCTTGGCACGAAGGGGCAGTCAATGAATACAGGCTCATATCCTGTAACCCACAGTTTCTGGCATGCAGTAGGTATTTAATAGAGCTCACAGAAATATTAAATGAATAAATTATCTTACAAGAGCTGTCTGGATTGAGGAATGGTTTTAGCTTATTTTTCCTGCCCAAATTTTTCTTGGATAAAAAGAGAAATCCCCTTTCAGACTCCATGATGCTGGGGTGAATCACGCATTTCCCTTTGGGTGGGTGGGGAAATGACTATTTCTTCCTCATCCTGCCCAGAAACTGCTAAACTCAGCTGAGAACTGAAGACAGGGAGCAATGGTCAGAGGTAGAGCTGAAAAAACGAAAATACCCTTGGCCTTCCAGGTCTCTGAGAGTGGCTTCTGTTCATGCTAATGGAAGGATGCACTGTGGTCTGGTGAAGAGCTTCAGGATCTCTGTAAGAAAGATGTCGCCCATGAGAGAAGCTGTTTCTCTATATCTTGGTTTTGTCAACCTATATAAGTTACCACCTGCTCCCAAGAGGAGTTAATGCTCCTCTTCTGCGCTCCCTTAATACATAAATCACAACTGCTAATCTTGATTGAGCACGTTCTACACGCTGGGTGCTGTTCTAAACACTTCACGTGAATCAAACTCATTTAATCCATACACAAATCTACAAGGTTGGGGTTATGACCCCCATTTCACAGGGAAGGAGACTATGACACAGCAAACTGAAGTAACTTGTCCCAAATCACACAGCAATAAATAGTAGACTGGGGATGTGAACTGAGGCTGCCAGAGTTTGGTGCCCATTAACAGTATATGAAACTGCCTCCCTCTCGGCTTTCATGTCAGTTACAACCCTGATCTGTAGAAGCCCTTCAATGGCAGGTTTCCTTATCTGCCTCTCTAATCGAACTGTGAGCCTCTTGAGGGCATGACCAGTATCCTCACTGATTCCTCAGCTCCTGATGCAGTGCTTGACACATAGTAGGTGTTCAAGACACAGCAAGTAAATGAATGAATGACTGAGCACATTGAGGCCATGCTTTAGGCAGAAGATACTGGGTTGGATTTGAGCAAAGGCATAGGAATCATGCCTCCCTCAGGCTCCTGTAATTGGTAGAGACCCCTTCAGGAGAAGCCTTAACTCTTCCAGACCCAAGGGCTCTGAGATGGTGAAACTGGAGCCTTCCTTGTCATACCCTTCAGCAAAACATTTCAGACAGATCATCGCATAGGAATTATGTAACTTGCCTCCCCCTGCATCAGTTTCAGATCTCCATAAGGATTCTTCACTACAGGGTCTAAACGGTTCCCTTGTCCCATTCAGTGCCTCCTGGTTGTCTCAGTTTCTCCATCTGCCATAGTAACTGAGAGCCAAACATCCGTTAAACTCTTTCAAGGCAAGTAGTCCTCCGTGGCTGGAGAAATAGTACGTTCAAGGACTGGGCTTGTGATGTCTCTAAAGAAGCCCTTCCTGCACAGGTCTTCCTTCTGCAGTGTTTTTATTCCAAGAACTGAGCTCCTTTTCCTGCCTTCGGTGGCTTCTCTCCACAGATGTCTAAGGACAGAACTGGGCTCTTCTACTGAGCAACCCTGCTGGCTAAAGATTTCATTAAGAATTTGATGAGGATTCAAGATCCCAAGGTATTTTGCTGAAGCATTAAGGTTGGTTTGTTGCCAAGAATCCAAGGATTTTACAGCAAGCTTTTCCTGGACTGAAACCACGTTTTCTTAACAACCTCCCTCATTTTCCTCTGGGAAGTCTTGTTGTTCCCACTCAGATAGATGTTTCATTTCTTTCCAACTTCCTATGACTATATGACTGTTAAACAGAACTCCCTTCCTCCAGACAACACACACACACACACAAACACACACACACACAAACACACACACACACACACACACACACACACACAACATCATCTGTTCCAAAAAGAACTGCATCCAGGCCTCACTCAAGTGATTTTGGTATATTGTAAGCCAAGTGAAGAAGCCTGGCTCAAGGTGCATCTTTGGGTACCTATGGAAAGCGTTTCTATCACCACCCCTTCATAAAATTGAGTTCATTTAATGCAACAGTCTCAGAAAGTATGTCAGTGTTATTTAATTTGTAAAGAAAAGAGATGAATTGCCAATTCACTTTTTCTTTTAAATGTAGCCTTCTCCGCCATGGTTTACGGACAGTAAACAGTGAGGATGACCCTTTCCTTTCCCCTGGTATCACCAACCACCTTTTGCTCATCAAATATTTATTGACCATCCACTTGCAGAGCACGGTATACTATAGTGGGTCCTACCCGTTGCTGAATTGTCAGCTTAGAAATAAAACTAAAGATGAATTCATATTAATAATGGATGACAACTAAAATTCAATAGAGAGGTGGTGCCTTAACAGGAATATCTAGAAAACCTCATGGGACCCTCTATACCAGTGGTTTTCTAAAATTTTCTTCAGCTTCAAAAACTCCTGACATAAAATTTTAATTGGGAGTCCACTCTATCCAATGAAAGTCATTTTCTAATTGACACAGCTGGAGTCCAAAGAGGATTGAAGATTGGCCAGCACCTCCAAGCCAGTTCATGGGGTACAGCCAGGTCTAGTCCTCTTATCTGAAGCCATGAAAGATTGTGCGTTCCTGTTGAATTCCAGGCTCCATTACTGCAATAAGCTGAGTCTTACAAGGCTGTGAATGGACTCTGTAGACGTTAAGCCCTGCATCCTGACTCCTAGATCTTGGCCTCAGCTGTCAATAAAATATCTAATTAGGATGAGCACCATTTTTCTCAGCGTTTAGTAAATCCAGAAAGGAAATCTAGTGGAAAATATTTAGCTACTGAAGCGTTTCAAATGGGACTAGAGTGGAATGGAGGAGAAAGAATGGATTGCTTGGATGGCCCTAGGAAAACTGGAATGTTAATATTACATGAAGAAAAACAAAGCTGTAGTCCTACCTTATACTATATTCAAACATGGGCTACAGGTAGAGTAAGGACCTAATTGCTAAAGGTAAAACTATAAAGCTGTCAAAAGAATATGTTGGGTATCTTTGTGAAAGATAAAGTCTTCCAAAGGGACATCCCAAAGCACAAACCATAAAGTTAAATGTTGATGGATTTGACTTCATCAAAATTAAGAATTTTGGCTCAATAAACAGAGAACAGACTGGGAGAATGTATTTGCAACATTTGTAAGGCAAGGGATGAATATCTAGACTATCGAATGAACTCCTGCAAATCAGCTAAAAAAAAAGACAGGAAAACAAATAGAAAAGTACTCAAAGAATATGAAAAAGTAATTTGTAAGAAGAAATTCTTAAAAAGGTCATTGAAGAATTATAGGAAAAGACGCTAATAATCAGAAGAATGCGAATTATAGCAACACAATTCCACTTAACACTCAACCAACATGGCAAAATAAGAAAAGGAGGTAATACCACTTATTGACAAGGATGTGAAGAGGTGGGAACAATCAGGCATTGCTGGTTTTGGTGTAAAACATAGCCTTGTGGAAAGGAATCTGGTAATAATTAATCAAATTAAGAATGATGTATCTTATGACCCAAAATCCCGATAGAGGTATACCCAGAGAATTTCTCCCATGAGTTCACTAAGGGACACAGACAAGGGTGTGAATTGTTGTATTGTTTGTGGTATCAAACATAGAAGTTATCTAGTGTCCACAGAAAAGACTAGATAAGCAAAATGTAGGACGTTAACACCCTGGTATACTAGGCCGTGGTCAGAGTTATTTAACTAAGTAAACATATTGTCACATAGATAGACCCAAAAACATAATACTGAATGAGGATTTATAGCACGATATATTTAAGTAAATTTAAACACATACATAAAACAGTATTTGCACAGCTAAGAACATCAAATACAGTAGTGTCTACAGGAGAGAAAGGACTAGAAATGACAACTGTGGATGAAGGAGAAAACATAATAAAACAAGAGAGCATCTTTGCATGGACTGATGATGACAGATTGTATTCTGTGAACCAATGAGCTTAATTAAAGAAACTCTGCGAACTTAGGGTCAAAGAATAGAAAAGAAAACAGGGAGGGCTGTCGTTGGAGAGGCGATGCCATGGGGAGACGGCTTGCCCACCCTGCAGGCAGGACACCTGGGCTCGCATCCTGACTCAGCCTCTCACTTGATGGTCACTCGCACCCAGGATGCTCTTCTCTAGATATCAGGCTTCCCCTTTGATAGGATAAAGGTACGAGGCTAGAATCTCTGAGATCTGTCCCAGCTCTTTGCTTCAAGTCTCCGTTCTTCTTTTCCTATCAAGAACTTCCATGGTGTCATAAGCAAAAATAAAACCATGTCACCCATTTCTGAAGATTTTTATTAACATTGAAAAATAATCTTTAATTTATGAGAAATGTCTTTGGCTGAAAGTGTGTTTTTATGCACCTGGCTGACAGAGTTACATCATTTCTTTAAAAGTGCAGGCTTTGTCATCTTAAAGGAACAGTTTCCCTTTTCATGGATCAATGAACAAAGGAAGAAAGTTTTTTTTTTTTTTTTAAAAAGGCTTAAATAACATTTGGGAAGATTGGAGGTGCTATAGAATCAAGGAGTCCTTTTTGAATAACTAGAGCCTGGCTGATGATGACAATATGACAATGACCCTGACAATGACAATGACTATCACAGCAAACTAGGAAAGCATCTGTCCAGAAGAGATTCAGCTTGTCTCTGGGCACCGAGCCCATAGAAGCCACTAGGCTCTCTAGTTGGCTCTAGGTTCCTTTGGCTCCTACTTTAATTTACTTTGAAACATACCCTTGAGATTAGATATAGGAAGCATTATAAAATGAAGAAGGTCACTTTGTAGAACTGTGGACTCCATTTGCAAAATAAAATAACAAAATGGAAAAACACTATCGTAGAAAATCTATTCTGCACTGTGCTAAAAAAAAAATCCTTTTACCCTTTAAGAGTTCATTAGAATGCAACAGTGCTCATTTCAAGCAATTAATATTTTGGCTATGAATAGGAAAATATGTGTGAATGGCCAGTCCAGTACAAACTAAAACATTTGCATAACATCAGCTCTTTCTTTGGTTGCATAATTAATCATCTGGGATTACCCATTTGTAAGCATAATTTTTCAGTGTCAGAAGAAATTATGTTTTACTTATTGAAACAGTCTAAATCATAATTACAGCTATCATTTATTGAGCACCGACTAAGTACCAGGCATTATACATATATTAGTTGTTACGCTTACCATAGTATTGTAAAATGAATATATCTGTTTTCAGGATTTGGAAACTGAAGTTCAGACAGGGTGACCAACTCATCCAAGATGATAAGCACTTCAAAGCTGAGTATGACTGCAAATCTCATGTTCTTTTCAGATTTTTCTTCTGAAAATAGGGACCCCATATGAACAGCTAATGTTTACTGTGTGCTCACCGTATGCCACTGGCCATACAATTTCACATGCATTGCTTCATTCAATTCACCAGTCATCGTTATGACATGTGGATACTAATATGTATTTGAGGTAATGAGAAAACTTTTTAAAGAAAGCATCTCGTCCAATATAGCACGACTAGAAAGCAATGGAATCTGGATTCAAGGTCTCAGTATCAGTTCATATTTTTCTCTACCTTTTTTTTTTAATTTACATGTAATAAAATTGACCTTCCTGGTGTACACTTCCATGAATTCTAAAACGCGTATAGATTCCTGTAACCACCACCACAATCGGTATGCACAACAGTTCCGTCGCCCCTCACATTACTTCTTTGCAGCCACGTCTGCCTCCCACACCAACCTCTGCACTTACTGATCTGGTCTCTGTCACTCCAGTCGTGTCTTTTGGAGAATGTAATATAAATGGAAACATGCAGCTTCTCACCTTTCAAGATGGCATCTTTCAGGGAGCAGGCGTGGCTCAGTGGTAAAGCACACGCCTAGCGTGCACAGGGTCCTGGGTTCAATCCCCCTTACTGTTATTAAAAATAAAGGAACCTAATTACCTCCCACTGCCCCCAGTTTTCCTTTTAATGGTGTCTTTCAGTCAGTATAATGCCTTTGAGCTTCCTTCATTTTGCTGCTTGCCCGTCTGTTCCTTTTTACTGCTGATACATGGATACACTGCATTTGGTTTATTCATTCAACTATTGGAAGAAATTTGGATTCTCTTCAGTTTGAGGTGGTTATACACATTTATGTACAGCTTTGTGTGAACATAAGTTTTCATCTCCTTAGGGTCAATGTTTGCTTAATTTTATAAGAAACTGCCAAACTGTTTTCCAGAATGACTGTATCATTTTTACCTTCTCTCCAGTAATTACAAGAGAGTTTCAGTTGCTCCACATCCTCATCAGGACTGGGTAGTGTTAGTTGTTGTTGTTTTTCTAAATTTTAAAAATTTTAGTCATTCTAGTAGGTGTGCAGGGGTACCTCATGGTGGCTTAATTTCCATTTTCCAACCTCTTCATGTGCTTATTTGTCATCAGTATTCCTCTCCAGCAAAGAGTCTGTTCAAATTTTTTGCCCATTTTTTAAATTGAGTCATTTGTTTTGTTACAATTGAGTTTTAAGAGTTCTTTATAGAGTCCAAATAAAAGTCAGAAATAGGGTTTACAAATATTTTCATTCATTCACTTGTCTTCCATTATCTTAATAGTTTTTATTTTTGATGAAGTCAAAATAAATATGTTTTTAATTTTGATTAAATTCTATTTATCTAATGTATCGATTTGTGTGTGTGTGTGTGTGGAGTAGGCTTTTGGTGTCATGTTTAAGAACTCTCTGACTAAAGGGGCGGGGGCAGGAGCAGAAAGAGGGAGAAAGAGTGGAAAATGCTACAGTCTGGCTTTGAGGATGGAGGAAGGGGTCACGAGCCAAGCAATCCTCTAGAAGCTGGAAAAGGCACTGAAACAGTTTCACCCCTAGACCTTCCAAAAGGACTGCATCCTGCTGACATCTTGATTTCAGCCCAAACTCAGACTTCTGACTTCCAGAAATGTAAGATAACACATTTCCATTATTTTCAACTGCAAAATAGGACTCTACCCAGCTCCAGATCAAAATATATATATATATATATATAATCTCCAATGACTTCTGCTGAAGTTCTATAGTTTTATGTTTTACATTTAGCTCTATGATTCATTTTGAGGTTTTTTTTTTTTTGTATAAGGTATGAAGTTTAGGTCAAAATTCCTGTTTTTGCTTAGGGATGTCCAATTGTTCCACCCTCATTTGTTGAAACCACCATTCTTTCTTCACTGAATTGCCTTTGGAACTTCGGCAAAATCAATTGGCCATATTTGTGTGGGTAAAGTTTCTAGGCTCTCTGTTCTGTTCCATTGATCAATGTGTCTGCTGTATCACCAATACCACACTGTCCTGATTACTGGAGTTTTATATTAATTCTTAAAGTCTGGAGCTGTGTGTGATTCTTCAACCAGTTCCCATTCTGAGCCAACAAACTGCATGGCACAGGTGGGTCAGCCTTAGTGCCCTCTTTTCCTTTGCTACCAGAAAGGTGTTAATAACATTTAGGGGGGGCTGTGTACAAAGGGGCAGAAAAGTAATGTATCAGGCCTACTTTCCAGCTCGAGAGAGAGAAGAAAGGCTGTCTTTTACAGCTTTTCCTCTGCCTGAACCACCTGGAAATGCCTGCTAAACACATTTACTATGTAAAATACATTCATGCTATATATCTATTGAGCATCGAGCACGCTGTGTTGGGCACCATTATAGGTTCTGAGGAAGCACAGAAGAACAGGACAAACATGATTCTTCTTCATGTGAGGTTTATGCCATATGGCAAACAAATAACAACTAGACGCAAGAACGAGATGGGATGGCTATTCTCCAGAGAACCGGACTTGGGTCACGTGTCAAAGAGTGACTCAGGGATCTTAGACTGCACGGCCAGGGAGTGCCTCTCTGAAGAGAGCTGGATGACAAGAAGAAATCTTGGATGGGTGAACATCAAGGGAAAGAGTATTCTGAACTGTTAGTCTGAAGAGATTTAGATGAAAACAAGCTTGATGCATCTGAGAGACAAAAAAGAAAGATTGTGTAGTTAGAAAGGAGCGAGCCAGGAAGAGAGGTAAGAAATAAGGGCTGAGAGGTAACAGGGACAGGTTGAAGAAGGGTTTTGTAATCAAGACAGGAAGCTGCGTTTAATAAGTGCCTTGGAAAGCCATTAGAGAGTTTAAACCAAGACAGGTCACGTGGCCAAAGGCCACGGGCTCCCAGACGAACAAATGGGGAGAGGGAATAAAATGAATCTCCCCAATTCCTATCCCCGTGGAAACAAGTCCCTTGCTCACATTAAGCTGTTCTCTGCGCACAGGTGAGGTAAGTGAGATTCTTAAGAAGCCAAGTCCAGGGCTTCAGTCCTCATAATTTGCACATCACCTCTTCCTAGCCTAGACTCCAACTGGATTGAGAGGAGAGGGGAGAAGTCATTCTCAGTCTCTTGCTGAGCTGATGATGTGCTGAGGACCCAATGCAGAGGAGGTTGGGCCCTGAGTCAGGGACAGGCGCCTGCCGCATCACAGCCCCATAAGAAGTAGAAACAGAGAGCCCTGTTCGCAGGTAGAACAAGTTGTTTCATCACAGCTACCACCTTGTGGTTTCCAATCTTCATAAACAGCAAATTAAAGGAAATTGGCTAAGACTGCACTATAAAAAATAAAAGTTCTGCATGGAAGGATTTTCCAACTATGAGAAGTTACAAGCCCCGGATTGAATTTCTGAGCAGAGGTGTGTGTAGAGTCTCCAGGAGACTGTATCCATTCTGTTTATTTAAACTCCACTTTGGATAAGTAACCACCTCTGGGGAAACATAAACACAGCACCTCTTCCCCAATGTAGAGTCACAATTCCACAACTGTGTCATCTCTTCTATCATCAGGGTGTAAATATAATTTTTATGGAGTTATAATCCATATGATGCTTGCTTCCCAGTGCTCTGGTTTCCGCTTAACATTATTTCACATACATTTCTCCATGTAGCAACACAATCTAAATACTTGTGATTTTGCAGCACTGCACAGTGATACAGTAGATAAAAATAGCTCCTACTCACAAAGTAATTACTTTATGTCAGGCACAGTTCTAAGCACTTCACCTGTTTTTACTCACTTAATGTTTCTTCCCTATAATCCGCCAAAGTGGGTACCATCTGTCTTAGTCTGGCTTCAAAAGAAAGAGAGCCTGAAGCCAAGGGTTCCATGGACTACTTTATTCAAGGTGTAATCCCAAGGGAGCAGGGGTGCGGGGGAAGTGAAATGAGGCACAGAAGGGGGAAGAGTCAATCTGAAGGTGCGTTACCAAGCTGGTTACCATCATAAGTGATGGATTGCTCCATCTCACAAGGCTGTCCTCCCATGAGACCACCCTGCAAAAAGCTGCATCAACTGTGTCTCAGGTAGTCGTACAAGGGGAGAAAGGAGAAACTGTTTATGCACAGGTCCTAGCTGCCCCATGAGACTTTATCCACGCACACTTCTGGGTTGGCACATATCACACCTGAGTCTCAGCAGGGAAGCCTCAGGATAGGTGACAAGAGGCAGGCATGAGGGCTCAAGGCTAGGCGCTCTGTCGTTTGCCTGCACAAAGTCACGGAGTCAGTCAGAGCCCACATAAACCCGCTGTGGCAGCAACGAGGAATACACAAGAGATTCTCTTATTGCACTGGTTTGGCTGATGGAACCGAGATTAAGTTCCTGCCCTAAACCACTCAGCCAGTAACTGCTGGAGACAAGATTTGAACCCAGAAAACCAGGCTCTTTTAACAATATGCTTAACTAGCTCTTTGATTTAAGGAGATCTGGGTTGTATTTCACTTTTCACTGAAATGCTTCAGAGCATGATAGAAAGCTTTTTGGACAGGAACCTTAGATTCTGACCCTGGCTCAGAACCTTGGAAAATCATTTCTCTACCGGTCTCCCTTTGCTCGTGTGATTTTGAAAGAGCTCAGACTACATGACCTTAGAAGTCTCAAACTCTGAATCACACTCTTCTAAAAAGTCTTTGAACAAATATATTCTTTTTCTAAAATTTACAAGTCCTTAGAATATAAATTCAGAAATTAGACTATTGAGTCACAGGGGGAGGACCGTCTTTATGACTCATGGTTTAAATTAGCAGATTGTCTTTGAAAAGACTCTTCCTAATTTAATGTATTTGCTATATCTTGTATGACTGTGTCTCTTTCCTTACCTGATCATCATTGGGAGAAAAAAATAAAATTATATATGTAAAATATTTAATTTTGGATGACTCAGGAGATATGAAATAATGTCACGAGATTGCTTTGTTTTCTATTTCTTTCGTGAGTAAGCCAAACATCTCTCCAAGTGTTTTTCATGTGATTTCCTCTGGTGTTAGTTTACTTTGAGCAAGTCATTTCCCCTCTCTGGGGGAATCAGCTACATAATCTTTCAAATGAAAAGGTTGAGTGAGATCTCTAAGGTTGAGAATTAAGTGAGACAGCACCTTCTGAAGCTCTACCTCAATTCTTTAAATAAATAAGTGAAAGTGATTCCATCTTCAGCATGTCTATGAGTGTACACACCAGGAAGCGTGTTCCTTGACCAGAGACACTAGGACATGCCTTGGTCACCCAGATCTCTTCTTTCTGAATGGTTCTTATTTTAGTCCTTTGAGAGATGAACTTAAATGACCAGCATGGTGGTTTTTTCCCTCCCAAATCCAGTTTGTAATATTATTGTATGATGAGAACATGTATCTAATGCTTTTCCCAAAGTTATCTATCTCCATTGTCTCGCCCTTCTAGTTTTTCTCTAAGCCTAGAGCTTCTTGACACATTTGTTCTGAATTTGTGGTGACCTGCTTATTCCAAGTTTTATTCTTTTAGCAGCTGAGATTAAAATGGTCAAAATAATGAAGTCATCATTGTCAGTCTTTGGAGATTTAGATAAAATAGGACAGCATTCTCAGACACTAGGGAAGTTAGGGGCCTGGGGCATTGAGAATCTCCCTGCAAATCATCATGTTTCTATCTTGGAACAGAGTTTAAAAAAAAAAAAAAAAAAAAAAAAGGCAGAGGCTGGTTCTTGGAATGCCCTAGCCTCTTTTTTTCTAAGCCTCTTCCTCCATTCCACAGTGCTCTCCCGTTCACTTTTCTCTCCCGTGAAAATCTGTCTTCAGAACGAGACCGGAAGGCAGGAGAGATGGGTTCAAGCCCAGTTCTGGCACTTTATAGCCCTGTGGATTTTAGTACATACCTTCTGTCCTTTGAAGGTCAATTTCTTCATCTGTTCCCATGATTACAGTCTCTTTCATTGATTATTCATGGTTTCCACTAATTAGTATGTAAGATTCTTGAGTTAGAGGCAATGCCTCATTTACCTCTGTGCCCCTGACAAAGGCCCACTATGGAATTTGGCATAGAAAGGTGCTCTCTCTCTGTTTATACTGAATTCTTATAAATCTCTCCTTGACCCTGAGGGTGTCATCCTCTCTAAGGTTTGCCAGGTGGATTCGTTTCCTAGAGCTACTATAATAAACTAACACACACTTGGTGGCTTAAAACAACAGAAATGTATTCTCTTATGATTCTGGGGCTAGAAGTCCAAAATCAAGGTGTCCACAGGGCTATGCTCTCTGAAAGCTCTAAGCAAGGATCATTCCTTGCCTCTTCCTCGTTACTGAAAGTTGCTGACAATCCTTGATGTTCCGTGGCATGCAACCACATCACTTTAATCTCTACTTTCATCATTACATGGCCTTCCTCCCTCTGTGTCTGTCATTTCATGTCTCCAAATCACTCTTGTCCTTGTAAGGGCACCAGTCATTGTATTTAGGGGACAATCTAATCCATTATGACCTCATCTTAACTTGATCACATCTACAAAGATCTTATTCCAAATCAGGCCACAATCATGGATCCCAGAGGGAGGTGAATTTTGGAGGACCACTGTTCAACCCAGCACCCCAGAACACCTCTCTATCCTTACTCTTTCCACCCCATAGCTTTGGACCTTATCTCCTGCCCTCTGCCCTCATCGTGAAGAGCCCTTCCTCCGAACGATCCTTCTCACTGGAGTCATGATGATCATACTCATTGTTCTCCTTGACAATTAGTTCTCCTCCTTCAATCTGTGTTCCACCAAAGTCTGCTGTCAGACTAACCTCATAAAAAGGACAGTTTGGTTATTTTCACTCCCCTGCTCAAAATCTTTTTGATGGCTTCCATTGCTATAGCAGAGGAGCCACACTTCCTCAGAAGGACCTTCACAGACTTTTCCACCGATGCCAACTCTCCTGTCCAGTCACACCAACACAGCACTCCTCCACGCAAAACTGGAAGTGGCCTTTAATTCTATCATCTGCCCTTTTCCTCCTTCATCATGTCTTTCTCTCCATCTGAAAGCCATTCTCTTGATCACAGCATGTATTTTTTCCACCACTCCTGAAAAGCTGCTTCTTTTTCAAAGTCTACAAAGGTCCCCACCTCACACCAAACCAGAATAGTCACCCCTGCTCCAAACTCCCCTAATATTTTGTACTTCACTGGACAATTTTCATCCTCACATTATTTGTGATCGTGCTACTTCTCTTTTGACTAAAACACAAGCTCTTAGGAGCAGGGTCCCTTGCTCATTCCCTCAGTGTCTGGATCTTATGAGAAGACAGTATATTTTGAAAAGAGGAAGGAAAGGTGCTAAAGTAATAATTTTCAGAAGGTGCTTTAGGGGGCATGCAAATATTTTGTGTTTCATTAACAGTCAAACTGATAAAAAAAATTCAAATGTCATCTTTACTCTTAATTTCAAATTTTCATGTTTATAAAAATAGCTCACTTCTTTATACTAAGGAAGTGCTATGCATTTGATATTACCAAGTACATTAACATTCATAAAATGTGTTTCTATCACACAAGTAGGTTCTGGGTACAATTTTATTGCATTTAAAAAAATTATGAAAACCAGGATAGCAGTGGGGTCATGTGTTGCTCTCAGTAGATGAAGTATTTGCATTTCCTCTTAGACCCTCTTAATCCCAGGAGCCATAATGATGGTTGAGATTTTTTAACCCTCTGTGTGAGATTAAAGGAGAGGAATGCTTTAAGGCCAGAGCAGAAAAGTAATGGACTTTGGAGTCCCAAAGACTGTGACAAATCTTTGCCATTTATTAACTGTGTGATTTGAGGGAAACTATTTAATGTCTCCAAACTCGTGTTTTTTTCCCTATTGACATAGAAATGAGCTCTAACTCATAGGATTGTTGAGAGGATTAAATAATATACTAAAATGAGTAACATATGAGACACTTAATAAATGTGTAATCCTCAATTACAAGGGTTAGTAGTGGTGAGAGTTGTCGTGTGTGTGTGTGTGTGTGTGTGTGTGTGTGTGTGTGTGTGTGTGTGTGAGTGTGTTTCCCCCTTGCCTGGTAAAATGAACCAGTAATTCTAACAGCAGCTGAGAAAGTGGATGAGGAGGGCCTTAACCTCTAAATTGCCCCGAGGGAGAGTTAGCTAATGAAAAGCCACAAGAGTGAATTATCTGCTGACTACACTCTTTTGCTGAGGTACAAAATTACTTTTGTATAGATACCCAGTTTGCTAACTATCTTTTAAAAATCAAATGAGAGCTCTTCCTAAAGTCCTGGTAGTGACCAAGAAAAACGTATTAAAGGAAAAGGATCAGATTTTACCCAAAGATCAAGAAGAACTCATTTGGAAATAAAAGAAGGACTTGAATACATAATGTCCGATATGACTCCTGGAGTAGGTAAAGTATTTTCTTGATGTCGTCCCCTTCTTTAAGATTTGAGTGGGAAAAAAGGAAGAGATAACTCTCAGAAATAGAAAAGCCCACTTCCTGAATTACTTTGGAGCTTTAGAAGGTAACCAGTGACTGATTTCTTGCTGACAGTCCTTGGTGTTGCTTGGCATGCAACCACATCACTTTCATCTCTGCCTTCATGGTTACATGACCTTCTTGCCTCTGTGTGTCTGTCTTTCACGTCTCCAAATCTCTCTTGTCCTTGTAAAGGCACCAGTCATTGGATTTAAGGCCCAGCCTAATCCAGTGTGACCTCATCTCAGCTTGATTACATCTACAAAGACCTTATTCCAAATCAGGCCACAATCGTGGATCCCAGGGGGAGGTGAATTTTGAAGGAACACTGTTCAACCCAGCATCTCAGCACATCTCTCTATCCTACTCCTCCCATTCCATAGCTTTGGACCTGAGTAGCTGGGCTTCAAATTCTCCTTTTCTCCTTCCATGAGGCTGCCCTTCTCTACCCTTTTATGGACACCTGTGTGTGTGGTTATAGGACGCAAGAGTCTGTGTAAGTATGCTCTGCTCTTTTGTGTATAGGTTTGACTCATTAGTCCTCGAGGCTCTCACCCACACAGCCAGCAACATCCAAGTACTTTCACTTTTGTGACCAGAGAATCTGGGGAAGCATTCATGCCCTTCTATTAGGGCTTTTCAGGAACCCTCTTCCTGTTATGTGCACCTTTCTAACAGTAAGTTCTCAGACCTAGAGTCTTTTTTATCTCCATTGCCTTAGACCTCAAAGAACTTAACCTACTGTCTCTTTCTAAAGCTCAACACCACTTCCCACTCTACCCCTTGGACAAGTCACCAGAGCTCTAATTTTAAATGTTTTACTATCAACCAGAATAGAGCACAGATATTAGCTAACAGAAATTACATGGGAAAGATGGAAAGTTTCTAGCATCTTACAAAGTGTGTAGAGCCAGTGTCCAGAGCTAGTGTTGATTTCTAACTCTTTGCTTTCCATCCTTTGCTTTCATTATTCCAGGAAAGCATGATCCAAAGTGTGATCCCCCGTGGGGAAGTTCCCCTGCCACACTTGCACGCACGCTCACACACATGAAGAAGCAATCAAGACAAAATAGATGTTCCTGGCTCTCATGAGTTTAACTTTTGTTTCTGAAAACTCTAAACTTTTCTTAGGAATTGTTGACACAGGGCATACTCAGTGCTGTGAAGGGGACAGGAATGAAATAATTAGGGGGTCAGATTGTAAGAAGGGACTTTATTTGGCTCATTCTTATACCCCGGTCTCTTAGCATCCTGCCAACCCCACCAGCAAGTTTGATTTGGAATCAAGCCAGCCGCTCCCTGGTGGTTCTTAAGCTGCCTAGTTTGGTGTCTCTGAGAGGTTTGCTGCTTTTCTTTCACCTTCAAACTGCCAGAGGCAACTCAGATCACCAGCTCTTCCCTGTCCACAAACTCTAGTCAAAGATAAGGAATTTAAAATCCTGTCTTTATATTCAAATAAACACATGTATATTGCAAATAGAAAGCAAAGTTCTTATTTTGGGTTGACCCTTATGCAATTGTCAATATTCAACCATGTTTGGCCTCTAACGATGGCAACTGCATATGGTTTAACCTGATACCTTTTAAAGGTAACAGAAATGTTTTTCTTTGGGCTTCATCCCCAGGCCTAGGAATGAAACTTTTCTTTCCACTGACATTAGGGATATATCAAATAAAAGTCTGAAAAGTGGCACTTTGCTCAATAAAATTTATTTGGTGGTTTTTGGAATATTCAGTGGTGGTAGGAATAATTGGCTCTAACTCAGAAATGGCTCTCTTTCCAGCTAATTAGTGCTGGATTCTCAGCTTCTTTAGAGTCCTTCTATCTCACCTGACCCTAACATTTTCCCCTTTTCTTTTTAATCGATCTTGTTCATATAGATGTGTTCAGCTTCTCTCATTTTCCCCCATAACCCAAAGCCTAAGAACTGATGAAATGGACACAAATCCACACCATATCCCATGTGTCTCCAGGTGAATCTCTCTCTACACTTTCTCCCGTGAGTGAGGCAAGCATAGTATTTTCTTAGGGGACTAGGAGAAGAAGCTGGGCTGGAGAAAATAAAATGTAGTTATGACAAGTTGATGGGGCAGACTGATGGACATCTAGAAAATCTTCACATATTATCTGATTCTACTTCTCATATTCACTGAAGTTTAAATTATGTGATCAGAAATCCATTACTCCCCTCTTTCAACCTCTCTCTCTCTTTTTTTCATGTGTAAAATGTAAGGATTTAACTGAAGGAGATAATACTTCTGGGTGTGTGTTAAAGTCATACTGAGATTCTACAACCAAAGAGCATTCATACATGGTAATAAAACTAAGAGCAAGGTAAAAATACATAAGCTAGGCTCACTATCAACAGGGGACATCAGTTGTTGTCGTTGGTGGTGAGGTCAACACATTTTTTTCCATATTCTGCTACATACTTGCTTTATGGGTCTAGGTTTCCAGCTGTTTTACAAAGATTAATAACCCATAATATTTGATAAATGCAAAAGCAAGGAAAGTATTGAGAGTGCTAATAAGAAAAGGCACATGATAATTATATAAATAAGGTAGGGTATATTAAAAATTTTAAGTGGCATGATTCACTAGACTGCAGGAAATTTTCTGAAGACAAAGAGCTATTCAAGAAGCAAGTGCAAGGATCTGTCTCTGCCTTGGCAATCAGCGATAATCATTAAGAGCAACAGAAAGGTGACTGATGAACCTGAGTACCACTTGAGTGTGCAATATTAGCAGCGATGTGTTCATTCAGGACAGAGAAGGCTATGAGCTCACTAAAGAGTTTAAAGGCAAAGAAGCATACCCTTGCTGATGAGATTTGTCACAAGCTATGAAGTATGTGGGTTGAAGGACCTCAGTAAAGAAAGAGGGAGTGTAGGCATAGAAACTACTAAAGAATTCCCCATACTTCAGAGGAGTTATCAAGGAGGGAGGTTGCCTGACTCAACAGATATCCAGCATATGAAATAAATTGGTTATTTTTAGAAAAGATGTTGGAGGACTAAGGTATAGCTATAAGAAGAAGTGAACACTTGTTTTAAACTTTGAAGATCACACTTAAATTCTAGGTGGTGGAAATGAGGATGTGAATGATAAGATTAAACCCCTCTGTATTTATTAAGGTAATACTCATTCTCATTGGCTTAATACAGTAAAGGTATATTCCTCATTCGTGTAAGAATTCAATATGGGTGATGCTTGTGGGATGACTTGCTTGTGCAGAGATCCAGGAACTCTGTTCTCATGACTAAGTTCTCCTTTAAGTTCTAGGAGCCTCTCCATTCACCTAACAGATAGAGAAAGGGACTCTGGGAAAGCCACACTCACCTCTCTATATCCACCCACAAGAAGAGACACACATCACTTCCTCATGCTTCCCATTGGCAAGAACTAGCCAGATGCCTCCCATACCAGATGCACAGGAGCTGAAGCAGGAAATATCAGCCCAGGCTGGGCATCACTTCCTAGCGACAACCCTACACTATAAAGTAGTCTTTGGGGATTAATTATGCAGCTCTGCTACACCTTCTGATTCAGTTATGAACAAAAGGATTTACAACTAACTTTCAGAACCCAACCTATCTGCAAATAGAAAACTTCTGTGGTAAGTACTCAAAAATTGAAGCTATGACTCACAGCATTGAGTGCCTGTAAAATGACTAAAAGTAATTTTGAAAGGAACAGACTATAGTTTAAAGAAAAGAGAGGTGTTCTATTTTAGACTGTAAGTGTGTTAAGTCAAGCTTGGGTAATGCGTGTGCCTGTTTTCTCTCCCTTTGAGAAACAGCTCCACCCTTATTCTGTAAATATTGTACTCAATTTATACAGTTAACGGAGGTGGGAGAAGGACTGACTAGAGTCCTTTCCCTACTTCTGGGCTTGAATATGACCCAGTCCTGGCCAATCAAGCAGCTTCATCCCTGTGGCCACAGTAAATTTTCAGAAATGAGCACATGACCTAAGCTGAGCCAATGAGAGCTCACTCTGGTGCCTTTTCTCCAGAGGCTTTTTCTCTGGGGCCATAATCTCTAAAGCCCATGTAAGCTGAAGCTGTTGACAGCCATTTTAATGCTACATGGAGATAGAATAAGAATGAAGCCAATCCAGAGAGCTGATGGCATTATCTGAATGCCTAAACAACCATAAGCAAAGTCCACTACTTGAACTTTCTACTTATATGAGCCAATAAATTTCTCCACTTACACTTGTTATTTTCTCTGCTTAATTTGATTTGAATTATTTCTGGTTATAAAACCTTCAAAATTAAAAGTGTCCTAACTATGACACTTGGTTTGAATTTGTCGTATCTTTTCATCCTGTTGCTATACTAAAACCTTTAATGGGCTCTTTAATTGCCCACAAGGCCAAATTGAATCTCTGATTCACTTTCAGAACCTTCCACAAAAAGGGCTCACCTTCCTAATCCAAGAACGTAAACCTTAGATGCCCAAGCACTTATTTCTCATATTGACATCCAGCTTTAGTCCATTTCTGTCTCAGCCTGTCTCAGCCTCTAAACTTCCACTTGTTAGCACAGCTCCCATGGAGGCAACGGTAGTCAACATTACCTTCCGCACTCCTACCCCCCACAGCAGTTCAGTCCTTAGTATGCTACAGAACCCAGAAAGCACTCATCAGGTACTTGTTGAATTACTTTTCCACAAAGGCATTTCTCTGGGAAGCAGACTTCTAAATTTTGAACAGTCTACATTTTTTTTCTGTTTGAGAGGAGAGTAACTATCTAACTAGACAATTTGGGGACTAAATTTACAGCTTGAACAAAGTGCTGAATTGACCAAAGACTTCTTGGAGGTCAGCATTAAGTTGACCTCTTTCTTTATTTCATTTTCAACACAGGTATAGCTCAGACAGCAATTCAGAGAGGGTTTCCCAGTAACTCATCTAAGTGATCTTCTCTTTTAAACGTGAAAAAAGAAATCGAGTTCTTCACAGATCAGCTATCCTGAAGCTGTTAAATACCTGTTCTTCATTATTCTTGATGGACTGTGGTGTATAGTATTTGTTGACTGAATAAATGATATCTCCCTTCTGTTGAGTTCTTTCCTTCAACCCAGGATCTCATTAATTCCTGAAAAATATTAGAAAAAAATGTAAAATTAAGATGTAGTTCCTTACATCTTTAAGTATTTTTATAGTTTTGTTTTTGTTTGTTATTTTGGTGGGGGGAGGTAATTAGGTTTATTTATTTAATTTTTTTTTTAATGGAGGTACTAGGGATTGAACCTAGGATCTCGTGCATGCTAAGCACGCACTCTACCACTGAGCTGTACCCTGCTTGCTAAGTATTTTTGTAGTTTTTATTCACATTCCATCTTTTTAACATGCCCTCCAAAAAAATTTGTAGCTAAGAGGGAAAAATAACATAAATCTTTCAGAGGAAGAAACTAGGGCTCAGAGGTCCTAAAGGTCATACAGCTGGCAAACAACAGACCCAAGGTATCAGGCCTCCCGACCCAGATGTCTCACTTCCCACTCAATGCTCTACCCACTATATTGTCACATGCTTTGGGAGGAGACCAGGAAGGCAGCCCAATGTGATGATCAAGACTATGAAGTTGGACTGAAGTAGACATTGGTGAAAGTCCAGGGTGCTACTTACTACCATATAGCCTTGGACAAGTTACATGGTAGATTCAGTTTTCTACTCTGAAAGCGGGAATAACTCTACAACCTTCCAAGGAGATTGTGAAGATTGAATGACATACTGTCTGTGACTTGGTGAGAGCTTAGAAATCACTAGCTATTAAGGACAAAGTTGTTGGGGAAATGAGGAGTCAGGCAGGTGCAGAGAGTGGTCTGAAAACTGGACTGCGATCTCCATTTGGATGAAATCAACTAGTTATCTCGTCTATTTAACACACTGTGAAGGGCTGCTACTGTGGGAAATGCTCCCTCTTTGGAGAACATTAAGAAGAAATTGCTGGCATTCACTGTCCCCCTCCATGGGTTTATCATTGAAAGATCCCTCAGTGAATATACAAGGGAACCCACCTGAGAAAACTCCGATTAAGATCCCCAAGGAGAGCAGTGGCAGGCTTAGAATCTGAGGGTGGAGGCGTTGGATCTCCACTAATCCCATGCCACCTGAAACTTCCTACTCACCAGGGAATTTCTTGCTAAAGTACTTGTTACACTCTCCCCACATGATGGCACTTTCTCCTTTAATGATCAGCTACACCAGTAGTTTTTCCCACCCCACTTTGTGGTGTGGTCAAGCCCTGGAACAAGCCAATGCCTTCCCCTGCCGTCACACCCCACTGGGAGCCTGATCCAGCTGGAAGTGACTTTTGACTTTTCATACTCTTCCAGTTCCAACCCCAAGCAAGCAAGACTTCTTCTTTTTTACCTCTTCAGATTTGCCTTCTGTACTTTTCTGAGGCCCTGCCTCTGCCCTGCTGACTGTCTCTGAGGATGTCCATTCTTTTTAGGGGAGACTCTGCTCTCTGTCTGAAGGGATGTGACCTTATCCTGAGGTCAGGGTGAAAAACATAAACTAAACCTTGTTACAATACCCATTCTTAGAGGAGACATTTTACTTCACGAAGACCATTAGTTAGTTGGTGGGATTACCATTTATCTTCACCAAGATGCTCCATGTGTCTCTCTTCACACTTGCCCTTCTGAAAGGCACACAGGCACCCTCCTAGACACACATCTACCTAGGCTATTCACGTGCTGTGGAGGGTTGAACTCTGCCCTCCAAAATGTAACCCAACAGTCTGTGAATCTGTAGTTTGCCTGTCTTGCAGGATTGTGGAGATTAGCAATAAAATGAGATAGTACACAATAAATCTAAAGCATTGTGTAAACTTAAAGTAATATTATGATCCTAAACCTTTAGACACTTTCTAATCCTCCCCTCTCTTGGAAATAAAAGAGCATTGTCACAAGACAAATGTTCAGTTATCCACTGTGGAAACTGAACTTTGATCCCTCTTGAGTGTTCCACACATTTGTGAATGTCCACTCTTTGGTGATGTCCATTTATTTAATACTTTTGATCAATAACCTCATTTCTCTCCAGCATCCCTTTTACTAGGTTCTTTGATGGATTTAATTAAAGTAATACACCTTATGGAGTTATGAAACCAGGTGCTTGATGATGTCACTTCCTGGTTTGGGTACTTAGCTTCCCTTTCATAAAGTGGAAGGTAGGAGGGGCAGAGGGGGACTGGGAGGTATAATTTGCTTCTGCCCAATTCATAGTGGTATGAAGCTGAGTAAAGACTTGTTTGGCAAGTGTCTGAAATCCTCTAATTCCTATAATTATTTTAATTTTTAAAAATATTACATTAGCTTCAAAGCCAAGCGCTTTGTTTTGAGTGTCATAAAACCATCAGTTTGGGGAACAAACCCATTGCTAGTTAGGTCATTAGTAGAAAACATGAATTCTTACGCAGGCAAAAGGATGATTGGCTTTAATGCAGGGATGGGGGAAGCTGGTAGTGGAGTAAGGTATAGGCCATGCTATTTAATGGTGAGCTTGCTGGACCAACAGCTAGTCCTTGAAATGAGGGAGGGACTTGGGGCATGGAAACATGATGGCTGAGAGGAACTGTAATAAGTAGAATATATAAAGCACACAACTATGGCGGGGGAGGGTATAGCTCAAATGGTAGAGAGCCTGCTTAGCTTGCACTAGGTCCTGGGTTCAATCCCCAGTACCTCCACTGAAAAAGTAAAAAAATAAATAAACCTAATTACCTCCCCCCTGCAAACAAACAAAAAAAAAATTATAAAGCACACAACTGTGAAATAAAGGAGTCCCAGAGGAATTCGACTTTCTTGTGAAGGCTGCGGCTTATATATCTACTTTCTTTCTACATACCATCCCCCTGACCATAGCAACTTAATTATTGTACAAAACCAAGAAATACCCTCGAATGAGTGGTAGGGAAGCAATAAGGTTTCAATTTTATGATATATAAATCCCCCAGCATCTTGTTTGGGGACATTGATATCTATATGTTCATTAAAAACTAGGGCCTAATAATTTTCTTCCATTTATCAAAAAATAACATGACCTTTCAAAGATAGTTAAATTGAAATAACAAAGATAAAGCATAGTCTCCTTTCTCAGGGATGGCAAAATTGATTTTTGAAGTCAACAGTAGCTTCTGAAAGCAAAAGGCTTTGACTTGTATGGCAAAGTTTTCTGTGTGACTTCAGAGGAGTCTCTTGATCTCTCTGTTTCATCGGCAAATGTTTTAATGTCTTTGGAATGAGTACTTGAACAAGCACTGAGTAATCGCTAGCTAAATAAAAGAGGTTTTGATGAGTGCTCTATATTTCCAGCCCAACTGAGCCACTCAATGTTTCTATATACATCACACATTTCCCTGACTCCACACTTTTGCTTATGCCATGTCTTCCACGAGGAAGTCACCCTCCTAGTTTCCCTTGTCCTAATTCTGCTCATTCTCTAAGGACAAGGTCAACAGTCTTTTGTGTTTTCAGCTTTTCCTGATTTCTTTACCTGGAAATAACTCTTTCTTTCTCCAAACCCTCAAAGATAGCACTCGTTCTTTACCTCTCTTACGGATTTATAGGGCTTCATCTTTTTACATATTTATTTAAGTAAATGGCTTATGCCCTTCCTTCATCGGGCAGGGCCTGTGGATGATTTATTGCAGAACTTGGCATGTGGTAAGCACTTAATAAATGTTTGCTGGGTAGATTTGTGATGGTCAGTGTCATGCGTCAAGTTGACTAGGCCATTGTCGCTAGTTATTTCATCAACCACTAATCAAGCTATTGCTGAGAAAATATTTTGTAGAAGTGGTTAATATTTATAATCAGTTGACTTTAAGGAGAGTATCCTCAATAATGTGGATGGGCCTTATCAAATTAGTTGAAGGGTCTTAAGAAGAAAAACAGAGTTTTCTAGAAGAAATCCTGCCTCAAGACTGCAGCATCAACTCCTGCTTGAATTTTCAGTCTGCCAGCCTTCCCTATAAATTTAGGACTTGCCCGCTTTTCAGGTTGTTTGGGTTTGTCAGCCCTCACAATCGCATAAGTCAATTCCTTGAAATAAATCTCTTCTTGTATATATACGCTATAGGTTCTGTTTCTCTAGAGAACCCCGACTGATATAGCTGGAGAGGTTAATTGTAGCACAATATATCCAGTTTATCATTTTAATTAAGTGACTTACCAAATAAATGTCATCTATATCCATAAAGACAATTCTTCTCCAATTGAAATTTTCTTCTCAACCTGGGGGAAAAAATTAAGTGACTTACATGAAATGTAAGCTCCAAGGGGACACAGATGGCCTTGCCTTTGTTCACTGCTGTATCCCCAGTGCCTAGGACAGTGCCTGACCCATAAGACACATTCAAGAAATAATTGCTGAAATGAAGGAATAAAAAAGACAGCCTTATGGAAAATACCATTTTTGGTTATGCAGTAGGATGGAACTTGCCATCGCATACTTTGTCCCTTGCGCTGACATGTGTGGCAGGAAAGATCCCAGTCCTGTCATTCTATGTTTTCCCATAGGCGAGTCACTTCCCTTCTTTGTACCTCATCTTTCTCATGTGAACAACTAAGATTTTGATCTGGTAAAATTCTGAACTCCCTCTTGCCCTTCTTTAATATCTGTGATGTGTATGTATGGCTATAATAGCCTTCATTTTGCATCTATTTTTGTCATCATACACATTTCAATATTATTTATTGTGTGAGGATTGTTATTTCTTTCATGACTCATGTTATCATCACTTACTACTCGAGATTTATAAATTTGCTCTTTTCCAAAGAACTCAAAAGAAAACTTCAGCTTAGATTTCTGGGACCAGACTTCTTTTACATCTTGGTTGTAAAGAAATAAAAAGACTCCTTAAGGCTTTTTACCAAAACAACAATTCCTTGTCTTCAAGTGCTTTATAAGCTAGTTGTAAAGGCCCATATATAGATTCACCCTGCACCTGGGCTTCAGAACATCAGACCTTGGCTTCTAATTTTAGGGCCAGAAAATTATTTTATAACTGTTTTGTAACCTCTTGTAAATGCTTCCCGGGGTATTTTCTTTGGGTACCTTTGTTCCCTCTCATCCTGTGGGGAGGATTTCTGGGGTCTGAACATACTTGCTGAGCCCAGAGGCCATAGATCCACGCCCCAGGGCCAAGCAGGGGCCGTATCAGGCTTTGCGGCATCCCCCACCAGCCGAGAAGAGGCTGTTAGCCAAGGTATGCCAAGAAGGGGGTCTTAATGCACTTACAGGTTCTCCTCTCTTGATTTCAGGCTAATTCTTTTAGAGCTAAGACCCTAAAAACAAATTCTTAGGACATCCAACTATGGAGTGTCAAGCTATACAGGGCAAGACTAGGGGAAAATAAATACACAAAATGTGTTAGAAATTGGACTGAGCACAAGATTGCTTTGTTCATCTTTTCATGTCAGAGTTGCAGTCTCAGAATGCCACACTTGGATGACAGACACCTTATTCTATCCATTTACACTGAGGAAAAGGAGTTTCAGAAGAGAGAAGGTTCCTCTGACCGTGGAATTAACCAACGGCAAAACCCAGATTTAAATCAGTCTCCTGACTGCCAGCCCTTTACTTTTATCTGAATTTATTTATTCATAATGCATATCTATATGCCTCCACCTCCCCCTAAAAAAATTCTGAGGCAAATCACAATAAAATGCACATACTTATATCCCCAGGGTAGCTTAAATAGATACGAATCATCAAAAATTAAATAGAGTAAGGGGGCTGCGGTATTTTTTCTTTTCTTTCTTTTCTCCTTTCTTTTTTATATTTCTTTTCTTCCTTTTTCTTTTTTCTTTGGTTTTCCACTAGACTATACAGAAGTGCTGGGGAATTATTTAAGAGGTTGGGGTTTTGGGTTTTTGTTTTTGTTTTTGTTTTTTCTTCTTAAAACTACTAACAGGGAAAGCAGAATCAGAAGACATGGTCCAGGAAGTATATTTATGGTTGTGTGTGATAATGTTGTCAGAGCTGAAGAAATGTCAGCATTTCCCTCAAATGTCCTCTCTCCAGGTTTTGCAACTTGGAATTTAAAATGAGCTTTGGACCACAACTCAAGACATCGGGTCTCAGATCAGGGGAAACAGCTCCTTCTATTCATGTACGGTGCTGGGCATAGTTGGGGGTGCAGGGGAAGCTAAGTTTTTCAGATAAACTCGTTACAGTGCAGGACCTAGAGAATCATTTTTTGACTAGCTTTAGTAAACAAAGCAGGCATCACTACCATTCCCTGCTCAATTTTATAGATCTGCTCAGAGAGCCAGCTTCTAGCATTCTAAAAGGAGCGTGTAAATAAAAGTGTTTGGGAAGTATCTCTCTTTTCTTTTTCCTGAGAGCTTCTCTGAATGTGATTTGGGGTGTGTGGAATATGGTTGTATGATGTGTGTGGCATTTGTCTGTACTACAGAATTTCTTTGTATGGGGTGGAATAAAATTGCCTGTTAGATCAGACAGTAGGAAAGCCAGAAACAACGAAATACAGAGATATTTTAAGACTAGAAAAAGAAAAAGACACAATCCTTGATCTTGAGAACTTATGTGAAAATGGATATAAAACACCTTGTGTTTAGAGTGCAGAACACAGTTCTGTCTTGAAGTGGATCTTTAAAGGAAACGTTCTCAGTTATTATTTTATCTGAAAAAGAATCACAGAGTCATAGCTTCTCAGAGCTGAAAGGCACCTCAGGGGTCAAAGTCTAAGCTCTTTACCAACTCCGGAACCTCCTCTGGCATAACCCTGACAGATGGATAACGGCGCTCTGAACACCACCCGAGATGGGGAGTTTATTAAGGCAGCATATTCCGTGCAGAGTGGCTCGCATTGATAGAGAATGCTTCTGTATCCTGGGCTGAAGCCCGAATTTCTGCAACTGCCACCCGTCTCTTCTAGTCCCATCCTCTATTGCCACCCAGAAAAATAGATAAATTCATTTCCCTTGTGAGGCTCTTCATTTAACTGCTCACAGCAAACCAAACTGAACACCTCCAGTCTTCACTGAGAAGGTACTGTGGGTCCCCTCAGGATGGGACCCAAGGTACATACAAGACAGAATGTGGATTGGTGTAGAGGACCTAGAGCTTGGCCTCTTGGCAAGTTTAAGAGCTAGAAGGGGACGGATGGTGCAGTGCCAAGGGATTGGTAAGAGTTTCCCCACAGCAGTCAATGAGGTTAAGACATTTGCAAAGAAAGAGGATTTCTAGGGCAATTAATCCATTTGCTTTTTCTGGCCTGAGGTATAGAGGTCAAGTAGACTGGCGGTTTCCCCAAATGATGATGTATTGAATATTGAGACTTAATTTTTTGTAAGTTATTTTGTCATCAAGTTTATTCAACAAAGGGCCTGAGCTCTGATTTTACAATAGAGGAGAAAGAAAAGGTTTTATTTGCCATGATTCGTGGTTTGGAACATGATTCGAGCTCTAGGAGCAGACTGGGTAGGTGAAATGCTAGGTAGAGTGTATAGCTCTGGAAAACGCGAGAGACTGGTGGTGTTTTTCTGGATTCCCAACGGTTGCTGACAGCAGAGTCAGTGAGGTTTGATGGGAAGAACCTGGGTCGTAAATCAAAGACTTGAGTTTGGGGCCTGAGCCAGCCACCTGGTTCATTCATTTACTCCTTCATTTATCAGACTTGGATTGAACACTGACTATATGCCAGACACATCTGCGATCAAGAGATCACAGTCTTTGCCCACACGGAGAATACATTTGTGTGAGGGAGGCGAACAAGTGAAAAAGGCAGCTACAACGAAGTGTAAGCATGGTGATCAAGTCCAAAGGCAAAGAGTCTGTAAGGAGCCTTCAGGACTTGTGTGTGTGTGTGTGTGTGTGTGTGTGTGTAAGAGGTTCAGGAAAAGCTCTTTGCAGGAGATCATAACTAAATAGAGAGCTGATGGATGACAATTACTAGCTGGTGACTTCACAAACATCACCATCTCTCACTTCCTTATCTCTAAAATTGGAATAATAATAGCAATCCAACCTGCTTTATTCGGTGAGAGGTTTTGAGGATCTGATAAACAGATTTAAGTGATGTGCTTTGTTGAACTGTAAAGTGCTCTGTCATTGTAAGGAAGACAATTGTTCATAATTGTTATCAGATACTGTTGTCTCCCATCTTAGGGTCCATTTTCTTCTTCCCGCAGGTACAGATTTGGCTCCCCTGAGCAGGCAGGAGCAGAGAATACTAGGACAGATTTGGGTGCAGAGATTTATATTGCTGTGTCTCTCCGGAGCTGGACCAACCAGGCCGCAGGGCTATTAGGGCACAAGGTGGAAGGAGAGGATAAAACAAGGCCCTGTGAACCTTGTGAGTGTCAGAGGGGGTGGGCTCCCCTCTGGGGTCACCTTGTTAGAACTGAACAGACTGAGCCATGACTTATCCACCCTTCCCTGGAGACCTCACTAACCGTTCACCTGTCTACTCTCACCAGAGATAAAATTGCCGGTTTGCCCCAAACAGGATCATGTGCACCTGAACACCCTGTGAGCTGCCCAGGAGACTCAGCTCTAGTCATGGTGGTCCACCTACTAGCGAGAGGCAAAAGCTGTAGCTAAGTAATTCCAAATGTCAGAAATCCCTGGTTTATCGAGATTTACACTTTCGAGATCAATGAGTCCATTTTGCCCAAGGGCCACTCTCCTCTTTTGGTTTTATTACGATGCTGGTCCAATTTCATGGCATTTCCCACACCCCCTCTGGTGGTCTGAAAACAGAATAAATATTTACTAAATTTTGAAGTTAGTATGAGAAATAGAAACAGCACTGTCTCTACTATTTAGGCAAGCCTCCTTGCCTTTTCTGTGTCCCAGTTCCCCATCTGCGAATGGAATTTATCCCCCAAGTCCCATCCACCATCAACATTCCCCATGCCTATGGTGTTTGCCTCTCTTTTTTTCTGCCTCCATTTTCAAATCATAAGAAGCTTGGGCTACTTCCATGTGTTAGACTTTTATTGAAAATCCAGCTGCCCCCAAAGACCAGATCCTGTAGCCTGGGCTGCTCTTTCATCCCTGTCAGACCAGAGAATCTTTGTTTAAAATCATAGTTTGTTAATCCGTCCTGTGGATGTGGAGCTTGCTATTTTTAATACACGTGCTGCACAGCCCAGTTTTCATGGCTGAGAGTTTGCCACAGAACTTCAGAGCTGTATTTAAAAACAAACAGCCCCAGGGAAGCAAGCAGAGGGCTTCTTTCACAAGCTAATACCTTTTGGGAGTGGGAAAGGGAAGGGGCAAGTTCTGCCTGTAAGGGGGACAGTAGTTTGGAAAGGCAGCAAGTTTCTTTGGTCTGTTTGATGCTGCAGGAGGAAGTAAAGGAACAACTGACTTTAGTGCTCATTTAGATGGTAGACTCCATTGACCTCTCCTGAATCATTTGTCAAAACTCTAGACATGCACACTTTTATTGCAAGACTGAGAGACTCCTGTGATATCCTCTAATAATTATTCTCTTTCTCTTTCTCTTCATTTGCCTCTCCATATCCCTTCCTTCTTTTTGGCTGTGTAACATACACAGGGAAAAAAAGGCACAAAGATAGAAGCACTTAACTAAACTTAAGCAGAAATATCTACATTTATAACAACTTAAGTGATTGTTGGGAAACCGTAGATAGCTTATGTTGAGATATTTCATTGTAGCAAAAAAAAAAGTCACTTAAATGCTGGCTTCCTGGATTTTGAGACATGGTATTAATTTGTTCATTTATTCATTCAAACATATTAATTGAGGTCATAAGATGAGCCAGGAAATGTATTAAATGCAGTGTTTATGAAGGTGAAGGGACATAGCACTTGTCCTTGAGGACCTCATAGTCTACTGTGAGGTTAAAAAGTCTCCCAAGAGACTAATTCAAGAAATTATGGTCTGATCCTCTTTCTCTATTTTGCCAGTTGGACAAGGGATATTTACATCATCTTATCAGAGTCCTCTAAGAGCATCTAAAAGGTATTTAGTTCACTATTCAGGACATTCTCTAAATATATAAGCTCATTAAAAGTCAATGATTCAGAGAATTCTGATCTGGCTGATGGAAAGTGAACAGAAAATGTAGAAAAACAGAGAGACCATTTGTTGACTCAGTTATTCAAAACATCCAAGACCAAGGGCTGAGGCACAGTAAGACACAATTTCTGCTAACTACCTGTTTTATCTCTATGAAAGTTCGTATCACAAGGGAGGAGCATTGCCTCATTCACACTTTTGGAAATTAACAAAGAAAAAGTGTCTTGACTTTTTTGCCTGAATTCTTTCAAACTGTATTAGGTTGGAGGTTGTTGCTTGCACAGGTAAATCAGGATCATTTTGATTCAGAAAATGACTGTGCCTCAGCCAGCTCTGTCACAGATGCCTGCCATTGATCATGACAGAAGTACTGACAGATGGGAGTGGTTGGGTTTGTGTTGAAGTTCCAACCACTTGCATAGCTTATACTACTGCCCAGTTGATGGTAATACTCTCTCAGATGAGGAGTCAGGGCAGCATAGCAGACCTGCAAAACCAGAGATTTTAAATAGCTGCCCCCGTCAGTCTGCCAGATTTCATCTGGACGTATATCCTCCGTTTTTAATATTGAGTGGGTGAGAAAGCTTGTTTCAAGAGAAGGAAACCAAAAGTAAAAGAAATTGATTGGTTATGCCAAAGTTCTTTCCTCGTCACTTGATTCAATAAACTTTGAGGACCTTGGTGCAGGGACAGATGCTGGGGGAAATCTGAAGATGAGTAAGTTGTAGTCCTTATCCTAAGGAAACTCATAGTTTGAAACTTGCATTAACAGTGATAAAATAAGGTCAAAGCTCATCAGAGTCATGTGGAAGTTTCTGAAAGGGTTCAGTGGAGGTTCTAAGGAGGGACATGTTGCCACCAGCTTGGGGGAGGGTCTTAGGGAAGGCTTTCTGGAAAAGGTATGTATGGAATTGGCTTTGGTGTAAAGTTGAGAAGGGAGTAAGGACGAGGAACAATCCAGGAGGATGTCAGTGGCTAGATCTGTGTTTTGTAAAAGTCACCATGGCAACAATGTGGAGAATAGATTGGAAAGAATTAAGTTTATAACAGCAACAATAGTAGCAGCTAACATTTGATTAAGTACTTATTATGTCAGACATTGCATTAAGTGCTTGACCCACTTTATTTCATGTAATCCTTAAAACAACGGATGAGTCAGGAATTATCATCTCCATTTTATAGGGAAAGGCATGACAGTGTCTGGGCTAACAAAAGAGTTTGTATCCTTGGCCATTAGAACCTAGGTAAGAAAAAGCTCCAATCTTATATCAGGGACTGCGGGGTAGAGACAAGTTGGATTTCGGAGAATTAGAGAGGAAGATGACCTTTTTTTTTCTAAGAACCAATAGGCCTCCTAAGTTTTTAAGTCAAAAGCCTCGTAAACACCAAAAACTCCTCTGAGATCCTATTCTGTCTAAAGGACCATGATTTAGGTGGAATCTGCCTTTTCAAGTGAGTATGACTCCAACTCAGGAATCACATCATTTGGTTTATCACCGTTCACCCAGATTCTGGCACTCTGCTCAAATTGTATTTGCTGAGTAAGAGAATTTCACCTAGTCATTCAACGTTCATTGGAACCTGGGGCAATTCATTGTTTCCCCTCCCCTACACCCACACTTTAGTTTTCCTATCTTTATATGAGAGCAGGCTGGACCTCATTAAGTCATTATGTTAAGTTTAATAAGCTGTTATCCAGGAAAATTAATTACCTAGGGCAAAGGTAGGGGTACTTTAGAGGCCAATGGGAGTGTCTGTAGCGGACGGGGTGGGCACTCAGTTTTGTGTGTGTGTGTGTTTGATACGCTTACTTCTATCGTGTTTGGCAATCTGTGAAAAAAAAGAGCAGAAGATTGTTTTTACATTCCTTAAGGCTGTTTACTTCACCATCTAAAGGCACTGGAGTTCTTGAGACGGAAAGGCTCCCATCGGGATGCCCTCGCTCAGGACACCGCCCTTAAAATCAGACGGAGGAAGACTCTTTCCTCAACGCGCTTGGCAAGTCCTGCCGCCAAAGGGAGTGGAGGTAGGGAAAGAATACGTCCGCACCTCTCACGTTTGCCTGAGTACAGATTGCCAAGTGGCATAGGCGCGCAGACCTCTTATTTATTTATTTTTCTTTCCACTGGGTGCGCTGTCCCTTTAAATGGGGGACGCTGGTGCTGGCTCCGTAACACCGGAGCCGGCAGCTTGTTGATTTCAGAGCTGGTGAATTTCACATTGTTTCCACTTCACTTTCCTCGCCCGGGGGAGGCTCGGGTTAGCGCTACCAGGGCTATCGCCGTTGCCAGCGAGGGCCAGGGGAGGGCAGGGACCTGCAGCATCGGGACCGGCGTGGGGCCGCAGGAAGGGGTGTCGGGGCCACACACACGCACTCTCGCTGCAGTCCAGCTCCTCCTGAAGCCCGGACGCCCGGAGCGCACCGAGCCGGGACCGCCCGCCTAGACGCCCGCCCGCCAGCCCGCCCACGGGCGGGGGTCACCGCCAGCGAGCCCGCGAGGGGAGGAGGCCCAGGGGGGCCGGGCGGGGGGGCGGGGGTGGGTGCTGCAGCCGCCGCGGAGCTGCTACTCGGCGCGTTTTGTATGAAGATGGCGGCTCCCACCGCCAGCAAGGCAGCCTCCCTGGGCTGCAACAACAAGCCTGCGTTCCCGGAGCTGGATTTCAGGTCGGGAGCTCGGGTGGAGGAATTGAACAAACTCATCCAAGAATTCACGAAGCACGACCAGCGGGAATACGACGACCAGAGAGCACTGGAGATTCACACAGCCAAGGATTTCATCTTTTCCATGCTGGGTAAGGAGGAAAAGAGGGAGGTGTGTGCGTGTAATGGGAAGCGGAGTAAAGAACCCATTTCCCCTTCTCGCGCTCTCTTTTCTTCTTGGTTTTCTTCCCGGAGCCAGGTGCCGGGGGGTATAAACCATCTCTGTCCCGCCTCTTCCCTTCTTTCTCTGCCGCAACCTGAGCTGCCTTCCCTCCCCTCCTTACTATACTTTGCTCCGGGTCCCTTTGCCGCCCCCATTCGCTGGCTCTTTTGTTAATTTTCTCACCGGCCGGGGGCTGGTAGGCAGGTGAGGTGTCTTGTGGTGAAACGTCTCACTGCTGAGGGGAAACCCCTGGAAGCCGCGCGGTCCAGGTGAGAACCGGCGGCGCCTTTCAGTTCAGGGATTTGTCTCCAGAGGCACCGACCTGCCCCTTCCCAACGCCGAGTCTCGGGTGCTCTCCAGAGCTCGGGGCGCCGAGATAGCCTGGGGCTCTGGCTTGGCGCCCGAGCGACAAGTTGCTCTCCAGTCTTACGGCGCGGCGCTGTCACGCCGAGCCCCCGGTGGCCAAACTTGTTGGGTGTTCCCTAGTAACCCGCTGAAGGAGGCTGGGCGCCCAGAGTTCTGCAACTTTGGTTTGCAAACAGATTTCCCATTAAAGCGGTCGGAAGCATTTCCGGTGCTTCTCTGGGGTTCTTGCTGAGCTCGGAATTCCTAATTGCCTGCTCGAGAATGAACGCTCGGAGCTCCAACCCCAAGGAGCGCCAGCCCCCTCCTCTTTGTGTATTGTCTCTGTGCTGGCCTAGAGAGGTGTCTCGGGTTTCGAACCCCAGGGACGTCCGGGTGTAGAATAATGCCGCCACTCCCATCCCCCAGCCCTGCACCTACAGGTCCTTAAGAGATTGTTTAATGTTATGTGAAGGAAGATAATCGAGCCAGGCCTGGGAGACCGAGCCCCTCCCCAGGTATCCTGTCGGTAGGATTATTGCTACTGAGGTGTTGTGTGAGTGTCGGCTGCTGTGAACCCCCCAGGTAGCTTGCAGCTCCGACAGTGCAACTCTGGCTGCCGTGCAGTACGTGGCCTGGCCGTTCACATTCTGCAGGACCGGGGCTCCAATGTAGCGCTGCCCTAACCCGTGTCTCTGAGCGCTCTACAAATACATTCTGAGGCAGTTTTCCAGGTAGTGGAAAATTTGATTGAAAAAAGGTCTTTGACCGCACGGGAAGACAGCTTTTGCCTTCCTCCCGCTGCCGACTTGAATTTCAGCCGGCTTTCTGCCGTTGCTGGTTCTCCCGCAGGGTACCTGACCTCTAGGGTTTCTTCCTCCTCACAGTCCCGGGGGCGGGGGCGGGGTGGGGGGGGTGTAATACTAATTGAACGTGTGGCCGCGGACAGTGGTAACGTTCTGGGAAGTTGGATGAAGCATGTTAAAACTTGGGGCTGGATTTTACCTTTTGCTCCACACTTCCCTAGCGTAGCCTAGCTTGTGTATGGCGTTGTGAAGCTCTCCGTTTAGATATCCGGCCATTCAGCCTGTGTCAATACAAGTGTATTCAGATGAATTAAACGTGGTGTCTGTGTGTCTGTGTTTAAACAGCTCCTTAACCTGATAGTGGGATGAGCTTCCAGATCTGGAAACTGGCACAGTGATTGTCAGATGGGTGGGGATACACAGAGAAGGCTCAGGGCAGTTATTTAAGTTGCTTAATCACAGCCTTTCTCTTTGACATAAATCATGGAAGTCTGCCATTGTGTTGGTACAGACCCCGCATCAATTCTGATGTCTCCTGCCCTAGGTGTTCGCTAGAAAAATGTACTGGGTACCACTGATCAGGATAGTCGTGAAACAGAAAATGGGAAGATGAGGGGAGGGGTAAGTTTCCATGCCCAGCTCATTAGGAACTTCTCAGCTAACCCCACAGCTGATACACTGATTTCACAAAGGCTTTACCCAGATATGAAGGGTGAATTATTGCAGGGTGCTTAATTTATACATGTGTTTAATGTCATGAGTGGCATTGTGTTGACAGGTCAATGAAATTCCCTTTTGTTCCTTTTTATCCAGTTGACCTTGCAAGAGACGTCTTTCTTGCCCCCTAGGAATTTGATGTTTCCACCTGCAGGAGAGAAAATTCAGGAGAATGTCATTTAAGCCTCTTGCCCCTCTGGACACTAGAAAGCAGATGGCGAAATGAGCTTGCCTGTGTGTGGTGCTGCATTCATTTGTGAGTTCCTTGCTGTCCTCTAATGAGGTGCCGGCCGCTCTAGACAAGTGAAGGTTTGGCGACAGTGAGGGTCCCTGTGTGGGTTTACTTTTTCTAAAGCGGATTTTCGCTGGGCTGAACAAAAAACAAAAAAACCCCAAAATCCCTTTCTGTGCACTTTGTTTCATTTGCCACAGTCTTTTATGAATATGCGAATAAGTTATCTTAATGACCCTCAGTTTGTGAAGGTGTTGCTGGGGTAGTGGCAGGCCCTTATTTCCAGGAGTTTTGGTGGGGGGTGGGGGTGCGGGGTGTGAGTCCTCATGGCTTTGTTCTGCCTCTTTCTGAGCGGTACCTGAGGATTGTCAGCGACTTTGAAACGTATCCCCTCACACAGAACCAAATGGGAGAGGAATTTGGTGCAGACCTCTTTGATGGAGCTGTGGGTAACACTACCTCTGTTTTTAGGCAGTTGGCAGGGGCAGCCCCTGTCTGTATAAGACTGTTAGCCTGGACTGAAGACCCCCAGCTTCCCAGATCCTTTTTGTTTTCTCTCGATTGGAGGCAACTTTCCACAGAAGAGCCAAGTGGTGATAGACTGTTGTCATAATCAGTGACCCATCAGCACCAGGCAACTCCACTGTCTTATCACAGCAGGGATCTGCATAGTTGGTGGAGTTGATCTGAGCCTGTTGGTGGTCACCCAGCTCTCCGTGGTCTGTCCTGACATTCTCTGCTTGTCCCGAGATTCTGAGTCCTTTGGAGGCAGATGTTTGCGGGAGTCATCTAGACTCACTCCTTTCTCTCTATACCCTGGTCTTTTAAGAGAATGATTGCTGTTATTATCTAGTTAATATTTGAGAGCCCAGATTGTGGGAGAGGCTGGCAGTGCATAATAAACACCATTTATCAAAATTCAGGGAAATTGCCAGAGTTCATTAATGTTTTAATAATATTTGGTATTTGCATAATGTCTCTGCCAGCTCTTTTGTTATCTTCATTCCCTGGCGAGGTCGGATGAAGACTGGTTGTATCCCCATTGAACAGATGCAGAACAGGGGTTATGCAGAAGCTAGAAAAGCCAGGAAGAAACAAGCCATCGCTTCCCCTCCAATCCAAACAGTTGATACCATGGTGTGGTCATTAGGGAAGTTGTCACTTACTGATTGCCTTCTTGGTGCCAGGAGCGTCACACAGCCTTAGGAGTAGGTATTGCTTTCCCATCACCCAAGTGAGGATATTGAAGTTTATTGGGGTTAAGAATCATCCAGAGTCCCACGGCCAATAAACAGAAGCAATGCTGCTAAAACTCACGTTGGCTCGATTCTGAGTCATGTTCCTCTTCTCTTAGTTGAGACTATTAAGAGTTGATGCATTAAACCTAGAGGAGGGGCTTTGTTTCAAAAAAAATAAAATAAAATACCGCCTCTTCTTTTTAGGATCTTGTTGCTGATTTCAACTGTAAGTATTAGGGTAATCCAAGTAGCATCCAAGGTGAGTTCTGGAACACTCTGAGTTCGAGTAGTTTATTCCAGAATAAAAGCATTTGTTTGAACTTCAGGTTGAGAAAATAATGGTCATTATAATAAAATGTTAAAATCTGTGGTTCCTGTCTCAGTCTGCCTCTTGCTGGCTAGGTGGTCTTAGTTTTTTCATCTCTTAAACACAGATAATGGTATTCATATCTATTAAATGTGGACAGTAGTAATGCATTGTTTCAGAATTGTTATGTGTGAATGTTGTTGCTTTGTAAGCTGAAAAGGAACGTATACCTGATTTTATTATTTATTTAAAAGAAATGGGCATGATTAGAAAATCTAGTGACCTTAACCCTGGAATTGTTTCTGCAGCCTGCTGTCAGACTACAGAGTATGATTAGAGGTGACCCAGGAGAATACATGCTCTGGCTGTAGAGGGCGTGATTCATTCCAGCCCAGGTTGCCATTTGTTAAGCTCATACTGGTTGCTGGCCATTGTGCTAGCTACTTTGCATAAATCTGTTAGTTCATGTAATTTTCTTCCAAAAACCTTTGTAAGGATAAATATCATCAAGCCTATTGTGGAGGTGAAGGAGGTGGTATTATCCCCTTTTAAAGGTGAAACAGTGCAGCTCAGAGAGGTCAAGTACTTATGCAAAAGTCACACAGAGTTTGAGTTTGAACCCAGGTATGTCTGACCCCAAAGCTCATGTTCCTTCCACTGCAGGAGCAATCATCTTCCATCGCTTTTGGGTCAGGCCACCAAAAACGCCCCAGTCCCTGGCGAGTGCTGTCCTCGGCAGCCTGCTAGGCCTGCAGGAGCAAGGAAGTTCTCTTTTTGCCTGCCTATCTGTCTCTGTCTGTCTTTCTCTCTTACTTTCATGCATTCAACAAATATTTACTGAATGTTCTACTGTTTGCCAAGCAGTGTGCAGGGTGCTAAGGGTAAAATAGTGAGGAAAAACTTGAATTCATACGGGCCTTTGGAGATCCCGTCAACTCCAGGAGCATAGTTTGCTGGCTCTCGGCTCCTCTCAGGGCTCTGGTGAGGTGCTCCTGAGGGCTGCTGGACCTGCCATATCTTTAGGCATTTTCTGTATCTTCAGAATAGGCCATCTTGAAACCCTGTCTTCCCAGTGTTTGAATGTCACTTTTCCGTAACAAGTTCATCTAGCCATCTTTATTGAGGGACTGTGTTGTGGATCGTTGCTTTGTGGGCCTCCAAGTCTTGGTAAGTTCCTTAGCGTTCTAGTCACTAAGGTACTGTAGTATCTGCAGATGACAAGGTTGTCTTTGAAGTCTGTTCCAACTCTGAAAACATTATGTATCGAGGGCCGGGAAGTCCCTTTGAACATTTGTTTTTGCTTCTAGTTTGGGTTGGTTTCAGTTCTCCATCCGTGGTTCTGGGTGGTTGGTCGCTGCCTGCGTGACAGGAGACCCCTGGAGCAGTTGATGATCCCGGATCTTCCCAGGACGCCTTGTTGGGCCCCCCATCGGATAATGCATTTCTTGGGATTAGACTGGGCCCCTTTTTGTATTTATAGAAACAGTAGAGTCTCTCATGTCAAGCGAGGAACTTGTCACTGAGTGTTAGCTCTTTAGACTCTCCTGGAGCCTTTTAACAATTTGGGATCTCTGGTCCTGTTTCAGACCTATTGAATCCGAATCCCCAGAGATCCCCAAACTGGCTGCTCAGCACTCTGACATCCTGTCCCGTATTAGGCCTGATGTTGCATTCCCTGTCCAACAGAGCGGCTTGTACGCACAATGAGCTGATCCCAGTTGACTCTGGAGACGCGAACTAGGCTGCTCAGCCTAACAAGCAGATATGTCTGTGGGCTCCTGGAAGGTAATGCTGGAGTCCTTCCCTGTGGGACAGAGACAGGGAGGCAGAGTGATTGAGATGATTAGAATGTTTCCTCTGTGTCAGAGGGTGTAATAGGGTTTCACATCATTGGATCATTTAATTGACATCATAACCTTTGGAGGTAAAGATGTATGGGGAACTCTAGGATTGGAAAAATTCAGAAATTTGTTCAAGTTTACCAGCAAGTAAATGGCTTAGTTGGGGCTTAACCAATGTCAGGCTGATGCAAAACCCTTGCCTTTAAAAGTGACACTGTTCTGCACTCCGGAGGGGCAGGAGAACCAGATTCTAGCCCCAGCTCTTCCAGTTACTTGCTGTGTGGCTTTGGGCAAGTCACTTAACAGACTCTGAGTCTCATATTCAGAAGAGTATGGAGGTTGGCGCAAATAATCATACCTACCTTGTGTGTACAAGTGTATTCAGTTCTGAATCTGAGAGTACCGAAGGATTGAGTTCTAGTTCCAGCTCTGTTTTGTACTGTCTAGAATGTGTGTTACCCTGAATAAGTCACCTAACCTCTTTGGGCCCTTTTTGCCCATGTTCCAATTATAGAAAATACAAAGAGGTAAAATCACCTCCAAATTCTAATTACTGCTAATAGTTGACGTACTTTTTCCCCCTAGACATCTATGTTTATAAAACATGCTTTTACCCACTCATACTTACATGCGTATGTTTTATGTACATAATCCTATCGGATATGTGTATTTTTAGTAAATTTGTCAATACGCTGTCATCTACTACACATTTGAACAGAAGCTATAACCTGTGAAAAGGTGTTCTTTAGCTCCTTTCATTCATCTTTGATTCCAAAAGAAGATGCTTGTTCTGGAACTTAGAGCACATTCTGTGATTTGATGACTGCAGGATGGTGGACCTTCTTGTTGGTGACTTCTGAGGGTCTGACCAGCCTTTCAGTGCCTCCTCCTCTTCGTGTCTTTGCATGTTCTACATGGTCTCGTAACATTACCCGCATTTCTCCTTTACTTCTTTTTCTCAGGCTGTTTTCTCTATTAGGATTTCTTAACCTATGGTCAATGGAAACATGGAAACTTGGAACTCTGTGGACTTGAATGGGGAAAAATTACATCTTTTATTTTTAACCTCTAACTGAAAAACTGAATTTCCTTCCATTATAAAAGTAGGTACCAAGCCATTAGCAGTACCTCTTGTTTTTTTGCTTTTGTTGCCAGTAGAAATCACAGATATTTCCATTTCACGTTACAGTTGTTACAGATGCCTTGAAAAAAATCATTTATCACTGCTTTGAAATTATGGTGGATGTCAGATTTGCTGTTAGATTTTATTTAATGCATTAATAGAGAGTCACACCTGTTACTCATAGATTTATTTTTTAAATGTATTTTGTGTTTTAATGCCAATTTTCTTTGAAGTTCTGTGTAATGTTAACATTTATTTAAATATACTTTTTTTTTTTTTTGCAGGGGTCCAAAGTTGGTTGCTT
Source organism: Camelus ferus (assembly GCF_009834535.1). Lineage (NCBI taxonomy): Eukaryota > Metazoa > Chordata > Mammalia > Artiodactyla > Camelidae > Camelus > Camelus ferus. The sequence goes on from NC_045696.1 coordinate 64,480,653, forward strand.
TTCTAACCTGTCAAGACATCTATGTCACAGAGGCAGTTAAGAGTCTCAGCTTCTGATGACAGCATTCTGACACCTTATCTCTGCTTTGTTTTCTTCTCCCAGCTCAAATGCCACTTGACTCATGAAGCTTTCCTTTGTCTCTCCAAGGAGAAAAAAATTTTCCTTTCCTCTGGGTTCTTCTAACACCTGGTCACCTTTTATAGCCCCCAGCACATTCTTCCCCATGCTATTGGCTAAGTAATCTCTGCTCCTTTATCTTGGCAGCACCCAGTGAGGTCGTGTAAACACTAGTTACTAACAGAATGTTAAGTGATTTTTCAAAAAGCCCTTCTGTGTGAAGCTGCCTTATTTCAGGCTCTATTTAAGGCATGAGCTCTTTCTGACACTGTCTCTTTATGACTTCCCCCTCCCATTAAGCCAGTCTCTATGTCATCTTCTCTGGAGTCAAGAAAATCTTTTTTTGATCTCCTTATGTGGTAGGGGAGTTTTTTTCTAGATCCCAGAAATAACATCCTCAAAACTTATCACAGGGCGGTTTAAGGAATGTCCCAAGTAATTGCTGTAGCTTATTGACTGAGAGCAGCAAACAGTGACTTGTGGAAATGTCCCCTTTCTTGTAGACTCTGGCTTTTCTTCCCTGGGCATCCAGGGTACTTGAGAGCCTGCTGCACACCCACACTTGGGGCTTTAAAGGATGTGCAGAAAGCATTAAGTCATCTTGCCCACAAAGGTGTTCTGTGTACTTATCAGTCAGCGTACAAGTGTTCAGATGCCACCTTTGGAATTCAAATTGCAGCAGTTCTTTATGATCATAAACTACTGTTATTTGCCATCAATAATAATTCATCTTTGTACAGTGCTTTATAGACTACAGTACGTATTAGCATCTGGTATGGTGTGGTATAGTCTTTGGACCGGTCGTTGAGAACTGTTGTATAGGAACTGGTACATTTACAGATGGGAGTACTGAGACTCTGGGAGGTGATATGACTTAGTTGAGGGTCATAGAGTAGGTTAGTAGGTTACAGAACAGGGCTCTGCCCAGATCTCCAGTGTCTTCTCCACACACTGCCTGCAAAGGGCTTGTGGCTTTTTCCCCCAGGCATCTTTCATGGTTACTGGCCTGAGTCCGTGTTCCCAGACCAGGCAAGGGGAGCAGCTTCCATGCCTCTCTGGGCTCTCCCACCCTCCCTGGTACAGGGTAGGTGAGGCTGGCTGAGGGTGCCGTGGCTAAGTACATACTCTGTGGGTACGCATTCTCCGTGTCTGATTGTTGGGCCTCGACCGTCTGCTTCTGAGGGTCTGAGACAGTGTTCACAATGGACTTGGGTGACTACTTGCCAGCTGAGTGATCTCTTTAAGGAGAGTTCATAATTATGCCATTATGTGAGGACCTGTCTCCAAGAAACAGCTATCTTGTTTTTCATCCACTTAAGTGCCTTTTCTTGAATCCCCTCTGCACAAGAGAAAGAGACAGATTACTAGGGACAGTGCTGCTATGAATAAAGCTGGCATGGGGAACTGTTGTTCAGTTTGTTTATTTGTTATAGTTCTTTCCTCACCACAAGAAGACATGATTACTATTTGTGAGTTAAGTTAGTAGTGGGGGTTGGTGTAAGTCTTGTGTAGGTTTTTGTTTCTTCTAACGAGTATTTGAATATTTACAATGTATGTAGAATAGTGTTAAGCATTCATTCATTAATTCGTTCAACATATATCAGAGTGCCTATCATGAACTAGTATAATTACTATGGTGTAATTACTGCATATCCTAAGTGCACAGAGTGGCAAATAAGAGAAGCAAGGTCACTACCTCCATAGGGCTTATGTTCTTTGGGGGATTCAACAAGATTTGAGCTCACGAATAAACAGGGATGTGTGCTTAGAAAAAAACCAAACAGATTATTATGACGGAGGGTAACTGGGTAGAATGAGGTACAGAGTGGTAGAGGCGGCCTCTCTCAAGTAGTGACATTTGAACTGGAAGAGTAAGAAGGACCCAGGCATCTGAAGACTGATGGAAGAGTATTCAGGTAGCTAGAACAACATGTGCAAAGGCCCTGGGGTGGGTGCATCTGAAAGCAGCTTTCAAGGCTGCTTAAATTATAGCAAGTTTTATTTGGCGTCTACAAGGAGGGATGGTCTATATTCAGATTCTGCCCAAGGTGGACAGAATGGGCTGCCTGCCTTAGAATGTAGTGATTTTCCCACAGGTAGAGATTTTCCAAGTGGGGTTGCCCTATGCGTAGGCTCCTGTTGATAGAATTCAGGGACTAGGGGAGAGGAGGACAGTGTAGAAATGTTGGGTTACAGGTCCCCAGAAGGCCCTTTGTAGCATGTAATTCTCTGATTTCACCTCTGATAGCCCTAAGCTAGTAACAGTGGATTCTGTATTAACTGATTTCTGGGTCACACTGCAGTTTTCATGGGATGATGATAGAGCCTTTATTTTTTACCTGGACCTCCACAGTCTGCAAAATACTTTCATAGGCATAACCTAATTTTGACTTCTCACAGTAACCATATGAGGTAGGTCTTATTATTGCCTCTTTTTAACATGGGATGAAAGTGATCAAGAGACATTAAGTAGCTCTCTCAAGGTCTCTAAATGGTTGAGGTGGAGTCAAACTGAAGTCCTCTGAAGCTCACTCCATATTCTTTGTGTGATGCTGATTCCAAAAACCTACCCCTCCTACCTCACCTCAGAGTATGGGGGAAGGAGGATTTCTGGTCCAGAGAGAGGCACTGAGGATCGGTTGGAAGAGCCAAGGCAATAGACTGCAGGTCTGCACATGCTTGTGGTTGGTGTGCAACTTGTAAGCACTTTTCTAGGTGGCTTCAAGATCACCCTTTTAGCAGCTGCAGCTGTTCCTAATAGCAGCTGCTTGTGCGGATGGTGTTGTGATTAATAAAGAAAACGCAACAGTTTGTTCTCTCAGCTGTGCCCTTGGATGTGCGCAGCCTGCTTCCGTTCAGACTGTGTTTCTGATCTGGAACGACACAATCCGCTGGCGTATGGTGCCTGAGGGGCTTACAGCCCAGCTGTGAGAAGGGGTGGTCCCTCTCGATCCGAGCTGGGGAGCCCAGCGCCCACCAGGGACTGGGCAGTAAAGAAAATGAGCACAGTGGGCAGCGCAGTCAATGCCAGCTGGTTCCTGATGTCAGCGTCAGGGATGCCGGGGAGTTGGCAGGTGAAGGAGATCACCTCTTACCAACCTTGTTTCAGGGGGGCCCCTGTTCCTCAGCCCCGGCCAGTCATCCCTCCACTGCTGTGCTCTCTGCTACTGTGCTTCAGTCTCCTGGGTCTTAACACACTGAGACCACCCCCAGAGTTTCTGATCCAGTAGGTCTGGGCTCCAGCCCTGAAAATTTGCCTTCCTAGCAAGCTTCCAGGTGACGTAGCTGCTGCTGAGCCAGACTCTGCACTTTCAGAACCACTGCTGAGAGTCTAGGGCAGATAGAACTTGAATGTTTTAAGAGACCTGATGAACCTTGATTTTTATGTGAAATCTCCAGATTTTCAAATATTGAGAACAAAATTAAATACTAAAGGAACAAAATGTGGTTTAAAACTGTAGGTCAAACGGAACACTGTGGCTGTCTGTTTATCTTCTCTGGTTTGGAGTTTGAGACTCAGGGGCTGTAGTTTATTCATTAGCACATAGCTAGTTTGGGGGCAGAATCATGATTAGAAAACAGGTTTCTCCATCTGCCTGCCGTGTGGGGGTGTGTGTGTGTTTGTGTGTGTTAGTCCTAGCATACTGTTTCCCAGGTTTTCCCTTTGAATATAAAAACCATCTATGTAACTGAAAATAATAAAAACAACACTAAAATAATGTTTACCATGTTCCAAGAATAGTCTAAGTGCTTTATACTTTATATATATATTAACAACAGTTAATTCTAACAACAATCCTATGAGGGAGGTTTTATTCTTATTTACCTATGAGAAATCCAAAGCACAGAGACGTTAAGTAATTTGCTCAAAGTCACAGAGCTAGTGGTAGAGTGGGAATTTGAACCCAGGAAGTCTAGCTTCAGGCAGAAAACAGCAAATAATTATAAACGTTCTTCTTTTTTATTTTTTAACCTCATTAAGAAAAAATTTTCCTTCCACAAAGTGGAAATCACTGATGGAATACTACAACTTTAATGCTGTTAGGAAACTTTGAAATTGGGTGGCCTGAGTTTCTCCCACCTCCATTTCACAGAAGTGGAAACTGAGGCCCTGAAGGGAAAGGAAATTTGATCATCCTGAATACTGATTTAACTTTTGAGCAAGGTGGAGGTGAGGATAAATGTCCAGTGAGTGACTGCTTCTTGAGAAAGGTGTTTGCACCTGAGACTGTCCACTCAGCATCTGCTAACCTCCCTAGGGGTGGGGGGGCTGCCTGGGTTTAAAGTGAAGGGAAGGCACGTTGAGATACTGTGCTTCGAAGTACAGAACGTTTCCCTGCCGCCGAGCTGCCTTGTAGTTCGCAGTCTTTTTTAATTGCTATTAGATGAAGGATGCTAAATAAATAACCTGGTGGGCACAGTGTATTTCTAGAGTGTCATGTTTGCTTTCTGTCTTTTGATTGTTCCTTGTCTCTTTTTTTTTTCTTGTGATGTGTGTTCTTTTCTCACATCTCTGCTGTCTACACAGCTTTGAGTATCACAATGAATATTTTCATCTCTGAACAGTCTGTAGCTACAGCAAGGAAGGGGGCTGGCTGAGTGGACCACAGGACGCTGGGTCCAGCCTGTGGTTGGGAGGAGTCAAAGCTCCAGGGGCTGGTAAGACTCCTGGGGATCTTCTCTCTCTGCTGCTGGTCTAAGAACTCAGAGCCTTAGGAGGATTTAGAGAGTTGTAATAGGATTCAAAGAATTATAGAGGACTTAAACCAGCGGGGATCTTCCTGAGATCAGTTCATCCATCCCATCATGTTGCTGGTAGGGAAATTTAACCCCATGGTGAAGAGTGACTTTTTCAAGGTCAAACTGGTGGTGGTGAGGATACTGATGGTGTTGAGAAACTCTTCCCTGCTGTTTATCAGGTGTTGTTCGAAGTGCTCTGTAATCATTAACTCATTTAATCCTCACAACAATCCTGTGATGGGGGTGCTGCTACTGTCCTGCTTTGCTGATAAGGAAACTACAGCAGTTCAACTTGCTCAAGCTGGTGAGAGGCTGGATTCAAACCTAGGCAGTCGGGCTCCTAACCCTTTGCACCTTTCTATAACAAGAGCGCCGTTACCATGCTGGGCTCTGTGCTGGTTGCTGGCATAAAACAAAGAGGTGTTAAACGAGGAGGGAGGATGGAAGTCAGGGAGTAGTGGGCAGAGTGGAGGAGAGGTTGGTTTGATTGTTCTCCAAGCCGGTTGGTTGCTAATATGATTCTTCTGCCTCCTGGTCCAGTCTTTTTCATTCTATCATTTGGCCTTTCTTGGCAGCCCTCAGAACAAACATTCTTTTGATGCTTGTGGTTTATATTTATTGAAAGTCCTTTGTTTGAAATACTATCTTATCCACAGTCTCGTCATTTTGGAAATAATAATGTATGTCTCAGCTAACTGATTGATTTAAGGCTGCATAAAGGTTAAATGGGCTCTTGATGCTATGTAAATTAGGGCAGTCGTATGAAGGCAGACTCCCCAGTGCTGCCCCGCTCCCCGTTTCACTCCAGATTTAGAACATTTAATTAGGACATAGTTAATGTAGTCTATCGTTTGGGGAGAATGGGGAGCTGATCTTTTCTCAGTGAAAGGCAGATGCCAAATGTACTAAGACAGTTATTTGGAAATCAAAATTTATAAATTGAATTGGGTTTTATGTGAACTAAGGGATCTGCCTCTTTAGTGCTGTGTCTGCTTTTGAAAAGTGAGTAATTATTTAAGTAAATAACCCCGTCCAGCTTCCCTGCTTTCTAAGGGCAAATGTTTGTACCTTGCTTGACTTAAAGCATTGAATCACGTTGGCATTGGGCTTCAAAATCCATCGATGGACCAAAATGACTGCTTGAAAATCTAGTGCTTATGATGCAAAGATTGGAACTGGAATCCTCTGAGAAGCCTCGTCCCCAGCCTCCTTACTCATTGTTTTCCTGTGATGTAATCTCAGGGGGGGATGGAACATCCTGGGTGGATGAGCTCATCTGGACAGAGTAGAAATTCATGGGAGAGAACTTTATCATTTCTGGTTCTGGAGAAGGAGAACTGATGGGAAATGATCTTTGAATATCTTTGTGTCATTCAAGAGCAACTACCTCTGTTCTGTGTCCTGGATCCCATCCTCTCTGCAGGCCCAGCCCCCTCCTTGGGGGTTATCTCTGCCCCCTTCTTCTGCAGTTTCTCCTGCTTTACTGACTCCTTCCTGAACAATCACACGAGCAGTCTCCATACATTCCTTCTGTAGAGACCCTAGAGAATTTCAGTGCAGTAAGCTGTCTGTGGGGAACAAGCATTCATGTCGTTGATACAAGTCTTAGAAGGAGATGGACAGTGGACGGGGGGAGTAGATTATGTTTAAGGCCCTGAAGGAAAAACCAGCATGGTGCTGAGATTCGCCTTTCCTTCTCCAGCCTGACCTTGTCCACCATTCTCTCCTAACTCTCCCCGCTTGGCTTCCGTGGCAGCATACTCTTCCTGGTTTTCTCCTTTTTCTCCATCTCCATGGAAGGGACAGACCTGTATTTCTCTGTCCAGCCCTTGGTGACGCTTTGGTCTCTTCTCCCCTCACACTTTCTCTCACCGACTTGCAGCGCCATTTTCCATCCCTGTTGCTGCCTCCGAGCCGGTGCCCCAGCCGGGACTGCTGGTCTCCCCCTTAGACTCTTCCACTTGGATGGCCCAAAGGTGCCACAGATGGAGTGTCCAAAGTGAATCTGTCTGTGCTTCAGCCCTGCTTCTCCTCAGCCAGCCATGCCACCTTTCACAAAAGTGCCCAGGACAGGAACTTGGGAGTCACCCTGAGGCCCCCGTCTCGTCCTCCTGCCCCAGAGCTGAAAAGGAACAGAGGCCTGTCCATTCTGCCTCCTCCTCCAGACTCTGTTTTTTTTCCCACCTCCATTCCCACCGTCACCTCCTCACTTCAGGCCACTGTTACCTGTTTCCTGGGTTACTGCAATCGTCTCCCTGGGTTTTCCACTTCTAATCATGCAGCTCTTAAGTCCATTCTGCATGCTGAGTCGCCTTTTAAATATGCCTGAACCCTCAGGGGCCTGCCATCGTTCTTCACGGAAAGTTCAAACTCCTTAGCTTATTTCACAGGGCCTTGGGGGACCTGGCTCCTGCTTATGTCTCTGGCTCCACCTCCGGCCAGGTCCTGATGTCGCGACCTGAAAGGTTCTGAATGTGATGAGAAGGCCTCAGTGCTCGGTCTCCTATGTTCACGCCTCATCTCAAACCTCAGATGCCTTCCCTCTCTTGGTTTCTACCATACTGGCCTTTCTGTTCTTTGGAAACCCCTCATCCCCACCACTGCAGCCCTTTTCTGGAATGCCCCATCCCTCCTCCCACACGCCTGTGCAGCGCCTTCACCTCTACTTCCCCAAATGTTCTCAGCTCACTCAGATCATCACTTCTTGAGAAGGCCGTTCAGGCTGGCCCGGGACAGGGTGGATTCTCCTCAGTGGGCAGTCTGACTTCCCAGGTGTCTCAGTTGCCCTGATCAGTCATGAATCTGCAGTCATTTGTGGTTGGTGTCTGACGTTTCCCATTGTCATGAGAGCCCAGTGATAGATTATCATGGTTCTGTTCTTGTTTGTCTTTTTCTCCTCGCCGGAAACAGAGTTGTTCAGTAAACACTGCTGATATGGTTGGCTACTTGGTTTTTTGTTCTTGAACTTGAGCAGGTAGGTGGAACACAGTTCGCAGTAGGCACTGAGATGGCCCCGTGTGTGCTGAGTTTGAAGTACATACCCTGGTGTGTTGAGGTGAGCTCTCTTCTGAGTCTCGCACTTCTCTGCAGCACAGGGCCGTGGAATTATAAAAGTGTGCGCTTCAGAACTTGTCTAGTCCAGTTGCTTCCAACCTTTTCTAAACATGAGGGTCTTTTTTACCAGTTAAAAAATTATGAGGGTTCAAATGGTACTGGTTATACTTTTACTATCCATTTATTGGAGAAAGATGAGCAGTTATAGAAAGCTACTGTGACTTTAGCTAACCATGTACATTACTTTGAATTTTTTCATAATAACATCTATAGATATTTGAAAAATAGAGAATGCTGATGGGCACACAGATTTATAGCACCAATAACTCCATGCCTCTGTGGTCCCTTCGTCAGGAACCGGCCACTTGGTCTGACCGTGTATTATCCAGATTCACATCAGACTTAGAACTGGTTTCCTGTGGGCTTGGGTTTCTCCTGTATATGCATTTGATTTGAGTAGCATGGTGTTTTTAAATATTTAGAGCAAACATTTAAAAGTTGGGAGGTTTTGCACAAAACCAGATTTCCAACTTGGAAAATTAGAAGGACCATACCTTATTTTTTGTGTGGCCATAATCACCTGGTACTGAACAGCAGCTGCCTTCCATAGAAATGCCACCCTTTCTCCAGTTTGTCCCAGTCTTCAGTCCATCTCTCCTACCACATAGCAAGTTCCTGGTAGGGTGGGAACTAGAAAGCCGGTGACTTCACCCCTAGAGCGAGGCCATCTCCATCGTGTGAGGAGGCTTGTGAGCACTCAGGGATTTTTATCTGTTTTGTTCACTACTATATTCCCAGTCTCCAGTACAGTGCCTGGCACATAGTAGGTGATTATCTACCTACTTAGTTAGCCATGGTCATACTTTTATCTATATTGGTGTGTAGTGCCTCTTAGTGGATGGTACAAAAGAAAGAGCCCTGGGTGCAGAGTCAGGAAACCTGAATCCTTGTCTTCTCACCCTTACTGACTGGCTTGGTGACCTTGAACAAGACCCTAACCTCTCTGAACCTCAGTTTTGTCACTTGGCACCAATTTGTAAATACCTCTTGACCCGTTCAGAGCTGTTGGATCTCCTGAGGGAAAACTGTTCAGTATAAAGGAATATGTTTGTTATTAACTCCCCCATCCTCTCTTTCCTCATGTCTCCTCTCTCTCTCTGTGATGGAGGAATCATTTATTGTTGCACCTTGATGTTCACTTTAGAAATATGGGAAGGGAGCTATTGATTTCTCTCCCCGACCCTCCCTTACCCACCTCATGTCTGGACGCCTCCTTTAATCCCAGCCCCCCTGCTCCTGCTGGGGGTCCCACAGCCATAAGCAAGCTCCTGCAGCGACACCCAAGACATCCCAAAGTTGAGCTCCAAATATCAAAGACTTGGAGCCATGTGATCGCCCTTTGAGATGCTCAGTAACTAGCCGACTGGTGTTGCGCACATCTCTGAAATGCTCACAGGATACCAGGTTGGCATGGAGAATTTCGGGTCCAGCGGCAGTATGTTTGTAGCCAAATTTGTGGATCAAACACATTTCATTGTTTGAGAGGAACAATACCCATGATTTTGGTCCTCCTGGATCTGGAAGTGAGAGTAAGCATCGATGGAAGAGGAGAAGATAAACAGGAGTTGTCAGTCTCTGAAATTATAAGAAGCAGAGTGGGATGGTGGGAAACAAAAATGTGGCCTTAGGAGTCAGGCAGACCGGAGTCTGTTACTGGATCGCTGTGTGACCTTGAGCAAACTATCCTTTCTGAACCTTTTCTTCCTTAATGACGCAGGGATAAACGAATGTATTTCATCTCTTAATTTTATACTCTGTTTTAGTTTTTAAAGGTTCTGAAGAGAATGCCAACTTCATAGGGTTGCTTTACAGATTAGTGCATGTGTGATATGTTAAGCGAGCAATACAGTACATGAAACTGCCCTTCTCTTCCACATTTTGGTTGAAAATCCTTTTTTACTTCCTCTAAATAGGATTAGTGGGTCAGCCTGTGAACAGAGGAGCCTAACATAAAGCTGTCTGAATAAAGATCTAGTTTGATTCTTTACACACTTTGGTTCAGCATCTTCTTGAGTACTTAGAGTGGAGCTCCTAGTTATTTTTTTTAAGTTTTGTAAATAAAAAGCTAGATTTCCCAGGAAACTTAAAAAAAAATTTTCCTGCCTTTATTAGTTTCCCAGACACTTAAAAAAATATAGGACTGACCCAGTGGGATGCTCATTTCAGCTACTTCGGAGAACAAGCCCAAGGGGCCTTCAGGAGGGGAAGAGCCCCCACCCCAGTCCATAGTGATAGGCTACGTGGATTGAAAACCTCTGGCTTGGCTGGATTAACGGAATTGAAATAAAGCTGAGGCTTTTAAATCTGATGCTTATACTAATAATTCTCACTTAGAAGAGCGGGAGATCCTTTAGGGGAGAGACGTGACTTAGAGATGGTTTGGGGTGTATATTCAGGTAGTGGGAGAATGTGGAATTCTCACTGACAAGTCTGCATATGGAGTTTAAGGTGACACGGATCTTTCTGAGAATTTAAGGTGGTGCTGGAGACTGGGCACCTGCTGGTGACATGAAGACGGTGGGCACTGGACTGGAAGTAAAGGTATTAAGACTTCTGCTCCTACAGGTCCCTTGAGAAGTGGGGGCTGTGGAGAGATTCCCCAGCAGCTCCCCTCCACTCCCCACCCCTAGTTCTCTTCATTTCCCACTTCCGTAGGGAATCCCTGTGACTGGCTTGCTGTGTGCAGAGGCTGGGTGAGCTTGGAGCCGCTGATGAGCTGGATGCCAGGAAGAGTCTTGAAGAGGCTGAGAAGGGCTTGGGAATGCAGCTCTGAGACATCAGACAAGGAGGAGATTTCTTACCACTCCTTACCTTTCTGATCAGTCTTGCCTTCTTGTGTTGTGATTGGGTGAGAAGAAGCCTTCACAGGGGAGTCTTCCCCTGGGGGGATAGCTGCCCCAGGAAGTGGGTGCATCTCTAGTCAAATGCTGGTTCCCACTGCTCAGGTGGGAGGTGGATGGAGGGGTGCTGGCGGGGAGGAGAAGAGGGATTCTTAAAGGACAGAGGGGTGGGACTTCACCTCCCAGTTAAGGAACAGAAGTGGAAGTTCCAATACCTTTCTCAAAAAGAGATGAGATTGTACATCACGGACCAGGGGCAACAAGGTTTAGAAAATTCCAGAGCTTGTAAATGTCCTTGGGTTTGGTGCTCCGTTTACCTGTTGCCTCTCTGCTGTGATGAGAGGTAGAGATCTCCAAGATGAAAAAGTCCCTGTATTTGTCTTCAGGGGAGCCGGTAGAGAGCTGGTCAACAAGTTGGGGATGCTATGCTCTCCTCCAAAATCAGCTGGGGACAGAAGAACCCGGGCGTGGGAAACACCTGGACTGGGCTCTGAGAAGTGGTTGATGAAGCCTGCCTCCACAAGGCTAAGAAGCATTAAGGACGTTCCCAAGTGTTCCGGGAAGTGGAGAATCCTGTAATATCACAGGCATTTGAGACCTCGCTGTGTTCCTTATTGTGCGTCTTCAACTCACTTCCTCTCTTCAGCCCTCACTTTCCCCAGCTGTCAAATGAGGAAATTGGGCTGCCTTCGGATCTATGATGCTAGGATTCCAAACGTGGAATCAAATCCCTCTTAACTGACACTGAAACTTGCATCCAATAGCTCTGCTTTTGAAATCCCTGGGGTAGATGTGGAGGTTTGCTGTGGTGGTTGGTTTGGGGGCAGTTAGTTATTTTTCTAGGTAATGTCTGGAGAGTGGTTTCTGCTCTCTTTTGAGGAAGTCCTGGTGTCATGTCACAGGACACGTGGGGAAGCCCAGATCCCCTCCTGTGGCTTTCAGGAGAATGACTCATTAGATTCCAGGGGAGCTTGGCCCCTGTTGGTCTGGTCACCTGGCCCCTGCTGCTGTTAGTGGTACAAAAGCTCAGGGCTGTCTCATCAGCAGACTGTGACTTCACCGTGGCAGGCCCCAAGAAGGCAGTTTACACGGAAGGTGACAGCCAAATATTTTCGTGCAAATTAAGCAGGACACCAAATGGGAAATTCATCTTAATCTTCTTTAAATACTTCCTGCTCATTTGCCAAGGTTCTCAGTAATATAATTTAGAAAGGTTCAGAGGTGTCTAATACAATTTTCCCTCCTCTGTACATAATTCTATGCTCATTGTAGAGTTCTATTAGAAGCATTAGGGTAATTATAGAGCTACTTTCTGCTTTTCAATTGCTGAAATATTAGCCCTGAGTCTGCTTGTACTGGCCGTATTAATAAGCAATGACAGAAAATTAAAAAGAATTCAGTAGCCTTTTAAATTAAGATTTTTCTGAGCCTTTCTCCCTAGCATTTTATGTGCTACTGCAGGCAGGCAGGGTGGTCCATGGGGACATGCTTTGGGTTAGGAGTTCAGAGACCCAATTTCTGAATCTTCATCTGTGAAGAGGGGACAAAAGTTTCTGAACTCCTGGTCACTGGTGGGTGTGGACCAGCAAGCCCGTTGGGTGTGAAAGTACTTTGGAAGCTAAGGATGGACTGTACACGCGATATGCAGTGGGGGTTGCTGATAACACAATTCCTGAAGTCCTGGCAACAAGGAGCCACCACTTTCTTACATGATTCTGGGTGGTCCCATGCGTGTCTTTTGTGGAAGAGACATTTTATAGTTTAATATTTGGGCTAACGATTGTAGAATTTGTTTGACACATAATCATGTACAAGGTGCTTTTACCCCCAAACCTTGGAAGGTAAGTGGTTTTGGTTTTTCCCCTCCTCTTAACCCAGTAGTTGGTGGAGATAGGTTAAATAATGTGCCAAGAGTCAGATTAAACCATTCAAAGTAATTTGCTAAAACTTCTGGCTTGTGTTTGCAGCGGTTGGAGCTTCTCTTTTCTCTTTCAGCACCTTTTTTCTTTGGGAAGGGCTTCTTATCACCTCTGTAACAGTAATCATTGAAGCTTGATCTATGCTAGCACATTTTATAGATGAGGAAGGTGATCTCAGAGAGGCTAAGTCGCTTGCCGAAGGTTACACAGCTCGTGTGGAAGACCAGTTTGAGTTTTTTCTATACTACTACCACTAGTACTGAAAACATTAATGCCTTCTTGGCTGTATACTTCTTGTGCTAGGGGCTGTGTGAGATACTGCCCGCTCAGAATCTCACTTGGTGGCACACTAGCCCTGTGAAGGAAGCCCTTGAAAATGTTCTGCAGATCGGGAACACCTGTCATCACCCCTCCCTCACAGTCAATTTGCAAAATCGCCCTTTTGCTTTTCTCTTAAGGATTTGGAGACAGGGAAAGTCAGTGCCTCTAGGATGCTTTTTGGACTCTCCTGTTACATTTGTTATTTTAATCCAGATGTTCTGTACTGGCTGTCTGCCGCCTGAATTTTGCTTGGAGACTTACCATTAAAAACATACGCACGGTTGAATTAGATGACAATAGCTGATACTTCAGGTGACTATTGAAAAAAAAAACCAAACCCTTAGATTTCTGGTTTCTCATGTAAAACTGTGGCTTTACAGGATCTGCCTATCCACATACTGGTATCAAACTACACCCGTTAGCCTGGAAACGATCTTCATTTTTTTCTCCCTATCTCCTTTCTCCATCTCACATTAACTACTAGTCTGAGGTCCCTAGGAGTATATGCTTTATGGAAGATAGAAAAATAAGTACATTTTAGCATAGAGGTGAAATGCAGTAAGCGTGTGTTGTATTGAATTAAAGTGGGCGGCTTAAGAAACAGGCCTAGTTTGGGAACAGAACATTTGCTATTTGTGAGGTGACTTGTCCTCGTGGTGCTTTATGTGCAGGTGGGCACATAGGGCTCAATCTGTTACATAAGGGAAGAAGGGCCCTGTCCCTCGCCATGAAGGTCTGGGATTCATCAGAAGTTCAAAGGGGACATACACAAACCTACTCTTGATAAACTTGTACTGCCCAGCATTTGGGAATATGAAGTTACAATATTTTCTTTAAAACAAATCCAAAATTTCATGCATTAAATGAGATAATGTCTGTGAAAGCGTTTTCCCTATTGTTGGATGTTGAGCCAATAAGTTATTGGAGATGTTCTGAGAGCATTGTCCCCTTACTACCATTTCAAGCTTAGGACAGACTTTGAAATCTCTGCTTGCTGCTGCTTTGTCCCTGGCTTGACAAGCCACTTGCCTCTCTGAGCCAGTTCCATATGTGTATATAAACGTGGCTAATGTTGTCTCCCAGCACCCAGGACAGTGCCTGGCAAGGAGAAGATGTTCCATATTTTTACTGGATACGTGAGTGAATAAATACATGAATATGGTGATGGTGACTTTTGAGACCTTACTGAGCTAATGCATATAAAGCCTCAAGCAGAGTGTCAGTATATATTAGACAGCTTGCAGTTTTTAGTTTAGGCTGGTTTTTAAAAACTTCCTCCTGCACATACGCTAGGGGATGATCATGTTCTTGGAGGAAGGAAACTGAGGGCTTGCAGGTATGCCAGCAGGCAGGTGACGGGAACCACAGAGTCCCAGCTACATGGGAGCCTGGACGGAGAGAAACTCCTACCACTGCCAGAGCTGCCTTGATGCTCTGATCCCGGTCCTTTCCCATCCAGAGCATGCCGTAGACAAATGGTTAGGCACCGGCAAGATGAGTTCAGACATAAGGAATTCTGAACCTGGAGGTTAAAACTATCAGAAATAAAACATCAGGTCTGGAAGGGCCCTTAACAGTCATCAGGCTCAACACTTTGTTTTTCCAAAAGCTGTGTAGAGATGTGTAAAGAACAAAGAGCAAGGACTTTGGGCAGTCCTTGATCTAAATCCCTGCTTTCTCTTTTCCTATCTAAATGTTGGCATGAGTCTTAACTTCCTTGACCCTCGGGGCAATTCATTGGATGTTTGTGAGATTGAATTAAGTATAAAACATTCTTAGCACAACGTCTGGCATGTAGTTGGTACCAAAGAAAAATGGCTACCATCATTGTCATGGAAGGAAATGGAAGCCCAGAGAGATGGGAATCGTTGGTCAAAGTTGCCAGCTATGGGGGTGGAGCTGGTGCGGACATCCCCTGATGTGGGTGTGTGCTGGGAAGAGGAAGGAGGTGCGTACTTATGTCCAAGACTGAGTTGTCTCTTTTGGGGAGTGAGCTAAGATAACAAGTTTAGGAACATCAAGGCAGGACCTTACTTACCTATTTGAGGTAAAATGGCTCGCCCAGTTAATTTGAGCAGGAAGCTTCCAGTGGAACATTCAGAAGATGATGTGTGTTTTGTACTCTAAATAAATCTTTGGTTTCATCTTCCTCTGAGTGGTGCCCTTTTTTCTTGAGATAAGCTGTTAAGAAATGCTGAAAATTACCTCTAAAAATGCAAGAACTTTGAGCCTGTCGCCATCATTTCTTCCCCACACAAGACAGTCTTTGAATTTTTATTATTAATATTTTAAAATCACCATTCTTTCTCCCTCTCCCCATCGCTCTGCCTGGACCTGGTATTTCTGAGAGGTCTGCACATCCTGTCATGTTACCCACCTGCCATGGGAGAGGTGAGGGTGGCCATTATGACTTCATGCCATGTTCTCGTCTCAGGTCGTTTTTGCTGAAATTCACTTATTTCAAAGGTTTTTACAAGAAAGCACAATCACTTGGCTCCATGACTTTTAGAATTTATGAGTTTGTACCTGTGCAGTCAGGAAGAGGCATGGTTTGCCAACTGTTAACTTTATGGGTAAGGTTTTTCCCCCTTAATCATTGTTTACAAAACAGATCGAATGAGACGGTTTTCAATACCCAGAACATTATTCAGGAAGCTCAGGTTTACCTTTTGTCACCAAGCCCCATCAGGCACTAAAAAGCTAAGCCCTGCCACCCTCTGAAACTCAGGCTTTCTTTAAAGGACAAGTACAAACCCTTTGTTTATCTAGTATCTTGAATTTTTAGGATTCACTCAGGTTGTGATTTCCCTAAGTCTATAGAGTTGAACACAGTAGGAAAAATTTTCATAGTCCCTTTGATTTCTAATGGATATTTCCCTTGGTAACTGTGATCTGTGAAAATAGACTATCTACACAATGATGAGACTTTTTGTTTACACATTACTTTACCATCAACACAGGACTTTAATGTATTCAGCCTTCATACTTCTCCTGTGATGGAGGCAGAGACATTTCTTCAGTTACTTATTCCAAGGAATTGTTTTCAGAAACACCAAGGGAATGCCAAGAAAAGGTTGCTCTTGTTTCTGTGTGTTCTGGAAATAAAGAAAAATAAAAAGAAATGTTTTTCTGACTACTCATAGTTTCAGAAATAGCATTAGACATTTGTTTCTTGAAACCTATCCTTTACAGAGAAGATCAGACATTTCTGAAGTCCAAACTTTGAATTCTTTCGAGTTTCTTACCAATTCAGCGGCATGTTTATAATTTTGTTAAGCAGGGTGTCAGCTCTCTGGATGTGGGTATTCAGGACTTGAAGTCTTTTTATCAAAAGTTTTTGGACTGCATTTAATCTTAGAAATGGTAGAATTATTTTTCATTATGGGTGGAAAATTTTACCATCATGTTTTACCATTGTACATGTTGCAAACAGCCCACAAAACACTTTTCAGGTCTTCGTACTCTGGATGCATGGCTTTCTTTTTTGCTTCTCTGTGACTTATTTTGGGTGACAGCTTTGGGCTTGAGCCACCCTGGAACAAGTGTATAGAAACTGTTTTGGGACGTGTTTATCATCCTGTGCCACGCTCTAGGGCCTGGCCTGGACAGGTGTCTTGTACTTTTCCTACAGGCTGCAGTCTTGAGGAAATGTTTCTGGGACAAGATGCAATGAGATTTTTACAAAGAGTAACATGTATGAAGTAAAACTTAAGGATTAAGTGCAAACTCAGAGATTCAGGGCCAAGGAACCTCTCAGAATAACTAGTCCATTAAGTTCTCCTCCCTGGGGAGCTCCAGCTGTCTGGGTCTCTGCATGCCAGTCATTCCAAGCTCCTCACTGGTTTCAGCTCTCACTACGCCTCAGTGCTTAGTTTATTTTTTATTTTTTCCTTCTTCATGTATAAGTACCAGCATTTCAAAGCCCAGCCTGAAAAACTTCTTAATGGAGACTTCTTTAATTCTTTTGTCAGACGTATTCCCTCTGCCTGCTCTGAACAGAATTATAAGGGGTATGTGTATGTGTGTGTGTGTTTATGTCAACTGAAAAAATGAGTTTTAATTTATCTGCTGGTGACTTTTCCACTGGTCTGTTTTTAAAAAAAATTTTACTTGTCAGTTTCCAATGTTATGTCCATTTCTGGTGTACAGCCTAATGTTTCAATCATGCATATACATACATAATTTCCTTTTCATATTCTTTTTCATTATAGGTTACTGCAAGTTACTGAATATAGTTCCCTGTGCTATACAGTAGAAACTTGTTTTTTGTTTATTTTATATACAGTAGTTAGTATCTGCAAATCCCAAACTCCCAATTTATCCCTTCCCACCCCTTTTTCCCCCCTCATAACCATAAGTTTATTTTCTATGTCTGTGAGTCTGTTTCTGTTTTGTAAATAAGTTGACTTTTGTCTTTTTTTTTTTTATTGCACATGGTCTGTTTGTTGAAGGCTGGGTGTGGGTTTCTTCCGTACCCCTCCCATGGCTGGTCCCTGCCATGCGTGTGTGGATGGTGAGGGAGGGGCGTGGTCTGAGCCATTTCTCTAGACCTTGGATAGATTGGACCTGGAGTTCACAAGGCAGAGGGCTAGTGCCTTCTCTTGCAACATCATTCCCTGCTGAGAGAAGCAAGAATGAACCCTTTAGGAAAAATATTTGCAAAGAGGGGAGGGATTTAGAAGCTTATAATTAAATTTCAGAAGACAATGAGTGAAGACAAAGCATTTTAAGTGAAATAATTAGTGTAAACTGCTTAGTGCTTGCCTAGCACTTAACAACCTCTCGGGGAACTGTGAGATGGTATGGTAATGGCTTAATCACATATCACACTGGCTAAAGGAGGGAATCCTCGATTATAAATTATAATCCCTGCCCTCTGGGCATGCCTCATCTAACAGATAATAGAGCAGTCTCTGAGGACAGAAGACTCTGTCCTCAAGTCTACCTGATGACCATAAAGCATTAGATGAACTAATTGTATTTGTGGATTGGAGTTTTTTACATGTAGACATTCTTTAAAAAAATTTTCTTTAGTTCTTCAGAGATTTGATGGTTGTTTAGGAACGTGTGTGCTGAAATGGGTTTTGTTTCTTTTATCAGATGGAATTTACTAGAGTTTCCAAGATATTTTGATCTTTTAACCTCACAGCTTGTTAATGATTCCCAAGTCTTGCCTCGGCCTCTGAGCTTTGACTTCTAGACAGATTTCTTTGGTTTAGACATTACTTAATAGATTTAAAAGCAGACATCTAGCAGGGTGGTAATTTTTCCTTGTTTATTGAATTTAGGTGTACAGGACTGGCCCTGAAAAACCAAACTTAATTCCTGGGATTCTTCTGTTTTCGTCCTGTCGTCTGTCTTGGTGGTTACCGCTGAATGAGTAGTGGTGCCTGGCGCTGCAGTGCAAAGGGGTGGGGATACCTTTCTCCAGAACAGAGCAGCAGTGTTGATGCCCTTTTGGCCCCTAAAGATGCCGTCTAAACAAAGCTTTTCTGGCCTCTCCGCTTGCAAACACTTGCTTGCTGCCTGCAAGCCTTACTACTCAATGTGTGACTCCTGGACTGGTAGCATCACCTGGGAGCTTGCTAGAAATGTAGCATCTCAGGCCCTACCCTGGTCCTGCTGAACAGAAACCGCATTTTAACAAGGTCCCAAGGTGACTATGCACGTGCATTCAAGTTGGAGAAGCACTGTCCGTTCTAGAACTACAGCAGGTGAAGTAGGTCTCAGAACCTGTTAGCATTTGAAAAATAAGC
This sequence comes from Camelus ferus, assembly GCF_009834535.1. Lineage (NCBI taxonomy): Eukaryota > Metazoa > Chordata > Mammalia > Artiodactyla > Camelidae > Camelus > Camelus ferus. The sequence goes on from NC_045696.1 coordinate 64,499,460, forward strand.
TGCTTTTCATTTCTACTTAAAAGTAAAACAGCTGGTGAAGTAATAAATTTGGTTGGGGTGGTTTGCGCTAAAGCCCTGTTGAAATTTTTTTATTTGGGAGAACTTTAAAAATATAAAATATATTTGGGGGAACTTCAAAAATATAAAAGACCAGTGAAATGAATCCCCGCTTCCCCATCACTTAGCTTCTGTTGTTATCAACTCAACTGGTTTTGTTTCATCAGTAACCTCCACCCTCCCACCCTGGATTATTCTAAAACAAATCCCAGAGCTATAATTTTCCCCTAAATTTTTTTTTTTCCTTTTTCAAACTTTGTGGTAAAATTTATAGAAAATAAAATTTACCAACATAACCATTCACAGTTCAGTGGTGCTAGGTACTCCATTCACATTATGAAAATGATTTAACTGGTGGGGTTCAAGACTCAAAAAAAAAAAAATGAAAAGCAACCACTTGGGAAGTGTGTGGGATTATCCAAAATTTCAGCTACTCTTCTCTGCCCTGGCCACCTTATCTATGTAGATTCTGGTGATGTTCCAAAGAGTTATAGGTTGGCCAGGGCCGTTTGTGATTTTTATTGCAATTTATAGTGCTGCTGCTTCCAAGGAAGCTTTGAGGTGGCAAAGTCCCATCTCTGCCGTGGCCTTGAAAGCATCTTGCATTCCCAGAGCCTGCACACGGCTCTCATTCTCATTTCTGGCTGTCCCAGGCCTGGACAGCTCTCCTCCTGAGTCCTCTGAGACAGATGGTGTTTTGAAAGATCAGTGAGGAAGGGGCTTCTCGGAGAACTCTTTCATGTTTAATCACTTGTCCCTTCAGAATGGCCTTCCACACATCCGGGTTTTCCTGCTGTGCACGTGGAGGCCACTGATCAGTGGTCTTATCATAATAATCCTTGCCTCGAGGGTGTGATAAAGGTCACAGATGTGATATTTATTCATGAGCACAGTATAGAACTGAAACCGATCGCTGACCGTGTTCTTTCTGGCAACAAGGATGGTTTTGGCTTTTCAACCAAGATACGTGTGCTGGGGGTGGGAGCAGAAATGTTGTTAATTGAGCCTCATTGACAAAAATGGTAGACTGTGTCTTGCCGAGAGTTTAAGTAAGGTGCTGTTTTTCTGCAGGGTGTCTAGCGTCAAGGTCCCTTCGTTGTGGATGTTTTATTGTTTGTAATTAAATCGAGCTTATAGTCTTATCCAGGACCTGAAGACAGCCCGAAGGTCTGCCTCTCGTCTAATGTAACCTTTGCTGCTGTGATTTTAATTTCCTCACAGAACCAATTTTTGTTCTCTTAATCATATTTATTGCCCTTATCGCAATTCTCAAATATCTCTAATCTTCGAGAAACATATATAATTATCGTTGAAGGGTCTGAATTGGGCCAGATGGAGCAGAAGAATTGCCTCCTGACTCTTGCATGTCACTAAATCTTTCTGTATCAGATTTTACCTCTTTGGAGTAGGAATGATACTCTGTCCTTTCCTATCTCTACGTGATTCATGGATTTGTCCTCTCACTTAGCTACTCATCAGATATTTATTGAGCTCCTCCTCTGTCTGGGGTGCTGCGTTGGGTGCTATGGGAGAGACAGAGTCATGGGAAGAGGGGAAGTGGACACAGACACACAGGTGCTGAGATAGACAGATTCTCAGTGCAGCCTCAGAACGTGTGTTTTACTTTATCAGGATGCAGCAGTGGCCGGTTTTAAAACAAACCGATGTAACTCTATTTCCCTCAACCCCCTAGCTCTGCTGTAGTTCACTTTGCCAATTGCAGATAGTTACAAGCGAGAGATGGTTAGTGCAAAATCACAGAATGAGTTACTATGTTTGAATGGTGTTTGAACTTGAGGTCTATTATTGGGAGATAAACAATAGTAACTAAGGAAATGCAGTACAATTCCACATTAACCTCACTGCATAGACTCTGGACCCTAACTTTGAAAGGCAAGGGAATGTCTCATCTGAAGGATCTGATATATCCCCATGCTAAAGGCTTTGGTCCTGGTTTTTCATGCATGGGAACCTGTGTCCTTATGTATCTAAGTGATTTTGACTCATGTCCAGCTCCTTTGCTGTGACAAGGGGTCTCAGATGCCCAAAGACAACCGTACAAACAGACCGAGCCCGAGAGGATTGTGAGATTTCATCCAGATTGGACTGTTGCCTTCAGGCAGCAGCACCACCATCATTACAAACGAAATACCCTCCTGTCCGTGTCTCCCACAGTAGATGCCTCTCTGGAAAACGGAGGTGGCAGGAACAGAGGTGAATTAACTTTCAAGTCAGGGAACTATTTAGTAATTAAAGAACTTTGGAGCTGGAAACTGGCATTCAGAGAGAAGTGAGAAGTGACTTTCCTCGTATTACAGCAGCGTCCCTGGGACTGACATTTCAGTCTCCTGACCCTTCCTACTGAACTAGAGCAGACACAGCTGCTGTGTAATGTTTCTAGGTGCCTTCTAAAGGATTGTTTCCTTTTCCCCCTTCTTTTAGGGAATGCCAAAGATTTACAGTCTTGATAATAAATACTAAACCTAGCTGTGACCTAAGCTAGAGGCGGTCTCTTTGATTCCCTGTACCTTGGTATCTCTTCATATCTGTCACCTCTACTACCCTTTCTAGCCTAATTATAAATGTTTATGAGTATGTTTTACTTGCATGTGAGGTTAGAAACTAGATCTTTTTTCTTTTATTTCTCTTGTCAGTGTATATATATTTTTAAAGTTATAAACATGACTCATACAGATATAAAATGAGCATGCCAAAGAAGTATTTAACTCATAAATGAGGGAACCAGTAGGGAAACAAAGCGGGTTCAAAGAGCATTTGAACAGCTGTGTAGTTATAGGTACTGAAGAATATTGGAATAAGATTGCTAGGTTAGATACAAAACTGGTTAATATCCTGCAGGGCAATAAAGCAGTAACAATTGGGGCTCACATTTCTACCAATTAGAAATCATCTGCATCTATAATGGATGAGAATCACAAGTTAATGTGTAACTTCACAACGTCTGTACCCAAATCGTTGGTAATTAGCACCAACCACAAGTAGAACTCCTAGAGAACCAACTAATCCCTGAGTGTGCCTGCTAGATAACGCTCGAGTATGGTGTTAAAAGCACGTGCTGCCCTCCTTTCGCCTTACTTCTAAGCATTGCATGCTGTTTTCTAATATCCTTAGCGTCATTGCACTTAGCCAAGGAGCGTATGAGTTCACTCATGTGTTCATCTTGCTTAATAATTACTGAATGTCAGTTTTGTGCCAAGCAGTAGAATAGGCATTAGCAACATATAACTGAATGAGACATGATCCTTGCTCTCACCTTGGAGGCTACTCCAGTGACATCCTAAAAGGGAGACAGGGAGTTCTTTTCGGGAATCAGAAGCAATGGGAATGATCTTTGTTGGCTTGCAATCCCTTTGGGTCTCAGTGCTTATTTATAAGACTAGATGAAAGGCAAACACCAGAGAACGACAGCCAGAGCCCAGTGCCCTTTGGGGCAGTAGCACACCAACGTTGATGCCACTGGCTTCTGTTCATGTTGCATTTATACTTTTCTAGTGATGCAATTTCACAAGATCAAGATTTTGTCATCTGCCTTGGAGGGCTCCCACTGGCCCATCCTGCTGGGTTTGCCTCCACAGATACTGATTTGCTTACTCCGAGCTTAATCAGTTTGTGACAAAACCTTCAGCAACTTCTGTAGCAAAGACCTGTTGGAGAGGCTGCTTCTCCCCAGCAGGGTTTTGGTAACTGACAGCTCAAACTTCATGCTTGTCAGTACAGGCTTCTTACAGCAAATATATCCATTCATTAGCCTTTGTTCTCATGATGAGTCACTATCAGATCTGAGACTTTCGTCTAGTATTGGGTTCCTTCTTTTATTATGGTGGTTCTCCTTTGGATTCATGGGTGGGATATAGAAGTCCAGAGAGCATACTTTTTGAGTTTGCATTTTTGTATCTTTTTACAAAGATAGATGCTTTATTATAGAAAATCCAATTGATACTGAAAGATATTAAGAAGACAGCAAAAATCCTCTGACATCTCAGCACCCAGAAATAATTATCCTGAACATTTTTGGGAACATCCTTCCAGGCAATCCTCTATATAAATATATACATTTGTATCTATCTTAGTATACAGACACAGATGTATCTAACTCTTTGTAATTTCAGTAAACGAGAATAGCAACATTTTTCTTGCAATTAATTTTCCTTTAATCTGAAAAAACGATTATCAACTCATTTTAAGTACAGATGGAAATATTTCCCTATTGGCAAACTTTACTCATATTAATTTTTACTCATGTTAACGTATTCCCAGTAATATAAGTTAAACTTTTGCTATCCTTAAGTTTAATCATCAATATAAAGGCAGGTTATGTCTTTGAAGAGGTGCTGTGCTGGCTGTAGAGATGGGGCACTCAGGTCCCCTTTGAAGGAAAGGTATGCTGACAGTGGCACAGAGCGTGGTCTGCAGACAGCCCTGCACTACCTGTCAGCTCCGTGAGGGACCCCTGGGCTGGGCCACACAGAAAGCTGCACATCCTAAGGACATGTCCTTCCTGGGGCACCTGCATTGGGGTGACATCTGGTGACACGGAGTATGAAGGCTCCCCGGACACCAGAATGCCCCCACTGATAGGCTGAGGTTTGGGTTGCTTTGCAGTCCCACCTCTGCCCACTCCTGCATCCTCCTCCTCCCTTTACAAGGGTTCATCCCTAATAAGTGTCTTCAACCCCAGATTCCATCTCAGCTTCTGCTTCTGGAGAACCCAACTTGCGGTCGCAGATACTACTGTGTGTTTGTAAAGTGGTTCAGGAGCCACTGATGCAGCAGGAACGCCTCCTGCAGCCCCTCCTGCGAGCTAGTGGAATCCTAGCGAGCTCAGGATCTCCTAATCCAACCCTTGTCTCTCCACTCCTCCTCCGAGGTTTGGCGTTTGAAGAATTTGGCTTTGAGCAAGCTGACTGCTCTGTGGGTTTAAGGGAAAGCTTAAAAGGCTTTCTTGCTATGAGATATTCTTGGCAATGAAGATCTATTTTAATTGTTTATGACATTAACCAGTTAAAGATTCATCTGCTTTGGGAGAAATTTCTCTAGAACTGTTGAAAGCTCCTGCCTAAGAATTGATTAAGGAGATTTTTTTTTTTTTTTTTTTTTGCCTCCAGCAGATACCCCCTTCTTCCAACCTGCTGCACGATGATTGGTTTCCTGTCTTGAGATGTCCTATTTGCATAATCTCTGCAATCACTGTTTAATTTCCAGCAGAAATTATAATCTCACTAATCAGCTAGAAGGGAATCTGGAGATAGAAGATGGAGGAAGCAGTGAACGCCTTTTTGAGGCCTGATGGGGGTTTGTTCCAGTCACTGTCTTTGCTCAACAGCTTTGTCATCTTGGTTGATGTTGGGAGCATCCGTGGGCCCTGCCTCTCCATCTTCTCAAGGTCCCCCTGGAGACTTTCATTTCAAGACTGTTTGTACTGCCAGCCCTTGTGCCAGTGGCATCTGGCTTAAAAAGAACCCCATGTGCTCTGTGGTCCCTTGGAATGTCTCCTTTCTCTTTAATAAGTACCACTGCGGGCAGAGAGAGTCCTTCTTCACCTCCCCTCCTAACCCCTAAGACGCAGTTTATTTTGGTGCCTTTAACCTTCAGCCTCAGCCAGCAACCACTGTGTGTATTTTAGAATCGAAGTGAATTTTAGGGAGATAAAGAATGCCTGCTGGAAGTTTGATCATTGCTTATCTAGGACCTCATTCTGTCTCTTTTGGGGGGATGGGGGGTGTCCTTTAGAATTTGGCTGACACAGTGACCTCGTTCTTTAGCGCAAATTGCCCACCACGTGATCAGTGTGCATGCAGCTAGGGCTGAAGAGGGGAATTGGAATTCTCATAGTAAGGTCTGCAAGACATAGTTCATATAAATGCAGACATTCAAAAGCCTCCCTTGCTTAATGGATGTCTTTTGAAGGCTATACAAAAAGTTAGTTTTTCCTGAAAGGGCAAACTGGACCAGAAGATGCTGCTGAATAAGTCTTTATTCTATAGAAGGTAATAGGCAAAGACCTGATACCAAAGAATTTGTTAAGCTTTTTATTTCTGGTCCAATTTTCTCTGTAGGAGGAGAAAGGTCTATAAAGTCACTCATCTGTGTCCACCTTTTTTATAACTTAGTCCTGCCACTGACTTTGCCTGGGGGAAGAGGACTTAAAAGTAGATAGTACACCATAGAGTCAAGCCTTTTAAAGTCTTTTAGTTCACTTTATTTGTTTATTTTTTTTAGATTTTTTGTTATTTTTATTTAAAAAAATTTTGGAGAGGTAATTAGGTTTATTGATTTATTTATTTTGTTATTAATTTTTTAATGGAGGTACTGGGGATTGAACCCAGGACCTCGTGCATGCTAAGCAGGACACTCTACCACTGAGCTCTCTGCCCCTACTTTTTTCATTTTGGGTGTTGGGAGATGGGAAAAAGAGGAGGGACTGTCTGAAGGTAAACATTAGTTGGGGCACAGTCCCTACCTAATTTCATGTTTTCTCTCTACCATCATGCTACTTCTCTGTGTTTTTTTTTTTTTTTTCCTTTTTCAACAATAGGTTTGTGTGAAAGGGAGGTTGTGATTTACTTGAGAACCCCACATTCCCAACAGCTGATATTTTTGGCCCTTCCAAGTTTGGACAACAAAAATACCCATCCGAATTTAGTCATGGAAATCGCCGGAGAGAAAGATGTGCAAAACCAATGCAACAATCTGGAATACTTGTGTGTGAGTTTACCAAACCCTCAGTCCCTGATCTGAGTAGTCTGGTGTCACTCAGTTGTTATTCTTGTTAATAAAGATGCATTGGCTGGGAGTTTGAGCTAGATTGAATCCTGAGCAAACATTTGAGTAACTACAGATAAATGTTGTAAAATGTGTTATGTACACTAACTATACGTAAATGATGTGTATTTGGGTAATTACAGATCAAGTGTGGACCATGGGAAGATCTCTGTGTGAAGCCTTGTGGGAGGACAGTGAGATGAGTTGGCCTTTGGTGTCACTTATGTGGATGGCGGGGAAGCCTTTGTGGATGACTTTATATTTGAGATGGGCCGAGCTCAGAGTAGGGAACTGGGAGTGGCACTAAAGAAAATTTCAGAAATTGAGAAAGTATGCACATGACGTATTTCGTGGAAGGTAACTGGTTTGAAATGGTTCTGAACACTCAGAATAATTGTCAGATTTCATTACTTTGAAAGCTTAATTTCAGGATTTTTAAAAAAAGCTATGACCTAGGTAGTTTTAGGTAGTTGTGGGTATTCCTTTAAAGATGACCTTGGAATCATCTGGAATGACTTGAGGATAATACAGCTTGAATACACCCCAAATAATAGATATGGTAATCTCAGAATTCTTTCCGTCTCCTAAGTTAGAACTCTAAGAAAATACAAGTGTGCAGGCAAGGCCCTTTTGGAGTCCTCGGGGTCCTGGCTGAGATGAATCCCACTAGTGCAGCCCTCAGGCTTGCCTGAAAGTTGGTTGCGTTTCACCCTCCCCTTTCACTTCTTCTCTTTCTCTTTCATGCGTTCATCCATAAACATGTATTCATTACTGTGGGCAGACTTAATTCTTGATTCTGGAAAAAAGTGATGAACAAGCCTTTGCCCTCAAGTTTCCGCTCAGAAACAGACTACCGTAATTCTGAGTGTTAAGCGTCAGGTGCTTTGAGACCACAGAGCAAGAGCACCCAGCCCAGATTCAGGGTCCCAAGGACGTTTTTGGAGAAAGCTGGAGCCTGAGGGACCAGGAGTAGGCAGTAGCCAGACCAGCACATAGGGGAAATGGGGCCAGGAAGAGCTTTCTAACCAGAGGGCACATTATGTTAGGAGCCCAAGGAAAACATGGCCCCCGGAGGAGCTGCAAATGACTTAGTGTGGGCTAACAGTGGAGGGAACAGAGGAAGAAACTGAGAGCCAACAGGGGCTAGATAATGAAGAGCCTGTGGGCCAACCGTCAAGATATAGGGCAGTTGAAGGGTTTTGAGCAGGGGTGCAAACTGCACTTTAGGAAGACCACTGTGGCTGCAATGTTGATCACAGAGTAAATAGCCCAGCTGAAGGAGACCAGTCAAGTATGTGTTCCATGGTCCAGGAGAGAGATGATGGGAGCCTGAACTGGAATAGGAGCAGCAATTATGGAAAAAACTGGGGAGTGTCAAGGGACAATTAGAAGGTAAGACTGATCAGTTGAGGGGGTTTGATGTGAGTGGTAAAGGGGAGGCAGAAATCTAAGGTGATGGCCAGATTGCTCTCGTGAGCACAGGAACACATGGTGGAGGCGTGCATGGAAAAGGGACAGAGACCAAAGGGGAGCAAGATTCACAGTGAGATAGAGAGTTTGATGTTGGCCCTGCTGAGTTGGCAGATTCCTGGGGAACGTATTAACAGTCCACCTTTGCCATCAGGTGTCCCAACACTACAGGTAGTGGGCGTAGGATGTCAGAACTGTAGGGACTCCCACGTTTGGCAGGGATCCTCTCATTTTACGCACGAGGAAAGTAGAGTCCAGAGAGGTAGAACAACCTGCTTTGGGTCACACAGCTACTTACTGATTGATCTGGGTCTAGTATCTTAAGTCTCTAGCATCTGTCAAGAAGCGTTTGCACTCTTGCTGTTGGTTTGGTAGCATCTCAGAAACATGTAGAAGTAAATGAACGTATGTAGCCATGTTGTCCCTTGCTTGGGAAGAACTGTTTTGGCAGTAAAAATGTGGACCATAAATCCATGTGGGGACTATGCCCCATTTGCATCTCATTTGATGCCATCTGCCTTGTCTTAACATGATTATGGCAACTTTGTTAGGCAAGTGGTTGCTTAACACAGTGGAAAGTCTTAATTACTTTTTAATAGCTATGTGCAGAGGGAAAGTCAACTTAAATGTTTAATCATTTGGTTGTGTCTTGAAAAAGTTGATTTTAGTATTCCCTTTGTGTACCCATAAACATATATAAATGCATTTTTTTTACATTTCTTCTTTCATCTCAGATTTCAGTGACACAAAAATATTTTCTTTTTAAGGTATTATTGCTGGAGAAACACTGCAAATTTAATGAAAAATTAAAAATTAAAAATCCAACCACAATCTTCCCATAACAACAACAGCAACAAAAAAATCAAGCTTTAGTTCTGTTACCCTCTTTCTTTCTACAGCCGTATGCTAATCCTAATTCATATTCGGTTCCCTAACTTTTTTCTTCCATCAAATATTTTACCTTGCTGTTTATTTGTTCGTTCATTCATTCATCCATCCATTTGGCAAACGTCTGGGTATCTTGTAAATGCCAGGCCTTCTGCATGGTATTAGGGGACCTGGCAGTGTCGGTGCTCATGAAGCTGACATTTGGAGAATAGAGGAATGGTTGGTGGGTAGCATATTAACAGAAAAATCTTCCAATTGAGTTAATAAGCATGGTGCAACCTGTTGTTTTCATGTTGTAGGTGCCATATAACCACTTTCTTACTGTTCAGTGTGGTCTTGGTCAGGGTCTCAGAAGGATCCAGGTGGCACACCCGAATTAGGGAAAATGGAGGAGGGTCTGCTATGGGACAGTGTACAAAGGTGTGGTCAGCAGTGTAAGGAAACCACCAGGAAGGTGCCGTTCCCCAGGGCTGGTGACCAGAAAGTACCTGTTTGTCTGAAGGGGCCCTAGGAGGAGACATTTTAGAAGTAAACATTTGAGAAGCACCTAGATATTGTACCCAGAGCAGAAGAGAAGGGAGGGAGTGTTCTAGGGGAGTCTGCTGCCTCCGGGGAGTGACCTCCCTGGAAGCTTCGTCCCCATCATCTCCATTTCCTACACGTACTCTAACTCTGTTTCGTGCGCCAGGACGTGATGAAGCTGGGGAGTGTCTGGGGCTTTTCCAGTTATCAAGTGCTGTCATTGGAGAAACTCTTCCCGTACTGTCCGAAGCTACACCCTTGAGTACTGGTAAACATTGCACAACTCTGCTGTGATCGTATCAACAGTAACTTCCTGTACAGTGGCCTTTCCATTGTCACAGTGGGCGGAGTCAGATGGGGCCCGGGGAAGGGCTTCATTTTGGAGAGATGGGGGAGCAGAGCACATCAGCGCTTCCCGCTGGTTGGTGTGTAAGACGGAGCTGGGGGTCCATCCTTGGGATCTGTGTCTTCTAAACGTGTGAATTTCATATTTGGTGCTTTGCTGAGCATTGCCAATTTGGGGATCTGTTGGGCTTGGGAAGCTAATTACTTAGGCTGAGTGTTATTAGGGAAAAGACGATAGAGGTCAGAATCCAGCGGCATCTTTAACGGGTGCATGTGTGTGTTTCTGAAGAAGTGAAACCTTAGCTGTGGCCTCTGTTTTCAAAGACATAGTGTGAGATCTTTAACACTATCAAATTATTGATTTTCCATTGTTCTTGCTCTATTTGGCTCTTCTGATAGAGGGAGTGGGGCTTGTCTGGAGATGAGCCTAAAGAGAACTGGGGAACTGATTCTGTGCCTTCATTTCAGCCATCCCTGGACCCATTCTCTTCTCTGTATTGAAGTGTTTGGACCAAAGTCAGAGCTTTGCCCCTTTGGGTCCAGAGCCCTCCAGGGCTGGTGCAGAAGGTCCCCAGTGAGCTCCCCTTTACCTTGGGATGCATTTTGGTTTTGGAGGCTCTCTGCCTTTTTTTATTGTAAACCGCCTCAGATCTATTTTGGAAACAGGTAGGGGTTTGAGTAGTAATTGAGTAGACTTTATCTAAATCTAAACAACCAAAAAGCAAGGCAAGAATTATTTCCACATGTCAGTATTATGAGAAACCAACTTCGATCATGATTATTAAATGAGTGAAATGTCTAGGACATGTCACAAGGTTAGCTCAGCTCTTAGTTTTTCTGTATATCTCAGTACCATATGATGTCTCTATTTAGTACCCCAAAGTATTTCTGGTTAATGAAATGCCTTTTGAGCCATCCAATAGAGTTTACCTAGTTGCTCTCCCCACAAAGCTTTGCCCCCATCATGTCACTCATCTGCTTGAAACCTCCTATGGCTCCCTGTGTCATTAAATTAAAAGTGTCTTTAAGGACCTCCTGGCCTCTGCCCACTCCCCCAACCTCATCTTGGGCCTCCACCCTCTTTGCTCTCTCCACTCTGGGTTTCTTTGAGGTCCCTTAACCAGACTCACTTCCTCTTGATTCCAAACCTTGGAACGTGCTTCCTTTGCCCTCTCCCTCTTCTAATTCTTCAGGTCTTTCCCTGACCCCATAGGTGAGGCTAGAGTTTTCTGTTCTGTTCCCACATCTGTACCTGTACTTGTCAGCGCTTCTCCATAGAAGATGCTCCTCATGAGGACAGATTCTGTGTTGTGCTTGGTGCCACTGTATCCCTAGCACCCTGCTCAGTGCCTGGCAAGCAGGACATGCTCGGGAAAGATCTGTTGTGAAAAAGGAAGTGTGTGTCCTACAGTAGCCCAGTGTTTCTGACATTAGTAATCTATATTTAGTAGGTTTCATCAACTCCATGACCATAATTTTTAACAAGTTAGTATCAGTCCTTTTCCAAAGAACCTGGATACCTTCAATCTACAAGTATTTCCAACTTTTTATGCTAGGGGACTGTCAGCGTGGGTGGGCTGGGCAGAAGGTGGACTGTGTATAGAAGTGACTGACTCAGCCCTGCCTTTGTGAACAAGCTCATCTCCCATGTGAACTGAAACTTTATAATTGGCAATTTTTCCTTGCATAATCTCCACTGATGGCCTCATAATAACCTGAAAGGTCTTTATTCCCATTTTACAGCTAAGAGATGTTCCTGATAACTGAATAGTGTGTGGTTGAGAAGTCGAATTGGATATTTGCTCTGGGGATCAAGGCCATGCTGATTTGAAGGAGAACAGTAGAGTTACAGAAGGAAACTATTTCCAGTTTGGAACTAATATATTTTAACCTAAATAAGGCATATGATGAGAAGCTATCTTTGGACCTCCCTGTTTCAATGTGGATTTTGTGTTTTGAAATTCAAAGATAGCGCGGTCAAAGCCCTCAGCTAGTCTAGTGCACCCACTCCTTGCACCCACCATGCTGTAAGTGTTCTGGGTTATTTACCCATTTTACAGATAAGAAGCTCAGAGTCAGAAGATGTCATTTCCCAGGGAGACTCAGTTGGGGGATGGAGTTGAGGTTCAGATGCAGGTGTCCTGATTCATGTTGGGGAAGTCCTCTCTGGGCACCAGAGAGTGAGGGGCAGCCCAGATTGCATGGTTTGGGGATCACTGTGTGCCTAAGCAGTTCTGGGCCAAGAGCATCAGTATTTGGCTGTTTAACTTATTTTATGATGATTGTTATTGCCCTTCTTCAGCAAGTCATTCTGACAAATCTCAGGGCCCTTGTTCCACTCAAGCATCATCCATCCAAGCGCTATTGCTGTACAGTCTGTTTTCCTCTGGGAGCGGCTTCGCGGGCCTCTAGTACACTGCACGTGCTGCAGCCGCCCCGCTTCCTGCGGTTTGATTTCTTTTCCTTGCTCCGTTCAGCAGCTGGTAGACCGGGCTGGTGGCGGCCCAGAGAGCAGTGGGCTCTTCCCTTCTTAACGCTGTCGGCGGCAGGTTGGTTGCTTTGGCCTGCGCCGGCTGGGACTGCAGCAGGGCCAGCTCCTCTTGCTTCCTGTGGACCTGGCCGTCACCCCAAGTGCACGCCGAGGTCAAGGGCTGCCGGGGTGGGGTTTGCAGAGTCAAGTGTCTCATCTGGGTAGTTGGCAGCCTTCCCTCTCCTGTGGCATAGCTAGGAAACCCCTCTGTGATTAGAGCCCGGGTAGCATCAGCCACGTACTGTGTTGTGCTTGGGGTTTGTTTCCAGTGCTGGTGGAGACAGGATTAGAGCAGCAGACCTCAGCTGGAGCCGGCTTTCAGAGTCTGGATTGCTTCAGTCACCGTGTCCGTCTCCTTCACCACCCGATCCTGACACGTTCTTCTCTTCCTCCTCTTATTTCATTACTAAATATGGTACATTTATTTTACAACTAGCCTGTGACCTACTTAATCAGTGTTTTATTTCATGGACACATTTTCAGTTAGTAGCATCGTCCCCAAACTTAACCATTCCATTGGCTTTATCATTTCCCACTGTGCTTCCTCTGGTGGTTTGCTTAGCTAGCCACTGATACCCATCTGGGAGGTTACCTTCAGTTTTCATGGTTATGTGTGGTAGTTAGTGAATAGCACGGAGGCGTTGCACTCAGACTCCTAGCATGATCTTCCTCGGGTTGTTCTTTCCTAGGAGGAAAGAATTCTTCCTTCCCTCGACATAGCTCAGTCTGATCTCTTTGCTTTCAAGACCAGAAAATGGAAGGGAAACAAAATCAGGAAAACCTGATGTGTTTTAAAATGTTGCCAGTGTTTCCCCCCACTTCACCGTGACACCCCGCAAGATGATCTTTCCTGCTGCTAATGCCTGATTGGCTAGGAGTGGAAGAAAGCAGGGGCCAGTGATACCTTTTCTCCATTAACTGGCAGTTAGGAATTTCAGCAACAGCAACATGTCAGAAAACTCAACATAAACCTGCTTATGAAAATAGGAATTTATTGACCTGCGACATTGACAAGTCCAGGAGTGGGTTGGCTTACCTGCCTCTGTTTCAAGTTCAGGAGAGGAACCTCCGCCTCTTCTCCAGCATTCCTGGCAAGAGCCTTTATGTCTCATTGGCTCTGAAAAAGTCAGTTACCCAGCCCTGAAGCAATCACTGAGATCAGAGGGATGGTCAGGCCAGTGCGCATAGCTGAGGGCTGGGATTACCCCTGGAGCAGTGGGAGGTAAATCCCTTCCATTTATGTGGACTGAGAGTGGGGAAGGGGTGGTTTCTGAAATGAAAATCACGTTCCTGGGCTCTGAGGAGAATGAACAGAGACAGTGAAGGTCCAACATAAACCGGCCCTTTTAACTTCTGGATTTGGCTGCTGTACTGAGGATGGGTAAGAAGTGGAGGACCACCAACATGCATAAAGGTCACAGGATCAGAGCTGTTTGAGCTAGAAGGGCTTTTATAGGTCCCTGCTTCAAGTACTGATTGCTGCATTGGGACGACCCTAAAACCTAGTAGCGTAAAATAACAGCTTACTGTATGTGATGACTCTGTGAGTCAGGAACTCAGACAGTGTACAGAGGGGATGGCTTCTCACTGCTCTGTGGTTTCTGTACCTCAGCTGGGGGCTGGCCAGACACTTCTCTCCCTCGCTCCTTCTAATCTCTCCCTTACCTCCAGTCTTTCTCTATGATGAGCTTGGCCTGTATCGTAGCATGACAGCTGCCGTGTAAGTCAGACTTCTTACGTGGACGATCAGGGCTCCCAGAGAAGGGAAGTGGCAGCTGCTAGCTTCCCAAGGCCTGGGCCCGAAAACCCGCAAAGCATCCCTCCCATGGGTTCCGTAGGTCACGTGGTTGAGGAGTCCACCTAGATTCCAGGGGAGAGGACCCCGTCCATTCACAGATAAAACACCTGAGGCTGCCAAAGAAGCAGCGATTGATCCAAGAGCCCTCTTTTTCAGAAATAAAATGGAAAGAAACAACAACCAGGACTGGGTCCACACTCTCCAGCCAGAACGTCTGCCCTCAACCATCGTTTGCTGCCTCTCCTTGTGCTCTGCAGCTGTGAGGCCCAGAGCTGGGGGAGCTGGAGCAGAGGGCTTCCTCTTTGCAGATGAGGTGCCGACATAACGCTGCTTGTCGGTTTGGCGGAGCTGCTCGGCTGGGACTCCGGCCTCGGCCTGGAGCAGGCGCCTGAGCCCGCGAGCTGGTCTGAGTTGTGCTGCTCCTGCTCCTTTGCCTGTTACATTTCTCCTCCCTGGAGGGGGCGTGGGGGTCCTGCAGAAGGGACTGAGGCTTCCACGCTTGTCGGAGCTGCCTCCTCCTCCCTGCACCCCAGTGCTCCTCCCACTAATTGGTGAGCCACTGACATATTCCTATTTGAAAGTCACTTCATAACCCGATATTTCAACGTTTTCCGGGTTTATTGTCTCCTTCCAACCCCTGGCTTTCGCCATCTGTGCGCATGCGCTCGCGCCAGGCCCTGAGAGGGACGGGAAATGGGTTTCTCCAGTCCCTCTAGGTTCCCCCGTCTCATCCGGGAGGAATTTACATCCTTTCCTCTGTTTCAGGGAACGTGAGGCCGGAGGAGAGAGATGGTCAGAAAACGTGTTGTGCTTAGTATTTCAGCAATTTCTCAGGAAACCAGTGGACTCACTTCCTCTAAAGATGGGAACTTTCTTCTCTCCTTCTGAGTTATCTTATACCTGGTGTGAGGACAGATTGTTTTTTATAGCCTTATGTTTCATGTGATCACCCAAATGCCTCAAAAGCAGGTGCTGCCTTCATGGAAATGCAAGACAATTAAGTCAGTTTCGAAATCATTTACAACCCGGGGCACCTGGGAAAGAATAAATTACAGCTCAGAATCATATGTGCGTGTGTGTGCGTGTGTGTGTGTGCGTGTGTGTGTGCGCACACATGCATGCTGAGATGCATTGTGTCTTTAACATTATAAATCAGGCAAAAATAAATCCCTAAAACACACATTTTGGGCCAGGGGACAGAATGAGGGGATTAATTAAATGTAAGCTTCATTTATTTCCTTGTATTAATTCTGCTCTTAATCAGAGAGACATCTTACAGCCAGAAGATGCGATCTAATTGATGTTCTTTTTTGGTTTTTAATCCTTCTAAAGGAATAACGCCAGGCACGTTTTCAGTTCTTTCAGGAAGAATGTGATTCTGGCTTATATTCGTATGTTGTAGCTTTTGTCTGTATTTAAAGTTTGCCCTTGCTTTCTTTACCTGAGCATTTGGGAAGAGTTCTGAGCCCTGGAGATGAACAAGTAGCTTAATATAGTGATATTTAAAGAAAAATCTGTGGGCAAAAGGTCAGTGGCTCTGTTCTCAGTTCCTCAGGAGTTGATATCATCATCACCCTTGGTATCAGCAACTTCTTGGCCCTTGTTTCTTAAAGGAGGCAGATAAAGTCATATATTGGACACAGAAGTCATATACTGAATGTAGAATGGTGGGGGTGGGGGGTCAGGAGGAGAGTTTGGAGGGACCAGGTCTGCTCCCTAAGCTCAGCACAGCTACATGCACCCCCCATCTTCAATTTCCTACTTAACCCTCAACCCATTTCTTAAGACTCCCACAATCCGAACGTGGAGATGGGGTTATATGATCACATGCATGAAACACCTCTTACATGTAAGATGAAGGAAAGCAGGCATTGCTCTTTTTAAGCCCTTCCAGTAGACTCTTCATATAATGTGAGTCGTTTCCATTTATGCCCACCAAACCATTTTCCCAGCACACCATCCCAGAAGGCGTCTTCCATGCTTCAAAAGACAAATACACAAAGCCATGAAGGCAAGAGCACCCTGAGGTCAAGAGGCTGAGCTTGAACCTTGGGTTAGCCTCTAACTGGCAGTTCACCTAACCCCTGGGCTGCCTGCTAACCTCACGGACACTCCTTGGCTCCCACGGTTGTTAGAAGATTGAACTCCAGTGACACATGAGAGTGCTCTGGAAGGGGGAGGCTCTCTACACCAGAGGTTATGTAATTATGTTCTGAGAACGCTCAGAGCCGTCATATGTGACACAGACATCCTCTCATGCTCCTCCACTGTTGGGAAGCAGCTGTTAGTTTCGTTTCATTTCTGCCTCTCCCGTCTCCATATGCCAGAATGAGGAGACATGAATGGCTTGAAAATCTGCTGGGGTGAGGGAAGCCATCTGATGTATCTTCTGTCTTGGCTTTTCGTCCATGCGTATTTTAAGTTTTGATATCCCCGTTAAAACGGCAAGGTGGGTATGTCACCAGCGTGGGGGAGGGGGTATAGCACTCTAGTTACTCTGAAATGGAGCAGTGAGAATGACGTAGTGCCCTGGGTGTGAGGGGAGTAATTGACTAGGACTTAAAAATTGGAGTCAGAATTGTCCCAGCACTTGTGAGGTTTCCTGAACTAGTTCCTGTAAAGGAGGAGATGCTTCCTCATAGCTCTGGAGTTTTATTTTTGGTCCCTTCTTATACCCTGATCTACCCATATCTGGAGATGTTGGTCCAAGGTCTTTGAACTGGGCTGTCATGTCTAGAAAGCACTTCCTTATTTGGTTCACCAGGAGAACACCTACTTTTTAAAGATCTAGTGCAGATGTAACCTTTGTAAAAGGTCTTCCCTGCCCCTCACTGTCACAGATGACCAACCATTCTACTCTTTTCCTTAACCTCTGAGCTGGTAAATGCCTCTGTTACAGCACCTCTCACTGGTGTAAAGACATCTGTCACATTCTGGTGGAAAGTGGATGGTGAGCTCTTTGAGGGCAGGAATCACGTCTCCTTTATCCTTGTAGCCTCGGGGCTTAGCAGACTTTCTGTCACATACTGAGCACTCAGTGAATGAGTTAAAAAGTAAAACAAACAAAAAAACTGATTTCCTGACAGTCCTTCTGATTCAAAAATTAATATTATTACCCCATCAAAATTCCCACTTGGAAAACAACTCTCAGTTCCTAAGACGTAGATAGAATGTCACTAGGGCCAGGGCTTGCTACTTGTTGTCAGGTCCGTAGTTCTGCGGTAATGCATTGTCCAAAATTGGGTGGCTTAAAACAAATTTATACCTCACAGTTCTGGAGGCTCGAATTCTGACATCAAAGGGCTGGCAGGGCCGTGCTCTCTGCAGGCTCTAAGGAATAACCTTTTCATCGCCTCTTCCTAGCTTCTGGTGGTTGCTGGCAATCCTTGGCTTTCCGTGTCCGGTAGCTGCATCACTTCAGTTTCTGCCTCCATTGTAACATGGCTGACTCCTCTGTGTGTGGATCTGTGTCCAAATGTCCCTCTTCTTTAAAGGACACCAGTTACTGGATTGGGGGTCCACCCTAATTCAGTAGGACCCCATCCAAACTTGATTACATCTGCAACGACCCTGTTTCCAAATAAGGTCACATTCACAGGTAAGGGAGGTGGGGAGTTAGGTCTTGAATTTTTTATTTTATTTTGGGGGGGGAGGGGCAGGACACAGTTCAACCCACAATAGCACGTTGACCTCTATCATGAAATCTTGACTCCTTGACTTCTCAGCCTCTTCTTCCAGTGGTTGTCCAGTCCCTGCTTCAGTGACTCTAGCACTGGGGAGTTACCTCCTCCAGAGGCACATTTTCTAGATTTGGGTGGCAGCTGTAATTGGGCCCAGCTCTACCTCCCTGCTGTCCCTGTCATTCAGCAGTCATGGTCAATATGGAATAATAAGCTTCCTCCTTTGGGGGGAGGAGGGAGAGCGTTCAGGTTCTGAAGATGGTGCCTCTGGACTCCAAGGCTTCTCCTCTCTAAATCTTCCCAGTTTCCTCAAGTCTTCGTCCAGATATAGTTTCCTTACCAAGCTTCCTCCACACTGATGCAACGCCCTGTTTGTCAGTGCATTGGGTGAAATGAAATGAGGACTTTCCAGGTGTGGTGTGGGCACAAATCAAAGCAGACACATCTACTTCCCGGGAATCCACTTCTATTCCTGCAGCTTCAGTCACACTGTCTTAGTGGCCAACACCCACCCTCGAAACACTTGGATTATTCTTGGTTGCATGTGGTGCTGCTAAGCTCTGTTCTTCTCATTTAGCGTTTTGACTCTGAGAACAGGGCCTGACCCTAGTATGATTATACTTTTCTCTGCTGCATTTGGCCTGTGGCCCCAGCCTACAGACACAACCATATCACAGAGTTGGCATTGCATGTTGCATATTAGATGATAACAGATTGCAATGGGGGAGGGTACGAGAAGGGGCTGTCATTACAAATGGTTCTTTGTTAGAGGTCACTGTACTGCTTGTCTGTCCCCAGACAGCTGATCAGAACAGAACCCGGATATGATCTGGAGCTCTAAGGGGTTTCTACTGCTTCTCTGATTTGCTACTGAGACGGAGGACACCTCTTTCATACCATTAGGTGGGAGGTCTCCTCCTATACTCAGATACAAGTAGGCTCTCAGCCCTTCTATTTGAATGAATTTACACAGATGAATAAATTAATGCCTTAGATGGTCAGAACCAGGAGGGGTTTGGAGATGATAACCCCAGGGCAGTATAAGGTTTGGATTAAGAACATGAGACTGGAAATCAGGCAGATTTGCACTCCTGGCTCAGTTAGCAGATGTTTGGTTCTGTCCAAAATGTCCATAAGACATTTGGTCAATAAAACATTTGGTCCATGCCAAAAGATTTTTGATACTTGGGCCTGTCCAAAATGTCCATGGACATGGAGATATTTGATCCACACTCAAAGGTCCTTGATATTGGGTCCTGTCTGAAACTATTTGGCATGGAACAAATGTGCTCGTGGACATTTTGGGTAGGACCATATTTCCAGGACGTTTTGACGTGGACCAGATGTCTTACGGACCTTTTGGACAGGACTTGGTCCTGCGAGGCCTGGCTGGACCTCTCGCTTGTGAGTTTGGAAAAATTGCTTTGCTAAGTGGAGTTAATAATAGTATCAACTCAGGGTTGTCACAGTTAAATGAGATAAGAATATCCGTTTAATTCTCCTAAGATGCAGTTAGGAAGGGAAGCAGAGGCCCAAAGAATTCCGATGATTTGCCCAAGGTCACTTGGGGTACGCGGCCCCAGAGCAGGAATGAAGTTCAAGGTTTTTAGTTGGAATTTTGGTTTTTAGTTCAAGGCACTTTGCTCTGAACCACCGCAGCACTTCAGAAATCATCAGCTTATCTATTTAGCAGTCTGCTTTTGTCTACAGAAGTAAAATTGGTATTTAAAACCTTCCTCTCCAGAACATTGATTGAGTCCCTCTGTAGTGTCCCTGGATTTATTTCAGATTTGTCTACATGATTTGTGAAAATGGCTGCCCTCTGAGACAGGGACGTAAGTGAAGAAGTTAGTTGCCCCAGACCTTGTTAATGTCCCCACTTGTGCTGGGTGGCCCTGAAGTGCTGGCCCCGGAGCGGGCAGGCAGACACAGCGTAGAGGCTGTCTGCACACTCAGCAACGGTCTGCGTCCTCAGGCCGTGTTCTCTCCACTTAAAATACAACGTGGACTATATTTTCTCTCAGTTTCCTGTGAACTAGAGAGGTGCATGGTGCCAGCTTTCCTAAATTGCCACAATCAATATTCTACTGCCTTTATTTTTTATGCATGCTAATGACTTTTCTCCTTTTGAAATGTACTTGTTTCCCCAATCAGTCTTTGCAACGTTAAAAAATAAATAAGTAACAAGAAAAGAAAAGAAAAGAAAAGAAAAGAAAAGAAAAGAAAAAAGAGTCCTCTACATCACCGTGAGTTTCTGCCTGGAGTTTTGTGGCATGAATCTGGATGGGGGTGGAAAACACTGCAGGAGAGACCCTGGCTGGCCTTCCTGGGCCCTCTGAGGCCAAGGCAGAGTCAAGAGGGAGGTGGGGTTTTGGCTCAGGGAAGCACTTGGCCCTGTGAACAACAGCTGGAAGGTCTGAGCTACATTCACTGGCTTCGAGCCATTCTTTCCCCCTCCTCCATCCCCTCCCCAACTGAATTGCTTTCTGACAGGTGCTCTGTGGGTCTGGGGTTACCAAAGTGGCTTCCTGAGATCGGGTGGTAGCCTTCCAGCCCTCCTTATACAGAATGATGTGTATACACTTTCCCAGACGGTTTGGGTTTCACTGTTCATTATCTCTGCTTTAGTTCTCTTTATTCACCATGCATTTAGGACAAGGAACTCCTCACTTGTGTTTACACCGCTTCCTCTGCCCGTGATGTCTACTTTGGTTCCTGCTCATATCAGTATCTGGTTTTTGTGTTTTGTCTTTTCCAAATACCATCTATCATCTCAGGATGAGGTCAAATGATGTTTTCTTCATGAAGCCCTTGATTTCTATTTTTATTCATTGTTTTCAGTAAACATTTCATCGAGTACCTAACCCGTGCTTGATACTGTGGATGAAGCACTGAGGAAAACAGACAAAGGTCACTGCCCATGGCCCTTACACCCTACTCAGGAGAGGGAGAGTAAAAATGTATGTGTAGGATGTCAGGCAGTAGAGCAGGGGTGGGCTTGTCATTTAATGGAATAGTGGTCCAGGAGAGAGGCCTTACTGGGAGGGTGATACTTGAGCTGGGATCTGAAGATGGAAGTGCTGTCTTCTTCTCTGACCTCCTTCAGGCACTCTCCCAGCTTCATTGTGGCCAGGGACCACTTTTGAGGGAAGCGGGAGGAGGAGGGAGAAAGAAAGATACGGGAGAGCGTGTGTGTGTCTTGCCGTGCCGTCCAGCATTTTGTCTCCTGGTGCTTAATAAGTGACTTTAGAGTGAATACTGGTGACCAGGTTTGTTTTACTGCTGTTCCCAGTGAGGTGAAGCAGGACCTGTTCTGTATGGTGCAGTTATTACTCAGTGAGGGATCAGGGACCCCTCTGGGTCCTTGGTCTCTGGTGATGGTTCTGCCATTGCTGTGTGAACCCAGTACCCAAGAGTCCCTTCCAAAGGCTTAGTTTTCTCAACCTTCAAATAAAGGAGTTGAATAACTGACTCTTAAAGAGCTCTCCCAGCTCCAAAGTTCCTCTATTTTGTGTTATGAAATCCTGGTTCAGGCCTCATCCCACGTAGGATTCCTTGCTAATGAGTCCAGCTCACAGACTGCTCTGTGGCTTATGCTGTGGGCTGTACCCTGTAAGAAGCACCTGCAGGTATATCGTCTTCAGAGCTGTGTGTCCTGGGAGATTGTCTTCTCCAAATAGCTTGTGAGTACTTGTGCAGCAGGCCCAGGAACGTGTCTTGTCCCCTTCATGACCTGCAGAAGATGGCACTGAACTGAGGGTTGGCTGATTCATAGCTTTATCCATTGATCTCCATTATTTATAGAGCGCCTGGGAAGTCTGTTAGGCTCTGTGTTAGATACTGGAAATACTTTCTGATAAGTCCTCTGGAAGGTCGCAGCATGGCTGGTGAATAATATTATCATAAGACACTTGGTCGTTTTCACAGTGCTTTCACATCTGTCTTACCCTATTGGTCTTTAGACATCCCAGCGATTGAGGTAGGACTTAAAAGACGATGTTATATTTTGTGCCCATTGAATCACAGAAGTGTAGTAATATGACTTGGAAAAAAATGCAAAGAGAGAGAGCGATTTAAATGGTGTTGGTACTTGGTGTCTGGAATCCCACCAGAAGGCAGTGTCCTTAGGGGCAAGAGATAGATGATGGAGACATGAGTCTCTTCTCTCTCCTTTGGCCTCAGGACCCATGTGCTCTCATGGTAGAAGCATTAAAACATGTTGACCCTGCCATTTGGGTGAGTGTAGGGATTTTGAAGGCTGCTTTTAACATACTTGGTTTTTGCCCATTGATTTAGGAACCGATTTCCTGATGCGATGCATTCCTGCCTTTGCCCACTGCGCAGGTGAGGGAGGAAACTGTCTCAGAGGGCGGGGTTTCCCTCCTCTCTCTGCATGCATGAGGGGCAGGCTGAGAATTGAGCCCATGTCTTCCTAACCTGCAACCAGGGCTTTTTCCTCTTTAGCCTCATGTCTGTAATTCCTCAGAGATTATGGGCCTGTGGACTAGCAAAGCCTATGGGAGGAACGGGGCCCAGGAGCAGGGCAAGGTGTGCAGGCTGGATGGGTTAATCCAAGGATGGTTTCCCTTTGAGTCCTCAGCCGGCTCTGGGCGGCCTCGGGCTCCTTCTGGCCTGGGTTGGAGACGCCTGTTCAGAAATCTGTATTTGCGCCTCCTCTGGCATCTAATGAATTCCGACTCACTCTGAATGCTCCCTCGGCTGGGCTGCAGTGCTTTAAAGCCCATCTTCCACATGGAATTGGCAGGTTCATTTAATTGTTTGGGAGCCAGATAAAAACGCTTTGTTCTGTGTGCCTACGTTATGCCATTTCAGAATATTTCTTCTCCCACAGATCGCTGGGACTGTTCAGTTCGGGCCTTCAGTCGGCTCTCTCTGAGCAGGTCTTTCCATTTATGGTCCAAGGCCTGTTCTTTCTGATTACACATTTAGGATATCAGTTAGGTTTTTTAATCTATTTCCTCATGTTTCTTTTTTTTTTTTTCCTTCTCTTTATCTCTCTTCCATTGTAAACGGTGTGCAGTCATGGAAGCTGTAATGAAATGCAAGCTCTTCTCCTCGCTTGCCCGCTGGAACATATGATTTTTAAATTTGTTTTATTTTTGCCTAATTTTTTTTCCTTATGTTTTACGGTGGTGATGATGATGATAATGATGTGATCATTAAGTTTCTTCTTCTTCTTTTTTTTTTCAAATGGAGATGTTGAGGATTGAACCCAGGACCTCGTGCATGCTAAACATGCACTCTACCACTGAATACACTGAGCTATGTCCCCCTGCCCCGGAGCTTTTTCTTCTTTAATCAGTTCCTCCATTTAGATATCAAGTAGGCAGAAGGTTATTATGGGCAAGAGAAATACCCAAGAAACCATGATCCAGACTTAAGGAAATGTGGCAAGTGCAGGGCCAGGGGCTCGGGTAGAGCTGTGAGAAAGGGAACTGGGTCTCTTTGCATGTGGTGCTTAGAGTCCGGACTTGTCCGTGATTCATTTCTTCTGTGCAATGTGAGCCTCACTGAAGCCGGGAGGAAACTGATGCTGCAGAGGGCTGAAGCTGATCTGCGCAAGCTCACACCGTTAAAAAGTATGAGAGCTGGGTGTTCAACCGAGATCACTTGGGGTACGCCAAGGCTCCAGGGCTTGTGCTGATGGAAGGTACCCCACGTCTGACCCCTTCAAACCTGTCCTCTGGTGAGACCCGGTGGGGCAGCCCCTCCTGACCACAGCTGTCCTGATTCCATTTATTCTGAGTGTAGATCTCTGATGCCTTTGTCTTGCTTTTCAGCTTCCCCAAAGCTTCATTTTCTACCCATTGAATAAAAGTGGGTGGAGCAGGGGAAGGCAGAGGGAGAGGATGTTAATATTCAAGAGGATGAGTTCTGGAGTCAGCAGACCTAGCGCAGAACCCTGGCACTGCTGCGTTTTGACCCTGTGATCTTTGCAGCTGGAACCTCAGTCTCCTTATCTGTAAAATGGAAATGATAGTGCTTACCTAAAAGGTCATTTGAGGATATGATTTAAAAAAAAAAAACAGAAAAATAGGTGAAACCTTTAGTAGAGTGCCTGTCATTTAGCATAGTGCAAAATCAATGTTTATGGGCATTATTTTTCTATTGGAGTCATTTATTCATTTATATATTTAGTATGCACTTACTGAACGGCACTCCGGTTGTAACCCCAACACCATTGCTGTAGGCCTTACTTTGGCCTATCATAGGTACTCAGTCAGGCATTGTAGATGAGACATGGTTACATCTGTGGTGAACTGAAACTTGGTGAGCATCAAATGATAAAAGTCACATTGAATTAAATGCTACCTTAGTGTGAAAAACCACTTACCACGGAACTGCCCTGTAGAGAAAGGAGTGTTGAATTCTGACAGAGTCATCAGGGAGTAGAATGACTGTGAGAGGGTGTGGTGATGTGGAGCAGAGTGGGCTCAAATGAGAGAAGAGCCTGGAAGGCTGATGTGGTTAGTGGATATGATTAGTCTTAAAGCCCAGGCTAAGGAGTTTAAATTTCATTCATTCATTCATTCATTCATTCATTCGTTTGTCCAGTTATAAATACCGGGGTGTGTGGAAGGTGTATCAACGAGTCAGTATACTAAAGATAAATGAGGTCAATGGCGATTGAAATAGTCTCAGAGGGAGAGAAATGTTGAGGGCTGGATACAGGGCAGTGATAATGGGAAAGAAAAGTAGCTGAGAGAAATCAAAGATGATGAGGTGGTTTAAAAGCCCTTTTAAGAATCTGGATTTCTGAGTGCTCTTGAAAATAGAAACAGGCAAACCCAGAGTAGTCTGGAAATGTAATAGGATTGCTACAGGCAGAGAAAATGGGCATCTTGATTAAAGTGACCTGGAAAGACTGTCCAGCGGCTCTGCGGTGGGGAGTTCAGTCTGAAAATTCTAAGGCACATTTGGAGGATTTACTGGACGACTGCGCTTCACCTGTTTGTTTATCCCTCTTCCAATTATGTCAACCATACTAATACATTTGATTCATTCTAATTGTTTTAAATTTCCTATATTTATAAGCCTCTGGGCTCTGGGCAATGTAAGAAAGGACATTTCTCTTTTTCTCTCCACCATAAAATGAAAACACTATTTTCCTTTTCTTATTTGAGACTTTACCTCATTTCCCCTTCCTCTGTTTTTCCCCTCCTTAAAAAATTTCTGCTGAGAAAATGACCTCTAGAACATGTACATAGAACAGGTTGCAAGGATGGTTCAGCTGAGTGGTAGGATATAATTAAGAATTCTTCACTGACTGCCAGTTCTAACAAAGAAACTGTTGCTTTGAAATATGTGCCTCTTTGTTTCCTGTGGCATTCTCTCTCCTTCCAACCCTCCTTTCCAGTTCATTTATTTTTGTAGCCATTACATCGATTAAAGGGAGCCTGTATAAATAGGTCTGCATGTCGGAAATTGATGCTGGGCATGCTGATTGAGGTCTCTGATTATGAACCCAGCTGAAAGGATGAAGTCCTCCCCGCCTCCTTTTTTTTAAATCCTGAACTGGATTGTCCAAGTTCTGCTGTTTGATTATTTCCCCTGTTGGCAGAACCTGCCTTTGACCCTCAGCCGCAGTGAATGAGTATGTGCTGGCCCAACTCCAGATGCCTGGGGGGGATGAAACTTTGCCCAAGTTGGTCATTCTTTGCAGCTGCTTAGTTGTTCTAGACTTTGTTGATATTTCCTAGAAAATTTTGGCTCCACATTTGTCGCCGGTTACTTGGTTTATTTGACATTTAGTTTGTCTTGCCTCTTGTTGGGGACTTTAGGGGATTCCGTGATAACACTTGCACCCAGTTCTGGAGTAGCTCATAGAGGAGGAAGAGGAGGAATAAATACCCCCTTTTTTTAAAAATGTGCAATTTAGTGGTTTTGGCATATTTACAAAGTTGCACAGTGATCACCACTATCTAATTCCAGAACATTTTCATCACCTCGAAAAGAAAGCCTGTGCCCATGAGCAGTCATTTCCCTTTCCCCCTCCGCAGCAGCCCCTGGCAACCACTAATCTCTCTCTCTCTTTTTTTTTGATTGAAGTATATAGTCAGTTACAATGTATCAATTTCTGATATGCAGCATATTGTCCCAGTCATACATACACATACACATATTTGTTTTCATATTACTCATCTGCTTTCTGAGTATAGGTTTGCCTATTCTAGACGTTCTGGACCTAACAAATGGAATCATGGTATGTGTCCTTTTGTCTGGCTTCTGGCTTCTTTCACTGAGCAGACTTTCAAGGTTCATCCATTTTGTAGCCTGTATCAGAACTTTATTCCTTTTTATAGCCAAATAATATTCCATTGTGTGGATCTATTACCTTTTGTTTCTGGGAATAATATCTTTAGTGTTTGCTTTAGGTGTTTTCTATGTTTGTTGTTCCATGAGGTTTACCTTCTTAAATGTGTTTGTCCTCACATTTAACCTAAACCTAATGGTAGGTGCACTTGTAATCGCCGTTTTACACTTACAGAAGTAGGCAAGGGTGGGTCACACAGCTGGTGATCGGCTTAGTTTAACTGCAGTCTGTGCTCTTAGCCCCCATCCTCATTACGAGTCAGAGGATGTAAGACGTTTAAAAGTGATTATAAATATGGGAGAAAGGTACAAAGGTCTTAAACTACTGTAGGGGTCAGTAGTTCAGAGTTGGGGGAGGCTGATCCGATGTGTGTTGTACCCTGCATCGTTCTTCCATGCCCTTTGGATTATGGGACACCGTGGGTTTAGGTCAACAAGTGATCTAGGCCACGTGGTGATGGGGCAGGGCTCCCAATCCACTGCCAGGTTTGGTCATGGCTGACTCAAACGGTGGGTGGGGCTGAGCCTGAGGCCAGACGTTTTCAGACAGTCTGTGCACGTGGGTGGGGCTGGGGCAGGCAGGGACTTGGCGTCAAGCAGCTCTTCTGCCAGCATGTAGAGGAGTACATGCAGGGCTAAGGGAGGTGCGTGGCTCACCGCATATGTGAGGAGTGATGGAGTCGATGAGAGATAGCGAGACTGCGTGCCAGATCTGACAGCCTTGAACCTCACATTGAAGAGACCATGTAATAGGGTGCCTTGGGAGGTCTTGAACCCTGCAGGGATGAGATACGTGATTTTTAGATGGTGTGTGTCTTGCCCAGGTCTGTCCATATTTCTGTTACTCTGCTCAAGCACTGGTCTAACATCTTTCTGCCTGGGGTCCTGCCCAGGGATCCAGGTCCTTTCCTATGGCATTGTAGAGTGAACCGCCCAGGAGATGGAATCTCCAGGCCTGGTCTTTGCCTCAGCAGAGCCCCGGGGAATTTTTCTGTGATAAAACGCTTCTGTCTCTGGCAGTTCAGTTATTCATTCAACAAATATTTGAGGCCCTAATATGCATCAGGAAGTAGTCTAAGCACCTGAGACACAAGTCATTGAATGGAATGGAGGACTCTCACTCTCTTGGGTTTTAAACAATTCTCCCAGGGGAAAGCAGACAGTAAACAATTGACGTGATAATAAATGATCATTTTGTTTTTTATTTAATACAGTAAGTGTCATAAAACAAAAAGGAAAAATAGTGCAGGGGTAAAGGACATAGGAAGAGATTGAAATTTTACGTTGAGTAGGATGGTGGAAGTAAGGTTTTGCAGATGGTTAAAGGTGAGCTGTGAGAACACCGGGGAGGATCTGGCAGCCAGGGCCAAACTCTAAAGATGTTCAAGGAACAGCAGGGAGGCAGGTGGTGTTGCTAGTGTGAGCGTGGAGGAAAGCGGTGGGACAGCAAGGCTTGTCAGCCCTCTGGCCACTGGCAGGATTCCGGCCTTTCCTCTTAGTCGGATGGCATTTCAGGAGTGAACAGAGGAGTGACGCATTTGCACATGTGCTTTACAATGACCTCTCTAGCTGCAGCATTGAGAATCTTATAATGATATTGAATCTGTAATATGGTAAGTGCACTTCCTCAAGAAGACTACTCAAGAAATTTTAAAAAAATGGTACCTGTGGAAGCAAAACTTGGGGAATTCTAGAGTTCTCTGATAGGCTCCCAAAATCTGAATGCATTTGCTTCTTTCCTTGTCAGGGGAAATAACGCTTTCTACAGCAGAAGCTTATCCAATGCCACGGTCGTGGGGATGGGTTTCCCTGCTGCTGGCTGGGAAACGTGACCAGGCTTTGGATTTTATTCTGGGAAGATTTAGCAATGAGTACTGGGTCATTTGCATACCTTAAGTGTATACTGTAAGAAATAGAGATGTATGTATACAGTACATAGCTTCTGGATGCTAGTGGAGTAAGCTGTTATAAGTTGGTTTATTTCATTTCACAAGTTTTTCCTCAGGTTAGAAATATGAACTCAGAAGTGTGCTTTTAGTCTGCAAAATATTGGATCTGTCACAATCACAACTTCACTCTGTCAGGAGTAGGGAGGGAGCGGGTCAGACTGTAGTCACATTATCTCCTATAGGAATAGGTAGCCTCTTGTGGCGTAAATGTGTAATAATATACTGAAGTACTGATGTCACTTTTTAAATCTGGCTTGATGTTGGGCCTTCTCTGGGCTAGAATTTTTGGGGGGATACCTCCAGTGTTTGACATTCATGTTCTAATTGTTGGATTCCCTTCTCCCCTCCCGGTTAGAGATTTGAGGGATAACTCTTTGGCAGAATGTCAGTGCAAACACTTGTAGAGATGGGCGAATGAATGAAAAAGCAGAGGAGGCATTTAACTGGCAGGTTGAAAGGAAAATGTCACTTTCTGTGGGGGAAGCAGGATCTTTGTAGCATATTTGCGCTTGACTTCTTCCAAATTTGTCTACATGAAGTAACCTCTGTGTTTTCACATAGGAAATATTTGAATAACTTTAAAATATGTATGTAATGCTGGGTGTTTGACCAGATGGAAGAGCATTTCTTGGCTGCTACATGTAAACAAGCTGTCACTAATGTTACTGTCACAGCTGTGGACATGAATATATTTTGGTGGCTTGTATTTTATTTTTGAGAGTGCACAGTACTTTGAAGCTAAGCCCAAATTGAGTTTCTGTTTGAATTTGGTTGATGGGATTTTCATTTGTTTATGAATTTTACCTGCTCCTACTGGCTAGAATATTTTAACTGGATGTGAAACAGATACAACTGTTTCTATTTTTCAAATACTGACCAAATAATCATTTCCAACTCTAGTTCCCCAGGGAGAGTGCTCTGCCAGCAGCTTTAGGATGTTGTAGTCAGTGAAAAAAGTAAGTTGCTGGCTAGGTTGATGGGTTACTGAGTTTATAAAGAGTCTGCGCAAGAGTCTTGCTGCTGTGTTGAACTGGAAATTGTTTGTCCTGCAAGAACTCTGATTTGGGGTATTACTGTGTACCACTGTTACAATCTGGGAACGAATGAAGGTAAAGTACCTACTGTGTATCAAGAAACATCCTGGTGTGTACTTTCGTACTATCTCATTTAATCCCAACTCATGTAAATTAATATTTCAATTTCATAACTAGGAAAATTATCCTCTAAACAACACCATTCCCAAGATCCCTAACCACCAGTTAGTGGCAGAACCGAAATTTGGACCCAGTTCTGATCTACTCAAAAGCCCCGGTTCCTTTTACTGTCTTTGGTTGGCTTTAGGGAGGGAGCAGTCTGATGTTTGTCAAGTGTGTCCCCAGAAGTTGGGTCTGACAGAGCTAATGTTTCTTAATCTCTAGATAATTAAATGGAGAGCCCAGGCCTTAACCTGATGATGGATTTATTTTCAACACTTAATCAGCAAAGTTACATTGGTTCTCTGAGACCCAGTCATCTGGATCTTGTTTTGACAGATAATTGTGTGGTTGTCTTGGGGACTAATAAAGCTTTGAGTTCCTTCCAGCTCTGTGGGTCTGAGACCATGAAGACTCAGGAATGGCTCCTTCCAGGAGATTCCCAGAGACTCTGCCTCCATGTGGTTAGATGTCCCCACATCCGGGCTCTAGTTATTACCTCCAAATAAAGGGGTTCAGGGACCCTTGAAACCAGATCGCCTGGGAGATTTTAAATTAACTGCAGGACTCAGGGTGCATGCCCACAGCTGCCTGTGCTGAACTCCTGTGTCATGACACACGTGTGACAGAAAAGTGAAGAGGGTCTGGCAGAGCAGGAATGACAGGTGGTGCCTGGCTTTGTTATTCTAGGGAGCTCTTCCTTGCAGTGTTCTGAGTGCGGCTTAGTCAAATGATGGCTGTTTCTCCAATTTTAAGTGAAGCCACACAGCTTTCTTGTTCAGGGTACTTTAGGTATGTTTCCAATAGAAGGAGGTTTACCAGAGATCTCAAATCTTCACATTCCATAAGCGGTGATGCTACGAGTGGGCTAGGACGTGGGATGAGTAATGCTGGCAGGGAGACCTGTGCTGTCGGTGACCCCGTGGTGTGGATTTGTGTATGCGCACACCAACACGTGGATCCAAGTGTGTGGTTTGTGGCCTGGGGCAGGGAGGAGAAGGGAGGAGCGGTGGACTAGGTAAGTAGATATAAAAATAAAACAAAACAAAATGCTAAAACAGCCTACATCACAGGACTGTTATGAAGATTTACTGAAATAATATGTATGAAGTGCTCTAAGCGTAGCATCCAGCAGATACTCAATAAATACTGTTTCTTATGTCATTACATTGCTTCTGTTCCTGTTATAGTTATATCAGATGCATATGGGAAAAAGGCTTATGCATTACTAAGGGATGCAGTGTAAGTTTTATAGCAGTTATAACTTAGAATTAAGGGATGACTGATTGGAGTCTAAACCAGAGAAAGGTGAGAAGGTTGGGCACCCAATCAGAATTTTATAATGATGTGGCTGCAGGCGTTATTTTAGACAATGAAGTGAATGTGGACTCTTACATGGACACTGGTTGCAAGTCTCTGGTGGAGGGGAGAGGGAGGGGCCTGGAGTGGAGTGTGACATTTGAGTCTCTGTGCTGTCCTTCCCGTGAGGTCCTTCAGAGTGCTTTGCTGGGGGCGGGGCAGAGGTTATCAGCCTGTCAGGGTGGAAACATTAACAGCTAAGATGTGATTTATGGGCTAAGGAGGCCAAGAATTTTCTCACCCTTGGTACCCTTCTGCCTTGGGTAGGGATTTATGATTGGCACGTAGGTGAGGATGCTCAGCAGATCAGGGGATGGAGAGGAAACAGCTTTATTGGCAACTGGGATTATAGATGCAAGATGGTCTCCCCCACAAAAATCACCATTGACTCTTTAATGGGACAGGAGAACTTTTTGGATGCCAAGGCCGCTCGCCTGAATTAGGGGTGGTGTAATGTTCTTCTGTGGCTAGTAAATGATGAAGTGGTTGGAGTTGCTTTTTCCCCGGCTCTTAATTACAAAGGGAAAAAAACCTTACTTAGTAAATTATGTCATTTGAAGAATACGTGCAGGTCCCCCATAATCCTCCTCTTACAGTTCTGGAGGTTCCGCATCACTTAGTTTGCAACTTCTGAGCTTCCCAAGGAAATGGAACAATGAATACATGTGTTTCTTTTACTTTTGAATCCAATTAACTTGGCAGCCAAATCTGTGGTGAGTGGAGGATCACTCCTGTGTAAGAGGCTGTTAATCTCCCCTCGCAGACGTTCCAAATGGGACCCAGAGGCCAGAGCTTTCATCGTGCTGGCCTCCCTTCGGAGGAAATAAGGAAAGAGGCTGCCAGCTGCCTGGCTGAGGGCTGGGAGGCTTGGAAGTTGCAGATCAAAGGGGGCCTCTGTGCTTATTCGGGCTTCTCTTTTTTAGGGAAAACATGGCCTCGTGTGAATGGCGTCTTTGTGAAGGAGGGGGCTGGAATCAGGCCCCAGGGGTTCCTGCGGGGAAGGGTGTTGAAGCATTTCCTCTCCCCCCCGCTTCAAGTCCCAGCCTGTTGGAAGGTGGGAGCCCAGTCACAGAGGCACTTAAACCCCCACCCAGTCTCTCAGGGGGCTCTGCTGGCTCCACTGGCCAGAGGAGAGAAATGACAGGGCCATCTGCTGGTGGGCAGAAGGGGCTGGTGCCATTTTGCTTACCTCCCTTCCTGCGTTTTTGGATTATAATTGGAGCTTTGGCTTCATGATAGCAACGTGGTGTACTTGCTCGTTTACCCGTCAGTCTTTGAAAGGGAAGGAAAGGGCAAGGTGGGCAGC
Source organism: Camelus ferus (assembly GCF_009834535.1). Classification (NCBI taxonomy): domain Eukaryota; kingdom Metazoa; phylum Chordata; class Mammalia; order Artiodactyla; family Camelidae; genus Camelus; species Camelus ferus. The sequence goes on from NC_045696.1 coordinate 64,531,674, forward strand.
ACTGCAGGGGGACGGTGAATGGAGGTCGCCAGAGCTTTTCGGGGAAGGGGGCTGATGTCTCTGAGATAACCACGGTAGTGAGGGCGCGCAGCTCATGGCCAAGGCAAGGGACACAGTGGGAGTTAGTCGCAGCCCTGACTAGCCTTCGGGGTAACAGACATGACCTCAACTCATTCCTCCAAAATGTTTGAAAGTAACATAAAGATGAACTTGAATGTTGATGGGCACTGTGTGCGCAGGCCGGGATCTGGCAGCCTTAGGTGTCTCCTCGGGCCGGCTGGGTGGGGAGGACCCCCTTCGGGTGGTTTCAGTGTAGGTTTCTGGCAAAGTTGAGCAGCCATCAAAACCTGGATGACAGCAGCACGTTTCATAGGCAGCAGATGAAGTGAGCTGAGTAGCCCAGGGATGGTTGCTCCGGAGCTGGAGGACAGGAACTCTGGCCCAAATCCGGCAGTGTGGGGCTCAGCCTGCATAGAGGGAGTCAGTTCCAGGAGGCTCCTTGTCTGACTGTGCTTGGAGGGTGGCCCTGGCTGCTCACATCCCGGACTGGGGCCCCTGGGGCACCTCTCTCCCTCAGGCATCTTGATAGGTAGACCAAGTTGAGGCTATTTATTTCTGTTTAACAGACGAGGACACCACGGCTCAGGAAAGTGAATGCCCCACGGGTGAGGCGGCTGGTGAGTGGTGGAGCCAGGATGGGGATACAGGTGTTCCCCTTCCATGTCCGGAGCTCTCTCCCCCGACCCAGCTCTAGTTTTTTTATCTGTGTATACTGTCCACACTGCCTTTGACAGATTTCTCTGTTTTCCAAATAGAGAGAGGTTTCTCTTTCTGTAACTTTATCAAGCCCCATTCTCGTGAGCAAGTGTCCCCACCTCTATTGCTTTTGAACCGAGAAGGACACTTGGCATCCCTTTCGTCCCGATGCAGGACGGTATTGGCAGATCCGGCCCCTCAGTGAGGATGACAGCCGTGTCATCACAGCAGGCGGGGAAGCACGGGGTACTGAAGCTGGCTTCTTAGCACCTTCCCTTTCTGGAAGGCTAATCAGCATTTCGCTATGACGTGTCAGCGACAGGAAGGAGCTTGCTTTCAGTGCTCGTCGTTTGTAGCTCCCTGAAAAGACTGCCTTAGTGACAGACAGCTCTTTAGCAAACCGCAGATGGGCTGATGGAGCCTCTCCCTGTCTGGGGTTGAATCACCTTCCTCCCTTAAGTAAAAGCATCCATGTCTCCCCGTTGTCAGTGAGGTCAAGTTCAAATTTCTCTTGGAATTCCAAGCCTCTGCAGTTTGGGTTGAGACTCTCTTTGTACCTGGCCTCCCAGTAATCTTCCCTCTCTGGCCTCCCTGGAGCCAGCCCTCCAGCATATGCCCTGGCTGGCCCTCCCAGGCTTTCTGAATGGCATTTGTGGCCACCACCTCCCCCTGTCAGGACACATCACCCTTTGAATGTCACCTTCCCCTGGAAGTGCTCCCCCTTCACCCTTGATAGTCAGCCTTTGGTTAGTCAGCCATGAGCATCTTCCATCTCCACTAAACTGCCCTGTCCCTGCTTGTATTAGCTCACACACCGTCTTACTTCATGGGACCTGGCAGAGTGCTGCCAGGGGTGCTCAAAGATGGCTGAACGGGAGGCTTCAAGCTTGTTTTTGGATGGAATCAGTACGTCTCGGAGCGTAGTCCATTCCCCGGAGGCTCTTTGGAAGCACCTTCATCATCTTTGTCCTCTCCACCGCAGGATGGGGGGAAGCAGGAAGAGTGCTGGGCTGGGGCTTAGAGAAACCAGGTTGTCGTCCTGATCAACTCTCCAGCCCATGTGACCTGGGCTGGTTGCTGTGTGTCTCTCTCAGCCTCAGTTTCCCTAGCTGTCAGGTGAGAGTGGACGGGATGAGCTCCCACATAGGCTAAACCAGGTGGGCACTAGCCTTGGGCATCTGGGAGGGGACAGCCGCGAGCGTTGTTCCCACACAGTGGCATGCTGCTTCCTCTCCTCTGATGCCTGGAGACTCTGAGTCGGAGACAGTTGGCTGAAGGGTCAGGTCCTTTTGTCAGCTGTCCTGCTGTAGTTTCACTAGAATGGCCCTAATTGCTCCCAGCATGAGCAATGAGCGGTTTCGGCAGCCTCTGAGTTACTGGTCGGTGTCCCTTCCCAGAGAACCCCAGCGATCCCACGGTGTGGATGTGGTGTGACTCTCCATTGGCATTTTGGTGATTTTTCTCCTGTTACACAGATGGCTGGACAAGATTGATGGTACTAATATTGGTTCTTAGGGCTTTCCTCCTCTGACCTGTTGCTGTCACGAATGATTGTTTTTTGAAATTTCTGTGTGTCACTTCCACGGTGTCCTCTTTGACTGACCTTATTAAAGATAACAGCGTAATTCGAAGTCGGTTCTTGCAGTGGAGGTGACTGTAGGGAAACAAAGCTTACACATTCACTCTCATTTTGTGTCTATAACATCTACAATATTTATGGCATTCATTTCGCAGTGCCATGTGTCGTATGCCAGAACGGCATGTTATATGCATGAATGGTAGGCTTTGACTGAAGTATGTGTCCCTTGGTGGTTGTGTCCTCAGGCATAGAACTGAATACGCATACAGATTAAAGGACCAAGTGAGGATTCAGAAACCTCAGGCTCTGGCCGGCGGCCGTGTGCGACAAGGTGGACCATGTTCCTGTTGTACCTCATTCATCTCTTCTCTCCATCCTGACTTCAGTTGCACTCTGAGTCAGCTCCTTATTTCTTCCCCTGGGTCATTCCAAAAGGGTCCTGCTTGACTTCCTTGCTTCTGGTTTTACGTAGCTAGTCCATCTTCTATGTGCCCACCAGTGGCAACTCTCATTCCTAGTTACTGCCTTGCTCAGGGATCCACACTGACTCTCCATTGCCTGAATCAGAAGATGCAGACACGCTGCCTGGCATCCGGGGCTCTCTCTGCACTGCCCACGGAACCTGTCTGATGCTTCCCTGCCTTTCTGCCTAGTTCGCTCACGTCTACAGCACAGCACCACTCCCTCGCCAGCCAAACCCATCCTCCCTTCCAAACGTCATTCTTTGACAAACAAGTCCCAGCCTTCAGGGATTTCTTCCTCTTCCAAACCTCACCACGCTTAGTGTAACCTAAGAAATTGTTGTTTATTGTGGTGTAACAGTTTACTCACAACTCAACAAACATCTGTTACCTCCCACAATTTTGGAGGATCAAAAATCTAGGAGTGGCTTTGGTGGGTGGTTCTGGCTCATGGTTTCTCAATCAGGGCTGCGGTCATTTGAAGGCTTGACTGAGGTTGGAGGATCCATTTCACAGCTCCCTTTTGGCTGAAGACCTCAGTTCTTTTCCACCTGGTCCTCTCCATAAGGCTGCACGGTGACATGCCAGCTGGCTTTCCCAAGAGGGAGTGATGAGAGAGAGAGAGGGAGATTTAGATGGAGGCTGAAATGCCTTTTGTAACCTAATCTTGGAAGTGAAAACCATCACTTCTGTTGGTCACGCTGACCAACCCTGGTACTTAGTGCAAAGTGACCACTCAAAAGATGTGACTACCAGAAGGTGAAGTTTTCAGGGCCCAGCTTGGAGGCTGGTTACTGTACTTCCCTTGTCTTTTTCATGCATGAAGCTCTGCTTTTCCAGCTACCCTGGGAACTGCTAAAGATCAGAAGCTGGTCTCACTCATCCTGGCTCCGTGAAGTCATTCCAAGGGCTTTTCATGGAGATGCTTATTTTGTCTTCACAATAACCTATTGGGCTTTTTCTTTTTTTAAAGAGATGCAGGAAACTAAGGCCCAAGGGGGTTAGTTATCCAAGTCAATCAGCTCCTGTGTGACTGAGCTGAATTCAGCCGTAGGTCTTTCTGATCTAAAACCTGTGTTCTTTCTCTTATACGAATGGTTTGCTGATTTTGATTTTCTGTAAAACATTTTCTACAGCCTGCTTCCTGTCTGTTAACATTGGGGGAAATTAAGAGGAACAACTCAGTAGTGCCCAGTGACTGCAGGAAATATTTGTATATAACAATCCCAAATTGTATATGAAAGTTTTGAAGAGGCCATCCTGAATGAACTGAAACTTCAGGGCCTTAATTTATTCAGTGACTGCTTAATCAAAGCCTCTGAAATCTGGCTGAACTACTGGAGAAAGCTGAAGGCTTAAGAGGCCCATAACAGTACCATACTGCAGGAGGATTTTTTTTTTTTAATTGGAGTGTAGTCCGTTACAGTGTGTCAGTTTCTAGTGTACAGCATAATGTCCCTGTGATGCATATATATACATATATTTGTTTTCATATTCTTTTTCATTAAAGGTTATTACAAGATATTGAATATAGTTCCCTGTGCTACACAGAAGACATCAGGTTTTTTTAAATCTATTTTTATATATAATGGTTAACATTTGCAAATCTCAAACTCCCAAATTTATCCCTTCCCACTCCCTTTCCCCCCGTAACCATAAGATTGTTTACTATGTCTGCGAGTCTGTTTCTATTTTTAAATGAGTTCATTAGTGTTTTCTTTCTTTCTTTCCTTCTTTCTTTCTTTCTTTCTTTCTTTCTTTCTTTCTTTCTTTCTTTCTTTCTTTCTTTCCTTCTTTCCTTCTTTCCTTCTTTCTTTCTTTCTTTCTTTCTTTCTTTCTTTCTTTCTTTCTTTCTTTCTTTCTTTCTTTCTTTCTTTCTTTCTCTTCCTTCCTTCCTTCCTTCTTCCTTCCTTCCTTCCTTCCTTCTTTCTTCCCTCCCTCCCTCCCTCCCTTCCTTCCTCCCCATATATGAGTGAAATCATATGGTATTTTTCTTTCTCCTTCTGGCTTACTTCACTTAGAATGATGATTTCCAGGTCCATCCATGTTGCTGCAAATGGCATTGTTTTACTCCTTTTTTATGGCTGAGTAGTATTCCATTGCATAAATATACCACAGCTTCTTTATCCAGTCATCTGTCGGTGGACATTTAGGAGGAGGATTTTTCTTATCACATCATCTGGGGAGGTCCAGCCTGTCACCTGCACCACAGGAAACTTCCTACCACAAAACCTTGCTCATCGGTTTCAAATAGAGACGGCTCTTGAGAACAGATTCCGGACTTTTTAGGTTTGGTTGAATTGGGCTATAATTTAAGTGGGAATAATTCCTGATAAATTGCCCCAGATACTGTGACTTAGCTTCCTAGGGAGGGTTGGGGGTTTATGGGAAGGGAAGAAAAGAAAAGAAAAAAAAAAGAAAAGTCCTTGCTGCACCCTCAAGCACAGAGTTCTGGTGGTTGACTTAAAAGAGCTTCGATTTTCTTTTTTGTTTTGAACACTCTGTCCCCCTTAGTTGACTTTCAAAATGTGAAATGAGTAGAAGTGTTTCTAATTTCAGTCATTCTCCCTTTATTCTCGGCAAAAAAGGGAGCCCTGCAGGTGGCTTTCTAGAACATGAATACCTCCTGTTTCTGTGTTCCCTCTCATGATCATCTTTCATGTCTGCGGGGGACCTTTTACACTTACTCTTGTGATGCTCCTTGAATTTTTGACTTATTAGCTAAAGCTACATTAAAAAAAATACTTCTGATTTAGGTATGTCCTCCATGCCTCAATGCTTGGAAAACTTTTGAGTATTGTTTTTCAGGCTCTTTTCTTATCTCTGCATGGGCATGCTTTTCACTTTTTATTTTTTTCCTGTGATGGCCACAGGGTGGTTTAATATTACATGCCTTATCACAATGAGTTTCCCCCAAACTGGAATTTCTTGGATCTCTTTAAAGAGTCTGAAAACACTAGGGAGGAGAGGAGGATGAGAAAGGGATTTGAAAAAGAATTGGGAATGAGCTTTCTCAGCTGTTTTCCATACGCCTAGGTGGTTATAAGGTTGTTTTCTGTGTTGATGGACATTTTCTTTGGCAGCTGGACTCTGAACCAAATTCTTTTCTTCAGAGCTCCAGAGAAGTTCCCATTCTGATCACAGTAGAAATCTCTCTCTTTTGTTTTTATTTTTTACATATATCAGGTCTAGATAAATAATACTTAAATATGTATATGTAGACATACCCACAAGCCCAAAGTGTTTCCAGACATGTCCACAGTTATTTGCAGTTCTCACTTTCACATTCAGTATAAATGGGCACTGAAGAATTCACAGCCACAACGGTAAGTCCTCCAGGGGACTTACCTAATCAGATAGCATTAAGAATTGTTTAGATACATTTTGCAGGGCCTGTCCAGGCATAATTGCTAGGAACAGCACAGGTAGGATGTGCCCACCAGAAAGAAAACACAATTTGGAGCAGGGAGATGACTGTCCCTGTGCATGGGATTTCCTTAGAGAGTGTTAGGGGGCTGCTTTGTGCCCAGAAGGAACGTATACAAATCCAGAGAGGGGATATACAAAAGGAATTAAGGTGACCTCTGTCCAGCACTGTCATGGATTTTATCTACTTTGGCTTTGCAGAATCCCTGCCCCCAACTCCACCCACATCTCCCCACCAGTAAATAATAATTTTCATTTTGTAAAGAAAGAGGGTAGTGGCTTGGTGGCTAAGTGTGGTACAGAGCTAAAGCTGGGACAGGAGAGTCTCAAAGCCAAGACTTTTCCATGGGGGCAGGATGCTTTGTATTTCTAGTTTCTATTTCCATTCTCAAAGTATGACGGATATTAGAAGTTGCAGGGGTTTAAATACGTCCACAAGTTTTTTGACATTACCTATGAAAGGTGAGGCATATTCTCCCTGCATGTGGGTTGGATTTAGTGACTCATTTTTAATGAATAGAATAAAGTGAAAGTGATGTAACTTCAGGAACTGGATCATGTAAGGCGCTGTGGCTTCCTCCTCACTCTCTGTTGGATTACCTGCTCCATGGGAGGTGTCTGCTATGTCATGAGGACACATAGGATGTCCTGTGTAGAGGCCCATGTGGGGAGGAGCTAAGGCCTCTGCCAACAGTCAGTGAAGAACTGAGGCCTCTGGTCAACAATTTGAAAATGGATTATTTGGCCCCAGTCAAGCCTTTAGATGACTGTGGCCCCAGCCAATGACTTAACTGCAACCTCATGAAAAACCTTAAGCTGGAAGTACCCAACCCCATCATGCCTGAATTCCTAACTTACAGAAACTGAGAGATAAGAAATGTTTGTTTTTATAAGTCACTAAGTTTTGGGATCATCTGTCATCTTACAGTGGAGGGTGAAAATAGAAACGGATGGATGGTACCTCAAAGAGCTCCAGGCTTATGATGTTTCTGATAGTTAATGATGACGACTCAATGATATGAACTGTGATTTGTAGACACACTTACTACTGTTTCCTTTCAGCTCTGCAAAATGTACAGCAGCTTTGAGTGTTTCCCAAATTACATACCAGGGATCATCTAAAAACACACAGTCCAAAGACCTACCCTAGACCATTGAAATAGAACATCCTAAGGGTGAGATTTTGAAACTTGTATTTAAAAAGAAAAGAAAAAAGAAAGCCTTTTGAGATGATTCATACACAGACAACCTGAACATGTCCAAAGAACATCATTTAGGAACCAGTGAACCAGAACCCTTCCCTTGTTCCTTAGCCTGGTTCTGATAATCAAGGTTTGCTATCGATAATTTCATTTGAGTTCTCCTTCGGGACCTCACATCTTCTGTGGCCGGGGAGCATGCAGCTAGACCCCCCCTCTTGAGCCCCCTCTCGTGCTTGGCATGGAGCCCCTGCCAGCCCAGGAGTCGAGACTGCCTGTTCAAGTCTTGTGTGTGACCAGAAGTGGAGAAGGGAGATGGGTTCCAATGCACATGTCAAGTCTCATGCCTGATATTAAGTCTCAAAAGCAGGCATGCTTATGCTTGAGTGTCTCCATGGACACAGATGCCCGGAGTCCCCTTTGGGAAAGAACAGAGCACAGAGGAGAGTCAGTAGCTGTGGCGAGCTTTCTCTGGAGGAGAGTTGTTGGCCTTCTAGAGTGAAAGAACTAGTCCTGATACCTCCTCTGGATGCTGACGGAGTTCTGGGTACAAACAGGACATGTTTTAAACGTGTGTTTCTAGTTCAATGAAATATCATAATCTGATTTGAAATCGGTTACTCAAGCACGCTGACTTTGGACTGGGTGTGGGTTCCCTGATGCATGCTGTTTGGATGCCTATGCCAAGTTGTGATGTTTTAGTGTATAAAATACATGTATTTTATATTTTATACACTAAAATATATATATATACGTATATATATATACGTGTATATATATGTGTGTGTATGTATATATATATATATATATATATATATATATATATATATATATTTTTTTTTTTTTTTTTTTTTTTTTAAGGAAAAAGTCCAGGGGGTTGAGTATCCCCGTTTCCCTCCGTAAGTTCTGTTCTGGTGTCTCTCTGGCACTAAGTACCTCTGTGACCTGGGGAGAGTTACTTTCCTGCTTTAGAACTAAAGTCTCTTCACTGGAGAAAGGAGCGATACAGACAAGATGATCCAAGTTCTTCTCTAGACAGGTGAGTCAGTTCAGCCTTGCATTAGTCGACCAGGGCTGCTGTAACAGAACACCACAGACTGGGCGGCTTAAACAACAACACACATGTATTTTCTCACAGTTCTGGAGCCTGGAAGCCGAAGATCAGGGGGTGAGCAGGCTTGGTTTTGCCTGAGACCCCTCTTCTTGGCTTCTTGGTGTGTCCTCACATGGCCTTTCCTCTGTGTCTCTTTGTGTCCAGTTTCCTGTTCTTATAAGGACGCCAGTCTGATGGGATGGATCAGGGCTCTCCCTAATGGCCTCATTTTAATCTAATCACTCCTTTAAAGGTGCTGTCTTCAAATATAGTCACATTTAGAGATACTAGGGGTTAGAGCTTCAAAATTTGAATTTGAGGGGAACACAGTTCAGCCCATAACAGGCATCCAGGTTACCTTTGGGTGTTACAGGTCTGTTGTGAAGCAGTGCCCAGGGGTGGGTGCAGGGCACCCATGGGTATCTATAGCACAGGCAGAACAGGCAGTAAACCTCCTCAAGATACCTGGTCCTTTCTCTGCTTTTCCAGAAACAAGCTCTGAGATACTGCCTGTGTGTTAGTAAGGTCAAAGTTAGAGTCACAGAATGCTAGTGATAAACAGGACCTTTGAGTAATGCTCCTTATTTAATATTAGAAGAGGGTGAGGTCCAGGGAAAGATTGTGCTGTGTTTATAATTAGGTCTCTCGATTTATGACCTAATTCCATCCACTCAAAGACAGATCGGAGCATATAACCATAATCTCTGACATCATTGTTGCCTCACTCCAACACCTCTGAGATACCTCAACTTAGGAGTGGTGGGACATTTTTTCAAGCTCCAAGAAGGGGAAGATATGCTTCCCTTCACAGGGAATGTGCTAAGAACATTCTAAAAATAGTGACATACTATAATTAAAGGATTTTGTCCAAGGGAGAACATTTTGTTCTTGGTTTTCCAAAGGAAGGCAGATTTCCCACCATGAGTTGTAGGATCAAGGCTAGTACCCCTTCATGCTGACAGTTTTGTTATATTTAAACAGGTGAAGAAGAGAGAGAAACAGCAGAAGTGATCCATTTACTTCTCTAGTTCAATTCCAGAGTTAGGATTGGAATCAATCTTTCATATCTAATTAAGTAGTATTAGACCCAACAGATTGTTAAAATGTTTCAAGCAGTTACATCAAATTGTCATCATTTCTTTCTGGAATCCGTAAGTGAATTGGGGAATCAGAGATGTAACCTGGTCCTTTTTCTGCGTTAAGTAGAATAAAATTTGCAAATATAGTCATATGCTTTTAAGAATCTTTTTAAAGATCCAGGGACAAATGAAATAATAATCCTCTCAAATGTCTGTTCCTGTTGTCAAAAGCAATTGTCTACATAATCCAGACATGCCAGTCTATCCAAGGAAAGAAATTGTGAGCATCATATTGGTGGTCCCAGTTTGTCTTAATCTCATGATATAATAACTAACATTTCCATGTGAACCCACTGAAAGAGGAGTGCTTCCCAGATTTTCCCCAGAGTCTGAAACAGGGACATCTGAATTTAAGCATTGCCTACATGTTATTTATAATGTGAATTATCTGAATGCAAAAATAGAGGTGTCTTTTAATATTGCACAGGGATGGTTTGCTGCTTTTATTATATCTCTGCTACTCATGAGACAGAATATTTGTACAACTGACCCACTCCTTATTTTTGGAGAGTTTTAAAATGATTTAGCCATTCAACAAATAATTAGTTGAGTGAGGCTTCCAGTACTAGACATTAGGGATAAAGCAGGGGACAAAGACATGTTTCTACTTTCAGGGAGTTTAATGGGAAATATAGTCCCTCATAAAATAGTTTTACTTTTGAAAGTATGATTGCAAGCTGGGGCTAAATCTCCACAGGAAAGGAACATGTTTCAGGGAGGTATGGGAGCAGACGATGAAGGAGGCTGCTCCAGGCTGGAAGGTTTCTCCCTGAGAACCTGATTCTGGGTTGAGAAATGGTGGATAAGGGAGACGCTAACTAAATTGGAACATCCAAGAAGTGGTGGCAGAAGACAAGGGTCTGACAAAAGGAGGAACATATGCGTGAAGTGGCATAAAGGAGAATCAGTTGGGTTGGTAATGAGAGAGTTTGGATTTTTGTCTGTCTTGTTTCCTTTTTTTGGTGTTAACTCAGGAAAAATCACTTCAGTTCTTTGGGCCTAATGTCCTTCTTTGCATAATGACCTCTTTATGCAAATCAGCTTAAGAGTTCTGGTTTGACCTTCTTTGGTCAAAAGAATTTGAATCAGAGGAACCTCAATCCCTGAACTAGATCAGATTCTTTCATTAGTACAGATTGACCGAGCACCTACTATGTACCAGGTAATCTGATTGGTCCTGCAGTTCAAAGATGAATTAACTGGGATCACTGACCTCAAGCAACTTAGTCCGGCAGCAAAGACAAATAGATAAGGCCACCAGTTGTGGGGCCATGTTGTGAGTGTCATGGGAAGACGGGTGGGAACAGGATTAGCCCTGAGGGGAGGAGAGGGGCAGCTGGGAGGACTTCACAGAGTAAAGGGTCTTCCACCGAAAGAACAAGGTGAAGTCAGCCTGGCCAGCCAGGATGGTAGATTGACAATATTCCCTGGGACAATGGGAAGTAACACTACCCCGTCCTCTAAAGCATTGCCAGCCTAACTGTGTCCTTTTGAGCCTCTGCATGCTCCTCAGACTCCAAGGTTGATCATGGAAATCCTTGCCCTGAGTCTCCTTACTCCAGAAGGCTGGGGAAAAGGACAAACAATTTCTGTCTTGGTGTATCCCATCTGTCAGAAAATGCCCTTTTCACAACAGGGTTCTAGTGACTTAATTATTGTCTGTGAGATATTTAGTTTCAGGTCAAGGATGAAATTCTGTTGCAAAACTGAAAGCACATGAGTAAGATGTTTAAAAATGATGAGGAAGGTCTTTTTGGTTTTTGTTGTTGGTTTTTTTTTTTTTTTTTTTGGTTTTGATTCTTGCAGGAAAGGATTTTAATGGCCTGACTCAGCTGCCATAGATGGGTCAAATTGTCAGAAAATTACGTTATATACCAGAGATAGACAAGAAGAGCCTTTTGAGGAACTGCTCTAAAATTATTTTCTGTTCATTTGTGTAAGTTACTTGGCTTGAGTAGGAAACGGACTTCCTTGCCAAGATGGGGTTAGCATCCCTGTGGTGTTTTAAAAGCTGGTCCAGGGATGGGTACGAGAGGAAACAACCCACATAACTTGGAGAAGAGTTGCTAGAAATGGGGTTGTGGTGGTTTAGTCTCAATGTGATTAGAAACAGAACAGAACAAAACAAACAGCATTGATTTTAAAACTTGTTTCTCAGGAGGAGAGGGTATAGCTCAGTGGTAGAGTGCATGCTTAGTATACACGAGGTCCTGGGTTCCATCCCTCGTTCCTCCATTGAAAAACAGTTTAAAAATAAATAAACCTAATTATCTACCCGCCACCCCCTGCCAAAATTTTTCTTGCCTACTTCCAAAAGGGCTTGTGGATCTTAAGGAAAAAACAGATGACTATAACATTACCATTAAAATACACAGCAGAGCCACAATCTCTCAAGAAGTTCTGTGCAGTAGCAATTTTGTATTTATTGACCAAAAATATTAGCTATTATTGATATTATTATTGTTTGGGGGCATGAATATTGAGTAAAAAATTCTTGATAGTCTGAGCAAAAAGAAAATACGGTTGCTTAGCAACTTTTATTGACAGATAAAGAAGGAAACAGGTCGCAAACTACTATGTATAAAATAAATAAGCTACAAGGACATATTGTACAGCACAAGGAATATAGATAATATTTTATAATAACTCTAACTGGAATATAACCTTTAAAAATTATGAAGCACTATGTTGTGCACCTGAAACTTGCATAATATTGTACATCAACTATACCTCAATTAAAAACAAAAGAGGAAACAGGTCAGCCTGTCAGAGATATATTCTTTAATATGTATCTCCTCTAATGTTATGCAGATTTTTAAACTTACAAACATTGACTGGTATAATTTTCCATGACTTCAGTAAGTTTTCCGGCTGATGGCAAACTCTCCTTGGTAAGAGAGTTTTTTGCATTGATCTTCAAATTGGGTTGAAGACATTTTTTTAATTGGGGACAGAGCTAAGGCAATCCAGACTTGTACTTTTCCTATTATGATTTGATGCAAGGAAAAATATTAGTAAGTGGGTGAATATTATCTTGTTTTGATCAGTGTTTTAAATCTTGTATGTTCACAAGAACTGCCTGCGGCCCTTGTTAAAATATAGATTCCAACATCCACCCCAGGTTTACTGAATCAAAGTCTCTAGCAAGGGGCCTAGGTGTAGACTTAACAAATGCACCAAGTCATTTCTTATGCTCCAGCAAGTTTGGGGAGCACTGTCATAGATGGTTTTCCTTGACGATTTTTCCCTCTCAGTTGGGCTTTGTAGGAGTCATTTTGAGCATAAATTGTGATAGGAGCCGGAGGCAAGAGCATTAAAAGTGAAGTGCGGGAGCCCAGCAGAGCTGGTTTAATTAGCTGGTCTGGAACCATCTTGTCATTTCCCTTTCTCAGGCAGAGATGCTTCTGAATGCTGCCCATCCGTCCCCGCCAGGTGGCTCCTCATCTGTTATGCCATTGATCCTTTTACCGTCTCCGTGTGGTGGGCAGAACAAACATCAAACTGTATGCCATTGATTTTAAGATGCACATTTCCCTAGTTTTATATCTCTCAAATTAGTCTGCATTTGAGAACCAAAGATATATGAATTTGATGACACCTTTTTTCGGTCTTGGTGACATAGGGAGCAATGGTGCATTGGTATACTCAAAGGGCTTGAAGGTTGGATGAACTGCGATTGTTCCCTTTGTAGACAAGGCATCAGAGGGACTAAGATGGTGATGTGAGCACGGAAGACCCCTGCTAGTTGGAGCAGCCCAGTTTCAGACCCAGCGCTCTGTCCTCGTACTAGTTATTTGTTACTGAATAACCGATGACCCCAGCACTCAGTGGCTTAAAACAACATTGAATGTTTATTAGCTCGCATGGTTTCTTGGGGTCAGGCATTTGGGAGCGGCTTAGCTGGTGGTTCTGGCTTGGGGTCTCTCATGAAGTAGCAGGTAAGGTGTTGGCTGGATCTGCCGTCCCCTGAAAGCTTGGCTGCGCCTGGAGGGTCCACTCGCAAAGCTGGCTTCTCGCCTGGAGGGTGAGTGGTGCTGGGAGACTTCTGTTTATCCCCAGGTGGGCTTCTCTACAAGCTCTTGAAAGTGCCCCCAACATAGTGATGGGCTCCCCCAGTGCAAGTGGTGCAAGGAGCCAATCTGGGGCAATGTCGCAGTGGCTGTTCTGACTTCACCTCGGAAGCCTCACATGCTCGTATTTGCCACCTGGACCAACCGTGACTCAGTGTTCGCGGGGACCACGCAAGGGCGTGAATATCAGAAAGTGAGGGTCGTCAGGTCGGGCTGTTTCCTTCACACCGCGCTGCTTCTCCAATATAGTTTTGTCCTGATCCGCCTTGTCCTGATCTCATATTCTCAGGTCAGGTCCTTAAATTCAACGAAAACTCTCTGGGGTTTATATTCCATTCGAGCACTTCTGAAAGTCTAATGTGCTGCCACATTCCCTGCGCCCCCTGTGGAAACACAGGCTCTGCTTCAGTCAGTCTAGAATGCATTCTAACGAGCTCTCGTCTACTGCCCTCACTCCTGGTCCAGGAAGCACCCTCTTGGTAGGAAAGCGAGCAGAGCCGGGCAGGCCTCGGGTGGCCCTCTCTGCAGGGCTGCACTGCGACCAGAATGGCTCTCTCCTTGAGGGGTGCTCGCCTCCTCCTCTAATTTTGGCAGAGAAACAAATGGTTTGGGGGAAGGAACTAGGGAAACCAGCCCACTTCACTAAGTCGGTCAAGGGAAAGAGAGGCGTGAAGCCGATAGGAGCCCAGGCATTAGTAGGTGGGCAGCTTGCTGCAGCTGTGAGCCTCTTCCCAGCGAAGGGCAGGTTTCAGACGGCAGCAGCTGGGCACTCAGAAGGCGAGGGGATTAGCTTGCGGGGGTGGGGGTGGGGATGGAACACAAACAGTGCTTGAAATGAAACGTGTCGCTGCATTATTCAGAGCTCAGATGCCCATCAGTGGGTTCTCCGTCCTCCTTTCCTGCCTCTCTCCCTCTTTAACACACACACACACACACACACACACACACACACACTTCTCCTGTACACACATATTAGCACTCAGGAAAACTCGAGATCTACAATATATTTCCCAAAATAAAATGAAAATTAGAGCTGGAGTAATCCTGATGATGCTGCCGCACTGTAGCTGCGTGGCTGACGTCTGGAACGCTGGTCCCGGCACTCGGCTTTTTTCTCGGCCATGGCAAAACTTCTGTCCTGTGTCTTCCTGCACATTAGTTAAGAGGAACATATTAGACTAAGCTCAACCGGAGAGGAACTATGTTTCTTTTGCTCATCTCTCTCTGCCTCTGTATGTATGTAATACACACGGATACAGGCGTATGTATACATTATAAATAAAGGGAGGAATGAATACACCGACATAATACTTGGAGAGAGGGAACTCTTGAACCTTTTGAATCTAGCAGGAAAACATGGTGAGGTCTCTGCACTGAAGCACAGGGAGTTCTGTTTTCACATTCTAGTGGTTGTTGGGGACCTTTGGAAGGGGATAGAGTTTATCACCTAACGTTTCTTTATCAGCCATGGCAGTCTATAACTGTAGAAGCTAAAAATTGGTGTTTACTGAACACCTACTATGTGCTGAGCGCATATGTTACATTATTGAACCTTCCAACAACCCATGCAGGAAGGTAATGATCAACTCCAGTTTACAGAAAAGGAAATCAGGCCTGTGAGAGGAGAGAGCGTTTACCTTGCACAGGTGGTAGTTTTGTGGGCCATCCCAGGTTGATTGCAGCCTAAAGCTGGTGTTCAGTGTCCACTGTCAGAACAAGATGTCCAGAGAAGGAACAAGAGGATGGTGGCACTGTCAGAGCTGGAAGGGCTCCCAATATTGAGTCCACGCACTTACTTTGCCTCAGTGCTGGGTGCTGTGAAGGCTCTGAGGTGGATTTCACAGGACCTCCGCTCCAGAAGAGTCTATCCATTCATGGGACATTGATGGGAATCACAGTCATTTTCTGAAGCTACCCATTAAATATCAGCCAGTCCACACATGGCTGGTGGGAATGTAAAATGGTACAGCCACTTTTGGAAAACAGTGTGACACTTTTAGGAAGTTATGCACACACCATAGACTCAACAAATGGCACCACTGTCGTACTCCTGTTTACCTAAGAGAGACGGAATCTGTGTCCACCAAAGGCCTACAGCTGTTTTACTCATATTGTCACAAAACTGGAAACAACCCAACTGCATGTCCACAGTGAGTGGATAAGCAAAGTGTGTCACGTCAGTACAGGGGCTACTGCTCAGCAGTGAGAAGGAGCCAGCTATTGATGTGATGAATTCAGCAACATGAACGAATATCGAAAGCACCGTGCTAGGTGAGAGAAGCCAGTCATGAAAGGCTATGTGCTTTATCACCCATGTGCCGCTCAGGAAATGGCCAAACTCTAGGGTTAGAAATCAGATCAGAGGTTGATTGACTGACTAACTGCAAAAGGACAGGAGGACATTTTGGACGTGATGGAAATCTTCTATGCCTTAATTGTGGCTGGAGTTATGTAACTGTATATCTTTGTCAGACTCCTCAAACTGTTACCTTTTTTTTAGAATTAAAAAAAAATTTTTAATGGAGGTACTGGGAATTGAACCCAGGACCTCATGCACACTGAACATCACTCTACCACTATGCTATCTATATCCCTACCCCCTCCTCAAACTATCTTTAAAAAGAGTGAATTTTACTGTATGTAAGTTATACATCCATAGATATGTCTTTAAAAAATACATCAGCCAGTCCAAACCCACCATTTAGCAGATGGGGAAACAGGCCCCAGAGGAGAGGATGACTTGCTCCAGCAGTTGTGAGTTGGGAATCCAGGCTTCTCAGCCCCAGTCCTGGGGCAGGAGTGAGCTGGGACCTTGGCCTCCTCTCTTGGTCCACGGTACACCCGGGGAGGGCTGGAGCGCCGGTCCTCAGCTCTAATGCAGCCCATGGGTGGCTTTTAAAACACACTCTACAGTGCCGCCCATCAGGCTGTTGACCTGCAATTTGACCAGAGGACTCTTAATTAGAAATAAAGGAAATTAGCATTCAGCCAGAACCAAAGCCCGTAAGGCTCCAATAATGAACTTCTCTGTACATATTCCATCGACTCGGCTGGGAAGGAGGGAAGGAAGGGCCTCAGTGTAGTGCCACTAATGTATTCGCAAGAGTGCCTTGTGGGGCACTGTCACCCAGTCAGTTGAGAAAGAACAGAATCTCCCCGAGATTCACACCAACATCTTGTCGCAGGAAGTGGGGGAGATGTGGAGTGAGCCTGACCTGGTTTTAGTTCCTAAATCTCTTACTTCCCAACTTCATGCCCTTGAGTAAAACCCTTCTCCGTCTGCAGAACAGTAATCCTCATTCCTACCTCACGTGGTTTCTGCAAGGTTTAGGTAAGAGATTGGAAATAGAGTACCCAGCCCAGCTAGGATAGACTTCAGTGTGGTCAGCCCCGGGCTTGGCTTGACAGATACGATTTTATCCTTAACCATTATTACACCTAGTGTAGAAATGATCAAGCCTGGGGTAAGTAATCTGTTAGCCATTATACCACCTGGCCAGGACCACTGAGCTCTGTGGAAACAGTAAATGATTATGGATCTGAATCAAGTCCTATTTTTCAAATAATTGGTTAAAGAGTTTGGAAGGGAGTGGAATTCTGCTTCTTAATTTGAGAGAGAGCCTTATTTCAACACTGAGACCAAAATGAGGGTCCTCAGTGAGCCCTGAACTCCCAGTTGAGAGGAAGGTATTTTTCCTAATCTCATGCTCACTCAGCCTCCTCTGTCTTTGTCCAGAAAAAAACACCCCAGCAACCCAGGAGACCCTGTGCTATTTAGGGAGACTTCACTCCCACACCCTGCAGCAGGGCAGCTCTCTGGGGACATTCTCTGTAGTCACAAATCCTTTTGCCTTCTGAGATAGTCTGATATGACGCTAATGGAAATAGGGGCAACTAGGCTTAGGGTTGACTTTTATTAAACTTACTTTTCCTCTTTTACAATAATAATAATAATAATTAATAATAATAATAATAATAATAATAAACCAGTAAGTTTTTTATCTTCACTTGGAAATATTTCTCATTCTGTCACATAGCCAGTTTAAGTCCAGATTTACAAAACACCAGCTAGTTTTAATAACCTAAGACAATTGCAGAATACCAACTAGCCAGCTTATCAAAGACAATAGAACTGATTTCTATACCATGTATGTTTGAATCCTTCCGTTATATGCTTCATGTGTGTGGACTCAGTTTTCCTTCCCTCACCGTTGTCTTCCAGTATGAAGTGGTCTGTTACAGGTTCAAGCGCATCCTACCTACCAAGCCCTGTGTGTAGAGTGGTTTAGGTGCCAGAGATTCTTTGCTGCCCAGGGCAGGAATATTATCCTCTTAAATACTCAGAAGCCCAAGGACTAGAAAACCGAAGTCAAGGCTCGTGGTCTGAGTGGGACTAGAGACCAGCCTCCGCACACCATCTCAGAGCTGTTTCCCCAAGCCCACACCACATTCCCTCTGTAGGTTATTTAATAAATTCATTTCACAACCCGTAGAGCAGCAGTAGGAAACAATGCAATTACTGAACCATAGGAACACAGCTGCCAACATCTTGTTGATTCAGAATTGTCCAAACACTTCCATTTGGGGGCGGGACTGATGCAATTTGCTGGTTCAACAGTTGACATTGATAAATTGGAGTTTCATTTCCTCAGCCTTCTGTTGGAGGTGCTAATGAGCATTGAAAGGCTGGAGAGACGCGGGAGGGGGCGAAGGGAGAATCTTGCCTGATCTACATACTGAGAAGTAATTGAGCCTGGTTGATGGAGATTTGACACTGCTAGGTAATAGGTGGACGCTTTTGAAGGTGCTAATAAAGGCCAAATAAAATTAGCGCCGTGAACCCTTCAATTATTTAAGTTCCGCTTGAAGATTGTGTAGGCTGGTATCTTCATTTATTAGAGAGAGTGTTTGCTTTTCCTAATATTCTTTCATATGTTTTCTGAAATATTCTTTTATATTTCACGGGGCACTCAGCCAAGATTCCTTGGCTTCTGGAAAATGAGGAGGTTGGACCAGATGATCTCTGAGGTCTCTTCTGTACTCCATGTTTTTATTTGCTTGGCAAGATAATTTGTCTGAAATGAACTGCATTCCCCCTACACACATGCATCCAGGCCTCTGTTCTCCCCATTCACTTGTTCATTCATTCAGTAAGCACTGGGATGCTTACTCTGTGTCAGTTACTGTGCTGGGAACCAGAAATAAAGAAGGGAGTGGGCCAGATTGCCCACAGACCCCTACCCCCAAGGGCCGACCCTGGAACTGGGAGCTAGGTAAGTTAAGTAGAGTCATCAGGGATACACTAGGGGGAGCTCACGCCGTAACCAGGCATAATCAAGGAAAGCTGCTCAGAGGATGTAATATTTTAAGTTGCTCCTTGAAACAAGGTGAAGATTGGAAGGAAGAAGAGTGTTTGGATGGACTTTTTTCTATGCACCTCCCAGGAATTTTTGTCCTAAACTCAGTCGGCTATCTGCCAGAAAGTCTTCCATTAGAAGTATTTCTGTTAGGGTTTGACAAAAGAGCCAATGATTATGTCCATGATTTTTACCTTTTCTCAACTTTTTATTTTTAATCTTATTCAGAAGCAGAAACTGATTTGAATAAGATGAGTAAAAGTACTGGGCCTTCTATGTATATGATGTGTATCTTGTGTATGTATCCAAGGCGGCCATGAGAAATCTTTTTCCTGTCCCTCCAGCTCTCAGTCAGAAGAGCAGACTTATCTTGGAGAAATACGTTTTGTTGAGCCGTGAGTACATGCAATTAGGAATCCTCCAGCTACAAGTCATTTTAGAGATTATTAGACATTTATTTACTCAATGCTTTTAAAGCAAACTAGATTCATTTTTGTATGACATTAACTAAAATTAAACCTGCTTTAAGTAGAATTTCTTTGCAGGTAATCTTGATCTTTTGGAAAGTTTTAAGTGTCTTTGGTTGAAGCTATCTAAAACAGGAATTTGGAATATTGTGTGAAAATAAGAGGTTTTAAAAATGCAAATTTAACTTTGAACAAATAGTATAATGGCTTCTAAATGGATTGAAATGACTTCGGTCATATCATATTAATCGTATTCTACCATATCTATCGAGTAGAAAGTAGGCAAATCGAATGTCAGCTGATTATCAGCATTAGTGTGATGATCAGGCTGTCCTGTAAAGGACTGAGGTTTGTACATACACAGCCCATCTCACCGCCTCTGTTTGGTCATACTTGACTCCTACACCAGAGCATCAGAGTGCTGGTCCAAGGATTAGAAGACCTTGATCTGGTCGTGGCTCTGACACGCACTAGCTTTGTGGTTTTAACTACTGGCAGCACGACTTTGACATTCTCATCTGTAATAGTGTTCTCATCTATAAAATGAAGTGGTCAGGCTAGATGCTCTAAGGACCCAGGCACCTTTGAGGTGGGTGAAGGTGAGTGATGAATGCTTCCTTCTCATTTGCACACACACAAGCAAAGCTGTGAAAGGTAAAGTGACCTGCTCATGGCTGCAGGGAGCATCGCCAGCTGAATAGGAATAGGTCAGGCTCTTGCACATTTTTTGGTCCTCTTCATCCCTTTGGACCTCATGCCTCCCTCATAGCCACCCTGATAACACTTATTTGATATTGGACTTCGTAGTTCACAAAGCCCAGTTACTTGCATTCGCTCTTATGTCTGTTGACGAACTTCTAGGTGGGTATAAAGGCATGAGAGTGGTAGTTGGCACAATCCCGTTTTTACGCTGAATTCTCCCGCCATGCCTGTCAAAATTGGTGTCTGAAATGAACAAATATTTCCTTTTCTATTGAATCTTATTTTGAGGAGAGACAAATAATGAAACAGTGAGTCACTCTCCAGGGCATCCCAGGCCCTCCTCTTCAACCGCATTTAGAAACAACTTCCCGTGGGAGTGAAGAGTTTAAGGACATTCACCACCCCCCATTTTCCTTTGGATTGATTCTGTTAAGCTTGTTTGTGTTTGTGGAATTAGCTTCCGTATGACTTGCTATGAATAATGCATTTTGGTGGCCTTTTAGGAATATGATGGATATTTGTTTGTTTGTTTGGAATCAGATCACGTATTTCCATGTAAAAACAACCCAAATGATGCCTGGGTTCACAGGTGCCATTTTAACTCAAGCATCAGCTGAGTCCCAGTCCTTGTCTTCTCAACATGGGTTGGGGAAGAGCCTGTGCAGGAGGGATGGAGCAGTTTTGAAACTGACACATGGGGGTGGGAGGGTGTAGCTCAGTGGTAGAACACATGTCTGGCATGCACAAGGTCCTGGGTCCATCAGGTAAGGAGAAAAAATAAACAAGCAAACAAACCTGATGCATTATTTCCTCAGCACTGGCTCTGGAGGCCTCCTCGTCTCTGACTTCTGTCCTCAGGGCCTTGCAGCACAAAATCACAGTCCTCAGGGCCTTCCAGCACAAAAATCACAGTCCTCTCTGAATCAAAGCTCCCCTTCAAGCCGGGCAGGTGGTCTCCACTGCAGTGAGAATGTCACACTTCGATGGAACACACTTATACTAAGGGGTAAATGGTAATTAGCACCTTAACTTCCAAGAAGCAATTTCCATTTTCTTTCTTTTTTTTTAATTGTGAAGATGAACCTCACTGCTAGAATTTCAGGCAAGAGGAGAGGAAAAGACAGAAAATTCAGGCCTGAAAATCTGTCTCCAGGTTCAGGTCTTCTGGTCTGCCCCTAGATTTCCCAGCCTCTGTCATTTCTGAACCCCCTACAAATGTTCGAGAGCTTTAATTCCTTAGCCATGTCCCTGGCGCTGGAAGAACAAACATAAGAAAAGGTTGAAAGCAGATGCGGCTGAGTTGTCCCCACTCACCTGTGTGAGATGTTGTAAATCAGTCTTTTGAGTCAGACATGTAGGTTCAAAGATCAGATCCACAGCCTATGTAACTGTGGGCATTTATTTAACCTCAGAGTCTCCATTTCTTCCTACCACGCAGGGACATCATAAAGAGGAATGATAATACATAAAAAAGCCTGGGCTCAATATAGATGCTCAATAAATGGGCTGTGTTACTAAGAGGTGGGAATGGTTGGATGATGGCATTAGCAGTATCTGGAAGACCACTGCATCAAGGAGAATTTTCACATAAGTGATGTGTACACTGTTATTTGAAGGGTGCATAATGCCAGAGACTCTTCTGTGTGTTTGTTTTAAATATTTATTATTTAAAAACATTAAGTTTGTTAAAAATTCTGGAAATGGAAAACACGTGGTGGAGGCTGTGATGTCGGTACCCCAGGGGGAGGGCCTCCAGGTGGGTGCAGAGGCGGCCAGCTGAGCTGCTCCCGCAGGGGAGGAGGGCGAGCCTTTGCCGTGAGATGCCAGGGGCAGGATGCTGGAGACGCTTTCACACCCAGGCTGAGCAGTCACCGAGGACCGCGTGCTTTCATCAGCAGTCATTTGTCGTCTGTCTGAGGCGAGAATCAATACCAGAAGGAGAAGGTGACAAATCATTCATTGCGCAGAGACTGGCTGTAAATCCAGCGCCCTGTTATTTCCTTTCTAACCACTTTAAAGAAACTTCCCCCGCACGTCCTTTCCCCGAAACACACAGCCTCACCGTGGGACTGCCACAGGTCTTTGGAAAGATCTGAAATGGCCTTTTGTGCTGTTAGGCGTTATTATCTTGGGGGACTGAAAGGCAGATGTATTCTGTTCCATTCTGCTCAAGTCCCATCAGCGCTCATCATGCCTCTGCTTGCTTTTCCCACCTGTTCCCTGGGACTCGTGCGTCTTAGAGAAACCAGTCATCCAAAAGGTCTGCGTTCGCCTCTGCGTGCGTCTGTGGGGCTCGCGCTTTGCACCGTTAGCTCCCCTTAGCTTTTCACCCATTACTCTCATTTGCTTGCTACAGACACACTCTTGAAACATCTCCCCGTCCTTTTCCTCGGCTCAGAAACACACACACTCTTCTGAGTCAGAAAGAACATTTAAGACCATCTAGTCCGACCAGCTCACTGGGTGGTGAGGAATGGCCTCTCTAGGGAGCATCACGGCTGGACCCGGGGTCCTGCTGGGGTTCAGAGCTCAGTCCATCCCTGGCTTCTCCCCGGGGCACTGGCTGGAAGGTCTGTTCTCCAGGCTCCTGACCTTCCGCCAGCTCCAGACCTGCCTTGGAATGTCAGGAAAAGGGGGTAGAGAGAGTCAGATGAGCGGGTAAAGTTGGCATAAAGCGCAGTCTTTTCAGAGCTTTGGAAGATTCTAGCAGGGGTTTGGGGCCCCCCTTCCCCTAACAGCATTCTGTACGGAGTCGATCTTTTGTAAGCAGCTGATTTATTTTTCTGCTGAAGGCCAGCCTCAGGCAGAATTGGGAAGTAGCCAGCTTGATATGAGGCAGTGATTTTCAACCCTTTTTTTCCCCCCTCCCTTTTAAAACTGTAGGACTCTTACTTCAAATAGAAGCATCAGAGGAAGCCCAATATGTAAAACAGATAAAAGTGCTTGAAGTGGGGGCGGGAGGCCGGGGGCTGCCCACTTGGCGCAGGCGCAGTCTGTCCTTACACGTCGCCCACCCCCACCCTCCGCTCCCTGCAGGACTTTCGGGGAGGCTGGGCCCTTGAGGCTCAGTTGGGAAGCCACCCTCGCAGTGAAAAGGTTCGTCACTGTGGGCAAATCCCTTAACCACTTAAGCCTGATTCTCTGTTCTTGTAAATTGAGGATAAAGAATTAAATGGAAAGACTTTGCATGTAAGTGGTGAGATAACAGCCTATACTTGGTTCACAGCAGACATGCTGTAAACACTGATTCCCACCTCTCTTTTTATCTTTTTTTTTTCCTTCCCCCTTTCTGTGCCTTTTCCCCTTAGGTGTCCTCTCCCCTCTTCAGAAGCCCAGGGACCTCTGGCACCAGCAGTTTTTAGACATGCTCAGCTTCCCAGGAAAACTCTGAGTTATTTGTGTTCTAGTGTCAACTCAGGTCAGCTCTGTCATCCCCAAGAGCATTTCCATCCACACCTCCAGATTCCAGCAGAAGCGCTCCATCCCCATCACTGATTTCCAGGCAGCCTAGAGCTGGCCTGAACAACGACCTTCAGGGGAGTTGTACTGAGGGACTTCATAAGCTTTCCTGTCTTCCCACCAGCAGAACGAATTTCTGCCCCTCGATGAGTAATAGTCTAGGCATTTACACAACAGTACAATGTACAGGCTCCATGAAGTCCTTGCATTCTGCAAAGCCGCATTTTGAAAACAACAGGGCTTGTGGGAAAAATAGAGTTAAGAGCACATCACTTCAAACCTCCAAAGACTTTGTCCAGGAAATTAACAAAAGCAATAGCAATCCTGAAGAAAAAAAGAAAGAAAAGAAAAAAAGAAAAAGATCACTCTAATATAGGAGTTTACCTTTGAGAAAAGGTTGAAGGTGGTTTGATGAAAAGGGTTTTAGAAAAAAAAAAAAAGATGGGGGATAAAGCTGTTCAATTTTGGAGACAAAGAAAAAAAATGCATGAAAATCATAGAAAACAATGAGAAGCATTTCTGTGACAGATCACATGCCAATTAGAGTCAAGAAGAACTTGAGCATCCTTCTCTCCACAGGCTACTGCATTCTGCTGGGTTTGAGCACATTCTGTTTGATGGCTATTCCTTGGTTGTACAGAATATTAACATTCTTGGAAAATTACATGTGAATTAACATTGCTTTTATCGCGCTGACATAATGTTACTATTTGCCAGCCCTGTACAAGCTAGTCCCTATTATGATGGCACATTCTGTATCAGGATGGACTGTTCCTAGATCTCAGTAGCTTAATCCTCAGGACTCAGAGGGACATGGGTGAGTCCTCAAAAAACTTAAGATCTTGTGTGAGACATGGGAGTCAATTCAGATCGCTGTAATACAAATCACCCTATAAATCTCATAAAATACCAGGTTAATAAAAGATTGTGCAAAGAAAGAAAGGGAATAATGTCTGATTGTGGGGGGTTAGGAGGCCAAAGCTTTTAGAAGGAGTAGAACTGATGTGATTTCAACAGTCAAGGTTGGCGGGCCACAAGGAGGGAATGAACGAAGGCTTGGGAGCTGGAAAGCAAGGACATACTTGAGGGAGCAGTGTAGTTGGGGGATCCATTTGGGGCTAGAGCCACTGAGGGAACATAAGGGAGCAGTAAGATATGGGTTGACATGGAGGTTGGCCTCAGAATGTGGAGGCCTTGGCTCCGGGGATGGTGGCCACCATCAAAGGATTTTGAGTAGCTGAGTAATGGAGTTAGAGACCCCTTGGAGGGGCTCCTTTTGGCAGCTTATGCTGGGTGATGGTGGAGGGGAGGGGAGTCCAGTTAAGAGATGTTGCATTGTCCCTGTGAGAGATGTGAGGGCCTAGGCACCACTGTGGCAATGACATGCAGTGGCAATGTGCTTTTAAGACAGAATCTCAAGCATCTGTCAACTGAGTGGAAGGCACAGGGCTCTGCTGATAACTGTCTGATAATGAGAAATTTACTGTTTTCAGTAACGATAGCCAATACGGAGCTTGGTTTTTGGAATGTTCGAGAGCTCACGCTGAGGGCTGGCACACCTGGGTCCTGGGACTGGTCTGTACTGAAGTGTGGGCAAAGCACGTGGCCCCCAGGTTACTGCGGGGCGGTCCACACTGACGGGATGAAATGGCTTGCCCTCAGCTCTCGGCGGGGAGATGGTGTTCCCTGCACTGAGACACGCCCACCTGCCTGAGCCCCAGTCCCTGCTCAGGTTCTGACCCTAGGACCATAACATTTTTACATCTGAAAGACCTTAGAGATCATCTTACCTCTAAACCTTTTGCTAGATGGAAAACCAGGACCCAGAAAGGTCAAGTGTGTGTCCAGGGGAAGCCAGAGGCAGAATCCAGACTATGTCACCTAGGACTGTCAGTTAGCAGTCTTCAGGAAGTCTTTTATGTAATGACTGCGTATTAGCTCTCTAAAGGAACAGAACTAACAGGATATAAAAGAAGATTTATCAGGAGGAGTTGGTCATGCAATCCTGGAGGCCTAGAGTTCCCGCTTTCTGCAATCTGGAGACCAGGAAAGCGGGTGCAGTAATTTAGCCGGAGAACAAGGGAGGGTCAGTGATGCAACTTCCCATCTGACGATGGGGAGAAGGTGAGATGAGAGACCTCAGCTCAAGCAGTGAGGCAGGAGGAAAGAGGCACATTCTTCCTTCCTCCACCTTTTTGTTCTCTTCAGGCTCTCAACAGATTAGATGATGCCCACCTACCTTGGGAAGAGCATTCTCACTCCCTGAGTCAGCCAGTTCCAATGCCAGTCTCAGCAGACACACCCCCAGATCTGGGCATCCTCTGATGCCGTCAAGTTGGTAACTCAGATGATCTGTTGGGCTGTTAGAACTGCTGTTCATGATACTTTGTTCTTCCAGAATATTTTTTTTTTTGAAAGTTGCAGGGAGAGAGGTAATTAGGTTTGTTTGTTTTTAAATTTTATTTTATTTTATTTATTTTTAACGGAGGTCCTGGGGATTGAACCCAGGACCTCATACATGCTGGGCACGTGCTCTACCACTGAGATACACCCTCCCCCCAGGTTATATTCTAATTTTTCAGAGTTTTATTTTACCCATTTCTTCTTTTGACCCTCATCCGATCTCACTGGTAGAGAGACGTCGTTTCTTTTTCCAGGTAAGCACTGCTGGGCGTGACAGGGAATGAGCCTTCCTCTTCGCACAGTGAATTAATGGACGGTCAGGACTAGAGCCTGGGTTTCTTATTCTGATTCCATGTTCTTGCCCACAGTTGGACTGTGAATTCTGTGGCTGTGCTAAACCAGTCCTCACAGTGTGGTCCTGGACCTGTGACACCAGTGCTCCTGGGAATGTGCTAGAAATGCGCGCTCTCTGGCCCGGCCCCAGACCCCCTGAGTCACAAATGCTGATGGCCGAGGCCCAGCCATCTGTGTTTTAATAATATCTCCAGAGGATTCTGCATGCTAGTTAGAGAACTGCTGTGGTAACAAGGCAGAATCTGTTCAGTGTTCAGGATTTCACTACATTTTGCTCATCTACCAAATTCACAGAGGAGAGATGGTGTTAAGCTAAAACTGACCACAAAAATCAGTGCGTGTGTTTTTTTTTTCTCTTCCTCCCGTTTCCCTCCCTCCTCCCTTCCCCTCCCTCCGCACTCCTACCAACCAGGTACTTTGTGGTAACTTTTTATTAAAAATGCTTCTCTCTGCCGTACAAAGCTGGCAGAGTGATCACATTACTTAAGTGACAAACATGGGGAAACTAAAATCAAAAGAAAAAAGAAAGGGAGGGAGATGGTTGAAAAGAGGCAAATACTGGAACATTTTCTTAAAATAAAAAAGTCATGTGCCCAAACAGCAAATACAAACTGATGTAATTAACTGACCCAGAGAAGTGTGAACAGAATGCTTTTTTTTTTTAAATTACATTTTCTCTATCTGCAAAGTTCCAGAAACTGTATTGGGAGCTTTATGTAACTGTTTCAGTCAAGTCTCACAATACCATCTCTTTCACAAGGCTATTATCCTCATTTTTTTTTTAATGAGGAAACTAAAGTTTCAGAAAGTCAAGACACTTCCCCAGATGTCACACAGGTAATAAATCATGAAGCTAGGGTTCACATTCAAGCTTGTCTATATCCTAAATTCATAATCTGCCCATCACGTCACCCACCTTATCTCTTAGGGTATCTTTCTTTCCCGTATGCCTTTTTCATCCTGAAGCCATGGAATTTTCTCAGTGAACATATGCCATCCCACCACTTCAAAGGCATTGCTGCAAGCAGCAGTGGGCATCTGGGATTTACCAGTAAGGAACACTGTTTCTGAAACCCAAATCCATTTCTGACTCACTTTGAAATAGTATCAGTAAAATCAGGTATGAATTTTAAAAATTTCTATTCAACCTTCAGGCCCTTCTGCCGTCCTTTGGTTTGGAGCCTGGCCAACAACTGTAAAGAAGAATGAGGAAAGCACGACCTCTAGTGGAAAGACAGAAAACATCCTGTGGTTTTGCTGGAGGGTTTCTCCCTGGACCACCCCTTCCCTCTTTAAAATAAAACTACGAAATTTTTCATCTGAAACTTTCTCTCGTGACAAGACTTAGGTCAGTGCACAAATGTCATTTTTGTTGTAACGACCTTAAAATGAGACCTCTGCATCTCACGATCACACCGCACTTGGCTGTGAGTCCTTTAATGGCCTCTCTTGAGTGGGCACCGTCTTTTAAAAGAATGCTTGTCATTTAGTCTTTTCCCCACTTTACTGTAAAACCTAATTTCACTGGATTTTTGGAAGGGACACAGCATGAATATGGTTATGTGTATTAAATCCATCTTGTCTAAATTCACCTCCCAGGCATTGATAGCTTTGGCAATTGTAGACTTCTGTCCAAAAGGTTGCTCTTTGATGTCAAGGACTGAGCTGTAATTGTGCCCATCACCGCGGGTTTGTTGCTTGGCTGCCAAGTCACCCTTACAGCTGATTCACACTGACCCATATAACGTGCTCTCAAGAGAGGATGGGGGTGTGCCCTTAAGGATTCTTGGCTGGTGACACAATTGCTTTGTCCAAGCTTAAGATTGAATAGAGGACAAAAATCAACCACTATCTGATGGGCAGAGGGAGATAGAAGATATGAAAAACTAATTGGCAGAAATCTAGAAAAAAATAGATCTTTTTCATTCAAAGCAAATTGCATAACTTGGAAGTTGAAGGTGTAAATGAATCCCCCAGTCCCCCAAAGGCATGAGAGATGTCCTGTCTTTCCTGAATCTCAATTACTGTCATCTTTCCAAAAGTCCCACCAAAGTAGCTTTCCTGATTTGAGGAATAGCTAATCTCACCTCTTCAAGATTTTGGAGAATCTCTGGTCCAGTGAACCCCTTCCTCTAACCTGACGGCTCTGCCTTTCTTGAATCCATGCAGCTAGACTGTCTGCTCTGAAATTGAGGGAGAGAGCGGACAGTCTCCATTTGCAAAAGCATTTAAAAATTGCTAGTCTAAAATTCCCATATCTCCTTGGAGATTGTGCTTCAGTCCTTCTAGGGTGGGACATGGGACCCATATTTTCCCGCTGTTTGGTTGGTGACCCCCACTCAGAGTGGAGAGAGCCCTGGACGGAGGATCAGGACCTAGGGTTGTCTTCCCAGCACCTGTGCCGGGTGCTGGGCTGTGTCCTTTTCCCCGGGGCCTTAGCAACATGACCTGTCCCATGGCAGTTGGAGTACATGACACTGGAAGTCAGTTCTGCCTCCGGTAATCAATGACTCATTCGCATTCTTTGTGTGGGGTTCAGACAGACAACCTCGGCTTCATCCCCCTGGAGTCCGACTTACAGAACTGGCAACTGATTCAGATAACAGTATATAAAGTTAAAAAAAAAAAAACAAAAACCCAAACCCTTTTATATCTCTCTGAGCCACCATTTTAGTTTACAATGTCTGGCTAGAATATTGAATTTCCTGTTTTGTCCCCACACCGCTGGCCATTACTCCATATTTTTTAATGGTGAGAGGAAAAGTAGGAGAAAGGAGTTATTTTTCAAAGTATCACTTTCGCCTGTCAGCATGAAGAGACTCACTTTTTGACTCTCCTTTTTTATTGTCCTGGCGTGGATTTCAAAACATTGCAATAATTTGACCTTCTTTCGAATGATCTGCTCATGCTTTTAAACTGCAGATTTCAGCCTCTGCACGGGGCTTTGTGACTAGTTGTTTTTTAAGCCTGATTTCTTTTGATGTAAACGTTTTCAAGCTCAAACAATAAAGTATGTTTTCATCCAGGCACTGAAAGTAATTATCAGGTAGACAATTGTGGCTCAGAAGTGGATTCTTTGTTAGTCTGTCAGGCTGGCCGTACTTTTCCCCCACGTCTCTTTTCCTTGGAAACAGTTATTTGATTCCTCTAGTCCTTCCTTAAATTATAGGGATGAGTGTAGTTGCGTGGAACGTTCCAGCTTTATACGATGGGAAGACTTTTAAGACTTGTTAACTGAGACGTTATCTTTTGAAATAGCAGATTTTTAGGATGTTATACCGCTGTAGTGTTTGGAAACTTGATCGAGGGTATTAGTATTTGAAATAACATTTTTTACAATTTAAAGGAAGGTAAAGGCAATATAGACAAAGGGGTCATTATTAATAATAGCTATACAGCAATGAGCTACTTGGAAAATTAATTAGTAATTTTTAGGTATCTAATTATTTGAAACTTAAAGACAGGTTACTTTCTAGGAATGATGTGTGTTTGCTTAGAAAGCGGGGCATTTTGTCAATCACCCAGTCAGTCCAGGCATAACTGAGATCTCCAGGCTTACCACCCACAGATTGCCACCCCCCCCAACTGCCCCCAGAAGAGCAATGAGCCCTTAATTATTTGCAGACAAAATAATTTACATTTTGAGCCCTTTCTTTCTCTTTCTGCTCACTCTGCAACAGACTAATAACTTGGTACAGAAGCCAAATGACATATCCTTCCTTCTTTCAAAATAATTTTGTGTGGGCAGACTCATTTTTAATCTTGTTTAGACCAGAGATTTTTGTGGATGTTTTGTGCCCTTATCTTGGCTGGTCACTTAGCCGCCAAGAGTCTGTTTCCACGCCTGTGCAGTGAACACTCCAGTGTTCTTCACAGAATTATCGCTGGGAACAAATGAGAAAATGATTGTGACCATTTTCTGGGAAATTGAAAGCTTCAAATTAATTGTAAATTAACAATTATTTACAATGTAAATGAACGTTTATTTGGATGATTTATTGATTGGAGCCAGGTAAAAAAATTTAGTTGCATCTTGGCTCCTGAAATCTTTGGATGTATCTATTTATTGGTAGTTAGAATGAAACAGTTTTGCAGAGAGAGTGGTGCCTTAAGCCTCATACCATCAAAAACCGTTTCCTCTGCCTTCTCGCTCCCTTTTCCCTGGTTCCTGAAGCTGTGTTCGTGATCTTTCTATCTCAGATGCAGCCAGTGGGAGCTGAAACACTGTGCTTTGTGACAGGGTCTTCAGTATGCTCTAAGAATCAATTGATAATCATGTTGCCTGCCCAGAGAAAGCATTTTTCAGTCTGGGCTCTGTCTAGATGGATTCTGTCAGCTCCTGAATAAGCAGGCGATTTCCTCTGGGAGACCAAAAGACAAAGTTTTGAGTCACTGGGGGCAGACAAGCCGTTATTGGTGCCTTAATGTCATCTCATCAAGTCTTAGCCCCTTGCTAAGCCTCAATTTCTCCAGAGCTTTCGTTGGAGGATTTTATGACTTTGGATCCAGGAACTCTTAGTACATGAATGCAGTGTGGGCGCCATCTCCTGGCAGTTATTGGTAATTACTTAGTAAGATGGCATCTGTTCATTTACCTGGTCTGTTCTTGTGCATCAAAGGAAAAATGCAGTTATAATCTTTTTTTAAAAATCAGGTATTAGGCTGTGATCTTAGATGACACTGTAACTAGATAGCAGCTTTCCTTCTAATCTCTGGCTAAGATTGCTGGCTGAAAGCAAGAGGAGATGCCTTTGGGTAGTTACCATATAGTTCACGGTCAGCTGTTAACAGGCTACTAGATTTTCCCTTCCATCTCTGCTGCGTGTGTAACAGGAGTCCCTTGCTTGCAAGTATAGTGGCTCTGGAGTGTCTCATCATGTCTGTCAACCTGACACTGTACGTCCTAGTACATCACTCTGACAGTAGACCCTATCTTTAGTCAGTACCACCTGTTTTATTATTCATCAGCTGACATGCGTTGAACTTGTGTTAGGTTAGGAGATGCACAGGTCATCAGACAGAGGGACACCAACAGGTTAACAAAGAACTGACAATGGATATAAGCACTGCACTAGGGAAAGGACGGGCGGAGGGCGTTGAATGGAGAGGTTAAATTCGTGATTTAGAATTTTTCCCATGCAACTTAGAGGAACAGAGGCAGAATGATCCCAAACAGAGGCTGAAAGAAAATATTATTTTGGTCTTTGAATTTGTCTTGAGACTTTTTATACAGGAATACGGTGGGTCTACTTGATTAAAGCTCCTCTCTGAAAATTGGTTCCTACAGTAAACTGGGAAGACAAACTTTTTTTTTTTTTTTGCTTTCTCTCCTCAATCCTTAGTCCCCATTGGGTTCTGTTGTTGCTGTTGTTTGTAGTTTGAGGAAGAGATGTCTGTCTCTAAGTATATGAGTGTATGAGTGACTTTCCGTCTTTCCAGAGTTCTCAGGTATTGGAAGCGGTTTTAAAATGCCCTTTGGGAAATGAGAAGAATTTGAATACCAACAAAGGGATAAGTGAATAGACAAAGTGCTACCTGTATAAATGCCCTGGACAACAGGCTCACTGATCAGAGAAGGCTGAGGAGCTCAACGTGAGAACAGGGCCCAGATCTAGTTTCATAAGACACATGTGCTAGATCTGTAACTTGATGTGGGGAAGAACACGCCATTCACTGTCACTGGCTTGTGCTTCTGTTCTCATGGCCAGTTACACATCGGAGGTGATGTGATTTCATCCAGAATTATGAGCAGAGATGAACCTGTCCAGCCCTGCTGCACACGCGTGTGCACACACACACTAGGAGAAAGGTAAAATCAAGTGAAGTCAATCATAGTAATAGTAAGTAATTATTTTTAATCTTCTTTAGATACAAGAATGGTGGTTACAGTTTAAAAAGGGCTTTGTCAGAGAAATATCTAGAAGTGATTTTCTTTAAAGTATTACAACCAGAAAATGAGGGGATAAGTGAAACGAGAATGGCAAGCCTAACTGATGAAGCCGAGTGATGGGCACATGACGATTCATCATACTGTGATCTCTGCAATTCTGTATGTTTGAAAATTTCCAAAGTAAACGAGTTTTAAGACAGGATTTTTGCTAGCCAATGACAGATTTGAAATCCTTTCAATGGGACTTCTTTATGTAAATTGCAATTACCTTTGAGCTAATGTAGCAGCTCTGAGTGTAGAGGAGACCCCAGCTAATAGGGCCCCTTTCTAATCACCCGTGACATTTTCTCAGGCTGCTGGGTCACAAGGGGGAATGTCTCTTATTGCAGACACAGTTGGGTTTTTTTGTTGGTTTGGTTTTGTTTTGTTTTGTCTTGTTTTAGAGAAGGCACAGAATTCTTCATGTTTCTTTCCCCGTGGCTCAGTGTGCAGGGTTGAGTTCTGCACAGAGGCAAAAAGAAGCTCTGATAGATTCTGCTCTGTCCACAAAGGAAAAAGACTTTCTTGCTTCAGAACTCAGTAAGAGCCTCTGCTTTGTGGTTAGTATTTCCTTTAGTAATGATGTTCTTGGCCACCTTCTGTCTGCCTCCCCAGTCGAGTAGTAGAAACTTAGGGGATATAACTTTAAAATTCAGGCTTTGCTGTTGGATTAAAATAAGCAAATTTAACTATGCATATGCATTGAATATATAGGGACATTTTCAGAGTTTGTCTTGGTGGCTTGAAAGAATTCCAAGGATGCTGCTATAATTAAAACACTTGTGATCATACTAAGTGAAGTAAGTCAGACAGAGAAAGACAAATATTGTATGATATCACTGATACATAGAATCTAAAACAAGTTATAAATGAACTTATTTACAAAACAGAAACAGACTCACAGACATGGAAAACAAACATGGTTACCAAAGAGGAAAGGGGGACAAATAAATTAGGAGTTTGGGATTAGCAGATACAAACTACTCTCTATAAAATAGATAAACAACAGGGTTCTACTTTATAGCACAGGGAACTATATTCAATATCTTATAATTACCTATATTGAAAAAGAATATATATATATATATATACACACATATATATAGCTAAATCACTATGTTGTATACCAGAAACTAACACAGCATTTTAGATCAAATATACTTCAATTTAGAAAAAAACACCTGTGGAATGCTCTTTTAGAATTGTCTAGGGGTTAAGTCCGCTTCACACACATGTGCATGCACACATAGCTGTGTGTCACAGCACTATTCACTTTTTTTTTAGAGTCATTTATAGTCTTTCTTATAATCCTTGACCCATTTTGCTCATAATACTTCATTCCCCAGGGATGGCTAAAATAAGCTTTTAATCTGCTTTAAAAATCATCCTACTCCAAGACAGAATTTGTTTTATTTTTAGATAGAGAAGTAAGCTTCCCCTATTTCTGATAGTGTTTCACATGGCAATTTTAAATGCCCAAAGGTGTTAAAGTATTTATTCTCTCGGAGCGCCCTTTTAATGCTGGAAAGCATCGTGGGCTAGTGAGAAGAACATGGAATGAGCTTGAATTTTCAAGGGCCATGAACAATTACTTGACTGTTAAGTATCTTGATTTCCTCACCTGTGAAATGGGGACAAGACTACCTCCTTGAAAGTGCCAAGAGTATAGAATGAAATGGCATGGGTGAGACGTTCAGCCTCTGCCTTAATGCACAGTAGAGTCAGAAAGCTGTGTCCTTCTCAGAGAGCACTTGACCTGAAATGTACGTACCTCGAAAATGTGCTCTGTAAAGTCAGTCCTTCTTTTGTTTCTATGTTTTATTGCTAGTACTGTGATCTTTCCTTTTAAAAATGGCAGAATTGATTGGAGGATGTGACTGCACCTGGGCTGCAGATGAGACGTGACACAGAGTAAACCAGACGAGAGAGAAGAGCGGTAGCCCGCACTGGGGCGAAATGCTCCCTTGGAATCTTACTGCGCCTGTGACGGGGCCCACGCTGGACAGTCACAGGTGGCGGCAGGAGTCTGTGTCATGGCTGTCTGGGGTCGGTGGTAGGCTGTGGTGATGGGCAGCCCCAGACATCAATGCTCAGACTCCATCACATGTTTGTATTTTCAGTCTTCATCCCTGCTGAAGAGGCTGGTGGATCACCTCTGAGGACAGGAAATGCACCCCCTCCACAGGCAGTGCTGTTAGAGAACTCTGCCAGACAGGAGGGACTTTCATTTACAGATTAGACTATTCTTTTTTCTCTCTACACACCTTCTACTGATTGAGATCATGTAGGTAAAGTCCATTTCGTCTTTAGCGGGACAGCTCATCAAATATTTGACAGCGGATCCCATGGCCTTCGTGAATTTGCCATCCTCCAGGCTAAACAGTTTGCACTTCTGCCCTCTTCTGTTTTGGCTAGGACCTCTGTTCGCTTCCTTCAGTGTTACTCTCTCAGCTTGTAATTACATGTTCATTAGCGTGTGATCATTTGATTAGTGTGGGAGTTGTTTGTGCCGCGTATCAGATATTCCTGGCTCTCCGCCTTCCCAGCACGAGGCAGAACCGTGCCTTCTTCCCTGGGGTTGGCGGGGAGGGGGAGCTGTGTGACTCATTTTGGCCAGGGGTGTGTGAATGAAAATGGTATTTGTCATTCCCAGATCAGAGCATTTAGCTGCTGAAAAGAGATCCTCAGGGATCTTTTCCTCCAGTAGAGGGAGCATAAAGTTCTAGATGAGGGTCGTTCCCTCCCCCTGAGTTCTGGATGAAGGAAGACAAGCCCCAGCCAACAACCCCTGATGGTTGTGTAGCCTGAATGAACAATAAGACTTTGTTGTTTTTAAGTCACTAAGGTTTTAGGTTTGTTA
Source organism: Camelus ferus (assembly GCF_009834535.1). Lineage (NCBI taxonomy): Eukaryota > Metazoa > Chordata > Mammalia > Artiodactyla > Camelidae > Camelus > Camelus ferus. The sequence goes on from NC_045696.1 coordinate 64,566,928, forward strand.
CTCAGCATAACTGCATCTATGCTGATTGATACAGTGTGTCTGGCTTTCTCACTCCATGACAAGCATTATGCAGTGGGGACTGGGTGTTTCTCTCCACCATTGGGTCTTCAGTATCTCATGTACTTCTGGCTCAGAGGAGGCGCTGATGCTTATGTGGCATGTGTATGAATAAATCAAACCTGAGTTTTGAATCCCACCTCCATCCTTGCAATTTCTCAGACTTGGCTTCCATCATTATTCCTCTTCCAAAATTTAGACCCCACCCCCTATTAAACCCCCTATAAGAGCCAGCTTTCTAGCTTCAGGGTAAGTAAGTAGTTTTCATATACATCCCCAAATGAGAAAGAAATGGAAACCAGACTCAGCTGGGTCACAGGCAAAGCTGAATGAAGGTCCATTTGACTTAATTCTGAACATGTCCATTAGAAGGTTATTGCTTCTGAAGATCAGGAGAGGTAATCTGGTCATCACTGATATAGTTCTGTATTTTTATGTAGCCATTTGATACAATATTGGCATCACTCTTGCTTTTCACTTGCTACTGTTTTTGTCCTTCAAGAATGAGCCATCTAAAATGATCACTCCTTTTGTAAATTAACAACTAGCTTTCATTTCCTGTCGTAGCTGTGAGAGGCAGCTAGGTGGGGCTAATGAGACACTCCTTTGAGTCTTGCCAATAAGCCCTCATTGGCAGAAACCACGAGTTTTTAAACTAGCCTAAGACCTAAAAGTAGAAAAGGGCAAAACTTATTAGATGGGAAAAGTATATTGCTAATGTGGGTACACGCACCTGCCCAAAACCCTGTTTATTGACTGCCAAGTAAGTACCAGACCACAAGCTAAGTAACCTGGTGTGTATTTTCTTATTTTATCCCCGTAGCCACCCAGCAAACTTTTAGCTGTTATTCCCCAATTCCATTTAAGGAAACTGAAGCCCAGAGTGCTTAATTATGATGGTCCTGGATGAATCGGACTTGAATCCAGGTGTAACTCATGTTCATTCTGTTTAAAATAGCTGAGTAAACTTTGGCAAAGCTCATCAATTTTTAGAACTTTAGTTTTAATTTTTAAGAAAGCAAATAATGAAAGATTCGAGAGGCTTTTCCCCCCCGCAACCTGACTTTTGGATTATTAGTAAAGGATTTTATAGAGATATGCTGACACTATTCCGTATTACCTTCAAAATCCCTTGGTTATGGTTGATGAGGTATTCAAGTTGACTGAACCAAACGATGCGTTCAGTAAGCAGCCGCCTTCTGATCCCAATGTCTGTATTAGCCAAGCCGTAAGGAAACCTTGGCCACAGGAGCTCATAGACGCTATTGACTGTGACAGCATCTTTCATTTACAGACCCTCTTTGCCAGTTATTGTGCCAAGTGCTTTATGTTGTTATCTCATTAAAGCGGGATGATAAATACAGCCCACTACAGTTACAGGTATAGGAAGTGCAAAGGTAAGAATTCAGATCAGGACCCCTCACAGGGGTGTGTGGGTTGTTGGTTTTACAGGGCATTTGTTCTGAGGGCACAAGAAAGGGCTGGGGTCCAGCCCGCCGTCTGCTTGCCAGGCTGCACAGCAGCAGCCACCAGAGGAGGCGTCCCTGGGCTCGCTTCAGTCTGGGTGCGGCTGCGGGAGAGGATGCTCCCTTCATTTCCCTTCATATCACACGTTTTGTATGCCTTACACGTGCTTAGAGACGTTAAATAGAGTATCAGCTCTGGGGAATAGGTGTTGTTTGGCTAATCCAGTTTTATAGATGGTGGAGAAAGGGAAGAATATATGGGGAAAATGAGCTAAGCCTCTACTATGTGCTTAGACATTTCATATCAACCCTCTTAGTGCAGTTTTATGGTTTTATTTGTTCCTTTTAAATAGATGAGGAATTGGACGCTTAGGTTAAATTAACTTGTCAGGCTGACAAGTAGGAAATGACAAACCCAAGAGTCAAACCTAACTAAGCCTGTCTTCCTCTGACTTCAATGTCCTTGCATACATTATTAGTGTCAAAATGAGGAACAATCAAGGAAGACTTCTTGGAGGAGGCATCTTTTGAATCATTCCTATTACTATATATATTTGGTCCATAGGTCATTCCCATAACACGGATTGATCAGTTCTCTAAAAGGTTTAAATCAAATTTACATGCAGCTGTCTCAGAAGTTATGCCAAATAAAACAGACTCTGACTTATAAAACATATTATGTGATAATATTAGTGATCACTCAGCAGATTATTGAAAAGCTGGGAAGCTCCTCTGGTGCCTTACTTCTGTATTTTCTGTGTCTTAGAGTGTTTATTTGAGAATATAAATAGCTTCTTGTGAGAAGGTGCATTCCTCCTTCTGAAAAATGTGGATGATCAGGCATGTTCTGCTTGCCTGTCCAAGGTCACACTAAAGCTTTGACCAACAAAAGTGCAAAGCTGGCACTGGGCCTTGAGACCTCTGCTACTTCCCTTCCCAGCCATCCTGCATTCGTGTCAGGTCAGGTCGTTGTCAGACAGATCACAGTATGCACGTGCCATCCTGACCTTCACAACAAATGTGGGAATAAGACAATGTTGTTCGTCTGTCACTAGGGCTGTGTGACCTTGAATGAGTTAGTCCTCCATTCTGAACTTCAGTTTTTCACCTGTCAAGTCAGGGACTTGGATGGATGACTTTTGGCTGTGAATGAAGAAAATGTGAAAACTCTCCCCAAATGGAAGTCATTATAAATCCCAAAGATTGGTGACTTTGTTAGAGGAAGGTGGTTGCACCTACTTCTCAGAATGTTGCTCAGAATATTGAGTAAGCTTAACAAAAATAGTTGAAGCATAAATCAATATTTTTATAGGAAGGTTTTATATTGTTTATTAACAACCAAAGAGACTGCTACCCTAGGGAATGTATAAGAATCACAGAAGGGCTTTGTCAAAATCATCCCATTTGGTACCTGTCCTACCATTAAGAATCACTGCCATGATGAGGCAGTGTTATTGGCGTGCCACATGAGTTGAAGTGAAAAAGAGAACACTCTTTTACAAAACAATGAATATTATTGAGATATTCAGGTCAATTTTATCTACATAGAAATCTTTTTTATATACACAGTCAAAAACGTAGAGAGAGATACAGTTTATTCTGCAGCTTTAATTACAAGACATAAAAGTTCTGCCTCTTTGATAATCTTTATTCCTTCAACAGTGTTAAGCGTTCTTTTTTTTTTTTAAGGAATCTATCCAAGTGCTAATTTCACTTACCTGCTTAGTATTTATTACATCCTACTTGAATACTCATATATGTACTCGAATAAAGCTGTGAAGGTGAGAAAAGACAAATGATACTTAGTTCTTGGGCTCTGGTGTTACCCGTGGGGCCTTATATGTTTGAGTGAAGGAGGTTAGTAATTTGAGTTCAGCAGAATGTGATAAAGTTTTATTCACTAGGATATAAGGAAGTCAGGGACAGAGTTACTTGACATTCTAAAGACAATCAGCAAAGAACTGATTGTGGATGGATGACCTGGAAGCCAATCCTTAAACTGGGGCCCCAGTAGCGATCTAAAATAGTAATATTAAGGTCTTAAGTAGAAACTATGCAATAAACTGAAATCAAAGAATCAGTTTCAAGAGAGGCAGCCAGGAGGCAGTTTTACTTTGTGTTTTTAAGAGCAATCATATGCCAATGCTTCCCTGAAAAGATGAGACCCACCCAAGGGAATGAGCTATATTTCTCCATCCCTCCTTTTCTCTGCCGCTAACAGGCTCGGTGGTATGTGTTCAATCTTTCTTTTGTTCCCACTCATGGTTTTGGATAATTTGCTAATAGCTTAACAGCCAGAGACACTTGTTATCACAAAAATATCCTGTAATTATACAAAAATCCTTGGATCGGTTCAGAGATGGCACTTGTTGGAACCGATGCCTGCAGCCCAAGTGTACAGTTGAATTTTTTTTTTCCTTCTCAGCCCCTGGCTGTGTTTTAGTTGCCTGGCAACCCATCTGTGATGATAGCTGATGTCAGCTGATTTTCACTTAAACTTAGCCCAGGAAAGTTTTCAAGGAGGGCATTTGAGTTTGTATCATGCTGGGGAAGGCTCCAATTTGTGCTACCAAATACTTGTAAAACTGCAGGCTAATGGGCTTAGGCAGGCTGAATGTAACTGTGGAGGTCTCAGGGGATCAGCTTCCAGAACAATGTGGCCCCGGGGACTTTGTTTCTTAACTCCTAGGAGCTTAGCAAATGAGCCTCAGCCACATTCTCTATACTGCTCTGCCCTTTTTAAAAAAGGAATAAAAATTGTCCAACATGACCCTAACTCCTGAACATTAGAATTTAGCCAAATACTTGGTATGGCTCTTTTGAAAGAAAGGCCAACTTTTTAGGTGCATAAGCCGCAATTGGGAGGAAAGAGGACTATTCTAGTGTGTATACTAATAAGCGAAAACGCGCTGAAACTTCTTCTTTAATCCAGCAGAGAGCAGAAGGGAATTTTAGCTTTTTTCTCACCCATAACTCTCCAAACAAAATTGTGGGAATCCAAGGCAAAGTTCAGTGGCATGTTTGTAAACAGATTATCCGCAGCTCATTACTGCCTGTGTTATTCTAGTTGTATAGACAGGTCCTGGCTAGTGTGCTCAGAGCCAGTTGGAGCTTGTTTAGGACAAAACAATGTATAGAGTTTTGAATTATTTATGCCTAAGAGCAGACAGTGATGTAGTGTACATATAACAATACTACTGCTAATTGATTCAGATCTTATTGACTAATTCCAACCTAGCTTTTCACGGTTTCCTCATGTATATCTGTGGCACTCCAAATGCTGGAATGAAATAGTATATGAAATAATGAGTAAATTATTTCATTATCAAATGTTTCTTTTTGAAACTATCTGTACCTACATGTGAGTTTCTAAAATAGTAAAATAGTTGATTTTCACAACCTACTCTGGATTCTAAGAGTTCAATCTCATCCTTTTAGAGCTGCAGCTAATACTTGGGATGGGAGTAGCTGTTACTTTGTAAAGATGAGGTTAATGCTGAAACATGATGACAACTGGGAACTGAATCTTTGTCTTGGTGTTGATGATAATTTTTCAACTCTGGTTGCTAAGTTTGGCTTTTAAAACCACTTCTAAAAGGAAAATAAATGGTCTGTGCTGATTTGCAGTGAAGGCTGCTTGGGTAGTATCTTAGATTAGATTCCTCAAGAAGCAGCCCTTGAAGTGGAGTTAGTGTGTTTATTAAGGAGCTCCCCTGGGATCCGCACCTGTGGAAGGCGGGGGGGGGGGGGGGAGAGCAGGATCAAGCGGATGGAGAAGTCAGGTTTCCTTGCAGGTCCAGTGTCAACCTCCGCGGACCCCACTGGGAACTCTGGGTTCAAATGACTCTTCAGAGTATCCTGAACTTAGACACTTCCTGATCAGTTGTGGGATGTGTACCTCCCACCCTAACCCGAGCCACGGGACATGACCTTGGCAGCAAGACAATCTTTATGGGGAGTACTAACAGCACTCCTAGCAACTGAGACAAGCAATCCCTTACTGAAGAGGGATCTGGGTGCCCCATCACAACACAGGGAGTGTGAGAAATAGCAAAAGATTTAAAAAAAAATTTTTTTAATTGGGTACACTGGATACTCTTTGTGATGAATCATTGACTCTTTAATGTTGGATAACTGATTGCTTTAAAAAGAAAATGATAGCTTGCTATTAATGTTGTTTGGAAAACAGGATTTTAAAGAATGGAAAAGAGCACATTTTCATAAATGAGTGTTCAACTCTGAGATACAGTGGTAGCATAAACACATACGTGGTTTATTTATTTGCATTGGGATTGCCTTATGAAGAGAAAACTATATTGATTGAAAGTAACTGCAGTGAATAGTAGAATCATAGTTTGTGGTAGTTCCTTTTGATCTTTCAAGAAAAGTTCCATAAGCCACAGGGTGATGCTGGTAGTTTGTCAGATAATGAAGCAGAGGTAAATATATAATAAAAAGACAGGCATCAGAGAAGGTAAATTTTCATGTTGTTCGTGGAACAGTCATTAACGTCCCATCTTTATTAAAGTACTTCCTAGTTAAGCCTATTTTTTTTTAATTTAAAAGAATCCTTTATTACACCACAGGGAATCTCAGATACATTCTAAACCTTAGGTAAGCTGATTGATTTCATCAATTTCTTCCTTTGACATTCAGTCTTAGCTTCAGTTGTGTGACTACTGGGTACAGACCCCTATGCCTGCTTAATACATATTTGAGACATGATTCTCATTCTCAAAGAGTTCACAATATCATCAAAAATCACATCGGTTATATCACCATCCGTCTCATCAGAAGAGTATACAATTGGGGAAGATGTTAAGCTCGTGGTGCGGGAGATGAGTTTTCTACATTTTTTTTCTTGAAAGCTCCAATTTTTTTCATTAGCAGTAAAGATTTTAGTTGTTTTCGTGAAGACAGGCTTATTTGGTTCATTTCTTAAGAAAATGTCTATCCAATACCCAAGTCTGAATGCCCACAGTTTATCAGTGTTCTTTAAGTTAGAAATGATGTTGCACGAAGGAAGCAGCTAATTTAGGACACAACTTAAACATGATGCTTTTCTTGAAGACAGCGTTCGTATTTCAGTATGAGGCAGAAATGCTTGATGGTTACTTCTCATCTCGTCACATAGAATGTTAGAAAGGTGGTTTGGAAGTTGAGAGTCAATCAAATTAATCCAGTTTTCTTTTCCATTAAGGATGGCAGGTGAAACTGGATTATTATTCTTAATGCAAGTGCATGTCAGTAATAAAGAATCCAACGAGGGAGGAGGGTATAGGTCAGTGGTAGAGCACGTGCTTAGCATGCACGCAGTCCTGGGTTCAATCCCCAGTACCTCCATTAAATATATAAATAAATAAAGCCTAAATACCTCCCCCCGAAAAAAAAATTTAAAAAAAAAGAATCCAATGACTGCTAGTACAGTTTTGTGCCACTGTCTTGACTAATGCTAAGGCACCAGCAGTTTTGCCCTCCTTCACTTTTGCACCATTAAGTGTCAGCACAAGGGTCAACAAAGTAAAAAAGTCAAATAATATATTAGTATTATTATAAAAAGAGCTATGACCTCACTGTCCCCTGAAAGTCTTTCAGTGTCCACAGCCCACACTGAGAGTCACCAGTATAGAAGAAGATTTCAGCAGGGAGAGCCTGGGGGAGGGAGGCTGCTTTGGCAAGAGAAGAGCCAGGCTTTTTATGATGGCAGCAGAGAGGGAGAACAGGAAAGGAGCGAGCCGTGTTGCACAGGTTCGTAGATAGGATGTGGCAATAGAAAGGCAAGTAAGGTTTTACTGAGGTTTTTACTGGGTGACTAATGCCAATGCCAGTAACCGAGGTGATGACTCGGGGAAGAGGAGCCTTGGGTTATGATTGGAAATGATGCTGCTTCCACTGTGAGAGAAGAATCTGTCCTAATTCTCCCTGTTGGAAAAGGATGGGTTCTAGCACTGAGGAGAATGAACAGAGTACTGTTAGCTGGGTGTCTGCAGCAGCCGAAGCTCTGGTTTTGCAGCGAAAGTGATTCCTGGCTCTTGGAAGTTCAGCACATTCTGCATTGATACATAAAACCGCGCTATGTCTGTGCCTCCTCTAACTGTTTTCTCTCTCTGTTTCTAGGAATGGTGCAAAAGCTGGACCAAAAACTTCCAGTGGCCAATGAGTACCTGTTGCTCTCTGGAGGAGTCCGGGAAGGCGTGGTGGACCTGGACTTAGATGAGCTTAATGTCTACGCCCGAGGGACCGACTACGATATGGACTTCACTCTTCTGGTGCCAGCCCTGAAGCTGCATGACCGTAATCAGCCTGTGACACTGGATATGCGCCACTCAGCCTTGTGCCACTCTTGGCTGAGCCTTCGGCTCTTCGATGAGGGGACGATCAGTAAATGGAAAGACTGTTGCACCATCGTAGACCATATCAATGGTGCCACCAACTACTTCTTCTCCCCGACCAAAGTGGCCGACTGGTTCTATGACTCCATCAGCATTGTCCTGTCCGAGATACAGAAGAAACCCCAGCGAGGGATGCCAAAGGTGGAAAAGGTAGAAAAGAATGGGACCATCATCTCCATCATTCTGGCTGTGGGGAGCAGTCGCATGTTGTACGATATTGTCCCTGTGGTATCTTTCAAAGGTTGGCCTGCAGTGGCCCAGAGCTGGCTCATGGAGAACCACTTTTGGGATGGGAAGATCACCGAGGAAGAGGTCATCAGTGGGTTTTACTTGGTGCCTGCTTGCTCCTACAAGGGAAAGAAGGACAATGAGTGGCGGCTGTCCTTTGCCAGGAGCGAGGTGCAGCTGAAGAAGTGCATCTCTAGCAGCCTCATGCAGGCCTACCAGGCCTGCAAAGCCATCATCATCAAACTCCTGTCCCGGCCCAAGGCTATCAGCCCCTATCACCTGCGGAGCATGATGCTCTGGGCCTGCGACAGACTTCCTGCCAACTACTTGGCCCAAGAAGACTATGCAGCACACTTTTTGCTGGGCCTCATTGATGACCTGCAGCACTGTCTGGTCAACAAGATGTGCCCCAATTATTTCATCCCTCAGTGCAACATGCTGGAGCACCTGTCGGAGGAGACGGTCATGCTCCACGCACGGAAGCTTTCCTCCGTCCGCTCAGACCCGGCGGAGCACCTGCGCACCGCCATCGAGCACGTCAAGGCGGCCAACCGGCTGACGCTGGAGCTCCAGAGGCGAGGGAGCACCACCAGCATCCCCTCCCCGCAGTCCGACGGAGGGGACCCCAACCAGCCCGATGACCGCTTAGCCAAAAAACTGCAGCAGCTAGTGACTGAGAATCCCGGGGAAGTCCATCTCCGTCTTTATTAATCCTGATGACGTCACACGGCCCCATTTCAGAATCGATGATAAATTTTTCTGAGCATCTTTGCTGCCTTCCCCCCCCCCGCCCCCGTTCTAAAACTCTCCTGTTCTGTAGTGTGGTTTGTGATGCGTTCTTTCCGTTTTTTACATATCCAGCCAGGTTTGGATCTGTTAAGAACACACTTTAAGTTTCCTGGTTCTGCAGGATGGTGCAGGATCTGAATCAGAATATTACTATTTCGTATTCTGCCTCTGATTTTGTTGTTTACTTTTTTGTAGTTATTGTCACATTGTTTGTTTTAGTGGGGTTTTTTGTTTGTTTTTTAAGGAGAACTTGAGCCATAGATGACAAAGCCCATGAATTCTCTTGCTTTTTTTCTGTTTCATACTTTGTGCAAATTTGTTAATGGAAGTGGGGAAACAAATCTCGTACTGATGCTTCAGGATTCTCTTATTTTTTGGGTTTTTTGGGTTTTTTGTTTTTTTTTTTTTGTCTTTATTTTTTCAAATGAGCGTTCATCAGTACAGATATTTGAAAACCACCTGAATCTGGGAACTGCCTGGTACGTTAGTTGAATTTCTTCCTTTTGACCAGTGGCCAGGGTAGTTTCCCAGTCTTCGCCAAACAATGTAGACTTTGATAATGCTACAAATTGTGTTTGGAGCAACTTCATTGAATGTAATTGTCCTCAAATCAGAACTTTGGATGGTTTGGAAGGTGTCTTCGACAACTTTCCAAATACAGTTAAGGTTTCCAAATGATAGTTTTAGTGTGTGTAATTATTTGAAGCCTTATTTAAATCCTATTAAAGAACATACCATTATACTTGTTATTTGCACTAATGAAATCTTTGCCATTGTCAGAGTCCCAATGCGTGTGTTTCAGTATAAATTGACATCTACTGTTGAAATGCTGTCATTTCTTCATTTAGCCCATTTCTCTTAATCAATAGAATGATTTTTTGCATTTGTTTAGTTCTCCTTTAATTGTGGGGTCCTGTTTTGCCCTCTTTGATATTCCTGGTTCCTGTCTTACTGAGAGAAGTTTTTAAAGCTTTATACCTGCTAACTGACTTTATCTGAAGCTGGGGAAGATACGTACTTGATAAAGTAGTTGCTTTTGTATGTACAGTTGATCCTTGAACAGGACCACTCATATGTGGATTTTTCACCAAATGCATACTACAGAACTGTACAGTCTGAATACACGATGGGTTGAATACATGGATTTGGAACCATGGATAGAGGGCCAACCGTAAAGTTATATATGGACTTTCAACCACACAGGGGTTGGTGCCCCAACCCCACCTTGTTCAAGGGTCAACTGTATTTCTTTTGAAGCTATAGAGGTAAACTTTTTTGTAAAGTCTCTGCTTCTACTGAGGGTCTTGAGGAAAACTGGCAGGACAAATTAGTAATAATCCCCAAATAGATACCATGCCTGTTCAGAAGCAGGTTTTGCAGTGGAGTGGGAACCAGGAACTAACTGTGAGTGTCAGCCTTGGTGTAGAGGTGTCCTGTCCTCACAGATGAAATTACTTGCAAGGGTCAGGTGCTGCAGGACATCGGCTCTCTGTCTTGGTATGGACTCATGGCCAACTGTAGTGTTTGGGAGGTCAGGGGCCTGCCGGCCTCTCCAAGGATGACCGTGATGTCTACAACTGGAAAGGCCAAGCAACACTTTGATTTTGCTCTTGAATGTCCAGACTCACAGGTTGGATTTTGGCCAATGGAAATTAGGCATATGCGGTCTTGGTTTTTGCATGGGAATTAATGTAATGCTTATCAGTGAAAATGAAATCATTCAACCACCTTAAGTCGAACACAAAAATGATGATAATAAAAGAAACATACTGGCCTTGGAATTTTGTTGTTGTTTTTTGTTAGTTTGTAATCTGGAAACCATTTTCTTATTTAGTAATATCAACAGTAATTTTCAGTAAATATAGCCTATGGCTTACTGTTGTCTTTCAGGCCAGGTGATCCAGCTATTCAGCCTTTTCTCCAGTTTTCCTATTAGTAATCTACCGATCCTGCGTGTAATCTGCGTCCTTGAGAAATTACTTCATCCCCAGCTCCAGAGATGCACCCTGACTAGTGTAGGCCAGTCAACATAACCATTTCCCTGGCCACAGTCATAAATTAGGGGTTGGGCATATACTATCAGCTGCTCCAGTCAGGGTTATGCTCAGGATCCTAGCGTGGAATTCTGGGGCAGCAGCATGCACCCTGGACACGAAAGAGGAGGCACTCGGAATTTGCTGTGAGTACTGTAAACCAAGGGCTCTCAAGTCAGACATTGTTGAAGGTGAGCAGAAATGGGATGTAGTCTGATACCTTTTCTTGTCCGAAATGTAAGCCAGTCATTGAGTTACTGACCTTCTGTCCTTCTGACGCCCAGAAGACTGGTTAGAACAATTTCTGTTTTGAGTACAATATAAAATGCCCGAAGGCAGCAGTCATAATTTTAATATTATTTATGTCTGGGTTTTGGGGGGTGTGTGGGAATTTATAAGCAGTAACTCAACGGGACTTCAATTCTCTGGTGGGACCTGGTTTTACATGTTTCAACAGTAGATTATTCTGGACACTATGGCTTTCTCATCTGAAATGGAAGATCTAAAGATGCAAGGAAAGGTTGGTTTCAGAGTGGATGGAGCGAAAGAGGACCAGGCATTTTAAAAATAAGAATATCCCTGAAATGACTAGTTATTTCAGAGAAAATGAGAGGCAGGCGTGTGTGGCTCATTTCCTTTCAGAGAGAGATGTGAGGAAACAGGAACGAGGCTTCTGGAGCTACTTGAAGAACCCTTAGTGACTTCTTTGCCAACCCCGTTATAAACACAAGCGCACGCGCGCACGCACGCACACACACACACACTGCTTTCACATCACGAATTGGAGGTTTCTTTAAGGTGTTTTGTAACACTTCCTGGGGGGATTAAGCCCGTTGGCTAGTCACAGCTCAGTGTTGGTTATTTTGGATCAGATCATTACCTTGCTGAAAACAGTTTCCTGACTTGGGATCTCAGCCTTGGGCAGGATGGCTGGGAAGGAAAATGAAGGTTGTATTTAGCAGCAGCTGCTGGTTCAGGGCTTCCTGCTGCTCCAGAGCTCTGCAGTGCTTTGGGGCAGATACTGAACTCCATCCTGAAAATGCTCTCCAGAACCCTTTCCCCTGAGTCACCCAAGGGACTGCTTGTCCAGCTACTCCACTTCCCAAATGGTCATTATTGGGAATCGGGAAGAGACTTACATTCATACTCCCCATGTTCTAATCTGGAGGCTAAACCTTTTTGCCATTAACTGGAGCACTAATTACTACTTACACTAAAGGAACAGGATGGCGTCATTTCCTGGTCCTGTTACTTTATTAATATCAGGTAAATATGTATGTAGCTTTAAACAGAATCGATACAGTTAATGTTCCTCTATGAGGAAGATAGCCAATTTTTAACAGTTACTTCTTAATGCTGTAATTTCAATAGATAAACAAAAAACCATGATCTAAACATTGTTTAGAATAAATATTCACCAATGGAAAATTATTTGCAACGTCTAGAATCCTACCTTCTGTTCATTAGCTGGAAAACTGTCTTTTTCAAGAAAACATACATTATACATGGTAGAAATCAAGCTGTAAAACTTTTAGCTATAATAATTGCATTTCTCTCTGCTCATTTTATCGTGATATCCTATCAGCAATAAGTTCAAAAGCAGCATGTTTCATAGACTGCACCATTTGCCATATGGCCCTGAACTTTCATGCTAATATAGTGTGACCCTGGCTTTCTGAGTTTGGGTTGGTAGTTTTCAACCCCAAGTTGGGTCCTGGCATTCATCAAACGTCAGGGAGACCACATGCCTGGATGTTTGTGGTTAAGAATAATGAAGAAATTTCAGAAAAATCTTCATCCCTCGTATAAAAGCATCATCCAAAGATCTTTAAACATGCATGTATTGGTATGGCAGCTGAAATGAAAATGTTTGCATCTCTAGACCACCTTCCCTCTCCTTTCAGGAGGAGTGGATTCACAATGTGGCTTGATAAGGGTGGGCACATTAATACTTTTTCATCTGCCATTTTCTGCTCTACCAATGAATCACCAAAGCTTAAGGGAGCTACGTGTGGGTAGAAGCAAAAACATTTCTTTCAGTTTGCATCCTTATCTGTAAACACAGAATTGAGGTAGCTGTTCCCTTCCTTTCTGGCTTTCACAATCTAAGATTGCCTCTGTTTCCAAAATAATCTCAATTTTAAATCTATAAATCCATCTATTTACACACATGGAGTATTCATTTTGGCAGAATATTACTTTTAAAAATCTTTTTAGTTGCACCAGTATACGTCGGGGTCACAGCAAACGTTTACTGAATACTTGCTAGTGCAGGTCTTGCTAGATGCTTTTACTCGTGAATCTATTTACGTCTCCCAATAACTTTAAACATTTAAGGAAACCAAGATTCAGAAATCAGATAATTTGTTCAAAGTTCTGTAGACAATTAAGTGGTAGGGCAGAGCCAACATTTGTAACTATTTGTTTCCAAAATTAAGAACTCTTGACTATGCCACCCTGCCTCTGATATTAGTATCTACTTTTATTATTTGGGATAAATTCTATTATGTGCATTTACAGAGGACCTGCATTTAGATAAAAGGTAAGCCATAAATAACAGGACCTGGGGCAAACTTTTCTTCGGAGCTTTTTGTCAGCAGAGTAGATGGATCATATAGAGAAAGTTAATTTTCTGTCACCCACAGATCCTGGGAGAAGAGAGATGACCACTTACGGGAAGGTTTCTGGTTGGGAGAGGGAATGGACCAAATACAAAGCAGCAGTGTCACCAGTGAAAGATTTTTGCCAATAGTGAATGTATTCAAGCTTTTGTTACAACTTCTACTTCATCAGGAGTACAGGAACTAGAGGAACATCTTAAGAGGCACAATAAGGAAATAAATTCAGAAGGCAGATTATCCTGTAGACAACCGGTCTTGACTGTTCAACAATTAATGCCATGGTATAAAAAGAGGGAGCAGGTGTTTTAGAGTTACATACTGCACAAATGCTACTCACGATCCTTCAAAGGGTACTGATTTGAACAAACCAGCTGTAAAAAATTTTTGGAATGATTTGGGGATTTTGAGTATGGTATTAAGGAATTACTGATAAGTTTTGTCAGGTGTGTGATAATGGTATTGTGATTATATAAGAAAATATACTTAAATTATTTAAAGATGCATGCTGAAGTATTAGGGAGTGAAATAGTATCTCTGTAACTTACGTTAAAATATTGCAACAAAAAATTTAAGCAAACATGGTGAAATCCTAACAAAAATTATTTCATTTTAATTACTGAGCTCAGAAGAATGAGCAGCAGGAGACCTGTTAACTATTAGCAAAACACAACTCTTTTTTAAAGATGTAGCTAGAGACGTACTGTCTTTGGAAAGAAAAAAATGTGTAGTTAGGGACTTAGTGAAATTTAAAAATTAGCTATTAATGATAGACAACCAACAACTTTAATGGATCTTTCAGAAGGCATTGATGAAGACAAGTGAAATAGAATATCTCATATTTTTAGAACAGTATTTCAGTAGTTTAGGGGGTTTTGTAATTTGATGGTATTTAAAAAAATTTCTGGGCATTTGTTAAAAGTTTGGCTAAACTTTTATAAAATCTTACCACTTGTATAAACCTATACAGTTATGATTTACATTTATAAATCTTTTCATAGAAATCACACTCTTAAAGAAGCTTTCATAGGTTATCAGTAAGTTAAAGACTGGGATGACTTTAGTGATGATTTAAGTTTGGACCCAAGGGACAAGACAGCATTTCTTGGTTATGACCGTCTTGAAATAAACAGACGTTTGTTTCTGGCCCTTGTTTCTTCCAGCCTCAACACCAGCTATGCTTGGAGAATGGAAGCAAATATTTGTCATGATGAGCCAAGCTCTTACTTATGGGAATAAATAAATACAAAAACAACTTTCCATTACATGTGATAATAAGAATTATTAAAACTAAAGTCAAGCATTTGTTTCATCACCATGGGAGTTTCCCAGGTGAAATCTGAAATTGGCCCCTATACACAGAGGACAGGGAGAGACTGAAGAAAGGGACACACAGCTCCAGATTGGTAAGTGGCAGGTTTAATAGGAAGAGAACGTATATTTGAGGCAAGGCTTGTCTTATGCGGCTGCAGGAGGAGGAGAGCTCCATGCCTGTCCCCCAGAATCTTTAAGTTTACATAGAGGCCCTAACAAGCTTCAGTCCATATTCAGTCCAGATGGTCTGGACAATGCTTCACTCTCTCAAGGCTTCATCCGTGAAACGGCTCCTAGTGTGGGAATGGTGGGCAGAGCACATACATTTCAAAGACGAGAGGAGGGGTGAGGAGCCTCTGATTGCCAGGGTCCAGCTCTTGAGTCAACTGGACTCAACAATATTCTCCCATATGTCCGTAAAAAATAAATTAAAAAGAAAAAAAACCCCAATATCCTCCTGATGATCTCCTCCAGCAAACACATCAGCTCTTCTGTGGCGAAGGTACACTCTATAATGCTTATTGAAATTCACCAAACAACAGTCCTCTTCCCTTCTGTGGGTCTTGTTTGCTCTTATCATTTGTCAGTAGAGGAGTGAGATCTGTGACCTCTAAGGGCCTCTCCATGAAGAGTGGTTGGCCGTAGAGGGAGAATAAACTCAGAGATACAAGCTGGACACGAGGGAAGGGTCACTGGTGGCAATTTATGGCAGACGGGATTTGTAGACCCAGGCAGGGGCTCCAGATGAACTGAGACGGATGGACATTTGGGAATGCTCCAATAAGCCAGATTCATTGGGAAGACATTGCTTTTACTTATTCCATTCTCCTTCTCCTTATCCCCTCCTCTTAACCTCCCCCTTCTTTTAAAAATTTCACTCCAGGGTGGCATCATTGTTCTGAAAGGCCCCCAAGGCCAGTCTCGTGGTCACAGGTACAGATCTCTCTGTGCCCTCTGCACAGCTGTGTTTGTGGCATTTTTTAAAACTGTTGCTTACAAAAAAATTTTTTCTGGAAAGTTGAAACCTTTTTTGGCTCAAGTTGCTAAATATAGCATTGACCTTGGCTAACTCACACAACAATTTTGTTTGGCTTTTTTATACGAGATTTCTATGAGGGAAAAAACTATTTGGGGGTTTACGTGACCAGAGGGTAAGACTAGACTGGGTATGTAATCTGCTTAAATTTGATCTCTGACGACTATGTGTTCACCTCGAGGTAGAAACCTTTGGGGCTATGTCTTCCGTCATAATCCTGTGACTCTGACAAGATCAGGCCAGGACCCCCGCCGGCGAGATCCTTCCCTGCTGTTGTACTGAACTTCCAGGCATTTCGTGTTTTTCTATGATGCCAATAGTGTGGGAAAGAATCACAACAAAGGTACAATAGAAAGCCCAAGAACGGTGTCCTCATCTTCACAGTGAAGGTCCTGCACTATGTCTCTGACCTTTGGCTTTGGCTGCTTCATTTTCCACATGTTTTATCCCCAGACTTAATCATCTTTATATTGTTTGCAACACGAGCTGTGTAGAATGTAGAATGGTCCCAGGACATTACATGAAATTCCCTGTGTTCTACTTCCCACCTTCAAATATCCTACAATCTTCCGATAAACACAAAACCTCATGTTTTAGCCTCTCCTTATGCGAATCTCTTTGACATCCCTTTTCTCCTTTCCTATTATTTGTTAGAATCATTGTCTTCTGAATATTCCTGCCAGCCAGCCAAAAATATTTTGACAAGCGTTCTGAGGTTTGTATTATGAAAATTATAGATATTAGGGGGTTTAAAAATAAATTTGCAGGTTATGCTTTTTCAAGCTACACATTCTCCTAATTCTGAAATACTGTTATGCAACAATGCTCCCTCTGTTAAGAATCATTTATTTACAACGGAGCAGTATTGATAACACCTATGAACTCACCAAGAGCCAAGGAAAACCACTCAAAATCATTTTTCTTGTTGTTAAGTTGACTGTTGATTTTTGCTCCCAACGCCATTTTTCTTCTGTTAGGATTACCCCTCCTGTGTTTTTTATTTTTTCTAACATTGAAATTCCTCTTTAGAATAGGTATGGGTTTGACCATTCTGAGAAATATTTACCCATTCCCTGGAGTTTCACTTCAGCCTATATTTTCAAGTCTTTTTTAATTTTAGAAAAATTTCTTAAGCTATAGTTTTAAATATTTGTTTTTGTTTTGGTTTTTTTCTTCTGAGATTCTATTAGTACCCATATTCTATTTCCTTGTTGGTCATCCATATCTGTCATTGTCTTAAAATATTTTTTATTCTTCTTTTTTAAATTGTAGTATTTAATTATTTTATTTTGGTGGGGGTGGGGGAGGTAATTAGGTTTATGTATTTTTAGAGGAGGTACTGAGGATTGAACCCAGGACCTCCTGGATGCTAAGCACACACTCTACTGCTTTAGCTATACCCTCCCCTAAAATATTTTTTCTAATGTTCTGCTTTATTTACTTTATTTCTTATCATTTTTCATTTCCTTTGCTCTACATTCTATGTGTCTATTCTTCCTTCTAATTTATTCTTTTTTTGAAACAATGTCAAACTTACAGAAAATTTGACGATTCAATACAAAGACATTTTCCCAGGTGCTTTGAGAGTAATTTGTAGACATGATGCCTCATTCCCAACAAATACTCATGTGTATATCCTGCTAACAAGGAGATTTTTCTACCTTCCTGCAACACCACCATCAAAGTTAGGGAATTTACACTGATGTATTGTTACTATCTAATCCCCAAATTCCATTCAAATTGGGCCAATATCCCCAGCAATGTCTTTTATAGCAGAAGGATCCGGCTCAGATGCTCATGTTGTTTAATTATCACGATTCTTTAGGCTGCTTAGCTGTCTAGGACCATTTCTCAGTCTTCCCTTAGCTTTTAGGGCCTTGACACTTTTGAAGGTTACAAGCTAGTTAATTTATAGGATGCCCCTCAGTTTAGACTTGTCAGTGTTTCCTGCATGTTTAGAAGTAATTTTTGCATCACTGACAGTAAAAACAAAATCGATACTGAGTTCTTAATGCATCCCATCCCATGGTACATTATTTAGACTTTCCTATTACTGGCAATGTCCGCTTGGCCACGTGATTAAAATGTTGTATACCAGGTTTCTCTATTGTTAATTTTTTTCTCAAAGTGTTTTGTAAGGAGTTACTTTCAAACTATATAAATATCCTATTCCTCAACATAGTATTACTTAATTCATTTGTTTAAATTAGGATGGACATGTGGATTTTTAAATTTAATGTCTTATCATCCATTATTATCATTGTTAATTTTAATGTTCACATTGTCCCAGATTTGGCCAGTGGGGATCTCTTAAAGATGGCTTCTGGATCCTTTTGAATTCACTTACCACTTCTTTCTTTTCATGCACAATAAGATGTTCCTGGCTTATCTTGAACTTTCCCTATGGCAAGCCTGGAATTACTTATTTTTCCAAGGAATACCAGTTCCTTTTAATAGGAAATGGTATTTAGAAACCAAGATCTGAGTTCCGGGTATACTATTGCTACTGGTATGTTACTTTTCCCAGGTCCTCCTGGTGGAAACACAAACACTACCAAGAGAACCCTGGCAATAATTAAGAAAACAAAATTTCCTTTCTTCAAACAATTCAGCCCAAAACTACTAGATGAAGCCAAACATGGAAGGGATCCACATGAAGAATGTGTGCGTGTGTGTGTGTGTGTGTGTTGCATATTAGCTTGAAGAGCTAATTTCTGAGAGTCTCCATTTCTGATTTGTGCTGTTCTTTCAAAGGTACAATAATTTTCTTAATGTATTTTAGTTCATTTGTGTCATTTTAGTTGTCACCTGATTTGTGGGCACGTTTTTTCTGTTCTTATAATTTTTTCTGTTCTTATATTTTTTCTTATAATCTGTATTATATGGGGTTAAATTGTGTCCTTTGTGTTACCCATGCGTCAATAAGGCCTTTTTCTGGGTTATTAGGAGTTTCCTGCTGGGTGGGAGGGATGGAGTGGATATATTTCCAGCTTCCTAGCTCAATGACTCCTCTGTTATTACTGTAAGAAACTTACTACAGCCTTTCTGTGGCCTTGCTGGATTCAGCGACATTCTCTGCCTTCAGCCCTGTGTGTTCCAGCGTCCGCACCACAGGCCTTGCTGCCCAGTGGGTGCTCTCCGCTTCAGACTGTGTTCTGCTGTTCCAGGACTTTCTGGGATCTGCTTCCTCTGAGCCTTCCCTCTTTTAATCTTCATTGTCCTGGCTCTGCTCAATTTGGTATCTGTGTCCACGATTTTCCTCTAAGATAGGGCTTTACCCTTCTGGAAAAGAAGGCTTGGTGGCTATTTCTGAGATTTTCAGGGGCCCAGGCAGCCTTAGCGCTTTTTCATCACACGACTTTTGTGCTTGTTGTTGCTGTATTTACCAAAACACTGACCTTGTGAGAGCCTTTCCCTGTTGGGTATTTCTCAGCACGATCCATCCTGATTTTCCATCAGGGTGCTGTTTCTCTTCTTGGGGGTGAGCACTTGTCGGCAACTTTTCAGTTTCGATGGCTTTTAGGATACAGTAGTGGACTTCCACCACACGACGGTCATTTCATGCAGGTCCTACTGCTAGTGATGGTTCGGTCACAGATGCTTTGGGGGGAATCTTGCTAAAAGTGTTGTCCATGCCTTCTCCCCTCCTATACTGGCAGATGTGTTTTATTTTCAGAAAGTTTTGGTAAAATTAACCACCGCATCTGGCGGTGCCCACCCACAGCATGTGCCTTGGGTTTTGAATGAAGTGAATTCTTCCTGGGCCAGTTATTTGCAACAGGACAGTGTGGAGGGGCCAGGCGTTCCCTCTGGCTCAGAATGAAGTGCACATGAAACAGGCTGGTGGTTGTAAGTGGTCAGGTTCTGTTCCTTTTGGCTGAGAAGGATTAGTCACTGCAGAGCTTCCTGCCCAACACAGCTTCTCTCCAACCCTGTCACGTGGTACCAGGAGTTGCATGTTGGAAGCTTCTTTTCTTCTGTCCCTTTCCTCATTTGTCCTTGATTCCTTTGCCTCTCTGTGGTATTGAAAGGGATTCAGTGGGGTTCCCCGAAGCTGCTTCCACATCTCCAAAGAAAACGTCAATGATTTGCCCTCGTTCATGCCCCGCGTATTTTAGAGGCACCCGGTCGGCTGCTGCCACTTGAGCTCCGTAGTGCGCATGCTTCCCCCGCAGCCTCCCGTCCCTGGTCCAAACTTCACCAACCTGGCAGCAATTCTTCAAATATATGGGTGGGTCCGAGTTTTGTCTCAGAAAGGATATTTGGTCTTTTCTCACTTCAAGTGTTGCTTTCAACGGATTATTTTAAAAAGTTAGCTACGAGATTGTTATCTCACCATTTTACAACTCTTTAGCTGCTGTTGATTTTTTTTTAAGTATACAAAAGTCTTGACTTTTTCTTTACCAAAAAACTACCAGTCTTTTCATTTATGATTACTAATTTTAAAGTTATTCTTGGGAAGGCCTTTGATTATAAGAATGTTCAGTTCCTTTTTGAGTTTTATTTTGTATATTTAAAGAATATGTAATTCCCTAATCCTATTGGAGTTTGTTTTGTGTAAGGTTATCTTAAATGTTTAATTTAATTATTTTCATGACTGGTTGGTCTGTTTACCTCCTATCACTTGTTTATATCTGTCCTTTCCCCACTGTTATGTAATGCCACAAAATGTATTAAATTCTCATGTAGACTTTCTGGAGCTCAATGTACTATTTTCTTCCAATCATCTGTCATTCTGTTTCTGTCTCAGCTCCAGTGGCTTAATTACTGTATCTTGAATATATGTTTTAGTATATGAGTCTGTTTATTTCTGTTTATTTTTCCAAAATTTGTCTTAGCTATTCCAGCGACTTTTGAGGCATTTTATTAAATTGATTAATTGATATTTAGCACTCTTGAGGTCCCTGTCAGAAACATGGAATTCATTTCCATTATGTCAGTATATCAGTAAAGTTTCCTGACTTTCTTCACGGATTCCATTACTGCAAGTGTGATTTGCACTCTTAGTCCATTATGTAGTTTCTTAATAGTGACTACAGCTCTAGCAAAAAATTTAATACAAGGTAAGACTGGCCTTGTGAAATTCACTGGGAAGATTGCCATTAAAAATCCATTTAATGGGTTAATAATCCATTAATTATCTCTTTCTTGAATATTTAAAGAAATTCCATTAAAAACAACTAGGACTGATGCCATGTTGTGGGAGGGCTACATTTGCATTTTAAAAAGTTTTTAATAGATTTTATAAGGCATAAGAAAGACAAAACCATCCGCTTAATTCAGTCATTTAATAAACATCATATGCCAGCCACCGTGCTGTACTGGGGATACTAAAGAAGACATGTTCTTTGCTTCCTAGTTTCTCAGGAATTTATTTTAACGAAATAAACTGGCAAATATTTAGGTATTAAATAATGATTAAACTGGCAAAGTAATCTGAGTTTAAGTTCTTTTGACAAGTCCTTCTTTTGATGTTATCACTACTTAAACTAATGCTGTAAGGTTGACTGCTATCATCTTCAAATGAGTCATTGATCAGCTTCCATTTGAGTCCTCACTATCACTTCTAGAACAGCATTTGTCAGTCTTATCTCTATTCCAACCCAGCATACCCAAGGGATATTATGCAGTATTATTAATGCCAATGATTCATGGGGTTAGTGTTTGAATTGTCTGAAGAAACCCCACGTCGATTTACCACCACCCACTCCAGCCATGTGAAAACACCTTTTTAGAGCTTATAAAGCTTGCATGTGTTTATCTTTTTGCTACATATAAGATGAATTCACAATTATTTTTTCATTTTCTTTTCAGAATATCCTATGGGATAGTTAGGGTAAAGACTGTTCCCTTCATTTCACAATTGACAGAACCAAGGCTTCGAGAGAATGATTTCTCCTAGTCTGCACAGCTAACGAGTGGTGGCTTGAAGGCATTGTTGGAGGAGGTCATCAAAAGGAGGTGATTGCTAGTTGACCAGTGAGCTTGACCTGGGCAATCAGAGGCCCCTCACTCCCTCCCCTACCTTTGGGATATACGTTCTGCCCACCATTCCCACAGTGGGAGTCATTTTCAAGGACACAGCCCTGAGAGAGTGGTGTGTTGTTGAGACCATCTGGACTGAATACATAACTGAACCCCATTAAGGTCTCTATATAAACTTTTAAGATTCTGGCAGGCGGGTGTGGAATCTATTCCTCTTGACAAGCCTCATAATTAAGTTCCTTTACTTATTAAAACTGCCACCCAGTCTGGAGTGGTCTGCCTCTTTCTTCTATCTCTCCTTGCGTTCTGTGTACAGGGGCCAATCTGAATCAATAGGCAGAGATGCAGTCTCCACATTCCAAAGGTTTGTGAAGAAAGTAACTTTTAATTTACATAGTTTCTACTACAGAGAGTAATGATCTGAGTGTTTGGTCCTAAATTCTGTAGTGACTAAATATCCTTTTGAATGATCGTGTAACTGGATAGTTCTTCCTCTGTGGCTGGCAATGTCTCCTGTCCCTACTTTTCCACGAGGACCTGGAAAGAGCCATTGTGTCCACCTTCCAACTCAGCACGTGGTGCCTGACAAAATTAGAGGAGCTGCTTCTTCAGGAAGACGTCTTGTTTTATCTTGCTAACCTTCCAGCTTTGTCCAGTTTTATCCCAATTTGTTATTTGTATTTTTTTCTTCCTGAGAAAGAGAGAAATGGGCTGTGTAACAATAATAATAGGAAGAGCTAATTTTATATTATGAAGATAAAATTTTCTGTCCTATTTTGTATTTTATAATGAAAGGAGAACTTTAAAATTATTTCCTATCTTTGGGTTTAGAGTCATTAAGTGATTGAGATAATATTTCCAAGAGTAAGCATGTAATTATGGGCAGATAATGAAAATAGAGGTTTTTCACACCCTTTTTTGGTGAAATGTAATACCATTCAGAAAAGTACAGAAAATGTAAGTATATAATCTAATCTTAACAAATGTTTAGAAAACTGAATACCCATTTAACTAGCATCCAAATCAAGAACTAGAACATTGCCAGCGCCCTGGAAACCTATGTATACTTCTTCCCGATTACAACCCCCCTTTTGCCCCAACAAACGTAACTTTCCCAAATTTTATAACAGTCACTACTTTGCCTTTCTTTATAGCTTTTCTTTATGCCACTGTACCTTCAGATGCTGTAGTTTAGTTTGACTTTTTTTTTTTTCGAATTTTCATTAAATGGAATCATTCTTTTGTGTTCGATTTCCTCCACTCTGTGAGATTCATGCACTGTCATTTGTTAATTTCCAATACTATCTGACATTCTTACATGAATACACCACTATTTAACTATTTATTGCTGTGATATGAAAACTGGGGGTAATCATTAGTTAAATCCTTTCCGCCTGTAACCTGCCTTCACTAATCAAAGTCGTTTTAATTGTTGCTACAAAAAAAATCTTGCAGGTCCTCGGAGGGGCATGACCCCTAAACAATACAATGTTTGCCCGAGTTGCTGTCCGGGAACTTGGAGTCGGCTGTGTCCAGTTGGAGCTGAGCTGGTTAAGACTAGATAGGACCAGCGACCCAACAACTGGGCATGCGCGAGAGCCCGCTTGGCGCCCTTTTGAGACATGTTGCTTAGTTATACATGCGCAGAAGGACTGTTATCTCACCACCCAATCTTATTTCTCCGTGCTCCCCAAGCCTCCGACCACCCTGCTTCTTTATCCCGTAAATACCCGGAGCTCCGAGCCTTCCCTGCCAGCTGAAACCGGTCTCCTCGCCTGGCTGCGTTGGGAAGCCCTCTCCTTGCTGCAAACCTCCGCGGCTCAGCGTTTTGGCTTGCTGCGCATCGAGCAAAATGGACCAGTTTCGGTAAGAAATATTTGACTTGTTCCTAGTTTTTAGCTATTATGAATAATACTGTTACAAACATTCTTCCATGGTTCCTCATACTCGTATGCACACATTTCTTTTGGACATAAACCTTGGACTAGAATTGTTAGTTGTAAATGTTTAAAATATCTTCTGCTCTGTGACTTGCCTTTTCATCTCTGTAATGATATTTTGATAAGTTAAAGTTCTTAACTGTGTATTAATAAAAAATTATCAATCTTTTCATTCTGTTTAGAAATTTCTTTGACCTGGTTGAAGCCATTCTTCTATATTATCTTCTAAAGAGTTTATAGCTTTTCTTCTCGAATTTATGTTTGCAATCCATCTGAAAACATTAGGGTTGTTTCCAAATTTTGCTAATTTTTAACAGTTTTTAATGGTTGGGAATAAAGTTCCTCTGCATATCTTGTACAAGTCTTTTTATTGGCCCTATATACTTGTTCCTCTCGGCTTTATCTAGGAGTAGAATTTCTGATTCAGGTGACAGTAGATAATTTCAAACAGTTATCTAAAGGTTTGGCCAATTTATACTTCCACTAGCAATGTGTGAGATTTCCAGTTTTTCCACGTCTTTGCCAGCACGTGGTATTGCTAAGCCTTTTTATTTGTGGTCATTCTGGTGGGTGTATATTGGTATCTCGTTGCCATTTTAATTTTAATTTTCTAATAATGATGAATAATTTTTTCTTATGCTGATTGGATATTTGTGTATCGTTTTTTTGGTAAGCTGCCTGTTTATTTTCCCATTTTTGAAATTGGGTTTTTTGGTTTTTCTTATTTGTAATTATTCTATGTATGTCAAAACCAAGTCCTTTACCATATAAATGTAAACATCTTTCTCAGTATATGTCTTTTTTCACTCTCCAAATAATGTCTTTGATAAGCAGAACCTTAATTGTCGCAAAGTCCGATTTCTCTTGTTCTTTTCTTTTATTATTATTGTTACTTGGGTCCTATTAAATCTTCACCTATTCAAAATGTCATAAAAATATTCTCTTTTGTTTATTTTAGAAGCTTCATTGTTTCATCATTTACCATTTAGCTTTATAATATATCTCAAATTAAAATTTGCATGTGAGGTAGGGGGTTAAAGTTTATTTATTTTTTTTGCATATGACTATCCAGGACTATCCAATTGACCCAGTACCATTTATTAAAGGATCATCCTGTCTCCTCTGAATTGCAAAGGTACTTTTGTTGAAAACCAAGTTACTACACACACACACACATTTCTGTATACTTTATTCTCTTTTATGTTGATTGCTCTATTCTTATGCCCAATGCTGTTACCTAACCTTTGTTCATTTTTTTCCCTACCCAGTTACTGTTTGCATCAGTCAGGTGAAATCACTTTTGTAGCAGCACCAGGAACTTTATTCGTCGGCCAAGGACTGGAGAAGGAGGAGCTCATGCTCGGAAAGCACCTTCTCCCTGATTACAAGCGGGGACGAGCTTTTTGTAGAAAATGGTGGAGATTATAGGGAGGGAGGGGGTCTTTTGTCATCCTGATTCGTGGAAATGAGTGGCAGGTTTCTGGGGTGCAGTTCACGCTTCTTTTCTGTCCTTGTGTGGGCCTTTGGTGTCTGGTTTGGAAGCGGGTACAACCACTATGATGCAGGCCTGGGAGATCTTACTGCAATGAGATGGTAGTGAGCTGGAGAACAACCTTTGTGCCAGTTACGGAGTTCAGCCAGCTTATACCAGTTCCTTGTAGTGAAGGCCTCTTGTTCCTGTCATGTAAACACAGGTGAAATATACATTCAGCTTTGGGTTTCTGCAAATTTGCCTGGAGGGAGGCTTTTATTTGAAATGAGGCGGGGAGGTTCCCTTGCCTCCTTGCCTAAGACAAGTACACTTGTGCTTTATAGAGAGTTCGTGTGTGGACGAAGGACCCTCAGGTTCCTCCCCTGAGTGACAATACTACACTGTCTGAATTACTGTGGCTTTAAAGTAAGTCATGAAACCTGGAGATGTAAGACTTTGCAATTTGTTCTTCAAAACCTATTCTAGGTTTTATGCATGTCCATATAAATTGGGGAATCTTTTATCAGTTTTCATACACACACAGAAAACTTACTGGGATTGATCGGGATGGTGTTGAATCTACAAATTAATCTGTGGAGAAGGATATTTAATCATTTAAGGAGAAGATACAGTTAAAAATACTCCATCTTTCAATCTATAAATATGGTTTAGCTCTGCATTTATGAGGTCATCTTTAATTTCTCTCAGCCATATTTGATAGTTTTAATTAGAGATCTTGCACGTATTTTTATTAGATTTATTCCTAGATATTAGACTTTTTTTTGATGCTGTTGTAAAAGGTATTGTTTTTTAAAATCTAATTGTCCAGTTACGATTTTCCTATTACGTTTTCAGTTAAATGTAATCCTTTGGGGATCTTGTAATATGTTAATTTGAGAAGATTTTGTCTTTTCTGATCTCTCCTAGCTTCGAAAATCGTCTTTGTTTCACAGTCTCCTGTTTCTTGGTTTACTTCTATTCTGGGTTTTAAAATTTCTGAATTGAAATGCTCTTTCATATCTGCAAATTCTTGTTTAATCTGAACTCATATCAAAACATTCTGATGAGTTTTCTTTGTGATTGTTGTTTTGTGGACAGTTTTCATTAGCTAAATAATTTTCATTCTTCATTTCTGTCTTCATTTCTGTTTTATTCTTACAATTGCTTTGTATTGATGTGGCCGGCCAAATTCCGTTCATTTTTAAATGTCTTGGGTTTCCCTCACCTGGCCCTGGCAAGTGCTTCTACAAAGGAGGTGTATGCGGTGTTCAGGTTCTTGCTGTGTTTCTTACGTGTGTTCTTTCACATATACTCTTCCGTCAGCTCACTGACATTTATTAATACATGAATTTCTTTGGAGGCAAGAGATGGGTTTTTATGAATTAGGATTTTGCAATATTCTCATTTTAATAGAAAAAACCCATAATCTTGGATTTGACCAATGATTTAAGAATGTTTTCCTGTACATATGTTTTCATCAGTGACTGCTACGTACACTTATTTAATTTAAATAACATCAAATTTAGGAGTAGAATAAGGGTAAATATTTGTCAGGTCTGGATCTCTAAATATTACAAATGCTATTCAACTTGTTCTTTGCAGGCTTTATTGTGAAGCTCTAGTAACACATAAATATCTCCACTCTGTACTCAATTCCTTGGTTTCTGCTCTTTCTGTGACGGTTGTTGGAACGCATTTACTGAAAGCTAGTCCCCATTACAATAACATAGAAAATATTTTGCATTTCAGTGCAGAGGTTACTTTCATTAGAGACTTGAAGAGCACTTTATAGGCACTGTATGGTGGAGAAGCTTATTAGAAAGGATACCCAGCAATTAAGATTCTTTACATGTAACTTTATGTGATTTTTTTCGGCTAACAGGAATAGAAGAACTAAGGTCTTAGGAGGGTTAAAAGACTAATCTAGTGTTTTATAATTTATGCTTCTTCTGGGATCAAACATTTTGGAGAAATTATTTGAAAATGTTGACGGTTAACCAGAAAGGAAATGTCCAGATAGTGAGGAAGCTCAGTTGACACCAATATCTCAATACTGTCCACAGAGTGCGAGATGCTTGGAGAATAGCTCCATATTATGGAAAACAGTTTCAACACTGAGGCTTGACTTAGTGTTCTATTTATTGCTTCCAATTGTTCACAGAGACAAACATCATGCTTTCTCATGGAGCCATCAGTAGCTTGGATGCTTCTCTAATGGGACCCATTACATCACCAGTAGAGCAAAGCCTGTCTGTGATGGCCAAGCACCTGTAGGGGGCAGCAGAGTAGCAGTTGCCATCTCCTTGGCAGTTTCTGGAGGAATCTGAAGGAGTCCTGGGACTGAGGGGGAAGCCCCAGGCTGAGAGGAAGACTAGAAAACAAGAGCAGAAAAGTGTCAGGATCAAGAAAATATGTACAGATATGCTCTGGAGGCAGAACTGTAACTGAGCTAGAAATGAGAGCTGGGTTTGTGGCAGTTAAAGAGAAGGTAATGTTTACATTTTCAGCCAATGATTCCTGAGCACCTGACCTGGGACAGCTCCTTGAGAGGTAGAATGAGGAGTTCTCTACTCAGTGAGGTACTAAGACACATAAACAAAAGTACTATGTGTTAAGTGCCTTGAAGAAATGCACAAAGTGCTGTAGGATTTCAGGAACAGGGACTACAGGGGTGGTGGAGTGGTGGTGAGGAGGGCTTCACATGTGGGTGACATTGTCGTCAGGTCTTGGAGAATGAGTAGTGAGAGAAGGAGCAGGGAGAGGTTGAAGTGTATACTGCACATCTGGGCGGTGGTGAGCTGTTGGGTTGAGCTGTAGCATAATGTCCACATGAGGATGTGGGGAAGACAGGACCATCACCTTTGCCATCTGTGCATCTGCCCTCGAAAGCATGACATCTCTGCTAATATACTCTGAAGATATCTTCAAAGATCCAGGAACCCCGTTCATCAATATTTCATGGATCTTTGGGGTTCTTAAGAGAATGAAGACCAACTTGATTTGTGGTAAATTGGGGGGTTTTATTTGGTTGAAGCCCAAAAGCCCCAAGGGAAATAAGCCATATGAGCCCTCCCTTGGCTACAGCACCACAAGGCTAGGACACGGGGGTGGGGAGACGGGACGTTATCAGGAAAGATAAAATAGGTCAACTCATCATGCAACCTTTATTCATTATTCCTCGTGCAGCTTCTCTTTGTGAGGTCAGGGTATCACGAAGCTCTAGGATTTAAGTATTAAAAGATGCAGGTTTTTAAGATGCCATGACACTTAGGTGCTTCCCCTCACTTAGTATTGATATGTAAGACATCCAGAAAACTACAGGTCTTAAAAATCAGCTAGTGGAGTGGTGACACACATCCTACAAAAAGTGTGGGTCCTCGCTAGGTAGCTCGTTCGTCACTTGATGTGATGTGAGATAGGGATAGAAAAATTGCCTTAGTCTGGAGTTAAGATTCTAGACTCCCTGCTGCCCAAGTGAAGGCTCCCACAACCTCTCCTCAATGCCATTTGCAACAATATTTAGACTAACAGTAGTGCCTGGACAGAATAGGCACTAGGTCAGTGGTTGTCAAATAAATGGGTGAGTGGAGTCATCAACCAGTCAGACTATAGCACAACAAAGACATTGGTGAGAGTTCCTAGTCCTAAATTTGCTGCTCTCTGGCTCTTGCCTAAAAAAGTTTGGGAACATTGAAACCTGTGAAAGAAAGTCACAGAGACATGCTAATTGGTCTCTAAATAAAGCAGAGCTTCCCAGCAAGTGTCCTGGGAATGGTTTAATGCACGTGCGGTGAGAAACCAATCAATTTACAACTGATGAGGTTCTGCAGCAATGAAGCTGGTTGCCTGAGGCTCCTAAGAGGGGTGTATGACTGGAGAAGAGTTTGAGTGTATGCCCCGTGGTACCCACAAACTTGGAGAATAAAAGTTAACCTTTTCCGCTGTAGCAAGAGACTGCCGAGTGTCCAAGGAGGCGCTCTTCCACCTGGATTTCTATCTCAGCTGCCAGCTCCAGAGTGCGGCTGACCACTTTGGAAAAGAGACATGCGATGATGCAGGACTTCCTGTTCCAGTGGACCAAAAAGCATCGCAGACGTAGCTCAAGGCGCAGCCAGTAAGGGTTGGTGGAAGGCTAACTGTGGGCTCCTGGTGATAACGCTCTTCAACTCTGTCTTTACTAGTGTGGGATACTTTTGTGGCCTGTGTACCCTCGTAGCAGAGTCTGAACTAGCTCCGGGGGACTGTTCTAACAGTGCAAGTACCATCTGCAAAGTAAAGCGTTATCACTATTTTCAAATACTTGATATGAAAAAAATTTATTGCATTCAGCTTACAAGTCACGTGGGAATTCACCATTGCATCTGTTAATAAAAGCTAAGGAAAAGTTACTAGATTCTTTAAATGTAAGTTAGCAGTTAAGTATTCAGATGGTTGTAAAAAAAAAAGTGGCTTTAAAAATTTTTATTACCTACTTTTGCAAATGGTTTCTCGTCGACAATGACAGTTGAGAATTGGAAGAACTCATCACTGAGAAGTGTTGTCAGGAACCAGCCATTTCAAGAAGAAAACCTGAGTTAGAAATTTTATCGACAAGTTTTGCCGTTGGCAAAATTTCAACTTTCTCTTCAAATTTTTGAAAATGATTTATTCATAAATTTTATCAAATTTAATATCTCCACCTACTATGTGACTTTATTTTTCTTATATATTAAAGAGAAAAATCTAACGATTTTTTTTTAACCAAACCCTCTAGAGAATCCTCAGAAGAACTCGCTTTCCTTGAGAGTGCCATACAGACACTATCACCAGCTGGGGGTACCAAGGTACGCAAAGCCACCTGCGCCTACGCACAGAAGGAAGAAAGCGTGATCGGAGTGAGATGAGTTAAGACACTTACCTTGACTTTTTTTTTTTTTTTTTTGGTTCCCTGGAGAACTGTCTTTAGGCCATGTGATTTAATTCTTTATACTTGGTTTATAAAAACCAGAAAATTGCTGCATTTTTAGTATTTTAGGTATTGCTTATTAAGTCTCCCAGGTTGCACGCGATAGGAATTGTTTTGAACGTCTTCTTCTCCTAGTGGACTGGTAGATCTGCTGTGAACTTGTTTTGTCATCCATGGAGAACTGAGCAACCTATTGGGTTTCCTTTTTGCATGGCCTCCTGCAGGTCAGTAAGTCTCAGCTGCAGCAACAATTATTGTTAAGATGTATTAGAACTATTGCAGTTTGACGTTAAAATAGAATAAAACGTGCAAACAGGCGAGAGTTTCGTTACAAAGAACCTGATGTTGTCTGAAGATGAAAAGCTTAATCACCCAAATTGATCTACATACAGTTTCCTTTTCTTTCTTCTGTTATTCTCCTAACATTTTAAATAATGTCTTTGCTGATGCCTATGCATCGTTCTTGCCTGATTCAATTCTTGATAGGAATGCCCGCCACTCCCCTGGCCTCACTGTCTATAAAAGCCAGGCAAGTTAGTTCTTACAATCTGTACAAACTAAGCTGCTAATTGTGACCTACAAGGGCTGAAATGGTCTGAAATATTGCCATCTCATTTAGCATAGTTACTTATTATAAAAAGATACAAGATCAAGCCCAAGGAAGTAAAGATATCAAAATTTGTGTCTCTTGCTGTACTTAGGAAAACATTTTAAATGATTGTCATAAATGTGGGTCAAATTACATATGTGAGACATGCTAAAGGTGTCATACTGTCACATCTTTTCTCCACAGTGTCCTTTATTATAGGACCATCACAATGTTTTCAGCATCTGTGGCCCAGCTTTGTCTTTTCTAGACCGTTAGAACTACTATTTCCTCGTGCCTTTCCTCTTTTTCTAAATTGTATCCAGTACAGCTGTCCTCTTCTGTGTGTGGTATTTATGAAAAGACTTCTCAGCTTTTGAGGAGGGATAGAAACGGGCAGGAGTGCTCATGCAGGTGTATTTCTTAGGATTACGTGCACCGGTTCTGTTATTCTGAGTAGAAATAAATTGCTTTTTGTCTTTCACACATGTCTCCCTGAGCTCTTCTGGCGGATTACATTCTCTTGAGGACAGAGTTTATATCACTTTTAAAAATCTAGCAGCCGGTGAATCTAGTATATTCTGATGAAAACAGTAGTTGCCTATCCCACTCAGCTCTATTTTGCCTAATGGAACATGACTTTAAAGAAGTCTGGAAGGTCAGGACTCACTGGTGTGGGAATCAGGAGAGCCTGGAATTCCCAAGTCTAACTCTGGTGCTACTTTGCTCTGATTTTTGGCAGATTTTTCCATTTTCCAGTATCGTTTTCTCCATCTGTAAAATTAAGGGATTTGGGTTAGTTGTTCTCTAGCCCAAAAAAAGTTATGGTAAAATTCTATGGTTTTGTAGAAATAAATTTTTATAAATCTTAAAATATATTTGAGTTGATATGGATTAAAATGAGAATTGAAGCCTGAGGCTGTATTTCTTTTTTTTAAAGCAGGAAATTTGAGAACCTGATAAGCTGTTGACACAAGTGCTTTTGAGAGGGGAGATGGAATAATTACTAGCTTATGTTTAAATAGACAAAGGAAAAGGCTGGTAAATGTTTACATATCATCATTTATCACAAAATTAAAGTAAATGCATACTTACCTGTGTCATTGAAAAAATAAGAATCTGTATCTCAATTACTTTACTAAAATGGAGATAGAAACTTTCCTATAATATTAAAAATTTTATTTTAATAGTTCCAAAGAGGGTTGACTTATACATTTGAGATGATATTTATAATTAAATGTATTTGGTAAGATACTTGTAGAAAACTATTTATTTAAAACCATAAATTGTTTATCATGGGAGCTTGTACAGTGACTGCTCAAAAACTGTGATAATTAATCTGCTATGACCTCACCAATTTTCCTTAATTAACTCAACAAGTACCAAAACTGTATTCTTAGAATGAAAACACATCTGAGATGCTGTTCCCAATAAATAGTCATTTTACAAGTAAAATAAGTATCTCTAACAGATTAACTTTAAAATGTAAGATCGAATATTAATTTGTTATAATTGTTACTAAGAAATCTAATAATCATCTCAACCTGTTGTTGGAAATGGAACAAGCTAATACTTTTTTTTAAAATAAAAAGTATCACATTTGATCACATACGATGTAGAACATCTTTTCATATCTTTATTTCTCATTGGTATATCTTCTTTGGTGTAGTCTGTTAAGGTTCTTGGCCCATTTTTCAATCAGTTTGTTACTGTTGAGTTTTAGTGTTCTTTGTATATTTTGGATAACAATCCTTTATCAGATACGACTCTTGCAAATATGCTCTCCCGGTTTGTGGCTTGTCTTTTCATTGTCTAACCAGTGTCTTTCATAGAGCAGAAAGAAATGAATTTTAATGATCTCTAGCTCATTAGTTCTTTTCTTTCATAATGTTTTTGGTGTCGTATTTAAAAAATGTCAAACTCAAGATTTTCTCTATATTACCCTCTGGGATTGTTACAGGTTTGCATTTAATATTTAAGTCTGTGATCCATTTTGAGTTACTTTTTGTGAAGGATGTATTGTCTGTGTCTAGATTCATTTTTTTGCATGTGGATGTCTAGTTTTTCCAACACCATTTGTTGAAAGGCTGTCTTGGTTGTATTGCTTTTACTCCTTTGTCAAAGATCAGTTGAGTATATTTTTGTGAGTCTACTTCTGGGATCTCTGTTCTGTGCTATTGATCTTCTTGTCTAATGCAAATTAAAACAGCCATGAGCTTCCACTATATACCTATTAGAATGACCAAGATCCAGAATACTGATAGCACCAAATGCTGGCAAAGATGTGGAGCAACAGGAATTCTCAGTCTTTACTGGTGGGAATGCAAAACAGTATAGCTATTTTGGAAGGTAGATATGTGATTCCTTACAAAACTAAATATACTCTTACCGTATGAACCAGATCTTGGTATTAACCCAGAGGAGCTGAAAGTGTACATCCATATAAAAGCTGCACATAGATGTTTGTAGTAGCTTTATTCATAATTGCCAAAATTTGGAAGCAACCATGATGCCTTTCAGTAGGTGAATAGATAAATAAACTGTAGTACATCCAGATAATGGCATATTATTTAGTGCTAAAAAGAACTGAGCCATCAAATTGTAGACAAGCATGGAGGAAACTGAAATGCATATTACTAAGTGAAAGAAGCCAATCTGATTCCAACTATAAGACATTCTGGAAAAGACAAAACGATTGAGACAATAAAAACTACAGAGACTCCCCAGTGTTCATAGCAGCTCTATTTACAATAGCCAAGACATGGAAACAACCCAAATGTCCATCAACAGAGGACTGGATAAAGATGTGGTATATGTATATGCAATGGAATACTATTCAGCCATAAAAAAGAATAAAATAATACCATTTGCAGCAACATGGAATAGGATCTGGAGATTGTCATTCTAAGTGAAGTAAGCCAGGAAGAGAAAAACAAATGCCATATGATATCACTTATATGTGGAATCCAAAAAAAAGGACACAAACTTATCTACAAAACAGAAACAGACTCACAGACATAGAGAGCAAACTTATGGTTACCAGGAGGAAAGGGGGTGGGAAGGGAATAAATCGGGAATTTGAAAATTGCACCTCCTGGGCAGTGATAGAAATGTTAGTTATCTTGATTTTGGTAGTGGTTTCATTGGTGTATACATCTATCAGAATTCATCCAATTGTACATTTGAAATATGTGTAGTTCACTGTACAGGAACCATAACCCAATAAAGGTATTTAAAAGAAAAAACTATGGAGGCAGTGTTTGCAGGGTTAATGGGGAGGGAGGAGTGAATAAGCAGAGCACAGAGGGCTTTTATGGCAGCGTGGATACTGTAATGGTGGATACATATTTTTTATACCTTTGTTCAAACCTGTAGAATGTACAATACCAAGAGTGAACCCTAATGTTAACTATGGACTTTGGGTGGAAATAGTGTCTCTTCTTAGATTCAATAATTGTAACAAATGTACCACTGTGGTGGGAAAAGTTGATAACGGGGGGAGGCTATGTGTATATGAGGTGGGACAAGGAATATATAGATATCTCTGTACCTTTTTCTCAGTTTTGCAGTGAATCTAAAACTACCCTTAAAAAAGTTTTTAGAGAAAAAAATCTCATACCCAGAATATCTTTGATGAATTTATTGCATTGCTGGAAAAGAAACAAGCCTTGTTTGGTTTATGACAGTTCAAACCAACTGTTAAATATTCATATGAACCTCCTTCCTCATCACTCAACTCCTAAGAGAGCCATGTTGATGGGACTCTTGGCACAAGGGAAGTCATGTTGGTCTCCTCGTCTCGTTTGCATCCTGTCCCAGGTGCTAGTTGGTAGCTACTCTAGCTGGACAACTCAGGCGAAGGGTGAAGCATTACTGAACAGCATGGATGCTCTGGTACCAGTACCAGCACATGCCCTCCGGTTGTCATGAGCTGATATTTTAACTCCAACTGGATAGTAGGTAAGAAGTTGAAAAAGTACGAGAAAGCTTAGGTAAACTGAGGGAGTATATGAAATACATAGCTAATAACCATATTTTTGAGAATAAAAGTACTTGCCACTTCTCTTGAACCAAAGGTGTTAAAGATGGATTACATAGGATATTCTATCTTCCCATCATTGTCAATCACTATAAATTAAAAATGTACTGACATGTAAAGCAGTGCTTTCAGTACTTAACTTTTTTTTTTAGAAAAGATTAAATTGATTGCAATCTCCATAGCATATTGGTATGTAAAATTTGAGTAGGAATGTGCTTGGAGTTGAACTTGACTTTTACCATTGCAGCATTATCTCAAGCTCCCTGTTATCTTTCAATTATTCCAGACACGTCAGAAAATAATTTTCCCCTTGATCTGAAATACCAACCTTGTACTCATGGAACCCAGAACTTGATTTTTGGAGTGGAAGCCTAGAGATGGTCTACTAAAGACTGCTTTCTGTAATCTCCCTTTTTCTCATCAGCTTGCTTATTAAGAAAATCATTATTTTAATGCCTCATGACCCTAACCATTGGCCCCAATTGTTTGGGTCAGGAGTGGGCATACATAGGGCAAGCCAGGTTAGAGTCGCTTTTCTTTGAGATTTTTGATCTTTGGGCTGAGAGTAGGATCACTGTCTCTCTGTGGGTGAAAAGGTTAGCATCACTGGTGTTGGCAGACATGTGTCCCAAAGTGTGGGGACAGGTGATCTATTGCAAGAGAATAATGAAGCTGTTTTTGGAGAGAAGCAGTGAAGAGAGGTGGAGGGTCTCCTGAAGACTCTCACAACCCTGATTACAGTTACTCCTGAAGCCAGTTATAGCTTTTCTGTTCAATTATTTTAGAAGATTCTTACCTATTCTTCCAATATATTCTCATTTTGCTTTAGTCTGCTGGGGTTTTGTCACTTATGCCAAATTGAATCTAACACAGCTTCTTTTTATTGCCTTGTGTTCTGATTATCTACAGTATCTAACAGAAGTAGACTGAAATTCTGTGTTCCTAGAAAAATATAACATACAGTATCCATGGTCTTCAGAATGGGCTTGAGCTTGAAGCTGAAAATTATGAAAGCTGGTCTACCAATAATTCTCTATTAATCAGTAGGTTCATAATTTTGAATACTGAGTTAACTTGGAATAGTGGATACAAATACTCAAGCATAGGAAGAAATATAGATATGGATGTGAATATATGTGTCATATAGTTGCATATGTCTTTATGGGTGGGAAAAATTAAGAAAAAATACCTTAGAGATGGCAGTTCTCTTAGAGATCATCTAATGCACTCTTCTCATCTTTTTCAGAGGGATAAACAGATAAAGAGGGATAAACTGAGGTAAGCATGGGGAACTGATGTATAGTAATTAGCAATGTGACTTTTTTTAACTTCTAGATCAATGTTGTCTTTGAAATTATCTGTGAATACAAGAACATAAATTTGCTGTATAACCCTTTTTCTCTTGGTCTCAGTTTTTTTTTTCTTTATAAACTGAGTGGTTTATACCAGATAATCACTAAGATTCACTCTGGTTCTAATATTCTATGATTCAGTGATTTTTATGATGCATAAAATCATTATACAATATTTATATAATGTCAGAGGACTTTGATTTTGTTTGAAAATCTGGATTGAACTTCTGCTTTTATAAAAGAGGAAGAAAAGCCTGCAAGAGAGAAGAGCTAGGCCAGAGGACAAAAAACCCAGAAGTGACACAAATTAAGGTTAAAATTTAATTGATCTATTTGTTGGCAATTTACAAGTTGAATCTTTACAAGCTTTTTAAGAGTCATCTTGCATTTTACATCTGGCTTACAAACAGATTTTACCATTTACTTTTTTGCGCTTAGTCTGAGCACGATGTTTTTCAATTAAAAATACATCAGAATCAGGTTCGGGGAATAATTCATTAGAGAACACTTACAGCTTCAGCCTTGAGGACAAAATGTGTTGTATTTTAAAAAGCTTAGCTATAATGATACTATTGAATTAGTCATATCTTAAGGCAAGTTATAGGGAGACCATTAACAATAATGTGTTGCTGGGTAATGTAGAAATTTCTATGACACTTTAAGAAAGATAAATTCAAACACACTCATTTTAGTGAGAGACTTTGGTCTGAATCTAGACTCAACCACTTAATATCTGTGCGTCCTTGGGTAAGTTACTCAACACCTGTCTAAGACTCAACTTCCTTTTGTGTAAAATGGAGATGCTATTTATACCTAATTCAAAGGACTGTTGTCCACATTAAATGAGATAATGTGTGTAAGGGGCTTAGCACGGTGCTGGTCTGTAGTGAATGTTCAGTGCTGCCCCCAGAAGTAGGCTCCATCGAAGGATGACATTTAAACTGTCGATAACTTTGATAGAAGGGAAGATCTTCAAACAAGGTGGACTCTAGGTCTCTGTTTGCATTCCCATTAATAAGTAACCTTATTAAACGAAGCACACGAGTCTTTAACAGTGAATGAGAAGGTCTCAATCCAAACATATATCTAAGATCTTTGAAAATCGTACTTAAAATTTATAGAGTTGTTTGTGGTTTACAATACTTATAAAAGTATGTGTGCCTAGTTTTGAATTTTATCTGTCCACCAAATAACCATATAAGTTATTTTCACTCTTTAGAGGAAGAAACTGATTTAGAGAGTAGATGTTTACATAGCTAGTCAGTTTTGCAATTGGCACTTGAAATCAGATCTTCTGACTATTTCTGGCTCAGTGCTCTAATTAATGAAAGTTTATTAGGCATTTATTTGGGGTGAAGCACCACGATGAGCACTCAGAGAGGTACATGGGAGTGTGCGCCCTTACCCTGCACTTCTCCCTCCTACTGTCCTTGAGGAACTTCCCACTTTTCTGAGAACTGTCACTACCCATCAGTCTCTAGCTACAGAGTGACTGAGAGAGCTTCCATTGGCAACCTCACCCCAGCTGTAGTAACCAGCCAGAGAAGCTACCTGATACAAAAATGTGAGATTCAGAAATCTTTTAATAGTCTCTGTCATAGTACATGGAAGAGCGAGAAACACACACACACACACACACACACACACACACACACACAGAGGTGGCGGTGGGGAGAATATATGTGTTAAGTGTGCTACGTCTGTTTACTTTAGGGAGTGTGGAACCTGATACCTCCCAGGCCAAATCAGATTGTCTCCCCGGGAATTTGGACTTCGAGAAGAGAAAGTTGTCTGGGTGTACAGACTGAAACATACAGCATTTGGAAATGATGGCGGTCACATTCTGCCACTGAGGAGGGGAGGAAGCCTATCTGAGGCGAGGCAGTCAAGTCAAACCAAGTAGATAGACAGGAGCTGGTCAAGATGTGAAACAGAGTTCTGACTTCCTAGTTGTTCTCGAGCCCAAAAGCATTCCTTCTTAGACTTTCATGATCTGCTCCAGTGTCCTTGCAATAAATCTCCCTTTTTGGTTAAACAAGTTAAAATTATATTTTTGTTTTATGTAGCAAAGATTGAGAATTAATCCCAACATCAGGATTAAAGACATGGGGTCTCTGCTTCTGTGTGTAAGAAACCGACATCAGTATTTCCCAAATGACCACTAATAGCCTAATTGCCTAGAAAGTACTGGAGAGCTTCTTAAAATGCAGATTCCAGAGCACACTCCTATAAGTTCTGGTTCGACTTGGCTTGGAAATCTGTATTTTAACAAGATTTTCAAGTGATTCTGATTCACAACCAGAATGGGAAACCTCTGGCAGAAATACTTCCATAAATATTTGAGGGTCATGCAGTGTAACTCAAA
Organism: Camelus ferus; assembly: GCF_009834535.1. NCBI lineage: Eukaryota > Metazoa > Chordata > Mammalia > Artiodactyla > Camelidae > Camelus > Camelus ferus. The sequence goes on from NC_045696.1 coordinate 64,605,544, forward strand.
GATGGTGCAGGTCATGTCAATCATAATCCATTAGCTACACTGCAGTGTGAGTACTGATTAGAGGGTAAAGTTAAGCATTTCCTCTGATGAGGTTACTATCCCTTTAATGTTTTAGGATAAGGAGAAGAGAAGTCAGACCCAGGGACAGAGGATTTGGTGGAGAAGGGGGAAGAACTGAACATCAGAGTGGAAGATGTTACTTGGGAAAGGAGTACGAGGTGGTGGGTGGGCAGAGGAAGTGAGGTCACTTGCCTGCCTGACTCACAGGGCCAGCCACAGCGTTAGGCATCTCTGGCCAGGAGCAAGGGGAAAAACGAAGCAGAACGAAAACTCTTTCGGTGGACGAAGTCACTTGCATGACTTTGTGTCCCCTTCCTTGACCTGGCCTCTGCTGGGAAGGTAGTTCGTAGATGTAAAACGTGCTTCCGTGATCTTTGCCTCCCCACCTTATGGGCTTTTGCCAGATGGGCATCTTGGGAAGAATTACTTCTTAGCCCCAAGTTGACCCTGCTGTAATTTACATTTACTTCAGCATCTTTCTGAAGTGCAGATCATCGGCAATTCACGGAGCAGCTCTGACCACAGTCAGGCTCACAGGGATACTCATGAGAAGTTTTTCCATTTAAGAAACACAAACAGCTCCATCGATCTTACTAACACCCTAGAGGTAAGTGTGAGAACAATCAGAATGGTCTTGGGGTTGGAGTGAGGAGAAAGGATGGCATAATGATTCTTGAGTTGTTTCCTGACTTTGCCAAAAAGCATTGCTGGGAAGTGGAAACTGGGCGTGGTGAAATTCTCCGTATCTTAGAATGTCAGTATCAGAAGGAAACTTAGCGATTATCCAGTCCATAACTCTGTCAGTCTCGGAGGAAAGGAAGTGACCTGTCTAGGTTCACACATCTCGTTGGTGGCAGAACCAAGTCTGGAATTTAGATCTTCCAACACCTAGCTCTGTGCTTAGTAAATGCTCTATAAATAATAAGGCCTTGGACTGTGTACCCCAAACAAAATTACTATGAGTAAAACACATGATGTGTATACGGTGTAAGAAGATAGAATGAGGAGAGTTGTAACAATGACTGTGTTAGTCAGTCCAGGCTGCTGTAACAAGATATCATAGTCTGGGTGGCTTCAAACACAGAAATTTACTCCTGACAGTTCTGGAGGCTGGGAAGTCCAAGATCAAGGTGCCAGTGAATCCTGTTCCTGGTGAGGACTTTCTTCCTCCTGGCTTACAGATAGATAACCACCTTCTTGCTGTGTCCTAACATGGCCAGGGCAGGGATGTGGGCAGGTACAGGGTGGAGAGAAAGAGAGAACACGAGAGACAGTGAGCTCTGGTGTCTGCTCTAACAAGGACACTAATGCCATTGGAATATACCCCATCCCTTACAACCTCATCTAACCTACTTACCTCCTCACAGACTGTATCTCCATACAGTTACACTGGGGGTTAGGGCTTCAACATAGGAATTTTGGAGAAGCACAGTTCAGTCCATAGCAGTAATTGCTGTCAGACTAGCCCTTAGCCTTCTGTCTTTCCATCTGTCCCATGATCACACTGATAATTTAGATGACATCAGGTACTTGCTTTCACTACCAACAACAAAGACCCTGCTGTTGAAAGGAAAGAGGAGGCAAATGCATCTATCAGTAATGGCATCTTTCATCTATTTTATTTTCTGTGGTGTTTCCTTATGAAGAGAGAAAAGGTCCACAGGAAAAATCAACCCAGTGTAATAAAACCACCAGTGTAAGACAAGCCAGTGTAAGAGTAACATTGATGATTCTTAGACAAAAGGAAGCATCAGTGTTAGCTGAGTTGAACTGAGTAGTTGTACAAACTGAGAAACTGTATAGATCCCTTATCTGCAATTCCAAAATCCAAGAAGTTCTGAAATCTGTCTGTTTTTCTGTAAATGTGCAGCTGACTCACTTAGTGGCAAAACCTGACCTGTCATAATGCAAGACTGTTTAGTCTTACTTTTCCCACTTACTGAAAACATTCAAATGTCTTATTGAAGGACCAATAAAATAGTAAAGCATTTGATTGTGGGATCCCATCCTAAGTCCTGTTGGGGTAGTTATAGTGTATTAAGAAAGGTACTGAACTATCTTTCTACAATCCAAATGAGTATGAATTCTTGGAAACCCAAAGGTTCTAGATAGGAAAATAAAGTGAACCTTCTGTTCCGAGGACTGAAGTCATGTGTGTTATGGTAGAGGGAAAAAAAGGCAAGGCTAAGCAGAGGTGATTGTTATTCCAGAGTTTGCAGGAAAGGAGCTTTTGCCAAAGTCGTCAGAACAAGTCTGGGTGAGAAGGTGGCCGAGTTGTGCAGAATTGACAGTCCTACATCTGCTAGACTCCAATTACTGCAAGTGGGGTCATGGGATTCTTCAAATGAAACTTTTAGGTCAAAATATATGGATCTGTGTTGTGTACGCTTCTGAGGAGCAGAGCAGTGGTGTCTTGAAAGAGCGATAGAACGTGTCATTTCAGGGGTTTGGCGATGCTGTCTCATCTAGTACTTGACCTGCAGGGAGAGGCTGACTTTCTGCTGTTTCCTTCTTATTCATCTCTTCTTGTTGGAATTTTGCCACATCACTTGACCTATCGGCCTCCTTTTTTTTTTTTTTTCATTAAATGTAGATAATATAAATAGCCTCCCTTACCATCTTCTGGATCAACATATAAAATATTTTTTAAAAGACTTAAAGTCCCAGACAGGCCTTGTTTGGAAGGTTACTTGATAGCACAGCCCTCGGTTCTAGGGCAGTGACTTCTGGGCTGGGGGTTAGGAGTCATCCTTGATATTAATTTCCATTGTGATATTGCGCATGACTTGTTTTCTCATTGGAAAAAAAAAAGGCTTGGAACTGGTGATCCTTGAGGCCTCTTTTATGGTTAATACTGAAGCTGTAAATAACAAGATGAACAATGGTAATTATAACAAAATCCAAGTTTGTTGAGCGGTTTATGGCTTATAGACAACTTTCACATCCGTTAGGTCGTTGGATACAACAAGCCTGTCAGCATATGCTGGGCAGCTAGATATTATTACTCTCTTCTGCAGAAGTTCAGAGAGAAGGGAAGTTACTTGACCAAGGTCACAGGGAAAACTAGTGTCTAATAAGGAAAGGGCCAGACGCAGTCCTCTGACTCCCTAACTGCCTAGCCTGGGTTCTTTCCACCCTGCAGGCTTCAGAGTTGCCTTGCTCCACAGCATCATGGAAATGCATGAAAATGCATGCACGCTTGTGTGTTCACAAGAAAAGGGTGTGACTTATGGCCAGTTGTAGGCAAATTACTCATACCCTGCTTTGGACTTTAATAGTTGTCAGTGCCAGGCTCAGAGCTGGGGCTTGGGCAGTTCCAGGAGATGTGAAGCAGTGAGCATGACAGGGCCAATGACATGCTTAACCCAAGCACACTGGGAGCAGAAGGGGGCGAGGAAACTCAGTATGGACTGAGGTGCCATGGGCAGGTAGCTGGAGTGGTCCCAGAGGGAACAACACACTTGTGACCTGCCTCCTGTTGAAAACTTTTCTAAAGCCTACTGTGTGGGCCTGGGTTGAATAGTCTTTTCTACATTTTGACCGTATTGTGTTTGGAAAGAAAATAGCGAGGCAGTGTTTTAGCTTTTGTTAATGAAGACATTGGTTTCCCTTGCTAGCTGAGAAGATATTGGCAGATTTCAGAAAATCTCCAAAAATTCAGATTAGCAATTTCGGAAATGTATGAGAGAGAAGGATGGAAAAAGGAGAATCAGACCTCTCTGGCCTTGGATTCCTCATCTGTAAGTGAGCCTGGCATTCAAGGCCCTCTGCCGTCTGACTCTGACCTTCCATAACACCAGTCCTCTGGAGACAGTTGCCCCTTGGTACATGCAAGGGATCGGTCCCAGGACCCCCTGTGATACCAAAACCTGCTTATGCTTGGGTCCCTTACATAAAATGGCACCACATTTGCACATAACCTTCGAACATCCTCCCATATACTTTAAATCATCTCTGGATTATGTGTAATACTTAATACAATGTAAATACTGTGTAAATAGTTGCCAATGTGGCAAATGCATTCTTGCTTTTTGGAACTTTCTGGAATTTGTTAATATTTTCAACCTGTGATTCATTGGATATGGAACCTGTAGGTATGGTGGCTGACTCTACTCCAGAAAACCCAACTTCTCTCTTATCCATGAGGCATCCTGACTGTGTTTTTTGTCTCTAAGCTCCTTTCTCCTTGATTTGTTCTCTTCACTAATTCTCTCTGTTTTAAATGCTGAGGAGCTCTCCCTGAACTTCCTAACTGGAAGCTGGCTCTCTTCCTTCACCTGCTGGTCACCTGTTTGACTTGCAGATGCTGCTGATCAGTTTCCACCTTGCTTGTTTCATATCCCGTGCTGTTGCCCAGCTGGGATCCTTGATGACGGACACATCTGTCCCCTCCCCAGAGCTGTGCATTTACTCCACAGTGAAGTAAGAGCTCAGTAAATATCTGAAAGAGTTAAAGGATAAATGAGGTCCTAAGGTCCCTCCTATCCCCAACTCTCTATGATTTAAAAGCCACATGATAATACCTGTTCTGAAGCAAGGTTAACAAGAACCCACTTTTAGAAGTAGGATACGTTTTACAAAGTTGAGGGCTTATCCAGTCAAAAACTAAACTGTCTTGCCTGAATTACTGAATTACTCTTACTTCTTTAAAAAGAAATCCACTCAAAGGTAGGTGCCATATGGTAGAAAAAGTACTGCCTCGGGCGGATTACTGTTGAGGTCCTGTTTTGTGACCTACTAGCTGGTGTGACTTTGGACACGTCACATCCCTTTTGTGAGTCCAGTTCCTTCAACCTGGAGATAATGAGATCTGTCTCACAGGGTTGTTGGGAAGGGTTAATGTGGTAATGGATGCCTAAGTGCTTTGCAAACTGAAAAGAAGTCCATGTATGAAATGGTTATTATCATCATTAACATTGTTATTATTTTGGAAATCACTTCCGTGGAACATAAATGCAGTCTCCAGAGCTCCTTTGAGCCTCTAAGTGTGCAGATCGTATTTAGAAGTTTATATCATACCCGATATGGGGTTGAACAACAGCCAACTAGTGCTAATAGCCCTGGGTTCTTATTTACGGAGTGCCTTTCCTTGGAGCTCAAGAGCTGTTAAAAGCTGGTTCCATCATCCTCAATCAATTTCCATTTAGTCATTCATTCAACAAATATTTACTGTATTCCTACTAAGTGTCAGGCAGGATTTGTCGGGGTGGGTTGCTGATATTAAGGTCCTGTTACATTAGGGGAACTGCAGATGACACAGAAGAAAAGGGACTTCTAAGAGCCAGATGGGAAGGCAGGGTGGGGTCCGGGGTGCAGCTCAGAGCTACGGTAAAGCGGTGGCTGATGTACTAAGAATAATCGTTTCAGAAACTGAAGCTGGGCACCTTTGGTCTGAGCCACGTCTTCATCTACAGCAAACTGTGCCTTTGCCTGATTTGCCCATAATGAGAAATGATGTCAGTGACTGAAAGGCACATTGTGTGACCCGAGTTACACGGGTTAGGTTTCTAAATTGCTTTGGTCGGCTCAGTTTCAGACACTTTGGAGAGAAAAGTTTCAAACTAGCCTATTGATTGAGAGAGATGTGAGTCTGTCCCAGCGCTGACTCCAGCAGGGCCCCGCACCTGGCTGAGACACATTTCACACAGTTGTAGTTTCACTTTTATCCTCCAGAGAGAACTGGCTCTTTCTTCCAAGTGGAGGATTTTTAAGATGCTGGGATGAAAGCTCCCCTTTCATGTGTGGGTGACTCAGAGCAGGGAGTCAGCAAGGATGTGGTGACCAGCCCAAGGTGCTACAAAGGAGCATGAGGCATGTTTCCCGTTTTCAGCCTTGTAGCCTCTCAAAGACACTTCCTATCAAGGGCTCTGAGCGAGCCTCTGCAGTTCTAGCCAGAATAGGGAAATTGCATAGATCACTTGTACCACTTCCAGTGGCATGATTGTTATAGGGAATTTGACACATTTGCTGAGGGATTAGGGACCAAGAGAAAGATGTAGACATGATAGGACCTTCTCCCTCTAAGAGCCCACTACAGGGTGATTAAGAACATACAAAACTAATTGGAAGGGGCTGTTCACTCAACAAACTGTTCTTGACAGAATTTGTTTATCTGAATTATAAATCTTTAAAGAGTAAAAAGGAATTTGGTGGCATCTGGAAAGTTCTTCTGTTTTGTTTTACTTCTAGAACATGGAATTTGGGATAATTTTGTAGGTAACTAAGAAGAATTGGGATGAAATGTTCAGTTTGATATAAAGTTTCAGTTATGAAAGATGAATACGTTCTAGAGATCTGTACAACATAATACATATAGTATACACTGTACAGTATAGTAACTGTGCTGGGTTGTGCACTTAGAGATTTGTCAAGAGGGCAGATCTCATGTTAAGTGTTCTTATCACACACATACACACACAGACAAAACAGACAACCACCACTACCACCAACAAAAATAAAGGGACACAAAGAAACTTTTGGAGGTAGTGGATATGTTTATTACCTTTATTGTGGTGATGGTTTCAAGGATGTGTGCATGTGTTCAAACTCATCAAATTATATATGTTAAATATGAAGTTTTTTGCATGTCAGTTATACCTCAATAAAGCTGTTAAAAAAAAAAAAAGAGTGGAAGAGAAAGGTGCATTCCAGAGGTGAGCAGTGTCCTAGAGACAGGGAAGCAGAAGCTGCTCCCGGACACCTGGAGGGGTCCTGTTAGGACAGACTGGAGGGCAAGATAGGCGCGCGCTGTGTGAGAGGCTTCCTCTGGGTCACCTTGACAGCAAGCTTGACCTCTAATTCGATGCACAATCCTCTGAAAGTGCTATTTGGAAGCATTTAATGCTTGTTCACGTGCAACCTTAACCCTTGGTCTGTATTTACCATTTCACAACTCGCCCAGTCTCTTATATGCCATAGATGGCTCTGGGCAACTGGAAATCTGACTTCTTCTCAAAATAATGAGATTGAAATTCCTGATGAGTGAGGGCTCAGAAAAAAATCTGTCACAATGGTTTTTCCAGCCACTACTTTGGTTGGGATTTGCTGTAAATACTGCAAATCCTTGGCTTGCTTTTGACAAAATGGCCGTAGAAATTCAGTAACCATGATGGGTCATTAGTTTTATTTTGATAAATAATATTTTGCTTGGATGAGACCAAAAAAAAAAATTCCTCTATCTTAATTTTGACTGTATTTATTTGAATTACAAAATCTCCTTTCTCCTTGGTTTAATTATAGGTAAATATATAGGTGTATTTTTGGAAGTAGAGTCTCCTCTTATTCTTCACTTGATTATAAAGATTACAATAGATAGAATGCAATGTTGTCAGTGATTCAGAAATCAGTAAATGTAACTATTTTCTAGTTTTCTACAAAGCAATGTATTCCCTTTTAAGTATTTCTGTTTCAGATTCCTTAGGTTTATCAAATGAACAGCAGGCAGGAGTGTTTAAATATATAGCACCACTATTTCTGAAATACCCAGAGCCCCAAACTAGCGATAGAGCGGTGTGGAGAGTGGGCTGGCCTTGGCCCCAGGGTGCCAGTGGAATGGATTTCACAGGGACTCTGCCACTTATTTTTGTGATGTTGGGCAAGTCCCATACCCACTGTGGGCCTCAGTTTTCCTTCAGGGAAATCCTGCTTTTCCTGCCTTCACCTAATACTTAACGGGTATCTGTTAGCTGTGGTGCACTGCGTTGGACATTATACAGATGATTCTGGGGTGCTTTTCCTCACAGAGCTTCAACTCTGAAAGGGGAGCCCTAAGGGCACCCAGCAGTTTAAGTCATGGAAGAGGAACGTTTGGAGTTCTATGCGAGCCTGGGTGAGGAGCGTCGAGTTGCACTGGAGGACATGAGGTGGCGTCCTAGAGGGGCTGACACCTGTGCTGAGACTTCTGAGGGAGCCAGAAAGAAAAGCGGGCATGGAGTCTTCATAGGGAGGGAGAGCCTCAGAGATGCACACACACAGGCAGGACACAGTGTGATGCACTTGGGAGCGCAGTAGACACGTGGTTGGAGAGAAGGTCAAGCATGGGGAGAGCAGGGACATGGGCTGGAAGTGTAGTGGCGAAGGCCCTTTGAGGCTACGCTGAGAGTAATCATAATAGTAGTGGTATATTATATCATAAAATATCTGCTGCTAGTAATAACTACCTTTTTGTTGACTGAATTGAAAATAGAAATGAACCATATCTGTAGATTTTAAAGAAGGGCAAAATTAGCATTACAGAGTGCCTTGCTTTTTACCAAACAGTCATTTCAAATACATATCATCCCATTTCACAAATGTAAACAAGGATTCAGAAGATCTGCTGGCTTAACTGAGACCTATTGCTGTCAAGAGCTGAGGAAGTATTTAAATGACAGTGTCCCTCCACGACATCAGATTTTATGACTGATCATTTAAATTTTCACCAAAGTGCTTTGATAAACTTGTTTAAATTTTAGCATATTTTTGAGAATAATAAGAGTTCAACTACTTGGTAGTATTTATTCTATTTCAATTCTCCTGAGCATAGGCATTTCAGGATATTTTTCATTTCTCGGCACAGTTTTATGAGCATTCAAATTAAAGCTATTTTTCATGTTTATTGTCGCAGTAACATATTAAACACTAAATAGAAAAAAAGAAAAAAGATTAAAGTTAGAAATTGCAGTGGGAGAGAAGTGTTGAAATCCAGTTCACCAAAGATGATTGATTTCAACCACATGTGAGGTTTAACCACTTTAGTTTTATTGACTAGTAACCTTGTGAACCTTAGGAATAATCATTCACAAACTTGAAGAGTAGTAAGGATTAGAAGTAATACATACAGAGTGCATGTCTTATAGAGTAAAAGTGGCTAAGAAATTGTACTGTCACTTTCCAGGCTCAGTGCCACGTGTTCTCTTCACTCCGCCTCCAGGAAGGGCAGGTGGGCAAGGGGAGTCAGCGGGACTTCTGTGGGAGCAGAAGCCCTGGGAGATGTAGAGGTGGAAGGGCTGCTGTCCTGAAGGTGGTTGCAGAACTCACAGAGTAAGGAGGAGAGAGAGAAGCACGGCTGGAAGGGCAGAAGTTGGGTCTTGCGTCATTTTGCTTAGGGAAGTGAGGTAAATGCAAGTCAGATACAGCGCTGGTGGCCAAGGAGAGAGAGAGAATCCAGGATCAGATTGCTGAGTGGGTGAGGTCAAAGGATGGAGATCTAAATTTGCACGTGGCCCAGATGTCTTTTGTGCAATCTCAGCAGCTTGGAATGTCAAGGCAGGGACCCTCAAGGGAGCTGTGCTGGAAAGGGTAGGTCTGGAGGAAAACACAGGTGCAAGATTCAGTCTTTGCAGTCAAAGAGCTGGTTTGATAGGACAAATAAACACGAAAACCATCAAGGGAGAGCACGCCAAGGGCTTTAGGAGACGTAAATAAGTTACTACTGGAAGGCACTCCACGCAGGCAACTCCTCTGCTCCAACACGGTAACAACTGCCTGAAATGGCCAAGGCCATTGGTGCAGAAATTGAAATTGGCCCCTCAGATATGGTCATGGCCGGGCCTTAAGGGGACTCCTGGGAGTGTTAAGGCCCCTTCCTCAATTCAGCACCTTTTCCCTCTTTCTCCCTTCACCACGCCGGCAACATTTAGACTATTTGCTTCATCTCAAATCCACCCTACACTCTCTCTCCACTTAGAGTCTAGTGCTGAAACTTTCGCTAGAAACGGCTTTCCCTTCTTCACTGGAAAGGCTTTTTCGTCTTTCAGGGTTCCTTGCCCCTTCTCTGACTGGTAAAGAAACGCACCCTCTCTCCTGGGCTCCTACAGCACGAGTTTATCCAAACACTAGTGTTGGAAGGTGTCTTATCTACCAAGTATATGTCCTTGAGGCATGTGCAAAGGCCAAACGTTTAAATTCTGGAAGTGACTGGTTGGATTTCTAACTCTACAGCTCACGTGCTGTGTATTTTTAGCAAATATTATACTCGCTTGAAGTCTCAGTTTCTTGTCAGTGCTTTTATGGGGATTTCATAAGATAGTGGATATAAAGCACCCAGCTCAATGTTAGACAAAAATTAAGATGTTTGTTACATTGGTATGGAATTCACAATATAAATATAAGCTACTCGAGTACGTTACCCTGGGTTTTAGGGGCTACCTTCAGCTTGAGAAAGTTGCTTGATTTCCTACATTATCACACTGTCCTTTTGAAAAATTCTGATGCTACACAGGAACAAGTCATTCTCTTTCCTTAGCGATAAAATGGTAACATTTTAATCTTACTGGATCTATAACTCACAAAGAAGTATTCTTAAGTTCACTTCATAAACTTAGGTGTTTTCACTATTGATTTCTCTTCTGAATTCTGATTTTCAGTACATCAGTAAGATGAGTGAACTATTCCATTTCTTCTTTTTTCATTTGCTTTCTGCTTGGCTGCATTCAGACTCCCATGGCCCTCCCTTTAGAGCCTGAATGACAGCTTATTGCAATGATCACCCTTTAATGTAATTAAAAAACAGAACTCAAGTGTAACAAGGTACCATTCCATTGGTGACTCTTCCCTCTCCATCTTTGCTGCCCCAAAATGTCTGCTTTCTGTACTTATGAGACATTACTCTTTTGGCACTATGATAGTGCAAGTAATGCTGAATGTAGTAATAGCAAATGATTTGGCATGTGCATCAGTGTGGAAATAGTGTTTATAAATGCGCAGTAATGTATCCTGTAAGAATACATCATCTTTTTAAATGTGCTTCTCAAACATACTTATGTTCAGTTGAGAAAGCACCACATCCATTATTAGAAGGTACAATGGCTCTTTGTATTCTGGGGGGATTCTTGATGTATGTTGCTATATTTGGCCACAGAGGCTAACATCTCACTTAAGGGGGAAAAGAAAAACCCTCTATGCAGGGAGAAAACCAAGAATTAAGGTATTTTCAGTTCCCCGCTTAAAAGAAGAAAAATAATGGTTGAGACAGAACTAAAGGAAGTGGGTAATGGGATCAAAGAGTAATATTCCATTATATTTAGGATTCAAAACTGGAAAATCAAAATCTATGGAGTATTTTTCATTCACGCAGTACTTTGTCCGAATCATTCCTTCTTCCCTTGGCTGAGTCAGGATGCTGGTTTGGTGCATGGAGGTCTATGGGGCCAAGTTGAAAGACTGGGAATGAGGACTCTGTATGCTGTGGTAGTGGGGGTAAGGTGGGAAGTTAGGGAAATGGTATACCCAAGACCAGAAGGAGAAAAACTATAGAGTGAAGAAAGCACAAGTCTAAGAAAACAAAAGTGAAGACCTTGTTTCTGGAGATTCAGAGAGAAACAGCAAGAATAAAGCAGATCGGTGGGCAACATTGAGGGACCCAACAGTAGATCTAGTGCAGAAGAAGCTTTGCTGTATTGCTGTTCAAAGCTCGCTTTTATTTGTTCTTGGGGAATAGTGAATGAACAAGTCAACTTAACTGAGAGTTCCAGGAACAATCTGGACCACCATTCATTTAATCACTGATTCATTAATGAATTCAGGATATGGTTACTCCGTGGCTGCTGTGTGCTGGACACTGCTCTGTGATAGGAATGCCTCACCTTTAGAAAGAGACAGATATATAAAGAAGTGACGGACAGAATGAGAAATATAGGAAATAATGTGGAGTTCAGAGAAGGTTTCTCAGGGAAAGTTTTAAGTGGATTTTGGAGGATAAATTAAGTTTCCTCAGCTGAGAAAGAGTGAGTGTAAACTCTCTATCCAATCCTGTAGCTCTATGAAACTGAGTTTGTCCTCCTTTATTTATTGCAGCCTTGAGTCATCTGCCAGCTTAGGTGGCTGTCATGATGCAGAGGGTGAAAAAGAAACAAGTGAAAGGACAGAGGGGAGAAAGGGGAAGTGAGCAGGTGTAGGAGACTGTTGATAGGGTTGGTAACTGATTGTTAGTGGTTAAATGGCATTAATGGGGCCTAGTCGAATTCTCTTTCTTCACTTCAAGCTCTTTTCTGTTTTGTGCTCAAGTACTTTGTAGTTCATCCATAAGGAATCGTCAAGTGGCAAAGAGATAGGAAGTTTGTAGTTAAAGGGACTGACTCTGGATTCAAGCAATTGCAAGCTCAGATACAAGAGTCCCCCCCCTCTGCGGGACTGAGGCTTCCTGTATGTAAACTGAAGGTGTTGCGTTAGAGGTGCTCCAGTGGCCCTCTGAGCTCTGACAATGATGCCACAAGGAATATGACATCCCGTGTGGTAGCCAAGGGCCAGCACCACTCTGATGAGGAGTGGTACTGAGGTCCACAGACTGAAAATTCCAGGGTCAGGGCCGGAAGGGGCGCCCTACAGACTGTTTCGCCCAAGTCCTTTCCTTCACAGAGGAAGAAACCAGAATTAAGCCTCAACCCTTCCCAATATCCTTCTTATAACAGCTATTAATTATTGATACCTTGCAGTTCTCCACAGAGGAGCAAAAATGTTTATTGGAAGAATTTGGAAGGGCTTGGGTAAGCTGAATGAAAGTTTTGCCAGTCATATTATATGGGCATAAATTTAAAATCAGATGAAAAGCAGTAGATATTTTAAATTGAGGCAGACTTCAGATGACTGAGAGAGGGCCCCGGGGGCATTAGCAGCATCATAGTCTTACACCAGCAGGGCCTTGAAATCACACGAGGACCCTCTGTGCAGAGCAGCTGTCTTGGTTCCATCTCTAACCACAGTCCTTGTCTTTGTTTCCTTAACATCTAGTCCAATGGAGTCCTCTCAGTGGGATAAAATGATTAAATAGGAAAAGAAGACGATGTGAAAAATTCTGGAAAAGACTTTTTAAAAAGACAACAAATATAAAAATCCATTCATCGTTTTTGTATGGTAAATTGTAGAGTGTCAGTATTATCAGCAATTGGTCATAAACCTCGAAGTCCCTGTTAATAACACCCTTTGGTTAATACACCTATGGGAGCCATTACACTATTGTATTCATTTGCTCTTATTTAATTTCAGCTGGCTAAAACTATTCATTAATCTTCTTCTCCGTTTTTAATAGTGGATTTTTGGCAATAATAATGTGGCCAGTTGCTTCATTTCTGCATTTTACTTTGCCTGGTAGCCATAACCACTAGTGCTTTGGGATTTGAATATAAATATAAACCAGAAAGATTTTTACCAAGTTAAGAGGACTGGCAGTGAAAGAAATCTTTGTTATTATTCATCACACAAATGATACACTTCAGTCAAACATTATGTTAGAACACATTATGGAGGTTGTTTATTACTGGTAACACATGTAGTGTAGATACCATTTTCCAGCCCTTCAAAAAGGACTTCCAGTTGTGTTTATCAAGTGAAATGAATAGAGTTCTGAAATAAAGTTTGCAGTGTCACACAAATAGGACAAGCCCTCCAACACAGAATGCATATCATTTGGAGAAGGCTGTGATGAAATGGAGCATCAGTAGACTTCTAATCTTATTTGTAACTTGCTACTTGACTTGGGAAAAGTTTTCTCCCCATTCTGCACCTCAGCTCACTTTTTACTTTTGTGTCATAAATGTTTGAGCTACAAGATACAAGAAGTTTCTTGTAGTTGTGAAGCTACAATGTAAACACTATGAGGTCCACAGACTACTGATATACCCTAGTACCTAGAAGAGTACCTGGCATATAGAAAGCTTTTTTAATGAATTAATGACAGACTTTGGTTATATTTGTTGGTTTTGAAGGACTACTTATTCATATGCCATTTTTACCAGAAAAAAATATTGACCATCCATGTATTTGGAATGTATTTGGAATCCATGTATTTAGGGGAGGGGTGTAGGATGAGGAAATGGCTTTATTGAAAATGTCTGCATTCCTTTGAGGCAGTGTTTTTATAGTACATCTTTAGACTAAAACTTGATGTACATTTGGTCTACTCTCATCACCAGAACTTAAAGATGGTTGATCATCATCATGATCCCAGCCAGATTCAAAAGTTACTTTGCATATCATTTTGCCATGTTATTTCTGATCCCCAAAGTGAAAAGGTGCTAACAGTTGAAAAGTGTTAGTTCCCAGGAGTCTGTTTTGACTAATATCAACCTGTGTCTACTTGAGACCTAAGATTTAATGAGATTGCCACACCCCATTTTAAGTGGGCATTATGCCAGTGTAACAGATGGGACTTGAAGTTGTCAGTTGATGGCTTGTGTATAAACCTCTACTATTGTCAAGTGGACAAAGTTCTTAACAAGAAATGTCAAAAATGTTTGTCATTTGGCCTCCAGACATCATGCATCATTACTCTGCAAGTTTCTTTAAACTCTTAATTGCCCCTAGGGAAATCACTATTCAACCATGTGGGCAGGTGTTTCCTTGACAAGATACACCCAGATGACCTGCATCCTCTTCTGCCATGTCTCATCTTTCAGATTGTTCTTTACTCACCTCCACTGAGTACCTGCAACCTGAAACATTCTACTGAAACTTTATCACTTGCCATTTTCTTCTTAGGAGACTGTAATTTTATCTTTGCCTAAGGAAGAGAATAAAAATCTCACATATAGTAGGTAATCAAGTTACGTTTGCCCTTTGAGGGACAGTACCCAATCTCTACAGTGCTGTCATTCTCATATGGCTGTGTCCCATTGACTCATCACCTTTTTGTCCTCTGAAATTTTTGTCATTTACTTTATTCTTCTTTCCTCTATAACTGTTTTTTTTCCAGCCTCCTAGACTTTCTGTGAAAGTATGGCCCTACCATTAGCCTGCCAGAGAGATACCTGCATCTAGGCCGATTATTATTTATTGGTCTTTGTCCAAGAGCAAACACTGAGCATATTTGTTAGCTGTGTTGTGATCATCTTTCTACCTCTTGCAGGTCACTGTGATCCTGTTTATGCCACTAGCATTGCTGACTGATGCCTCCCACTTGCCAAGTGAACCAGCTCTGTGGCCATGGAGGAAGCTCTATTTCATCAAACTCTCTCTCTTACTTATCAGGTATTAAATAAAGCCTTCCAAGTTCCACACACTGTTCTAGATGCTAGAGATACAACCGTGAACACATGGACATGGTTTTTGTCCTTGTGGAGCTTAATTCTGGTGACAGTTTGGAATGATACCCTCAGTAGAGACTGTCAGCTGTTCCATCTTATACTGAGTACTCATTTATAGTCATGAGTTGACCTTAGTATCATCGCCAGAAAGAGTTCTAAATGGTCGTTATTTTTAAAGATAGATGATCAGTTAGAAAAGATGAATAGTAAGAAAATAATTGGGCAAAAAGAAAAGCTCACAAGTCCCTTTCAGTTTGTATTCAGCACTTCTGGAAGAACATAGTGAACATGTGGGAGAGTCTCTGTGGACTGGACTGGTAATTGATTTGACACATTAGCAAGGCTCTTTAAATTGTTCATTATAATTTAATGTACTGATGTTAACTGATCCCAATACTGCATATTGTGTCCGTACATTCTAGTAGAGAATAGGAAATCTAGAGAATCTGAATGTGCACATACAGCCAGTCAACTGCATGTTCATCAGAATTTGGCTGAAGTGCCAGGTGTTGGTGGTGCTACTCTCATTCAGTTTTGTCATTTAAGTAATATGGCCTTATCATTTCTTGTTCAAACTGGGACAGTTTTTGATGGCGAAAGGGGGCACCTGAAACACAAGGGATCTAGTCCCATCTAATTCTTGGCATTTTGAAATAGCAGATTATCAGGCTACTAGTCTATTTTTCCTTTTCCAAGGTTATCATCAAGCAGGTTCATCATAACCAGGTCAAATGATTTCTTATTAATACTTTCAAGAAGCAATTCTGTCCTTAAATCCTCTCCCATTTGGGTTGGGGGCGGGTGGGTAGACGCTTTTCTTTTTTAACAAAGGGGGAAGAACTTGAAGGCTTCCAGCCTCTAGTTCCTAAAACCTGCAGGCTGGCTAACTGCCCAGCTTCTGTGCTTCCACCCTACACGCCATGACCTCTATCTTACACCTCACCACGTATTTAAAAATCAGTTGTTTCCATCACCTTTAATAAGCTTTATGTTTCTGTAGGGCAAGGATCGTATTTTATTTATACTTTAACTTATCTGTGCCTCTCTGATGGCTCATCTTTAAAATACACGTGATAATAGTACTAAACTCAGAGAGTTTTATGAAGATAAAGTTAATGAAGACATTTGGAATCCTCATAATAGTGCCTGGCACATAGTAAGCGCTTAGTAGTGTCAGCTCAATTTTATTATCATCTCTATTTGTTATCACAGTGTCTGTGGTCTGTGTCACATACTCACAACATGCATACTAAATATTATTAATTTGTCAAACATTTATTAGTGTTTCCTATGTTCAGGGCACCCTTTACGCTACAGAGATGAATTAGGAGCCATTTTTCAAAGGAAGGATTGGGAACAGGAATGAGATATGCACATAATTGTAATACAAAATAGAAAGTAACAAATGCTGTAAGAGAGGTTACAGCAATATTGCTCTTCCTATTAGAGAGTATTTTCATATTGAAAGGATCAGGGAAGACTGTAGGAGTGAGACAGAATTTTCGAATTTTGAGTAATATGTAAGGTTTGGATATGTAGATGATTTGTTAGTGGTGTAAGGAGGTAAAGATACTCCAAAAATGACTGTGTAAGTAAAGATATGGACAAGGAGAATCTTGAGGTTTGCTTAGGATAATGGCAAGTGTTGTCTAGGAGTTAAGCTTAGAGAAGACCTGAAAGGTAGTTTGGATCCAGGTAACAGAAAGACCTTAAATGTCACACCACAAATTTTGCATTAGATCTATTTTCTATTTAATAAAGCACTTGGGTTTTAAAAATTCTGAATGAAATAATGAAAATTCACAAACTCAAGAGGTTCTGCCTGTTCCCGTTCACTGTAGACAGTAGGGAGGTAGGTGTATAAGAAACCATCTTAGAGTAGATGGATCCCTCTGCCTACAAGGCAGTACCCTTAGGTTCTGAGCCTGGTTCCGCTCCACTGTGTGACTCTTAACCAAGTCAGGTGCCCTCCTTGCCTCTCCATTTGTAAACTAAATATTGGATGTAGATAGATAGACTCTAAAGGTGTTTCCAAAGCCTATCAAAATTTAAAGAAATCCTGAGTTTTGTGATCCCCCCCCCCAAAATATTTACTTGGGCATGCAGTCAGAGAGCCTAAAGGTTAGTAGACCCTAGGGTGTGGCCTCTGGAATCCCATACTCAAGTGTTTTAATTCCCCAGTGCTGAATGGAGGCAAGCATTGCCCAGCCACAGCTGTTCATCAGCAGGAGTCCTCCACTAATAAATGTCCATGTCTTGTTGAACCATCATGATTAATATTTGTAATCATGGCCCTAAGGCACTGGAAAAATCCCAGGATGCCTTCTGACTCACCAGAAGAAAATGGTTATAGTTTGCCTCAGGTTTCTTGCTGGGAGTACATTTCATTGTATTTCAATGTTTTGAAAATTGGGACTAGAAGGCTACTGTGGAGGGATCTTTGTGTAACCTGGAGTGTGTGATTAATCTTCACATCTCTCTCCTTAGTCATTCGATGTTAGTTTTTTAGATCTATGTTTATGCCTGAGAAGAAGACTGTTATTCTCAAAGAGAAATTATTCTTTTAGGAGAACTGGGATTATTGAGAAAAAAAGTAGTAAATACACTTTTTCCCTATTAAACATGTTGCAGATAAATTAAGTATAGTGTGGGCTTTTAAAATATTCTGATATGAATAGTACTTTAAGGGATTTTTGGCTTTGCAACCTTCTCTAGAACCTTATACAAGAAAAACACTCCTCCTCTGCATCTTTATAAGAATGATGAAGTATACAGCTTTAAAGTGCTTTTTATCATTAAAGTGCCTCCCCACCTTTGGGGACTCTTGCTTCTTGGTAGATTGTTGCAAAGAAGCTAAAAGAGCACCTCAGAATGTCCTCGGTGGCTTTGTTCGGCGCCTGTTGGTGGAGCAGTTTTGAAGTGGAGGCCAAAGGGATCTCAGTGAAGCAAGGAAACTCGGTCTGAGTAGCAAAGAAGCGGGAGAATATTAATTTTTGGTGTCTCCAGGAGTATTCCCACTCCATCCCCCCCCAAAAACAAAAGGAAACAAAGATGCGAATGCGAAGAGAAACAAAGTCAGTGGGGGAAGTGGATAGAAGAGGAGGAAGCAGATACATGAAAAGTTACTGCAGCAACTAGGAAGAGAACCCCAAACTGTGACCATTAAATAAGATTCGTAAATACCCTCCTCTTTTCTCCTTTCTGCTTGTAAATAAAACCATACCCAGCTCGGAGACCCCTTCCATAATCCCGCCTAGAAAATCTTACTGGATTGATGCACAGTCCCACTCCAATCCATTTTCTAGTTTGCAAAGGAAAATCCGGTCCAGCGTTTATTTTTAGCAGCGCTCCCTGTGACCGAATGCTCCAGCTCTTCAGCGGGGATAACTGAGGACCGTATTGGGGAGAGAAGCAGAGAAGGGCGGGGGAGCGGGAGGCGGCGAAAAGGAGAGGGGGGAGGCCCTGCGCATGCGCGCCAGCGCCTATGCAAATCTGCTGTACATCCAGAGAGCAAAGTGGGATGATCTGTCACTACACCTGCAGCACCACGTTCGGAGGACAGCTCCTGCTTGCAGCTTCCGGACCCAGGTAAAAAAACCAAAAAACTGAGCGGGCACCGTGCATGCATATCAGTACCAGGGCTCAGCCTATCCCTTGTTGAGGCAATCTGCTGCTGCTGCTAAGTGTCCTTTGGTGGCTGATTGCAGCTTCAAGGTTTAAGAAATCCCATCTTTCAGGAAGCCTGAGGGGAAGAAAGGAAGTACGGGCGAAATCACCAGATTGGCTTCCCAGGTTTGGGAATCTGAAGCGGGCCCACATCTTCCGGCCAACTTCCATTGAACTTCCCAGCACTCGAAAGGGACCGAAATGGAGAGCAAAGGTATGTGGCTGTCCCCATCGGGGGACTTCCCACTGCATGTGCCTGTGGTCAGGGCAGTCTTCAGCGAGGGGACTGCAGTGCTTGGGGAGCGAGCATCATACTAGGTCGATAGGAGGAGATGCTATGTCCGTTGCAGCACTAGGGAAGTGTGGCAGGAAGGCGACTTCTTTTTAACTCCGACAGCTTGGAAGACAGTGCTTAATACTCCATCAGTTGCGTAGTGAAGTGTGATGAGTTTTTTTTTTTCCTTTTTAGGTAGGGGGGTGGAAAGAGTCTTTAGATGGTGGGGGAGGAGAGATGTGTTGATAAAGCAATTTCTGTAGAATGGATGGGTTCAAATAAATATATTTCATTTGCTTTCGGATTGCTGACAGGCACGTTTGTATCTGATATCCAATAATGCATTGCTATAGAAAAAAATGTTTGGATTTCTCCACCCCCACCCCATGAAGATGGTATTTCTGGATGTGTATGACCACATCCTACTGCATTTTGAATATATATCGGCAGAGAAATTGGGTCTATTTGAAACAGTGTGCGTTAGAACTGACCTCTAAGAAGAGCAGTGTATCGGAGTACTGCTTGGCTCCAAGCATGATGCATATACTAGTTCTGGATGTGTATGTATTAATATTTCTCCTCATAAGCAAATCTGTATAATGTACACATACTAACTGGTAAACGAACTGTAAAAATCAACTTCTGCTGTTATATTTACCTCATAAACAAAATGACTATTAGAATTGTAAGATTGAGTTTAACTCCATCTATGCAGGTCTCTTCTTCCTCCTCCTCCTCCTTAAAACGCCCACCAGCTTGCAAGAGTCTTGAGTGATGTGGTCAGACATCCAGTAGAAATATTGGATGTATTTAATTCTGCTGAAAGCAGAAGAAATGATGTCAACTTTTATGAAACTATATTCATTACCCAGAACTCGAGAAGCTATATTTGAAATGAGGTTTTATTTTTAAACCAAGAATGTCAGTCATTGTGGTAATGTGCTGAGGATCAGGGAGTGGTGGTGGGTTACCTATTTCTGGGCTGATTAACAACACTGGAGTGTCAAATGATAGCAGGTGTATGCTCAATGAAGTAGCTTATTAGAAGAGTTAAGTATTTGAACCTAGGTAAGCATTTATAATATGAAAATAACTGACTCAACATGGATTCAGACAGGCTGGCAAATTTTAATTTAGACAACTTATTCTGATTATTTGCTGGTGGGCAGTTTCTTGACTAACAATGATGTACATACAGGAGAGAGCCCATGTCTATAAATATACATGAGGCATCTGTTTATTAACTCTTATTGTAGAATCCATTTTAGAAAGAGAAGCCAAATCTTAATTCAGAGAGGTCTGTAATATTTTAGCTGATTAAGTATTTCTGGAATATAAGATTGACAACAGAGTATCGTTTTACTAAGCTTTTTTTTTTTTTACATAGAGGACACCTGCTATTTGGTTATTAAACTTGATTATTTGGCAAAAGTTCTTGGTAATATTTTTGCCCCAGTTTATAAACCAATTTCTAGACCATTATAAAAAGAGGATGTATCTCTTAGTAATAAATTTTTATTTCTTTCTTTACCCATAAAATATGCTACATGTCACTCAAAGTTCCAGGTGGTTATGTCTCTGATAACAGTAGCATTCAGGCTATTCTGCCAGTCTTGGGAGTTAAGAAGAGAGAAAGAATCTCAGAAGTATATCTGGGAAGAATCAGGCCAGAAGTTCTATAACAATCCAGATAGCAGCAATAGAGGCGTAAATCCCAGCGTTGACCTAAAAGCAACGAAGAATTTTGCCCCAAGCTCATGCTGTGGTCATTATGCAGAGGTACCATAATTTCTCCAGGCCAAAGGCATGATGAAAGTCCTTATGCGTGTTAGTTCTTGGACTTCCTTTTCATAACTGAATTAGTCAGGTAATGATCATATGAAAAATGGCTAATTATTTACACATTGGCCTCACTTGCTAAGTTGATGTAAATGGCACAGTTAAAAATGGCAACTAACTTGAAATTTTTATTATAGGAGAAAAAATTGTGTATTAAAAGGAATGTATCCATATCCCATTTGAATTGGTACATCTGAAATACTTCATGCTGCCATGTACAAACTTCTTCCCCCAACAGATTCAAATTTAATTCTAGGAAGGCATTCTCAAATGTAAGCACATGTACTTTTTTTTTTTTTACTGGAAACCTTTTAATACTCAAAAAGTATTATTACATGATTCAGTTGAGAGTTCAAGAGTTCTCCATCCCAGAAAAATATCTAATGGCCCATTTAATCTTAAATCTTGTTGCCAGCATTTGACAACCTTTGTGTTTCCTCCAGCATTTGAAAACCTTCCTTAGAGCACTTCTTCCAAGTCTCCAGCAAGTTGAGCTTCAGTTATTCACAAATAAGATCAATTTTTTTTTTGCTTCCTGACTTACTGCTTTGCATCACTTCCTGTTATCAGAGTAAAGAGAAAAATAAATCAATTGACCTAGCAGTCAATTCAGTGATGTAATTTCAGTGATCTTTCTGTACCATGGTAATTAAGATTGCCTCAAAGATTTGGGTTGGTGCACAGTCTGGACAGCTTTGACAGAATTTGTACCTTGCAGTGGTTCACAAACTTTGTTGCATGTTAAAATCATCTGGCATGCTTTTAAAAAACCCTCATGCCTGGTCAAACCCTATACCAGTTACACCAGAATGTTAGGAAAGGAAAGAGGCATATGTTCAGCCGTGTTTGAGAACCACTCATTTAGACTCTTGATAATAAAAAATGCGGTTTGAAGACTAGCCTTGTAGAATTGCAGGCTCTTGATCTTGACTCCAGGCTTACTGAATCAGAATCTGATTTTTAACAAGATCCCTAGGTTATTCGTACCCACAGTAAAGTTTGAGAAGCATTGGTTTATAGGGAGGAAAGAGGTTCTCCTCTCTCTCTCCAGAATGTCTCTATTTTTCCCCTCTCCTGTCTGTACTCCATCCTTTCTTTGTCTAGCCAGGTTCTCAGTCTCAGGCCGGCCTGTTAGAAACACCTGTGGAACTTTTAAAGCGTCAAGAAGCTTAGGCCACACCTCTATTAGATATTCTGGTTTAACTGGCTCTGGAGTGGGACCTGGGCGTAGGTATTTTTAGAAAGCTACTTAGGTGATGGAGATGGATAGCCAGTGTTAACCACTGATCTAAGGTAAGACCTTGCTACTCAAGGCGTAATCCATAGACAAGCAGCATTAGCATCATCTGGAAACTTGTTAGAAATGCAGAATCTCAGGCCTTGCTCTAGACGTACTGAACCAAATCTTCATTTCAGCAAAACCCGCTTGTCATTTGTATGCACAGTACAGTTTAAGAAGCACTGCTTTAGACGTTAGGGGACTGATTGCATCTACGAATGACACTGCTCTGGGCATGTCAGTATAGAAGATTTGATATCTTGTAACTAATCAGTATGGAAACTCCTGGATACGTGATCATGTTGTAAGTTTTTGGTTTCTTTTGGAAAGAATGGAAATTAAATTGCAAAAGAGAGTGTTTGCTTCATGGTTATATCAGAAAATGGACTCACTTTTAAATACCCTCTCTGTTCTTCCTCCAGCCATTTCATTTCAATCCTTTGATTATCTTTAAACACTTACTCTGTAGGTTCATTCTGAGCTCCTGAAAATGTCCTGGTATTAACCCATGGTAGTGTGATACTAGACTGCTGAAATCAAGGTGTAGCTTATAGTGAACATAGCGTTACCCTCGTCCCATTGTCATGTGCCTCTGTTCAATTCTTTTGAGATTCATGTGAGATGCTCCTTGTTCCGCAGCATCTCCCTTGACCTCCCTTACATCTAATTAATATTTACTGGCATGCTTCTCATGACCTAAGTCCTTATTTGCCCCTCACATGCTGCATTTCTTACAGTCAGCATTGTAATTTTTGTGTTCTTTATTTAAACAAATATTTACTGAGCATCTGCTATGTTCCCAATGTCCTTAGTTCTGAGAATAAAAGAAACTAAGGTTCAATCTCCGATCTTCAAGATCTCATTCTCATATATCCACTAATATATTAACTTTCTTGTGGGCATAACGTGAACCTCTAATGTTCCCACAGCCACCCAGGTGCCTGCATCAGATAAAACATTTCATTTACATAGTAGGGACTCAGATTGTATGTGTTGAATTGGATAGCCTTAATTAGTTTATCGTGCCATGCTCATGCATCCAGGAGACTGTAAACTGGGAGAGGTGAAAGACGTTTGGCTACCAGGAACATCAGTTTGATTCCAGATCATAGAAGGCAGTAACCTGACCTGCTTTCTTCACCGAGAACTGCACATGTGTTCCCAATGAAGATTCAACTGTGTTCTGAGTTTCACACCATCATTAGAGTGAGGCCAGGGGCATGAACTGATGTATGTAAGTTACAGAATAATCATTTCTCTGAAACTAGAATGGTTCACCCTGCAGGAGAGAAAGGAAATGTCTATGTAGTAACTACTTTATCGGAGCTGGGAAGTGATTTTAAGGAAAACTACTTTGTGGTTATAAAACAAACAACTAAAACTCTGAAACCATTGCAGAATAAGCAAAATATAATTCAGCAGAAAAACGTAACAGAATGGGCATTGAACATAGGAAATCCCTGTTCTCATCTGAGCTCTAATGGTATAACCTTGGACAAATCACTTTTCTTCTCTGAGTCTCAAGATTCTTAAATATTAAAGGGAGTTCATTTCATTTAATTCAGAGTATTTGCTGAGTTGCCACACTGTTCCAGGCTCGTGGTTAAAAGCAGGGGATGGACATATAAACAGTGTGCTGGGTTGCCCTCCGGGAGCGTACAGTCTGGGGATACATCAGCAGACTCAGGAGCTGACAGCTTCTAACATTGCTGTACGTCTCTCCTCCATTCATCTCTCAGAGTTCTGGTAGGGTAGCAGGGCACTAGAATATAATCTTAGAGTGATTAATGGCCTCTACAGAGACAGTTAACATTCCACAGCAGTAATGCCTGCTTTTTGTTACACTTTTAGTTTCTTTAAACAAAACTGTTGTGTGGGAGAACATCGGAACCCTTGCTAATCAGCATCTACTCTAGAAGCTGTTCCGACTGGCGGGCTCCCTGGCTGGTAACCGATTGTCTGTGTTAGGTGGTTATTATGAGGCTGGTTAGCCTTAGTAGTGAGTCTGGAGGTCGCCAGTTAGTTATCTCCTGTCACTCCCTTACTCCCTGTCCTTTTATGCCTTTAAGCTTCTGACCCTATTACGTGTGTTGTTTTGTGCCTACTGAGTGACTAATAATGGTATATTGGATTTGTTAATACTTGCTTTCCTGATGTGTCACATATTAATAGCCATAAATAACATTCACGAGATACTCTGTATTTTTCCAAAGGGCTTTTAATATATGTTATTTTCCTTAAAACCCTGCGATTAAGTATTTTAACTTCATTTTGCAGATAACAAAACCGAGGCTCAGAAAGACTAAGTGACTCAGGCAGCTCATCTTTATTTCTCTGTAGAATAAGAATTACTATACCTACCCCAAGCCCCATAGCATATAATACCATGATTATGAAATTAAGCTCATACCAATAAAGCATTTAGAGTGTAGAATCATAGTCTTTCATTATTATTAGCTGTGTTTGTCTTTTCATTAGACTGAGATCCTGGGGGCAGGAGGAGAAATTAATCCTTGCCATTTTTGTAGTTTCAGCAGCAAGCATACTGCACAGACACCCAGCAAATTGTCTCCATTGACTTCTGCAAAGGATTTAATTTACCAAAAGGGATTTTGTTTGTGTTTATTATGTATTTTTTGTAGTAACTCCTCAGAAACGTGAATATGTCTCTGTGTTGCTGGGACTTAGTTTCAAGGCAGTTGTATAACATCTTGTGGGTTTGGGGATGGAGATACACTGGGTCAAGTATTACACCTTGGTTGGGTTTAAAACATAGACTGTAAAATCTGACCACTAACAGGATTTTCAGTCAGTGGTGCACATCTGAATCACTGGGTATCCTGTGGTACCCGGGACTCGGATATTTAAGAAGCAGCTCATTTGATTAGGATGTGCACTCTTAATTAGGACTCAACAGATCAGCTACAGGACAATTAATAGGAAAGCTGTAACATGTACCTGTGCCCCCTGTCAGAAATAATACAGGACTCCTGCTGCCTGGACCTTGACTTTTATCATTACCCTCTTTAGTGTTAGGAGACTGTACATGTAGAAGGGAGGAACTAGTTCCTGTACTACAGGCTTGGGTTAGGAAACAGACATGTAGATGGATGGCGAGTGTCTGAGGCTAAGAAGACACATTACTTCCCACAGTGTCTTCGTCCTCATCAGTATCTTCGCACGCAGAACGTGGATTTTATTCCAGGATCTGTGTCTTTACTTCTAATTTTAGTTTGCTGTCCTCTCCAGTTATTGTTTGAAACCGTCTCTGTCGCCTTGTCTTTGGGAACGTGGGACTCCCATCCAGGGAGGCCGTGGTATTTTGCTGCTGCGATGCATCTGAGGGCACGCTGGCCGAAGTACCAAAGAATACCTGTTGCCTCTCTGTAGATTTTTTCTTTATTACTTTTTTAAGCAAATACTGTGCCTGGGTTTTTACCTGAAACAGATCCTACCACCAGATTCAGATATCCGTGATTCAGAGAGCACAGATCATTAAAAGTGGGTTTTAAATATTGTTTTTAATAAAAATAAAAAATAAAAAAAAAGGAAGGGAAGCTGCTATTCTGTGGTTAGGTTTTTCTTTCTCTCCTATTTGTGGACTGGCCATTAGCCTGAGAAGCAGCCCAAAGAGATTAGACTGCAGGAAAAAAATCTAGAAGCCTTCAGAGGCCATTCAGATGATAACTAAACACATCAAAGTTTCCCTTAACTAGCAGGCAGGAGGAAGCAGAATGCCATCAGCCAGTAACATGTCTGTCTTTCCCTTCTCCCGTTAATTCCTACAGTTATTACCCATGTGAAACAATGGGGTTTTTCTTCGATTCCTCAAATACTGATAACATTCAAACATGTTTACCAAACCCCATCACAAGACAAATTTGAAATTCCTTTTTCACTTTTTGAAAACCAAAAATCTAGATGTTTCTGAGTTGAAAAAAAAGTCAAGATGTTTTTGCCTTTGGTCTCATTCACATACTAAATTGGGGTTAGATGCTCTACAATTTAGAGAACTTCACGAGACTTATTATGTGATTATTCTAATTATTAAAAATCAGGAAAGTTTAAAATTAGATTACTTAAGCAGTTTTTGTTTCTGCAAAGGCACTTCTTTCCTTTCAAAATATTTTTAACATTTCCAGCACCATTTGAAATTGAATTTGCTTTACTTTTTTCTCCCTTCTGGGATTTGAAAAAGAAATATTTGCTGTGTGTCAAGAGATAGGTTGTCATGTAAATCTTGCTTTATTTGCAAGCCTACAAATAATTCAAAATGAGATGACATGGACTTTACATCAGCATAAAAAGCAAACTGATAATGCAAATGTAGCAAAATGCTTAATAACACTGAGGAAGACAACGAAAGCAATTTTAAAATGAGATGATTTATTTAATAAGCAGTTTTTATTGAGTTCCTATTATGTGTTAGATTCTCTAAGGCTGAGCTTTTTAAACTGGGAATCTATGTTCTGGTGGGATTATGAGATGGTATACAGAGTGATTCACTGAGGCACGGAAAACATGGTGCGTGTTCTGATGAGATAAAACTAATATTAGACTAGATACTGGAAAACCTAGTCCCTCTATTCAATGCAGGAACTTTGGGGAAAATCTCTTTCTACTCCTCTCTGGAGCTTAGTGTCTTAAACCTTTTTTTTTAAATAAAAAAACTCTGTTTCCCTATTGATTTCTACCTTATTACAAAGAAATTGCTTTTTCAGCTTGTTCAGAGTCTTCCTTTACTTGATTTTAAACTTGATGTCTGTAGAAAACAGGGTGGTCAGTAATTACCACATTAATTTTTAAGGGCCTAGTGTAGTTTTCAACTAGCTTTTTAATGCTGTGAGTTGTGTGTCTGAATTTGTTGGGTCTATAATTGGACTGAGCAATTAATTTGGTTCCATGTGAGAAAGTACTAAGACTGGGGGAGAATGGCTACTTGGCCAGAGTTTGTAGATTACCTGACGATCACACACAGGCCCAGGTATGTCTGAACTGATGGGTGGTTGCAGTGGCCTTGAAGAAAAAAAGATCGTGGCTTGGGAGTCTAGAGACTTGAACTTGAATCCTAATTCCTGCCCCAACTCATTGTGTGAGTCTGAGCTGGTCACTTCCTTTCTCCGTCCTTGTTTCTTCATCTGTGAAACAAGGGTGGATTAAAGGCAAGATTCTTTTCATCTCTGGGGTTGTAAGAACTGGCATTTGTGAGGTGTTCATGTAGGGACTACAGTGATGATGTTCTGTTTAAGGACTTATGGATGGGCCTGGGTCTCTGCTACTTCTTTGGCATTTTTGCTCATCAGATTGTGCATCATGTTTTTGTAATATTTTTCTCACCCAGCTCATGTGTCTTTACAAATAAGATTGGTTTATTTGTACATCAGTCATATGTGAAGTTGATTTGGTGATATGATTTTATCCTCTCTCCCAACCCTAACCTGAGTGTTTTACTGACAGTATACAAAGAAGATTTGATTTCCTTTTAGTTCTCAATCATTAGTAATATATTATTCAAAAATAATTGCTCTCAGTCCTTCATTGTCTTCAGACAACTTAAAAACACTTTCTCTCTTCTGATGTTTGATTGGCTACTGATCATTTTAGATAGAAGAAGCCTTTTTTACTTCCAGGTAAAAGTTACCCAAGGTCTAAGAGTTTCATCATTAATAAGCTGAATTTCTTGAATGGTGCAGAGAATAAAATTTAGTAATGGAAGGAAATATTTCCTTTAACAGCCACTAACATGTTTGTGAACATGAGTTATAATCAGAAATACTTGTGATATGACAGTAGTTATAAAAACCAGTAATGTGGATATATGGACTGATTACAATAATATGAAATTTGTTTGTCCATGGACAAAGAATAGATGGTGATATGTACAACGGCAATATTTGGGTAATGACTATTGGATGGTGAGGGTTTTTTCCTTTCTCAAATCTTTCATTGATATTTTATTACATTTTTTTCAATAAAGCATCGTCTACTAGGTATTGGGCTCAGTTATAAACTTTTAAACAGATCTACTACCTAAGCTGAACTCAAGCAAAAATCTTCATGCTTCATGGTTTCACGCTTTATTCATGTGAGATGTTGAAGGACATTGAGGAGATAACTGAGTCTTTTGATACCACGCCTGTGTAGCTTTTACTGCATATTGGGCATTTTACACATAGTGACTCATTTAATCCTCCTAACAATCCAATGAGGCAGGCACTATTGTTATCCCTATTTTAGGGGGTAGAAAACCCTGGCATAGAGACTTTAAGTAATTTTTTTTTCTCGAATTTTTTAAAACATTTTTTATTGATTTATAATCATTTTACAATGTTGTGTCAATGCCATTTGCAGCAACATGGATACTCCTAGAGAATGTCATTCTAAGTGAAGTAAGCCAGAAAGAGAAAGAGACTTTAAGTAATTTGACTAGATTACACCACTCGTATGTAGCAGACAGGCTTCAGTCTGTGAGCTTAACCACCATTGAATATCTAAGGCATACTTTGCTCTGGTCTGGTGAGTCAGTTAACCTTCCGTTGTTACTGAAGACTAGTCCAGCTGTGTACATGCACATAAAATGTGTGCAGCTTATTAGCTGTCAGGATGCTGATTCCCATTGGCTCAGGCTCACCCAGCCCTGGGCCCAGCGAGAGCCAGACTTGGGGAAGCATGAGGAGTTCCTGCCTGCCCTCAGGGGGCTATGAGAATGCACCCAGTGCTCTCCTGTGCCTTAGGTTGGCTTCCAACCCCGGGAGCTTATTAAGTAAATAAGGGGTTGCACCTTCCTTCTCTCCTCTCACCTTGAAAAGCTGCCCTGCTTATGTGCGAAGCTCAGTTGTACAGGAGAGATTACAAGACCTGAAATGAGACACAGAGCTAGCGACGTCTTAGTCCCTCTGACTTGGGCAAGATGTGTCTGTGTGTCTTTGCTTCCTCATTTGTACAATAACTCTTTCAAGATGAATGGGACAAATAATATAAATATATAATATATAATAAGTGTAAAATATAATACAATATATAATACATAATAAATACATATTTAATATTTATGTGAGAACTCACCATAAAATCAGTGGTCAGTGTTAACAGCTGCTGCTGTTGGGATGGTTCTCTGACCCTTAGGCTCACTGCTCCCTCTCTTCCTATATGGGGCTGGATTCTTGCCTCAAACTCCTCACTGTCCCGTTAGCCCTTTGCATGAAACCAGATGCAGCTTTCAGTGTCCTTCACACCACGACATGTGACCTGTCCTGATGCAGGACAGGATCCCTACCTGATGCTGGCCACCACTGCCACCTTTCTTACTCCCACAGCCATGTTCCTTCCTTCCCTTATTGTCGCCCCTCCTTCCTACTTGGACCCCAGCTGTGATTGGCCTAGAATTGATTCTGTTCCTTCACACTTTTTTTTTTTTTAGATTGCTGACCCCTGCTGCTTCATTAGTTTTTCTTTCATTCTGTCTAGTTCTAGTTCATTCATTTTTTCCCTCTGGTTGGAAACACCAGAATGCCATGCAGCTATGGTATATGGTTTAAAAGGATAGTTTTTAAGACCTACTGGTTTAAGTCATGCTATAAAAATTAAAGAGTAGTAACCAAAAAAATGAAAGAAATTCACTAATCTTTTTGATCAGTTTTACTTATTTGCTCCCATTGTCTGGCCTAAAATGAAGTCGAGTTTCTTCAGAAGAGAACTTGACTGTTGTGATAGGAACGTTGACTGACATTGTTGATTGGGTCTAGGGATCATGCTATCGTTCGGGTCAGAAGAATGAGAACAGCTTTCTGCCCAGTTGTACCTGGTCATGGGTTTTCAACCTTAAAGTATGGACCGTAATGACCTGTAGGCTTGTTGAAACAGATTTCTGGCTCTCAATTCTGTGGTTTCTGACTCAGTGGGTCTGGGGTGGGCCTGAGCGTTTACATTGTCTAACAGGTTCCCAGGGGATGCCGATGCTGCTAGTCAAGGGATCATATTTTGGGAACCCCTGGTGTGTCTCGTAGTCTAAGATTCTCTTGTATTTGGGTATTGTATCTAGAAATACGTGTACATTTTGCTGAGCATTGAGGAATATTAGAAAAAGGGGTCCTGGAATAGCATTCCCGTGAGGGAACTCTATAGCTTAAAAGAGTAAGCAAGGTCACATCTAGAAGTCACCCCAGTATCACCCATACCCGTACACACATTAGTTAATTAACACAAAGATGTTATTAGTAATGTGTACAGATAACGCCTGTTTGGAATTACCCATTTATCTGTGCCATGCCCATTGCTTATCACCAGGATTAGAAATGAAGAAAGACAAAGTTTCTGACCTTATGACGACCTCACAGACTAGCTTTTGAAGATAGACCCAGAAGCCTAGGAAGAGCTGACAGCAGGCGATGCATGTAAAAATTTAGATTAAATTTCAAGTTCACTTTTAATATCATATCTTCTGTGTGGATTGCTCTGGCTAGGTGTTACAGACTAGGACCCAGTGAGTAAGACAAGATTTATACCCTCTGCTGTTAGACCAGATACGGAAATACAATCTGTGGGAATACAGAGAAAGGAGTCGGCATTTGAGCTTGGTCTTACAGGAGAGGTGGAACTGAAACATTGGAAAAATACTCCAGGCTGATGTAATAGTATAAGCAAAGATACAGGGCTATTAATACACATGTGGCAACTAGGAAAAGATTAAGTGGTCGGTTAATTAATTCGTGTATCTAGCAACTATCTGATAAGCTGGGCAGTGTTCTAGGTGCTGAAAATAGTAGTGACACGACAAAGTCCCTGCCCTAACGAAGCAGTTAGGGTCTGGGGACAGGATGCAGTCAGCGATGAATCCTGATGGAATGAAAGCTTAGAAGAAAATTGTAGAGGCCTGTTACAAATTACATGATGTAGATGATGATAACTTACATTTCACAAATATTGGTATCAATTGTCTTTTAAAAAAATAGATTCCAGGGCTTTTATTTGAGTGCAATTCTATTTGCAAAGCTTCAGTTATTCCCTAGCTTTTCAAGAAAACATCATTACACAAAGCAAGGTATACCTATAAGCACACTGCCATGGCCAGAAGAAATGCTGTTGTGATCCAGTATTCTGCTCTATGGCTTTTGCCAGTCTCTGCTGCTGACACACTTCCCTTGCTTAATGGAACAGTGAGTTTCATGTCTATTCACTTTTGGCTCTCAATCCCCTGAAATTTTTGCATTGAAATTTTACAGAGTGGTATTTTAGGGGAAAGTTCCAAAAATATTTTTGAAAAGTGTCAGGCTCAAAAATTGCTTCCCAATGATCTATAAATTATTATCAACTCTCAGAATTATAATGATAGGACAAATGCTATACTAATATGCATGTATTTTGCAACTGTGCTGTATGAAGTTCCTCAAACGCTCCTTAAGTATATGAAGAATAATGTAAGAAATATGTTTGTCTTCGACCTTACCGTCACTCTTTCAATAGTGTAATTTGATATTTTGGCTGTCTTTCTTTAGAGAAGATAGAGACATTAGAAGGAACAGTTTCTGAACCCAATTCTGGTTTTGAATTTTGTCTGTTTCCTGGGGGAAGATACTGTGCAAGGTTCCTAATCTTCCTAACTCCAGCTTTACTCATTTGTATGATGGAGATAATAATAGTATTTATTCATAGAATTGTTTTGAGAATTAAATGAAATGATGTATGCAAGTGTTTACCACACTGCTTGGCATATAGTGTTTACCACACTGCTTGGCACTACTCAACAAAATGTAGCTATGGTTAAATATCTCAAAACTGCCTCATTAAAACCTCCAGTACAAAATCATAGCCATGGCATTTGCAGAGTTTGATGGATTTAGGTTTGCTTAAAGGTGTAACTGAATTCCAAGCATAATACTTCCAGTCTGAGCGTTTAGTTGTAACTCAGCATAGAGCTGTAAAATACGGTAGCCCCACAGAGATACTGCTTTTGGATCGAAATCTTAAAACTGTTTCAGGTAGACAGCTCCTTGCCAAACTGGACAGCCATAATCAATGGCTGAAGTCGAGAATACTGCCTTGAATCGAGGTCTCAGCCTGGCTAGTGAAAGATTTATGAACAAGATTTTGAAAATGAAGGTCAGCAGATGATTTTCATCTAATAACCATCAGGAGTGGCTAGACAGATGGCAGAGACAGCCTTGCCTTTGCTCTGAGCAACCTCTTTTGAGCTCTGCTGACCATTGACTCATGTCTCAGTAAAGAGGTGAGGGTACTGGGGAACAGCACCTCCTCTGCTACTCGTTCCATCAGAAATGTTTCTAGAGCAAGAGAGGTGTAAGGATAATCCCTCGTGATCAAATTTGAGGTGATGTCTTCCTTTTTCTTTTTTTTTCACTAGTCATTTTGTCACAGTTATGGAGAGTGTATTATCAAAGGTAGCTGTTCCTTGTCCCCTCCCTCGACTTTATTTTTCTCTCCAGAGGCAGTCACTCTCAGCTCTTCTTGGTATTTACCTCTGTATTCTGAATAGCATTCTCTTCTTACTGTCTCTCAGTTTCTCAGCACTATTTCTGATGTCTCATGGTAAGAGTGAAGTTTTCATCTCTTTCATCATCACATTCTCACCACAGCAGACATTCCTTGCGTCTTCCCTGCGCTGTTACATTGTTATTTTGGTTAGATCAGTATTTAGTAGTTACATTATTAAGACTGTGTAAGTGCTTTCCGTGACTAAGGCAGGTGAGACTGTGACTACTCTTCTCCTTTCTCTTAAGATTGTTTCCTCTATGGGTGACAGTTGTCTGCTTGTTTGTTTGTTCAGCTTTCTACATACCATCCACTATTTAACTCTAAGTCTCTGCTGTCGTTCTAAATCTCATCTCCAGACATTCGGACACACAGATACTCTATCAAGTCCATCTTCTTGAAGTAATCTCTCGGAACCTTCTGGCTTGGTTCTGTCTGCGCACTTCTTTCCTTTTGTGCCCCGTGTGCTGGTTGGACCCTGGGATCTCCCTTTCCATCACCCTGGAAAATCTCTGCGGGCGTCTTTCCTTGGATCTCCTGTTTTCCTGTATCCTCTCTATCTTTCTTTCTTAGTTCACTTCCTTATTTTGGTGAAATCAATTTTCTAGTACTTTCTAAGAAAAAGGATACGTAGTAGTTAAACTTTCTGGGCCGCTGCCTATCTGAAAATATACCCATTCTTTCCTCATATTTGGACAAAATTTGGCTATGTTTGGATCTCTAGAGTGAAGATAATTTTCCTTCAGAGCTTAAGTGACACCACCATGTCTTCTCCTTTCCCCTTTTGTTGTTCTGGTCTGATGACATTCTGATTCCTTGTTTTTTACACATGCCTTATTGTCTCATTTTTTTTCTTTGAAAAGCTCTTTTTCCCAGAGTTCTGAAAATTTACAAAGATTTGCCTTCTTGTGGTTTCATTTTCACCCATTACGCTGGATACTTTGACGGCTGCTTTAATGTGGAAACGTATTCTTTGCATCTAGAAGATTTTCCTGAATTTTTTTTTCCCTAGATGATTTCCTGTTCTGTTTCTTTGTTGTCGTCTGGTTCCAGCTTTTTGGAAATCTTGTTACTTAGATATTGATATTCCTGAATTTCTTTAATGTTTTATTTTTACTACGTTTTATTTCCTATTTTCATCCCTTTTGCATTTTCCCCCTATTTTCTAGGCGATAAGCTCATCTTTATCTTCTTTTCCTTCTGTTAGATTTTATTTTTAATTTCTATATCAGACTTTTAGTTTTCAAGATTCTTACTTGTGGTTTTTCTCTGACTGTTTGATTTTACATTATGCTGTCTTGTTTCACTGAGGCAATATCTCTAATACCTTGTTAGGACTATTAATGGCATAATTTTCAGAAGTTATTTCCCTCTATAACCTTTGTTTCCAGTTAGCTTCTTTTTATTGCTTGTTTTGATTTCTTTCATGTTAGAGACTTTGTACAGATGATTTTATATTTGGTTGTCTATTCATAATTAAGAGCAGGCTAAAGGGTGGCAGAAGCTCTGTGCACATGGGTGGGGCTTACTGATGATGGTCTTAGTTACAGGGTCATCCTGGTGGGCTTTTTACTGTGGAACTCCTGGTATCAGTATCTTTAGGTCTTGCCTCTTATTATTCATAAGTTCCTCAAAGAGGACTGTTTCTCTTGCCTGAATGGTAGAGACATGGCTCCCAGGAGTCTGGGGGTCTCAGCAGTCCATGTGTAAATGTTCACTTAATCTCTCAGTTTTCAGTGTGGTACTCACTCTGCCCACTGGACAGAGAGCCTCTCTTCTATCCTCTATAGAGAACAAATCCCCAGTCAGTCTCCTGGGATTGGGGAAGGCAGTTGTCTAGGTCAACGTTTAGGAGAGTGTTTGAGGTTATAATACCTTCTTAAGAACAGACTGTCCACCAGTTCTGCTTATTTCATCCTTTCCCCTTCATCCTACTTCTAGACAAGCTTGGTGTTACTACTGTCTAAACTTTTGAAGATTCCACAGTCCAAATTAGGCTGCTTATTGCCTTTCCCCACTGCTGACTTAGCATTTAGTTTTCTCAGGTCCGCTAAATCCTTTATATCTTCACCAGCTGGCTTCCAAGGTCTAAAATGTGATGGTTGACCCATACCCCTTTATTGTACTTTTAATGGTGTTTCTGGTAGGAATGAAAGTAAAAGCCTGTGTTCTAGTTTCCCATCTTTACTTAGAAGTCTTTACTTTCAAAAGATATGAAATAATCTTGTGGAAAGATCATCTCGGCTCAGAGGCTGTGGAGATAGCATTTTGTGGAATTCTCCACGGTGCCCTGGCTGACCTCTGTTTATCCAGCATAGTTAGGTTGCCAGACATCAGAGTCATTAAAGTAGTCTTCCCATGAGAAAATACCATGTGAATACCTCAAAAATAGGTACAAGTTTAAGAGAACTACCAAGATCATGTCTAGACTTTTTTTTTAATTGCCCTGACATACTAATTTATTCATTCTTCCACTGCACTGGCATCCACTGGACATGGCATTGTTGGGCGTAGGTAAAACGCTGAATAAGGCACAGTTCTGACCTTGTGAACCTTCCACACGAGTGTGGAAGACAGACAACACTGCTCAAGATGCAATATGATAGATGCCGTAATGGAGATGTTAACAAGAGCTAGCCGCTCTGTGGGATGGAAGTGATTAAGTCTGCCTTCAAATTCATGATTGGAATTGTGTCTTAGCTCTCACGGTTCAAGCAGTAATTTCCCAGAAAAATTGTCTTGCCAATTTGTAACTGGCCAAGTTACTAACTTCCCAGCACTGTGAGAGAGTCTTTATGGCCAGAAGGGATTTTACAAGTCATTTTTAGCTGTTTCATTTTACCTGGAAAACTGAGGCCTAGGGAGAAAAGTGGCTCAGTCCTGGTAAAGTAAGGAATAAAACTCAATTTCTTGAATCCCATACTATTTTCTGTCTTTTAAGGCATATTGAAGCCCCACCCTAAAGCCCAATTATCTATAAATATGATTAAAAATTTTAATCAGTGGCTCTGAGTCTCAGCAACCTGGAAGTACCGGTTTTGAAAACTCCTGAGGATTTCTTTACAAATTGTAGTTCAAATGACAGAGCTATGCTTTGAAAGCAGGTACAGGACTCCAGACTCTTTCATGTAACGTCACAAAGAGAGAATGGCCTGGAGTTCTCACTACTTACCTTGAAAGCAGGGCTAGTTCTTAAACTGGAAGAATAGAGCTCTTTTTATTTGCACAGGCTAATACTGATTGAATTTAAATTCACCCAGTAGATTCAGGAGACAACTTCCCAAATGAAGCTTTGGTTGCACTATTTTACGATATATTTTTGAGATTTTCCCATGTTTACATCATCTTGAAAGCACACAACAGATGTACAGATGTAGAATTTAAACATTTTGGAGAGGCAGAGAATGTGGTCTTCAGTGAACATTTAAGAATGTAATGTATTCTGTTAAATTATATGGTTTCATGACTTAATTAACTATTAGCAAATGCTATATTATGGGGAAGCTAGGAACTATAAAAAAACATTGTTTGATAGTTCTTTATCAGTAATATAATACAGTATTTACATTATTCATTAAAAGCAAAACACAACAACCAGAAAGAAATCTTAACAGTGGCTTCCCAAAGTACATTAACTTTTTATATTCACAAATAATTAGATTGTAGTTTTCTTAATAAAGTTTTTCTTGGTCCTTCTCTGCAGAGAGAAGCCTTTGCCCTCTCAACTCTCCTGCAGTGTGGGTTTCTTCCTTCACTGTAATCTGGGTACATGTCAAACTTGTTTTCTAGGCTGTGAGCATCATGAAGGCAAAGGCTACATCTTTCTTGTTTATAATCCCAGGGACTTGGCCATATTAGGGTGATTTCTATTAACAGTAGAAAGTTAATTGAACAAAATTATAAGGCCCTTGATATATAATAATATTTACTTATTTGGTGTTCATAGCAGTTTTCATTATATCCTTGGGTATGAAGTAGCTAATGACCCAGGGTTGACACACAGCCTCCACTTCCCTTTCCTTCCTTTTTGAACATTCCTCAATCTCACCATGAGCCCAAATATAGCTCTGTAAGTAATGGATCATATTCTCTGCGACTTAACTTCTTGTTGCCCGTGGAAGACAGCTATTGATCTTCTCCCTATGAAGTCTGGTTAAGCGTAAAAACTTCCTCCTCTACCTTGTTAGAAGCTGTTTCTAAAAATGAGAAACGAAACAGTCTCTTTACTGTTCTCATCCTGTCCAGTGGGGTGTGGCATGACCTTTCATCTTTGCGCACGTGCCTTGTCCCCGTCTTGTTCTCTTCCCTCCCTTCATCCTGGATGTGGCACCAGCTGGCAGCTCCCTCCCGTGAAGACTGCTTTGCATGCCTCATATTCTAATTCTTGTCTTTAGCTACCTCGGGGAACGGGGAACGGACTGTCCTGCTCCAGACCTTTTGTGAGTGCCAGCAAAGGACTTCCCCATCAGTGGAAAGCGGTGGCATTTCCAGAGTCACGACTATCGTAACTGTTGTTCTTTAAGAAACCCTGGGATTTCTACGTTTCTGGGGTTTGGGGAGAAAGGTGTTTTAGTTCCCTCAGCTCAAAAGTAGGGGCTAAAATAAGTAATGAAAGCCTTTCTTGTCCTTGATGTCTGCATCACTTCGCTGGACGTGCATTTCCGTGCTTTTTCTCACTTCATCTATTACTTTTGCATGGTTTATTCATCCGGTTAGTGTCAAAGTTCTTTCAAAATCAGCCTATTTATAAACCCTTCGCAAAGTCACTAGGACAGACCCCTTTGAATCTTGGCTTAATAGGATACAAATGAGGGTCAGAGGGGAATAATTTTTTCCTTTGATTGTATCTCTGGAACAGATTGCTGTGGATTTATGTACACAGACTTAAATTTGTAGTAAGAAAGTCCAGGTTCAGATTTGGCTCTGTGACCTGGGATATGCCGCTTTACCTTTCTAGGCCTTAGTTTATTTTCACTGCAAGTAAATGTCCTGTCCCTGGGGCTTGGAGAAGGATTCAAGGAGAGCGGGGATGTGGAAAGTGCTTTGTAAACTATATAGTACTATATAAAAGCAAGTTGTTATTAATAGAGGTCTGACTATTCCCAATTGTTTCTGCTTGGTCAGTTAGTTCTGGATGAATAAATCGGGGAGGACAGGAAGGGAGGAGGAAGCAGCACTGGGCTAGGAGTCGGGTGATCTGGAGTCTGTCCTGGTCCTGCTCAGCACTCAGTCACCGGCTTGATGTGACCTTGGCAAAGTCACTGCACCTCATGTGCTTCTATTGCGTTATTGGTAATATGAGGTGGGCTAGAGAAACGATGATATAGACTCTCTTCAACTTGGAAAAAATCTAGTTTTTTTAGCCTAGCAGATAAGAGAGTATTATTTGTTTTATGGTGTCATTTTGTTTAGATTGCTGATTCAGAAGTCTTACCCATTATGAACCAAATTCCTGTATTTTGAATACATGATTTTAAGGAATTATTTTAAAGAAGATACCAAGGCTTAATCCTTCAAGCACTGAAAAGGAGCTAATGGAATCTCCTGTCCACTGAATTTTTCTGTTGTCCCTGGGAGGAATGTGTAATAAAGAGGAGGCTACTAACAACAGATGAGATTCTGGATGAGAAATTGATTATGTCCGTGACACCTAACACATATTTTCTTGTGATATATTCTCTAGCAACTTTAATTTTTTTCCTTCAAAAATTATTGAGTATTTGTTACAAATTTCTCACTATGCTAAGCCCTATAGATACACAAGTGAGTGAGACAATCCCTGTTAGAAGGGATGGGTGACCTAATGTAGGAAAGAGCATAGGTTAGAAATTGTAAGAGAAGTGAAGCAAAATTCCAATCGTGCAGGATAAGGAGAGGTTAGTTTTGCTGAGGGAGATGGAGAGAAGGTAAAAAAATGCAGCATCTTTAAAATGCTGTATAGATTATAAATGTTTTCCCATCTACTATTCTATTTAAATGTTGCACAGACTCTGAGAGGTATAGAACAAGATATCTTTTGGAAATCAATTTGAAATCCCAAAACTCCTGAAGCTCAAGGAGTGTAGAGAAAATATCAGTAAGACATACTGTTATTTTTTAAATTAAGGTGGGTGCCTATAATCAGCCCTTAAATTTCTGAAAGTTTTGCCCAAAGTGACTTGGACTATTTTTTTTTTTTATATTTGAGCATGAATATCTTCCTATTAACCATCCCCTTTTTAAATGAGGAGACTATAAGAAATGCCCTAACTTATATAATGTAGGTATTTAAGTCTATGTATATTTTTAAGGTGAATTTATCTGATACTTAATAGCACATCGGTTTGTGATCAGAAAGCTAAAAGTAGTTCAATTACCTAACTTGATAGATAATGAATACAGTATGCCCTTAAAAAAAAAAGTTATTTTCACCAAAGAAGTGTCTTGCCCAAGTACAAAATCAGGATTATAATCATGGTCTCCTGGACCAGGTTTTTGCAGCCATACCACAACCCAGAGTCTGTTTAACGACTGCAGCAAGTAGACTTCTTTTGACATCAGAGATTCCAAAAGTGGTCTCAGTCTTTGTTTTGCTCTTCACACAGTATTTTTCCTTGAACGCCTTTTAAAATAATTAATGCTATGTCCGAAAGTTGCTAGAACTATGCAATGCTACCATTTTGAAGAACTGTGACTCTTGTGGCACTAAATGGTTTCAATAATGCATCTACTCAGGTATGTTAAGTGACTTCCACTCTTAAAATGAGGAAATAGGTGCTGAGAAGTCATTGCTTCTTTAGTGCCTTATTTTCAGTGACAAATCTTTTAAAAATTGAAATATGTCTTTTTATTATGATGCTACAGGGCTTTACTTAGGTTTGTTTTATTGCAAAGTAAAATTCTAATTTTATTGAATCTGAGCGCATTAAGTATAACAAATCTTAAATTTCAGTAACTGTGGGTAAAATTTATTTAAAGATGCATAATTTTCTGGGTTCATGAATGTGATCTATATGGCTATATTCTGTATTATGTAGATATTTTTAAGACATTCTGTCCATTTTTGGACTCAGCAGTTTAGAAGGACCTAGTAAAAATAGAGTATGCATGTAAAATGAGCCCTTAAATGACAGGTTAAGGAATTAAAGTTGCCTAACCTGAAAAAGGGAGAGATCAGGAAATGTGCTAATTACCACCTTCAGGCTTCTGAGTGATATTATGAGGAACCCAATAGTTTCCCCTTCCCCTCAGAAAGGAGAGATTTTGGTTCTGTGTTAGTGGTGATGGGATGGAGCAGGGATTCAGCAATTAAGTCTTGCTGAGTCTTCATTCAACTTTAAGACAAGAGTTGATTACCATTAGGTTTTTAAGTTACCTTAC
Source organism: Camelus ferus (assembly GCF_009834535.1). Lineage (NCBI taxonomy): Eukaryota > Metazoa > Chordata > Mammalia > Artiodactyla > Camelidae > Camelus > Camelus ferus. The sequence continues at coordinate 64,645,508 of NC_045696.1, forward strand.
GTCCGAATACAGTGATCTCACAAGTCATCTTTAAGTTCTGTTGTTACCTTTGGGGCAGAGAGATTCAAACAAATTTCTTTTGCAATGAAAACGATCCAGTACAATGAAATAACTGATTCCGAAGACGTGGGAATTTCTCACCAACCCCTCATGCTACAGCCAAGGAGCTGGAAGCTCAGAGAGAGAGGGGTGGGGACGGAACTTGCGTGGAGCGCTGTAGACTGTTACGTCAGGGCTTTCCCGCCCCTCTGCCCTACTTCTGAGTACTTGACTTTCATGATCTAATGTGCAAGTGGAGTTGCTCGGTCACCACACAAAGTTAATGATTGGGAGGGAAGGTCAGGCTCAGGGTAACTTGGGAAATGTACCTCTTTCCAAGTAGTGAGGTGATGACTTATTCTGTTAGGTCAGTGGCTTTCTGCCAGTGTGGAAAAGGACGAATAGATTTGTTGATTAGCAGTTAGAAATTATGAAATTTTTGTTATGTCCCGAGATCATTACGCTCCTCTCTCACAAGCTAGAAATGAGTGTGTAGGAGTAGGTGTCTTGCACCCCACCACAACTGTTATTACTTAGTTATTAGTTGGAATTTTTCACACCCAGCAGTAATGTCAGCATCCCACCAGGTACGGCTTTCTGAGAGCCGTGATCACCAACCGACTTACTTCTTTTCTGTGACTTCAAATTGCATAGGAAAGGAAAGGGCAGAGAGGTCCAAACAGGCTTCCTTGTTGTGAAGAACACTAAGTACAACAAAATGCCAGAGTTGCAAATGGCATGGATGTGACTTTACCCGACCTCTCATCTGACAGATGTAGAATATGAACCCAGAAAAAAAAGATGTGACTGGTATTTGGTGGCAGGTGACCATTAGAAACCAGAAATGAAAAGAAAGAAAACTTTTGTAGGTTACAAATGTGTTACGGGTCTCCATCGGGAGATAGTGATGGCAGGTTTCTAAAGACTTAAGACGAAGTTGTCACACACATGTTCAGACAGGATGAGGGAAGACATCTCATAACACATAATTCTCTTACAGTATTAACGTAAAAGTTTTTCTGAAAGGGTTGAAAGGAATTAATATTTTAAGAGGGAAAAGAGTATGATGAGCATCCACAGAGGTTGAGGGGGTGCTGACAACAACTCAGTCTTCTCACCAGTGTTGTATGGTTTCTCGTTAAAAAATAGGAGGGATTATCACCTTTGGGGAGAACATGAAAAAAAAAAAAACAGTGAGCTCTCTGTTGCCATTTGATCATCTTTGGCAAGCATCTGGCCTCAAATCTCCTGAGAACCCCAGGTAAATGGTGGAGCTGGCAGGGATATTAGAGTTCATCATTCCTGCTCAGTGTAGGACTCTAATCCATCTTTTGGATTAATATTTAAATTTTCATTAAATCTTTGTCTTTTCTCTCCTTGCTCTTGGTAGCAAGCAAGCACTATTGGAGCCAAAGTCTGTGTTTAGTTGCCTTCATGGCCTTCAGGTCTTAAGGACAGTGTCCCCCACACAGTTAATACTCAGTTCATGTTTTTGTTACGATTGCTGTGTGTGAAACTTCACTGTTCTTTCTTTTGGTGTTAGGTCATGTTGGTGTTTGGAAGAGACTTAAGAATCTGGTGTAATTCCTACATTTTATAGTAGAGACCAAGACTAGGACGGGTCCCTATATAAATTTATGTAGCTACATAGACACAGACCATAAACAGAACTTAGACATATCACCTTTTTTATCTCTCGGTCCAGAACACCAAATCTGTAAGTAAACAATTTTAGTAGAAAAATTCATACATGCAGTTTTGATGAGCAGCCGTATTACCTGAAATTCAAGACTTTAGTAACCCCATTATTAAAGTAGTTGATTTAAGATTTACTTCATTCATTAACATTTCTTAGAACCCGTTGTGTGCTAAGCACTGGTTTACATAGGAAAGTGAAGAAAATCAATGCAGTTTCCTGATTTCATGGAGTTTGTCCTGTGTTGTGAGTGAGAAACAATCAATATTCAGATAATAAAAATAATAAAGTAAAAATAAATTAAATAAATAAATAAATAAAATTAAAATAAAAATACCATGGAAAAAAAAGTTAGAAGGGTGAGTAGGGAATTCTAGGAGGCACTGAGGGGTTCATTGAGGGTTTTAATTAGGTCATGGAAGGCCTCACTGAAGAGGTAACATTTGGGCAAGGACCTGAACTAGGTAAGGGATCAAGCAGTGAGCAAGCAAGGGCCCATCTGGGGGAACAGCATTCAGATGGAGGGAATAGCCAGTGCAAAGACTCTGAGGTGGGACTGTGCCTGCCAGGTTTGTTAAGTAGCAGGGAGGCCTTTGGAGTCAGGCAGGAGAGAACACTGGAGTTGAGGGTTGGGGAGGCCACGGTACGTCTCTGTCCTCCTGTCCTATTTCTCCTGCTGGTGGCCTCCACCGCAGTCAGCTCTCAGATATACAAGAGGACACCCCTGGGACTAGCCAGCCCACCCCCTCCCTTACGTAGGGTGCTTTCCGCCATGACCAGCTCCTTCAGACAGCAAACCCCTGAGTCTGCTGGGTTAACAGTGAGTGCTCCAGCCCTCTGAGCTGGGGCTGGGAGTTGACCTGCTTGAGAATGCCCTTGTATACCGGAAGTCTGTGACAGTACAGATAATTTCCCCTTGGAAAATGTGGACATCTTCTGGCTGATAGGAGAGACAGAAATGCAAATGAGTTTGCAAGAGGGGGAATTCTCTCCATCCCAGTTTCCAAAAGCAAGTTGAGTCCAGTGGATACCCCTGAAGAACTGCTGGAGACCCAGACCCTGTTTCGTTTTTAAAGGAGCTGTGTGTTTTTCCACAAGGTTCCTCAGAGCCCCCACAAATAGCCTTTGGGGATTCATTGCATTACTAAGTCTCTGCATTAGCCTGCTTCTTCTGGAAAAAACTAATCCCACTGCTTCTGTCAGCAGGAGAAGCCAGCCCTTGGGCTGGAACCAACCACACTGAGAACAAACTGAGAGGTGGGGGAGAGCGGGGAAGCCCTAAAAAACAGTTTCCGATCTTCAGGGGGGGTGGTGCCAGCACCCCTGGGAAATGCTCTGCTTAGGTAGACCCAGAGAAAGCACCCGTGTCTATTAGTGCCCATCATAACAGCTTTCATTAATACATTGCTCTTTACAAAGCATTTCTCTAGCCCTCATCTCATTGTCTCCTCTGCAATCCAAATGGCCTTGTTATCAAGATGATGTCTAGAAACCAGCAGCTCTGCATCCCCCAGGAGCTTTTCAGAAATGCTCCATGCAGACCTACTAAGGTAAAATTTGCATTTACTAAGACCCTTAATCCTTTAAAGTTTAAGAAATTTTGCTACGTGGTCCATAAGACAGCCACTTCTCCCCATCACAGTCAGGAAATGGAGGCGCAGCATGGTCAGGTGACTGCAGCAGGGTCGCCCACTTTGTAATGGCGAAGTGAGACCTCATACCCAGGCTTTGTGCCTCCTGGTCCAGCAATCTCGAGATTGCCATCACTTCTTCCCTCTCTGTAATCCCTCTGCAGCTTACCTGCGACATACTAGCTGCAAAAGAATGGCAACCTGTCTTCTTGGAAGCTAGGCTATTACTTTGTTCTCTCCATCGACGTCCCTGGGCCCCTCCCTCATCTGCTTGCTGCTTCTAGAAATGCAAACACCCTGAGAAGCTCTGCAGCATTGCCCACAAGGAGCCAGTAACCAGAGAATCTGGTAAGAATTGCTGGCATCAGCCACTTGCACTGGGCTTCTCTGCAAAACCTTTCCAGCTTCACTGAAAGAGAGGGGTACAAATTCAGAGCAAGACAACCGAGGGAACACAGCTGGGACATTCTGATGGGTACGAGTGGGTTTTTCCACTCTTGCTCACGGTTATAGGACGGCCAGTGACGTCTGGCTCAGTATGATGGAAAGATGAGTTGAAGCGCTTATGGCTGCAGAGCGCGCCCCAGTCTGCAGAGCGCTCCCCAAGCCCGCCATTCACCACAGCTTAGTGCAGTCTGGAAAATGCTCACATTCCCGTTTTAAGGCTGTAAAACTATGTCTAGATGTCTCTTACGTGCACGCAGAAAGTGAGTGCTTCATCCTTTTGCTGACTAACTGACCCAACAGGTAGGCAAAACCGAGTCTCTTAGTAAACAACACTTCATCTTCAGGAATCATGCTTCGGGTGAGGAAGGGTTCTAACAGAATTGTAAAGCTGTGACTCATAGATCCTGAGCTATGATTCTTAAAGTAACTAAAGCTCACTAAGCCCCCAGGGAATCTTCATGTTGTATTAGCTCAGTCAAAAATGATACGTTTACTGTGATCCTACTGTGTGCGTGCTGGTCCCCACAGCAGGTGGTAGGAAGGGCTCAGTAATGAATGAGATCCTCTGGGAGAGCCTGCCAGTTAACGAACGTACATACATGTATAGGACCCACTCTAATTGGAGACGAAGGGACACACCTCCCTCCACCCAAAGAATGGAGGCTTAATCTTTGGAGCAACATTTGAGTTCCTTCATGACAGAAGGGTAGGCTTTGGACATTCAGAGTCTCCAGAGTAGGGAACTTCATGGGGGGTGGGTCAGCGTGCACAAAGGTTTGTCTTTGGAGCAGCAAACGAACAATGCATTGAATATGTCTTGTAATCTATTAAGTCAGGGGCAAAAGAAATAAGCTTTTATTTTCTTTCAACTAAATCAATCTAAATATGAGTTTCTTTCCCTCTCCCTGTTGGGAAATTCATTTTTGGGCCTCGTTCCCCTCCTAAGGGGTGGGGTCAGGGTCCTGCCTGGGTCTTATCCTTGACCGCTGTCTGTCGAGGCACGAGAATCTTTACTGCTACCAAGAGCTCTTCTTTGCCTGGGGTTCTGCTCGCCAGGCAGCCCTCACTCCCCAGAGCATAGCTGCTCCCTCCACCTGCTTCCCCTCCACACTCTCCTCCATGTGGCTTCAGTCCTGGGGGAAATTTTTCCCTCTCATCTAGATGTTCTTACGAGACCCTTTTCATAGTCTCCTCCATGATTTTGTTCTTTTCCAAGAGCTAAGATCCTCAGATAGCTTCTGTTTTCCTTGCTGGAAAAATCCCTGAGTTGAGGAAGCACTACCTGAAATGACCTACTTCACATAGCGAAGGAGAAGAAGAAATGCAAGTTAATATTTCAGTAAACAGCCGCCCACCTTCAGAGTTCCTGGGCGTGAGGTGGGCGAAGGATGACGGTGGGTGCTCCCCAGGGATGCTTTGTTGGGGGTGGGGAAGAGGAAGCAGGGGGCCCCTTCCACTGACTCCTTGGCTTGACTGACTGAGACCACAGAGCCAATATTTTGATCAGGACCTCAACTTTCCAAACCCTTTCATCATAGATGAACTTGCCTCTGCCTGCCTGTTCAGGACAAGAACTGGCTCTCCCTTCATTTAATAAGCTGGTCAGCTTTTCCCCTGGATCCTGTCACCTCCTGTGTCCTGTGGGGGCTGCGTCAGCACCACAGCCCCTGGTCTCTGGGCTTTTCATCCCCTCTCTCTGCTGACTTGGCTTATCAGCCTGCTCAACTCTGTCCTACTGAAAAACCACACCGGCGTGAAAAGTCCGCTTTCCCGTCCATCTCTTTCTAGTTCCTTCCTTACCTCTCTCCTTTCTTCATGACGTCCCTGATTGTGCCGCTGACTTTTGCCTCCGGGATGGAGGAGTGTCTGGGAAACGGCCTGGGCAGCTCCAGTCTTGGAGAGACACGTGGGCCCTGCTGCTTCCTGTAAATTCTCAAAAAATATGTTGTCAGCCTAAGTCTCAAGTTTGTAATTTCTAAAATGATAACAGAGAGGCCAGTCTTGAAGTCCTCTTGTCAGGATTCAGGAAAAATGTAGGTAAACCGCTTAACACAGTCCTGGCATAGCACGTGCACTGAAGGCACGGCTATTATCATTCACACTCGTGGTGTCCTTGGCCCGAAAACCTGTCCTCTCCCTCGCGCATCCCTCCCGGTTACCTGGCGGACTTCGGCTTCTCCTTTACTACGCTGTCCTGTGCTGGTACCTGCTCCCACCCCTCCCCTCCCCTCCCCTCCTAGTCCAGTGTATCCTCACCAGTCTCACAGCACCTGGGGAGTTGCCTTGAGCGATGTTGGATCGTCTGCCTCCATCTCAGCAGTGCTTTGGGGGCTCCTTGAGGACAGTGACTGTGGTGTCAAGTCTCCCATCTCCACGCCCTCATTCAGGACCTGACATGTTGTGAACACTCAAATGTTTGCTGAATTTAGTTCTGTTTCACAAATATTTTAATAATGCTTGTTCTGTGCCAGGCACTTGAGAGATATTAATTTGCTAATCTTCATAACAACACTCTGAGGTGGGCACTACTGTCGTCATTCTATCGATAAGGAAACTGAGGCACAGGGAGGTTAAGTTGCCCAACACCACACAGCAGTAAGTAGGGGAGCTGAGATTTGAACCCAGGCCGTAGCCGTCAACCATTTCTGGGTTTAATACTTTCTGCCCTGGGGTAATAGGATAGGCCCTGTCTGCTTGAAGATTATCATGAAGACTATAAAAGGCATCAGTGAACTTTGTAAATTGCAAAATGTTGAATAAATAAGGGAGATGAGTTCTTTGATTCATGTTGAAAGTGCTGTAAAATGTACATCACGACGCTGACAAAAAAGAGATCGATGTGATGGTGACACTTAATGAAAATCGGATGATTATTGTCACAATACTTTCTTTACCCAGATTTTAAATTACTGAAAGAAGAAACTACTATTCATATTTTCTTTACCATCAAAGGAAAGCAAAATACGGAGAAGAGTTTAACATGTCACCTCTGGAGTGCAGTACCACAGTCTTTTTCCTGCAAGGATCAGTTCCACTTGTGAGCAGCTGTTTAGAGCAGATGAACTTCCTAAAATGGCCCTGGAGAGAAAAAAGCAAACAGGCAGCTGCTTGACCTTTTTCCAAATGAAAAAACAAACCCTGATCAGTTGGTTTTGATTGGCACGTGTGGAGGCTTTCATCAGTTTTTATACCAAATCACCCGTGATGATTACTCACTGCTCACTAACGTTATACCACCGGTCTTGTGGCTCTGATGTGTGTTTCCGTTTTAGCTCCATAAACAGTCAGCTGTGGACAGCAGGTGCTGGTGCTGTGCCAGGGCTGACCTACGGGGAGAGGCAAGAGAAAGTGTTCTTAGTGTTTCTACAGATCACCTGTGCTGGGATTATCTGGAAGGGTTGAATCAGGCAGGTTTGGGGGACCCACCCTGGACCATGGGCTCAGAATCTCTGGGAGAGGATTCCAAGGTGCTGTGTTGAGAGCAAGCACCCCCAGTGTGACTTGTAGAACAACACAATTTAAGTGTCACTGTCTTGGCTCAAGCTGCCTTCACAAAACACCACAGACTAGGTAGCTTAAAAACAACAGACATTCCCTTCTCACTGGTTCTGGAGGCTGGGAAGTCCAGGATAAAGGTGCCAGCAAGGTCTGGATCCCATGAAGGCCTGCCTTCTGGCTTGTAGACAAACACCACCTTCTTATTGTGTGCTCACGTGGCCTTTCCTCTGTACGAGCATGGAGGGAGGGAGGGACTGAATCTCTTTTTCTTCATGAAAGGACACTAATCCCATCGTGAGGACCCCACCCTCCTAACCTCTTCTAAACCCAGTCACCTCCCACAGCCCCAGCCTCCAAACACCATCACACTGGGGGTTAGGGCTTCAACAAATGAATTTCAGGAGGGACACACATTCAGCCCATTACAACCACTGAGGTGGGACCGTGGCCTTTGACAGTGTCATGGAGGGTGGGAGGCTCTAGGACTTCATCTGACATTTCCCTGAAGATTGACAGATTCTCTTCTTCCTGCTGGTTGTAATTGATTCGTTGATGTTTAGAACCGCCCAGGAGCTTAGAGACTGAGTTTGCATTGGAACAAAAAGATATTCTGTATTTGTTTTGGCTCAGTTGTGTCAGTGATTTCATTTTTGTTCCCTGTGCCTTAGTAGGAAGGATGTTCTGGATGACCAACATTTGAGTTGCTCGAGGATGATAAAAGTAAGCCTGGCAGAGCAATGGTTAAAGAGGTGATGTCTTAGGCAGGGCTGTGGTCACCTCCTGAATGAAGGCAGCTGCCCCCTGGAAACTTTTCCCCCCAGACTTTGTAACAGCTGCTTAATATAGCAGGGAAATGCTTCTTTTTAAAACCCTGTTAGGAGGTACCGGTGCAGATGAGTGTGTCCTCTCTGACATCTTGGAACAGTTTTTCCTGTCATTGATCACCCCAGCATAATAACCATGATTTTACAATGATGGCAGCAGCAGATCTCTTGAAATCACCTAACGCTTTGGCTGCTGCCAGAGCACGCCGCCAACTCTCAGTGTTTGTAGGTGTTTGGGATCCAATCCTTTGTCTAAGGACACAGACTCTATTACCCGGTAGGTACATCACATGCGATGCTGCAATTCAGCTCTGACCTTCAGCCCCTCGGTTCAGCCCCTCTCTCTTGAGGAAATCATCCACTCCTTGTCTTCCCCTGGCTGCTATATTCCTATGGCTTGTATGTCTCTAGGTCAGAACTTTCTCCTGAACTTCAGACTCAGCACCCCTCAGACTCTGCTGGCCCAGATGGAGGTCTTGATTTTCTGCCCAGTCGCTTGCCTTCCCCTATTTTCTGTCTTGCCAAATAGCACCAGCTTCCCAGATGCTCACAGCAGAAATGTAGTTATCCTCAGGCCCCTTCTTTCCTCACCCAGTCTGACCCCATGCACACCTCTGTCACCTCTAGTTTAAAGTACAATGTCCCTCTAGCTCTGTTCAGTTCAGATGCGCATCCCCTCTAAACTTGTCTCCTGAGACGGTTGCCTCTCTGGTCTCCCTTCTTCCGACGGTGCCCCTTCTCCCTGCTGCGTCTACAGTAAAACACAAATTCTGTGCTCTGTATTACACTGAGCCGGGTGGCTTGCAGTCAGGAACAGTGCTGAATGAATGTAATGTTTACAAGTCATTCCTGACCTGACCACGTTACTGAACAATGCATCAACTTGAGAGCTTGGCCAGCTGCGTCCAGCACCAGGCCCTTATCGAGTGTCTTTATGTAAATGAATTACTGAGCCTAATTTAGGGCAGCCTCCACGTCTTCCCGTTCTGGAATCCTGGCAGCTCATCAGCTGGGATCTTAATCACAGGGTCACTTTTGTTTATTATTACAAGTCTAACACCAAACTGCCAGGCTAATAGTAGGTGCCTGTGTTTTCTGTGGACTGAATCAGTGCAAGAACTTGCTTCCTTATGGGCTTGAGAGCCGAGAGACCCGCAGAGCGCACTGAAGAGAACTCCGTCGTTTATACACGTACGCGCTGCAGCTAGAGGAGAAGCCGCAAGTCGCGCTGTGAGCCCGAGCGTGTCTGTCTGGGCTGTTCCCATGCCTCTCACGTCCCTGCTGGGTTTCCTGCTGTGCCGTCGCCTGTCTTTTCTGCGGCTGAGTCTCCTTCTGTCTGCACCAGAGGGCTCACCTCACGGTCTGCCCTCTGGCTCCCGCCATGTCATGACCTGAATAAGCCCTGCAGTCACTTCCTCGTCTCAATGATTTCTTCACTTCCCTTTGCTACCACCACCTCCCAACCAAGGGCCACCCCCTCCTGCTCTACCGCCTGACTCCATGTGGCCCACAGCCCCTCGAGCACCTCGTCAGCCTGGGCCCCGGGCAGAGTCTCTTGTCCCCTTTGCACCGTCTCCTGCTGCAGCAGTCACCACCTTTCTGGCCCTGTTTTGTTCCTGGTTGTGGCCTGAGTTTCATCAATCTTGCTCCCTCTAATTCTTTGTCTGACAGACTTGAAGCAGTGATGCTTACTTCCAGATTTTGCTGAGGGTCCAACAAAATCCCTCCCCTGCTGTATCTCTACTGCTGCCTTTTAAAAACTGCTTTATTAGCACGGAGGGAATGGGGCATGTGGATGAGCTATTTTTTAATCTATTGACGGAAGAAGCCCACAATACAGGAATCTTTTGCCAACCCAGGGGCCACAGTAAAGGCTTGTTTCTGCTACTTCCGTCTTTTAAATTGCGAGGTTTTACTAGCACACGTTCACCTGGTGGCAAAGGGAATGGGAGGGAGAATTTTATGCTCCTCTAGCTCAGGAGGAGTTACTCTCTGGTCCCCCAGTATTTCATTACTGTATGGAGAGACCCCATACAGAACAGTAATGGTTTAGAAGCTTTAGAACAATAAGGTGTTTGGCCATTAGTTCTGATTCCTGGCTGTGGTGGTGGGATTGGGGTGAGAGCTGGGGTGAGCTCTTGTATGAGAAGGTGAATCCACATCTCTGTGATCTGAAGATGCAGCAGAACTGTTTATCTTATGAGGCAAGTCCAGATTTTCTGCTTGTCTTTCCCTGCCCCACCATGCGCATGCCACCCTCCAGCCTTACCCAGCTGCTCGTGTCGCCGTGCAAGTCTGACCTTCCGTGCTGCCTTTATTTCCTCTATGCCCTTACTTTACCAGGATGCTGCTTAGTTTTCTTCATATTTCTTTTGTACTTAAAATACTTGCCGCTCTCCAAAGCTGGGATCTAGATCAGTGCTTCTCAGAAGTGGTCCCCAATCCTGCAGCATTAGCTTCATGTGGAATTTACTAAGAGTGCAAATCTCTTTGCATATATTAACTACTATATATAAAATAGATGAACAACAAGTTTCTTCTGTATAGCACAGGGAACTATATTCAATATCTTGTAATAACTTACAGTGAAAAAGAATATGAAAATGAACATATGTGTATGTTCGTGTATGACTGAAGCATTATGCTGGGCACCAGAAATTGACACATTGTAAACTGACTTTACTTCAATTAAAAAAGAAAAGGAAAAAAAGAGTACAGCTCTCAGGCTCCACCCTAGACCTCCTGAATCAGAAACTGGATTCTGTGCTTCAGTAAGCCCTCCAGCCAATGCTGAGGTACACTCGAGTCTGAGGATCTCTGCTCTGGAGTGAATTCCACGCCTTCCCCATTCCCCAGTGAGCACTGCAAAAGGTCCTGTTACAGTGGATGTAAGAGGTTGGGCCTGGGCTGGCTTTCAGGAAGGCCCCAGAATTCTGTATCATGCCATGGAACTGACCCTATTTTAATTTATTTCATAAACGGTTGTGGAGAAAACCTTACTAAATGCAAGCAAATATGGTGGGCTTTGAGGAAATTCCACACATGACTCAGTCGTGAATTTTGCACATATATGAACTGCAGGGGAAGGAGGGAGGTTTAAGGTTTGCTAACAACTATGCAGAAATTGTCAAGTGATCTAAGAGGAGCTGAGACAGTTGAGTGGCGGGAAATAACGTTTCTTGGTTAGGGCATGGGGACATGGATGAGTCTGAGTCATTTAAGAATGATCATTAAGTTCAGGTAATGAGAGGACAAGGTTCGTCCCTGACCTCGGAAAGCTCACTAGGTGGGGGAGAAAGATGCAAGCACAGTTGTGGCTACCGGCATGAGAAGCATTCTAGGCTGGAGTCGGTGTGAGCTCTGCAGCCAGCTTGGCGTCACGTGCTGCACCTGCCATTTCCCAGCTGTGTGATTCTGGGCAGTGTAACCATTCTGTCTCTGCCCCGGTTCCCTCACCTGTGATGGGGAGTAATGGAAGGACGCACAAGGTAGTGAAGACTAGCACCCCCTGATCGGGGATAACAGATGACAGGCTCTGGGAACATTTAGCCTGGCACATAGGGAGAGCTCTGTAGGTGTTACTGGTGTTGTCACTCAGTATTGTGATAGCGACTCATTTAACTCACCCGGAAGTGGGTGTTCTGTGGGGTTAAGTGCTCTTATGCTGCTTTACACGTAGTGGACTTGCTCTAGGAAGCACAGAGGCAGTAGGCCCAGCTAGGCTCTGGGGATTACTTTGTATTGGTCAAGAACAGCGCCTGGACATACTGGATCAGGAAATGAGTCCGATGGCTGTTGGAGTCTCCGTCAGTCTGTTTCAAATTTACAGGCTAGTCTTGCCCAATTCAGGACTTCCAATGCCAGGCAGCCCACTCACAGGTACAACCTTTGTGTAAAATACAAAACATGCTAGAAGCTGTCTTTTGCATCACCCACAGGCCCCTGAGAGGGGCAGCTTGCACTGAAAAATACAGAGAGAGGAAGGTCACATTGCATTCCCGTTGGATGCCAAGGCATTCTGCTCAGGCACAGACCAAATGGCTTTTTTTCAATTTCCGAATTTAGAGTTTCCTATTCTTTGAAGTCATTTGCATCTTCCTGTTAGAAGAAAAGGGGAAAAAAAACCAATGTACTGAACTAGCTAGTTAAATGATTAAAAAATATTGGTCATTGAAGCAATTGGAAATACAGCTCAAAGAGAAGGGAGTTCTCTGTGTGCGTGTGTGAAATGCCCTTGGCCAGCGCTTTCCTGTGCAATCACTGCACGTCCTAGAGTTTGCCTGCTACAACTTCTCTGGCCTAGCATTCGGCAGAGGTGAGATAAGGAATGGAGAGGAGGAGGGAAGTGATCTCAGTCCTGAAGTTCACAAGGTGTTATAAACACTAGGCTCAGGGTGGCCTACAGATCAAGGCTCAGTCAACTGAGTGCGGGAGCTGAGGGAGTTGTGCGCTGATGGTCAAGAGGGTTATAGTTTGAAAGGTGAGGAAGCAATGAGACCATATTTGCAACAGTATCTTTCACGTGCGTGTTGGGGTAGTGGGCTTTCCATACTATACAAAGTCAAACAATCTCTGTGGCACGTGTTTGGGCTGGGGTCGGAGGACGGCCTGTCACTACGGACGGAGCAAATCCAGACTGTGGCCCCGGGGCTTGTTAGACACTGGAGAAACACTGTGTGTCTACTCAGACGTTGTATTAGTTTGTTAGGGATGCTCTAACTAAATACAACATGTTGAGTGTCCCAGCTCTGGAGACCAGAAGTCCGAAGGTCTGGGTGTCAGCAGAGTTGGTTCCTTCTGAGGGCTGTGAAAGAAGGCTGCTATGTGCCTCTCCCCTAAGCTTTGGGTGGCTTGTTGGTGGTCTTTGCTGTTCCTTGGTGTGTAGAAGTCTCACCCCATCTTCGCGTGGTATCCCCCGTGATACACGTCTGTCTCCAGTTTTCCTGGGTTATGTTGGATTACAGCTCATCCTCATGACCTCCTTTAGTTTGACAACCTTTGTAAACATCTCATCTACAAACCTGGTTACCTTTTAAGGTACTGGGGAAGTCAGGACTGCAGCACACAAATTATGAGGAAACACGCTGCCACCCACACACTCAGGTGTAATGAACCCACTCTAATTCAGTCCCATGTACTATTGGGTGGGGAGAGCCATGGACGATGGAACAGGAAGCCAGAGGGGATACTGGCTCTACCTCCAGCATGCAGCGTGACTCAGACACACGGAGTCTGAGGCCCCTTTCCCCGCTGTGAGGAGAGGGCTGGTGGTGTTCTCTTAGATCTTGTCTCGAGTCTTTAGGACTAGTCTGCACATCTCTCTGAAGTTGTCCTGGCCTGTCTAGGAGGTCTTAGCTGGTGCATAGCATCACACTTACCCTTTTGGCTTCTAGTGATATGAGCCAGGCCAGGGACTGCCCCGACAGAGGCTTACAAGCACTTAGGACCACAGAGGAGGAAGAACTTATGCTTTTATTAGAACTTAGATTACTTTTATAATCTTCAGATTTTGTGGATGTTTGATGGGTTTCCAGCAACGCCTTCATCATCCTCTACATTCTCCATATGAACAGGCTTTGTCAAAAATGTAACCTCTTCAGTCTGACATTACCTAGGATAATGTCATTCTGAACAAGCCTGACCACCTGAGGTAGTGTCTTGGGTTTAGGAACCCACTATGGACACTCCTGGATGTCACCAAATCTTCACAACTGATGCAAATGGTGAGCCACACTGCACGAACCTGAGTTGTTTTTATTGACCTGCTCAGCCATTCTTGAGTGCCCATGAAGCACACCTGGAGAAGGTTAAATTTTAAGCATTTTAAGTAATCTGTTCTGTATGTACATATGACCTTTACATTCTTGATTTGTTTTTTACTGTTTTGTGTATACTGTATCAGAGCATGCATTTCAAGTATTGTAAATTTAGTATCTATGTGTCTTGGGCAAGATGCTTCACCTGTCTGAGCACCAGAGTCCTTATCTATAAAATAGGCATAAAAATCTCCGTTGTGTCCCCTTCTTAGGATTGTGAACATGGATCAGCTGAAATGGTGGATAATGACCAAGGGTGGATGGAGAGACCATCTGTCCCTGTTTATGTCTGTTGTCTTGGGGTAGTGACTAATAGCATCTCTTTGTATTCCCCAGAATGTCTGTTTGCATAATGAATTATATGATCATCGTATAAAATAATGAACATGAAGATTCTTGGTTTTATCATTCATGTCACTGTATAGATGATCTTAAATTGCAGTACTTAAATAATCTCATTTAAAAATTTTTTTAAAAATACTTTTCCTTCTTCTCACTGTGCAGGACAGAATAACCAACTTAACATGAGCTCTGTACACCCAGATGCTTTCATGTAATTGATGTCAGGAGCCACGGGGTGCCCCTGGTGGACCCTGCTGCTACTTTGCCCCAGGACCATCCCAGGCCCCGCCAGCACTCAAGCTGTCCACAGACTTCAGCCCCTCAACTAATTTCCCCCTACCAATTACTCTACCCCTGGGACACAGAAAGATACTGTTTTTCCTGGTTTACCCTTTCTTTTCTGCCCCTAAAGACAAGTACTCAGGCCCTGTCCATTTTGAGGATAAAATCCCTGAATACACTGGTAGACAGATGGTGATGAAGAGAATAAAAATGTGGGAAGGCTGCAAAGCTTAAGAAAGGATAAGATGTTCTAATAAAGTCCCTGGTCTCTATTTCTCTATTCTCTTTCTATGACAGTAACTGCAAACCCCATTGGGCTTCTCCCTTCTGCATTTGTGCCTAAGGCTGGAACACACCACAGTTCTTTTTTCCTTAGACTCCATTTGCTCCTTTGGGAAAAGCATGCCTCCCTCAATGTCTTGTCTCTCAACCAATTGCTGACTAACAGGTTATAGCCTTTCCTTGAAGGAGAATTTGCATCTGTTTGAGGATTTACAGACTGGAGGAAACTCATTTAACAAGGACTTTTATTCATCTCGTCGCGTATTTCTTATTACTATTATCACTAAAACTTTTAGCAGTGGATGGAAAGCCAATTAGGGATCACAAATTCTACTGCACCTCCCCACCATGGTACCGCTGAAGAAAATGGAAGCTCAGAGATTAGTAACTATCCATTTATCACGGAGTGGGCCACATGCTAGGGCTAAAGGCTTAATATTTCATCCTAACATACTACTCACAGTCATTTATTTATCACTTTGTTTTTCTACGATGTATTAGATATAATGAGTGTTGGCCAATGAACGATGAAATTCTAGACGGATTGTATAATTTCTAAACACGTGTCGCAAATGTTTAGCCTCTTCCTTCCGTGGGCCAGACTTTGGCGTCAACACTTTTGACCTTCCTGAAGTTTTGATTATTTACAACACAACTGGCCACAGTCTACAGCATGTAATAATTTGTCATGTAATGATTATGTAACTATCATGTAATAATTATGATGTGTAATAATTTGTCATGAGGACGATAGCTACTACTTAGGTTGTTCTAGGGATTAAATGAGATAGGGCGTGAAGAAGCCTGAGCATGAATGCGAATTACTCGGGCTGCAAAGCTGGGAGGAGGAGTGATTACTTAGGGAGAGAACCTAGTCATGAGACACCCAGCACTGACATTGAATGAGCTGGACTCTAGGATTGGGTGATTTGGAAAGGTCTGTGGATATAGTCTTCATGAATATAGGAGGTCTTCTGTAGTTCTATGTAGGCAATAGCATTCTTTGCATTTTTCTTGTTAACACAATAGCCCTCTTTGTGGTTGTCCCCTTTCTGGGGTTCCTCTAGGCGACCTGCTGGTGCGACCATGTTACCTGCTGAGAGTAAATCAGTGATGAGAACGCCTCCACGTGTTCAGGAGGTGAATCGCCCGGATTTACTCATTTCATGGACCAAAACTACCCGTATAATTGTCCATTCTCTATCAAGGCCTGATTCAGACATCACCCTCCCCCAGCCAGAGCCTTCAGCTTGAGGTGATGACTCCTCTAAACTATGGCATCTGTACCTCTCACATGCATGCATGCCTCTTACTACTTTTTGTGTTATGCTCTAGTCTGTATCTTATTTTTCTCTGTGTCTCCCAGTGTGCCTTGCACAGAATCTGACACATGTTAAGAGCTCTTGAAACTGACTTGAGCAGGGGGATAGGGCGATGGAACTCCGTGGATCAGGGCCAGACCTTTTACTCTTCGTGGAACACTTCCAGCTCTTCTTCTCAGTGCCAAGGATTCTGAACTTCATTTTTGTACCTGAGCTGCTTATTTCTATGGCCTTGATGGATTCCTTGGCAGCAACTTGGTGGCAGAGAGACTCAGAAATATTTATGGAAATTTAAGCAAACTGATTAATAAAGGAGGCAAAAAGAAGCCCACACAGTCTTCTCTTGTGCTCTGTTTCTTTTAAAGAAGCCTGTTTGTGTTATCACTTCAGCAGTTTGGTAAACAACTGTGCCTTCTCACTGATCTGTCCTGTTGTGCTTGCGGTGGTAAAATGTGATGATTAGTCATGGATAAAAGCTGTATGCATCTTTCCAAGCTGCTTAACGATATGTATGCAGGACTTTGAGGTAAATAGAGATGAGTGCATGAGTATCTGCTTGGAGTGACAATTTTAATGTGTTCACCAACTTGGAATTTTCAGGTTTGCTCATACCAAATTAAAAAAAAAAAGTTCTGACACTAGTAATTTTATTTTTTTATTTTTATTTTTTTTTGGCAGCAGGAAGAACCCAATTTTTCAAAACTTCTGTAAAAAATCCAGAGCTGTCTTCAGAGTGGTTGGTCTGGGAGGTGTGTGCTGGGAATGTTGCCTCTCTACATCTTCTCCCACCCGGTCCTAGGCCCTTCTCACAGCTCTGGGGCTCTGGTGGACGCAGAACACTTCCATGTCCTTTCTGTCATTATCATACTCATGCAGTTTGTTAAAAAAGACTGTTGGACTAGAAGTCAAGAAAGATTGATTCTAGTTCTGGTTTGACCATTAACTTGCTACAACATTGAGTAAGCCAAACTCTTTCCCTGGGTCTCAATTTCTTCATGGGTGAAATAAAGGAATTTGTCCATAGGAGCTCCATGGTATGGTCACCTAAGGATTGACAGGTTTTTTTTTTAGTCTAGCTTGTAATGAAAAGTTATTTATTCCATTAAAGTTAACATAAAATCACAAGATTTTAGCACTAGGTATGGGCTTGGTCAGCTACAGTTTTCTTACATGATCTTGGAATTTTATTTCTTTTTGTTGGCCAAGATACTTCACTAAATGCCTCCACTTCACAATAGCCTTCAGCTTCTCACCTAACTGGAGGAACATTTCTAATCTGTAAGGGCTATCCGATTCAACATCTACTGTGATCTTTATAGGAAGTGTGTGGAGTATGAGGGAGTGTATTTCATGTCTGTTTTGCCAGAAAGGGTTAAAGTCACCCGACTGGCTCCAAGTCACACAGCTGGTAAGTGATGGTGGTTTTTTCCACCTGCTCATCCAATGCCTTTTTGCTAGATATTGGGTATTTTGACCTCTTAGGTAACTGATGGTTAGAGAACATAACTAATCCATGGAATTTCCATTGAAAGCCTCATGAACTTTTTGTCTTTAAAGACTGACTTCTACAAATCCTGTTTTCCTAATCCAGAAGGAAGAAAGAGTGGAGCATATCATCTCTGAAAAGTCTCTTAACCATTCACCTGGTCCCCTGACTGCCACTCCTGTCTCCTCCAATACATCTTCTACACTGCAACCAGGGACATTTTCCCCAAAGCACAAAAATAATCCTATTACTCTCCTTTAGTGTTTTCCAACTGTCTTCCTCGAAGCTCTCTCAATTCCTTCACTTGGTGTATAAACCATTCATAGTCTGGCCTGTACTTCCTCAACAGCCCCCTCCCCTTTCCCATTTCCATGCTGTCCATTCATTTGCTCAGAGCTGACTTTTACACCCACGATATTCCAGTTTTCACGCTAGGATGGAGATGAAAGGTGATAAATGAGATAGAGCTAGGTGATGCCCTGTCTGAGATAACCATCTGCCGTCAAGCTGAGCCGAATGTCATGTGTTTGACACTGCACATCTCAGATTGCCCTCCCGTTTCACCGCTCCTCCTCCGACCTGGAAAACATCTACTCATCCTCAGAATTCAATCTTTATCACCTCTATGATACCTCAAGGAGAATTGAACCAAACTATCCTTTTGGCCCCCATTGTACTTTGTACATGAAAGCACCCATGACACTTTAACCATGTTCATTGGTGTACTCGACTGCAGACACCTCGAAGGTAGGAAATTCAATAAATATTTATTTAGTGCTTTAGCAGTTGTGAGTCAAAGTACTGCACAATCAAAAAACCTCTGCCCAGGTATGCAAGACCACTTACTGTACTTATACTAATTTTAGAAAAGTTGATCTGCCTGTAGATATATCCCAGCGATATATCCTTTGTGTTAGATCATTTGCCATTTCAGCAAAGTATGTGAGACTCTTGACGGATACTGTTGGCTTCACGTAGCCTTCACAGAACAGCAGAAAGTGGCAGCTACCGGATGGGTGAACCAGGGCCTTGTGTACGCTGCAGCCATTTATTTACGTTGTACATTGACCTTCGTATGGCAGACATACAAATGAGGAACTATCTAGATATGGGCTGTGCTTTTTGCCCAAATTAGGCTATTTTAGATCATCTACTATTATGTTATTTAAGAAAAATGAACATTTACATACAATTCTAGCTTCATTAGAAATGTAAGCTTTATTTTTAGAATTTTAAAAATTGCTGATTTTTATAAAACAGCAAACCTAAATACAAGAGGAAAAGATGAAAATGCTAGTATTAAAAAAAAAAACTAAAAATTTAATTCTGACCAGGATTGCTTCTAAACTATTGTTTGTGCATATTATTCAATGAATCTGTACAAACCTACCTACCTTCCATTTTGCAAAGTACAGCAGAAAACTTGATAGCAAATGAAGATATGATCACTAGTGTTGAGACCCATGCTGTGGATTCCTGCATTTCTAATAGGTGTTCTACTCTGAACTTAATCCCTACATACACCTTGTGTACTCAGTTGAGATAACCTTTTCTGTTACCCTCCAGACACAGGCCCAAAGTCACCTCCTTTAAATGCCTTCCTAGTTAACCCCATCCATCTTTAATGCATCCACATCTCCTTAGAACCTGGGGCACTTTTTGGAATTCTCTTCATTTCTGCTGGTTTGCGTGTTTGATGTGTTTGCCTTCTGTCTTGTTTTCCTGCTTATTCAGTCAGTTTTTTCACACTCCAGCAGAGTGAGATCTGTCATGCATCCATCTGTCTGTCTGCCTTCCCTTATTCTCAGACTAAATTATGTCCTCCCCCCCAGTAATTCTTCAAACTAATCAAGATTTATACTCTTATATTTAAATATTGTATTTATTTGATTTATTCCTAACTCCTTGCTGGATTATGAGGTCCATGTGAGGAAGTTATGTGTCTTTTCTGTTCACAGCTGGTGCCAAGATAACATCTGTTAAATAATAGTTATTATTAAATGTATTATAGAAAATTTGGAAAATTCAAATGCACATAAAGAATAGGGGAAAAATCAGCTAATGGCTAATAAGTATCAAATAACCAAAGTAACATTTTTGCTATGTATTCAAATTCTATGTACATATGTATCAGTGTTTGTTAAAAAAGGAGTTATACACTATATAATATTTTACTTTTTATGCATCATATCATGATCTTTTTATTAAGTCACCATGAGTTATTTACATTATCATTAAAAATCTTGTCTTTAAAAATTATCCATATGTCCTCAGTTCTCAAACTCTTTAGACTTCAGAATTACTGAGGATTCCAGTGAGGTTTGTTTGAGTTGTTATCTATTCATATTTACCTTGTTAGAAGTTAAAACTGAGAAATTTGAAAGAAGTAATTAACTCATTAAAAATAAGTAATAAAAATAAATGACTGTATATTCATTTCAGCAACATATTTTTATTAAAAGAAGTATATTTATCAAATCAAAAATGTTGGTATGGAGAATAACGTTGTTTTATATTTTTGCAAACTCTTAATGTCTGACTTAATGGATGACAGCTGGGTTCTCATATCTGCTTCTATATTCAATCTGTGGCAGATACTCTTTTGGTCAAAGTATATTTGGAAAATTCAGCCTCACACAGATATATCATTGGAAAATGGAAAAATATTTTAATAGTTCTTTCAAATAATTGTGGATAGTCTTTCTTAACACTATATCAGAACTCAAATAGTGATGTTTTCTTAAAGGTTAATTTCAGCAGGGAATTTGAAGTCATGCCCAGGGAACTGTTTATACTCTTTTGCATTGCTCTGTCTTCCATTTTGAATGGATCTCTTACCCATGCATTATGTCTTACATACCTAATGGCTACATCAGTCATTTGGAAAATACTGGTTCACTGAGTAATGAAGATCTTCCAACTGTTGACATAGTTCATTATACCATGTCATCATATGTCACAGTGGAGCCTCTAGAAAACACATTATCATAGGGATTGATAATGAAAAGGGCAAATAATACCTTAATATTATTGCAGAAACTGTTTTGACTTTTCAGACCCCCTGGAAAGATTCCAGGGACTTCTGGGATTCTCTGGACCACATTTTAAGAGTTGTAGCAATCTATCAGATTCATGTCAGTATTTAACTCTGGAAAATTCTCAGCAGTTTTAACATTGCTTCTCTTTTATCAATTTTGGGAATACCTATTGTATATACTAGAGCATGCTTCTCTGTTTTGCATTTTCTGTTATACTAATTCTGAATTCTATTTCAGCAATGCTAAATTCTACCGTAACTTGAATACTATTCAAGCTCAACTACTGAGTTTTTATTTTATTTTAAAGATTTCATCTTTTTTTCTTTGCCTATTCTTGTTTCCTAACTGCCCATTCTTTTTTTTTTTTTTTTTTTTGAGTTATAGTCAGTTTACAATGTTGTGTCAATTTCTGGTGTACAGCACAATTTTTCAGTCATACATGAATATACATATATTTATTTTCACATTCTTTTTCCCCATGAGGTACTACAAGATCTTGAATATATTTCCCTGTGCTATACAATATAAACTTGCTCATCTATTCTATATATACCTGTCGGTATCTACAAATCTCGAACTCCCTGTCTGTCCCTATCCACCACCCTTCCCCCAACAACCACAAGTTTGCATTCTATGTCTACAAGTCTGTTTCTGTTTTATATTTAAGTTCATTTGTCTTCTTTTTTTCAGATTTCACATATGAGTGGTCTCATATGATATTTTTCTTTCTCTTTCTGGCTTACTTCACTTAGAATGACATTCTCCAGGAGCATCCATGTTGCTGCAAATGGCATTATGTTGTCGGTTTTTATGGCTGGGTAGTATCTTTATTTTTATTTTTATTCTTTTAGTGGGGGAGGTAATTAGATTTTTATTTATTTTAATGGAGGTACTGGGGATTGAACCAGGACCTTGTGCATGCTAGCATGCACCCTGCCCCCGAGCTGTACCCTACCTCCTACAACTCCCTGTTCTTATTTCATAAATGTCAGTTCTTATATCATGATTATTAATCTTTTTTAAATCTCTGATGATTTTAATACTACTTTTTAAAACTCTTAATCAGATTTATCTATTTTCTCTATTTTATGGGTATGATATCCTGTTTGTTGGGTCAGATTATTCTATATCACGTTGCTAGGCTTTTTCATGTGCTTTAAAATTCTTATTTGAGATATTTTCTCCTTTCTGGGAGTTTCTCTCCAGTTCTGTAGGGGAGTTTTGCATTTTCTTGGATCTGGGTTCTACAGAATGCACAATTCCAAATCATGTCTTAACAACAGAAACTTAGTTTCTGTTTGAGTTTGAGTTTCTCCTTTGGGGAGAGTGCAATTCCAGGTCTTGCATCTTTGAGTCACACAGACACAGATCCCCTTTTTACATGGATATTTCTGCTGCTTCCCACAGAGTGGCCCTAGGAGAGCGGGAAGACATTTTCCATCTGTTTTTTTTTTTTTTTTTTTTTTTTTTTGCAGATGGGCAATATATTCCCGGCTTCTGGATTCATTTGGGGAGTCCAGCTCTGTCCCTCCTACCATGCATTGGTCATATTTGTTCCCCACTGCATGTTCACATTAGGATTCCTGACCCAATGTCTGTATCTGTTCCCAATCCCATATGGACTAGTAGCTTTGTCCCTAATTATTACTATGGATTACCTCTTTCTGTCATGCAGAATTTTTCCGTTGTTTTTTTGAGAGGATTCTGTTTCAATTACACATGATTTATCTTTTCATTTCTTTTTTTTTTTTTAACATTTTTTATTGAGTTATGGTCATTTTACAATGTTGTATCAAATTCCAGTGTAGAGCACAATTTTTCAGTTATACATGAACATACATACATTCATTGTCACATTTCTTTTTCACTGTGAGCTACCACAGGATCTTGTATATATTTCCCTGTGCTATACAGTATAATCTTGTTTATCTGTTCTACAATTTTGAAATCCCAGTCTGTCCCTTCCCACCCTGGTCTTTTCATTTCTTTTTGTTATTTACATTTTCAGTTATTTCTGATTTCAGAGTGGAAGAGGGAATTTTGGGTATGTGCTTAATCTGCCATCTTGACCCATTTATGAGTTATAAGAATCTATCAACGTTTATTAAACTGATTCCCTACTCTTGTTCATTTAGGTTGTTTCTAGTTTCTTCTTGTAACAAACATCACAACGATAAACATTTTCATAGCTAAGTGTTTGCATGTGCCCATTATTATATTCTTAGATTACATTTTCAGAAATAAAACTACTGGTGATTTTTACCTTTTCATTATTCATGTCTGATGGTGTCCTTCTTCCAGATTTTCTTTACCTTTTTATTATCTTCAGGAATATGGCCTTAACAACATGGTGTGCTGTTAAGATGTGTCAATATCTAACTCCTAACTCCTGCTTACCTCTTCAGCCTCATAGTCCACCACTGTCCTGCATTCACCACACTTGGAATTCTGCAGATGTACTGTCCTCTGTTATTCACCCATGTCTTGACCTATGCTGTTCCTTCCATCAGGGATACTTTCTCCCTATCTCTTTGCACAGTGATCTGCTCATCCTTTAAAACACTGCTCAGGTGAGCCCTCTGCTGTGAAGTCCTCTGTGACCTTTCCAGAAAGCGTTTCCCTCTTCTATGCTATTACAGTTCTTCTGTTACAGCATTTACTAAAGTTGTTTACATGCTTGTCTCCACCACTAAGTTGAGAAATCCTTGAGAACTGTTGTTTGAACCCCAGCACTTAGCACAGTGCTTGGTACATAGAAGGTACTTGCTTGGTGAATAATTGATGAATGGATATTCTACAACTTGGTGAGTAATACCATATTGATTCATATAAATTTTTTTGTGCTTCCCTAACCACACAGTAAACTTGTTTGGGCTGAGAACTGTGTCATGATATTCTCTCTCTATCTGGTCTGTCTAGTCTGTCATAGTCTTTTCATCTCCAATCTACTAATGCAGTGTCAGTCATATTCTTAGCACACTCCAAATATCTATGCTTTGATTGACTATTAGGTACAGTAACAGCATCAGTGGGTTTAAAAAAGAGTTACTGTGGGTTCTGCTGCAGGTCATCACATGCCGGACCGTCAGCTCGTGTGTATTCAACACCCACCTTCCTGGAGTCTTTTCCCTTTCTTGGTGTTGTCAGGTTAAACAAGGGCTTTGGACTTGAGGACATCCAAGGCAGCTTCCGGCTCTATTAATTTGTCTTCTTACCCACAATTACAATTCTATGTCCAAAACAGACTATGCCCCCTCTTCTATGAAAAATGAGTGAGCACTCTGTTTCATAAAAGCTCTTGTTTGTCGTATATTTTTAGAGTGCTACAAGAGGAGTCATAACACTTGTATTTGTGTTTCAACTTGCATCCGGAGAAATGACTTACACAATTTCTGGGAAGAAAGCTTGTAAACTTGAAATATTCTGACTTCAAATGAGCACACATCTATATTTCTGGTGATTTTGGAAATGATAGCAAAAATGACAAACTCTTTGCTGCTTTCTACAGTAAGTTCAGAGGGTGAAAATAAATTTTTAAAATTAGGAAATCTGAATAAAACTGAGTAGAAAACAAATATAAAACTCAAGATAGCATCCTTGATTATGGAATAGGAAGATGTTATAAAATGATACAACATCCTTTATTTTATTACCACACTGAGAGATACTGTTTGGGGTTTATTTATTTCTAAAAATCTTTATATTTTCCACTTCACGGCTAGCTTATACTGTTTTTGTTCTAATTACATGGGAATTGAAAATTATTTCTTAGTAGCATTAAGTGATGTTATGAGCTCAGTCAACAACAAACAGCCAGGCTCTTTGGTATTCAATTCAGTTCCACCATCACTGATTATGTTTTTTCTATGAAAAGCCTTCTTCCATGATTAGTTGAATTGAACACCTTGAACCTGAAATTGCGTTCTAGGTGCTGGTCCCAGCTCTTTGAGACTTTAGACATACAATACATGTTTATTGTTTTCAGATTTGTCATCATGGTGATGGCAGAGCAACCTGTTCCCTCTTTTTTGGCTTATCTCTGGTTCAGAGTTCATTTCCTTCTCTATTCCTGTGATTGATCCAGGAACCATGACTTTGATCAATGATTATTTTTTCCTACTTAGTCACTTACAATTCCTTTTTACAGAATTTTGAATCTAATTCATTTTTTCACTCTTCTTCATCATCTTAGTTCTAATACACAGCATGCATTCAGGAATTATTTTGGAACTGCCTTGATTTCAGTGAAGAGCTCAAGTTTTCTAATACAGAAAACATATTTATGATTATCCTTAGATCAACTATGGTCCTGATTTTGCTGGATTTTCAGAATTAATGCATTAAAAATCTCACTGAACTCTGCGTGAGTTTTCTGGATAATGTGTTTTGCTTCTTTATGCTTTCCTTTGTACTCTAGTGCTTCTACACTAGGTAAGTGTTACTTGGCTGCACAAAAACTAAATGTTACTAAACATGTAGAAAGTAAACACAGCTTGTACTGGACTCTGTTCCCTGTGGAAGAAATAATAGTAGACGATCAAGTTGATCTGGGGTTGGCTTTTTGGTGGTTTTAAACATCTTTCTTGTGTAAATTAAGGAGGTAATGCTGGTGGTAGTGGTAGTGTTGTGATTTAACTTAAAATCAGAATCTGTGTGGTCCTAGGACAAGTGTGGGGAGTGGTTTTAACCACTTGGCAAGTCTGTTGCTCATTTAAAACAGGAAGTGCTCACACTGCCACTCAGTTGCTACTACTTGTCTAATTCAAATAGGGCTAATTTTACTGTGTTATAAGATCTTGTCATCTTATTATAAAGACATCTTTTTTAGTATCTCATGGTGGACTTATTTGGTTGGCACAAAATGATATGTTAAGATATGTTACACGGGGAGAAATTGGATTAACTTCAAATTCCAGCCCCTTCCTCTTCCACATGTCTTGAGAAAAGACAAGGCAGAGAGTGTGCTGGAAAGCATGTCTCCATGCCAGCGGACCCTGGATCTTCCCCGTCACTCATTAGTGGTAGGAATTAGAGCTGCTCACATGGCTTCTCTGACTCTCAGGAGCCTCCTGTATAACCTGGGGAAATTGTTACCTGCCAGTCTATCTATTAGGGTTATATAATGCAAGCGGAAATGCTAGGTTAATTGCAAAGCACAGAACAAATGGGTAGTGTTACCATTGTAGGATCTATATGCACAGGCCAAAGTGAAATCCTTGGAAACAAACTGGAAGATTGTTTTTCCTTTAGCATCTCTTCTGCCAAAAATGTTTATTGATTGCAGCTGGAAGGAAGCCATTCTGCAAGGGAAAATGATTCTGAATATAGGAGTCAGAACCTGTTTAATATTCTGACAGCTTGAACATTTTTTTTTATGTTTTGCAATAACAGTTTAGCTTCTGAGTGACTTCTCTGACATGAGAATCCACTGAATCAGGAAAGCTATAAATTACTGACAGGCTATCCTCAGGGAAGTGACCAGGACGGTGCAAATGGGATTGTACCAGCGTGTTTGGTCGAGGGAACTCGAATGCCTAAGGCTTTTCAGACCTCAAAGGAGGCCAGCTGTGTGGAGTATGAAAGACCAGAGGACCAGCCACCTACTATCCTTTGGACATCATCTACTGAGAGCCTATCATCTGCTACACTCTGTGGTAGGTGCTTTGACCGAAGTATTGCATTTGACCTTCAGAACAACTCTTTTGGAAGAGCACTAGTATACCATTCATACATTTAGGAAAATTGACATTCCCTAAAATGCGATTATGCTCAAGTCTTCCAGTTCTAAATCCAGTGCTCTGTTCATGTTAGTTTTTGTTTTGGTTTGTTGAGGAGGGGGAGGTAATTAGGTCTGTTTGTTTATTTATTTATTTGATGGAGGTACTGGGGATTGAACCCGGGACCTTGTGCATGCTAGGCACTTGCTCTACCACTGAGCTATACCCTCCCCTCTCTTTCCGTTTTATAGAGCCCACCCCGACTCCCACCGCATATGTTATTAGTAACTATGCATTTACAAAGTACTACCACACAAATTACCTCACTTGACTGATACGGCCTCTGTCCCCAGCCTTTCCAAGGCAAGCCTGTGTGTTGTTTCTTTCTTAGTTCCGGTGGTATGTTTGAAAAGAGCCCTGCATGAGAACCGGAACTCTGGCCTGGCCTTCTTCACCCATTCACTTCGTTACCTCAAGGCCTGAAAGAGAAGGGATGTGCCTCTAGTCTAGTTAGGCAGTGGAAGAATCTGGAGTAGAAGTCAGCTTTCCTGAGTTCCAGGTCTCCCCAGCATCTTTGGAGATAAAACCCACTGACTAGATTAGTACAATTTTTATGCATTTGTTGAGATCATTATTTAATTTAAAAGCTGTCATTATGATTTAATTACAGGGAGTAAATAAGACTTTGACTCTGAAATGGGATGGGGAAAACATTGGTAGGGAAAGATTTACTGTAAAGGTTTGATCCTAATCTGTAATGAAAATGATACTTGGTGAGAAAGGGGAAGCGGCTGCTTCAAGCTTGCGTTATTTGGAAAAGTCCCAGTTTTAGATACTGAATCTGTACAAAGTGGGCAGAGTCTGGGCTCTCTTTTTAAGAGCGTCTGAGCCCACCAAACGCTCCTCTTCTTGGGGGGTCCAGCTCGGCCTGCTCTGAAAAGTGAAAGCCCATAGAATGCCAGCCTGCCTCACAGGAAAGGGACGTGCTGGAGACTTACCCTCACCTGGGTTGCCCTCAGGTAGGCCTACGGGAAGGATCATGTTGGAGTGTTAATTAACGTGGTGGCTCATGTAGTTACTAAAGTTATTGGAAGCTATTAATTTGGATTTTTCTGTGACTCTGATTTATGAAAATGAACTTGTAATGAAAATGAATGACAGAAATAAGCTAACAAGAGGAATGCTTAGCCTACCCACGCAAACCTGCCTTTACAGCAAGACATGGGGAGCATCTCTGAAGGATGAAGATAACATGGCTTTGGGGATATTTTATTGAAAGTGAGTTGTGATTCTGTTTTGAGATCCGTTGCTCTTACTCCAGGGAAGATGATCTTAGGCTACTTCCTTCTTTCTTTGATTTTGCCTTTAATTCCCTTGCACCGTTCCTTCTGGACACACCCTGGTGAATAAAGGCTGTGGAATCTGCAGGGAATAATGAGGAAGCCCACTCAGACCAAGTCCGGTGCAGTCGGTCAGCGAAAGGAAATCAGTGGAAGGGAGGGGGGTGTGTTGAGGTGAGGACACTTCTTAAAGTAGCATTTTAATGGTAAGCTCGATGTTAAGTTACTTGCCCACATTTATACAGCTTGTAAGTGGTAAAGCCATGATTTGGACTGGCTCTGGCCTGAATGCAGAGAACCCAAGGAATCACCAGGGCCAGCTTTCACTGGTTTTGGATAACAGAAGGCTCCCCCTCCAAATGCCAGCCATTATTTTATTTGCCAGATGGGTTATGTTTTGTCTGGACCATGGCAATCTCAGGCCCTGGTTGGTCTTCTTCTCAGGAACTGTTTCCTTTATTTCTTGATTGTTATTTCTGTTCCATCAGGGAAGACTCATTCTTTAGGCATACAGATATTTTGCATGGATAAATCTATAGCCTTTGCTGTTTTTAGGATCCTCCCTTTCATAATTTTTCATATTTTCTGATTTTGGGGTGAATTTCTTTCGTATCAATGACTTAATTTTTTATAGTGCCAACTTTGTTCTTTTCCCTTTCCAATGTGGAATTAATCTGGCTTTTGCTACCTCGCTCTTCTTGGCCAGTTTCCTTTATAATTTCAGACTGAATATAATTGTTTTAAATCCCATCATTCATCCCTTACCCTAACAAGGTCACTATATCATGTATTTACTTGAAAGAACACAGCAGATATTTCCCAATATTTCTTTTTCAAATGTTAAATATTAAAAAAAAAAAACTATGGTTTTCTTCTGCACCTTAGAGCAGTTCTCCCTCATTCAAATATTGTAGCGTGGGTCTCACCTGCGCTGTCACCTCCCTGCACGGCCACCCCACCCCTCCATTTACTTCTCCTTGAGCATGGATGCAAGCATGGAGTTTTCCAGAAGCTAGATTTCTGTGTTCTCCCTTGTTCACCAATAATTTCCATGTGAGTATGATAAATTCTGTTTCATTGCCCTGGAGGCTTATTTGATGTGCAAAGACATTCACCAGTTTTGAGGAGATCGATTAGTGAGGCTCTGCTTAAGTAAGGAAGGATCTTCTGCTTCCAATGGCTGTGTACGAGGGTTCTCCAGAGAAACAGAACCGATAGGAGATATTTTGGCTCACATTAAGTACGGAGGCCTGTAGATCCCATGGTCTTCGTGTTTACAAGCTGGAGAACCACGAAAGCTGGTGGTTTGATTCAGTTTGAGTCCAAAGGCCCGAAAACCAGAAGTGCCCAATGCCTGAGGGCAGGAGAAGATGCATGTCTCAGCGCAAACAAAAAGTAAATTTGCTCTTCTGTCACCTTTTTGTTCCATTCAGGCCCTCAAAGCATTGGATGATGCCCGCCTGAATTGCTTAGTCTACCAATTCAAATGCTAATCTTTCAGAAACACCCTTACAGACACATCTAGAAATAATGTTTTCCCAGCTATCTGGGCATCCCTTAGCCTCTCAAGTTGACACATAAAATGAGCCATCACAGCCTCGTTTACCCCCCAAACCCCAAGTGATCTGAAACACTTTTAAGTTTTTGCGGAATGGAGTACACAACTGTCAAGACTTCCGGTCTTCTCCAGGGCCCGCCACCAACTTTCCGTTCCTTTCTTACTTGGCCTTTCTGGACCACTAGGCGTTACAGTCTTCAAATTTTCATATAAGGGGACCTACCAATGCTGACAAATGTCAGGGGGAGACAGAAAGTCATCTTGGATGGCATAGCAGACGGTTTCCTTGCAATATGTGTGGGGAGGTGGCTGTTAGATTTCTGCATCTCTGACGTGGAGGCACACAGTGGGAGGCAGTGATGGCTTCTGCTGCTTTTCTAGTCCTGCGTGGACACAGTACTTGGGGATGAGGCTACATGCTCGTCCCATGCACATGAGTATGGATTTCTCCCAGAGGCTGAGAAATTGTTGCTAGATTTTAGTTTCCATTGCCATTGTGTTATTGTCATGATTTTTGGTTTTTTGTGTGTATTTTAATGAAATATGAAGAGAAGAAAAATGAAGTGCCGTGAGATGTATCAGCACTTCATTTCTTAAGGTGTTACACTAATGTTATCACCACAGACTTACCTTCAATAGCTAATGTAAAAAAAATTAATAAATAGAAATTTCTATTAAATAGAGTTGGGAGACCAGAATGGGGAGCTCTCATGCCCTGCAAGGAAAGCAGAGCCCAACAGGAAGAAGGAAGGCTCCTCTTCCTTCCTGGTAAGGACTCAGCCAATGAAAAGGCATAGCCTGAGTTTACTATAGCCCTCCCCACTTCCTTTTCCTTTCTATAAAAGCCTTCTCCTTCATTTGCCATGGGAGGACTTGCACATGGCTCATCATGATTGCAGAGCCCTTGTTGCAGTTCTCTGCTGATCCCAAATAAACCCATCTTTGCTGGAGAAATATCTGGCAGTCTGTTTCAGATCAACACTATAATTTCTTGGAGCCCTTTTAGAAGAGAAATATCTGTTCCTTAGCTCATGTTTTTCTATTAGTGGAAACCGCAACAGCAGCTGAACCTAACAATCTTGCGGTGATTTTCAAACCTGGTTTGTCCTGTTATGTGGTCCACTCCAGGCACATGGGGAAGCTGCTCAGCATGACTAGACCACCAGTCCCTGGAAGACAGGGGCTAAGTGTGACTTACCTTTGAATCCTAAGTACTTTGCAAAGGACCCAGTGCCTGGGTTTCTAGAATGCACCCAGTTATACTATAGAGCAAGTGCAGAGCCCTGTAACAATTTCAGGGGAAAATGCAGCCAGCTTTCCAATCACTATCTTTAAAGTCCCTAATTGGATAACTATTTTGAAATGTAGCCAGTGAGTTATATATATATACTTTTAATCATCCTAAGTGTCTTGGTAGTGTTCTATAAACTCTTCCAACTGGAGGAAGACATTATTTTCATTGTGAAGCTAAGTTACATAAAACGGAGTTAAAGAGAAAAGCAGAATTTTTATTTCTTCTCGGGCTAACCCTTTATTTTCCAAACAAACCAAATGCCCTTCTTTCTAGGGTAAAGCTAATATACTCTAGCATTTCATTTACTAGTTAGCATGCTCCAAACTCGGCTTTGCTCTGCTCTCCGTGACGATCTTGGTGCAAAGGCTGCAGCTTGCTCAGCTTCACAAAGTCATGGCAGAAAGTCATAAAACTGCTGGTAGCAGCATTCAGGTACCCAAGGGAACATTCTCACAAAACGTCAGCTTATCTTGAGTTGAAAGAGGCAAGTGATGAGCGGAAAAAGTGCAGTGCTCTGACATGCCAAGTTTTGGATACCCGATCACCAGCAGTTTCAATGCCAGCTTTCAGCCTCTCCAAGCAGGAACCAATGTACTACTGATTGTTGACATAAAACTGTACAGGAAATCTACTTAATGTTTTTTCCCAAAACAATAGCCCAATGGATTATTTAGAAGATGTGTCTTTTTTTTTTTTTTTTCAATCTTCAAGAATCACTGATGTGTCTGATTGTGTTTTGGCCTAGTTAAATCTCACAGCATCTCTGTGAGTGCACCATTTTGCATCTGCAATTGTGAAGTGCTGTTAAGGGGCCTTTCCATTCTCCAAACAAGCAATGATGGAGTGAAAAGCAAAACAAAACAAAACAAATGTTCTCATGGGCCTCATTGGAGAAACACAGTTTCCTCCAGAGTAAAGTAGCCTTTGAAACTGCACATTATCTTGCCACATGTATTAGTTTTGAGAATTGTATTAGTAGTTTTATCTTTTTTTAATTTACGAGTTGGGAGTTGCATGTTTAAAAACTAAAGACATTGTTTGGATATATATAGGAAATGTGTGTCTATGGATGAATGTGGGTTTGTGTGGTAGATATGCCTAGTGTGGTATAAGCAGAGCACAACGTCCCGTTATAATACAGCCACATGTAGACTTTTCTAAATTATGATGATTAAACTGTCCATTATCGTTAACACCTCATGAGTCTAAAGCTTACAGATCCAACAAACTCAGCTGGCTGGAGCCCAGCTGCAAACCAGAAAGTAAAGCCAAAAGGAATTTGGAAGAGATAAAGTTGATACCTCGAAGCTTACATTTTCTCAGTTCCCCTTCCCTCCTCCCCAACTTCCTTCCCTGCTCCCCCCCACCAACTCACTCTGGGAGATTCTTTAAAGATCTAATTTTATATACAGTTCTAATCAACCTGGTGATCTCTTTTTTCATTCTATGTAAGACTAGAAGCACCTGAAGGCAGGCACAGTGGCTTCAGTTAAAAGAGGCAGTTAAGACTCTGCGGGAAGAGGCAGAGAAAGAAAAATGAAAATCAGACAGGAAAACCCTAAAAGCATTGGGGCCGTCCAGTGAAGAAACCAGCAGTTCTGTACATTTCAGTAGGTCCAGAGGACACTGCAGTTGAGGACAGTGTTGGTGTCCATCATACCCATCCCGACACATTAAGATTAAATTATGTCAGCGTGGTGTACCCAGTAAAAAGCAGAAATGTATAGTGCATTTCAGGAAGTGTTCTGTGCACGGAAGTTACTGTTTTATGAAATTTAAAGGGAGGGAAATCCCTCTCAGCTCACCAGAGAATGGAGGTGTGCAGAATGGCAAGCAGTTCATGATTACATATTAGGCGTCCTGTCGTCGTGCTGCTAGGATCCTTTGTTATTTATAAGTTCTGTGACCTTGGCCATGGGATTTTCTGTCTCAGAGCCTTAGAGTTCTCTTCTGTAAGATAATTATAATAGCATCTACTCCTCAGGAGTGTTCTATAGCTTCAATAGGATTTCTTTCTAAAGTATTTTTGCATGGTGCCTGCCAAATAATGTATATTTAATAATTGTGGTTATTACTACAAGGAAATATGTTGGAAGCTGAGTAGTACCAAGCGTTTTAGACCATATATCACATTGTTACGATCCTACGTGGTTAGGTATTTTCTTGTTGAATACTTTGAAAACTATTACCTGAACTAGGAGACTGTCCACTCTAGGGATATTATGCCATAATCTTTCACTAGCTGGCACTGTTACTGTATTTGGGGCAGGATAACATTCTATTGGGCAAGGACTGCCCTGCGCATTGCAGGGTGGTGGATTAGCAGCACCCCCAGCCTCTACCCACTAGATACCAGTAGTGCCTCCCCTCACCTGACTTGTAACAACCAAAAATGATTCGAGAGACATTGCCAGATGTTCCTGGGGAGCAGAATCACCTTGGTTGAGAACCACTGTACTAGAGAAACAAATTATGTAAATACCAAGTGTAGAGTTTTAAACTGTAGTGACAAGTTGATGCTGAGTGTTTTTTAATTCTCATTCCCTTTGTGCTATGAGGCTTTGATGCCATGTATCTGCTTTATTGCAATTACCTCTATGTTCATCTTTCCCTCTTGTAATTTAGATGTTCTTTAGTGAAAGGAGAGTGCAAAAGGTTTGGGGTGAAGCAGTATGTCCTGTGCAGCCTTCTGAAAATAAGGCTTCCTAGGTGAATTTCAATCATGATTTTCTAGATGGCTTTAAATTAATCGACATGTATTTATTGAACATGTACCAATTCTTAAAGTCCTGTGCCAAATATTGCAAGAGAAGGGAAATTTTTTTTCTGAACCACCTGGATAAAGGAATTTCTTTTTTGGTTCCATGTCTCTGAGGACTGGTGGTGCTGGCCCCTCCAGCTCCCAACAACTTGCCTCTCTCTCTTGCTCCATGAGTCTTCTGCTCTAAATTCCTCATGCTTTAATCCACCTCTCCACCTCACCTTCCACCCCTATCTTTATTACATGACTATGCAGGGTTCCAGACACCATCATCTTTCTGGCATGACTCAGACTCCTGATAAATTGCCATTTCTGGTGCCTCATTTTGGGAAAATCACCTGCTTCTTTTAGCCCACATCAGTAGGGAACACTGGTCCATCTATTAATCAGTTGGTCTTAATTCTAAAATTGAATCGTAATCAAATATTTCTGGCTCTTTATCCTGTCCATATTTGGAGATATTCATCAGTTATGATTAAATTGCCCAATGAGTAACAAAGATCTGAAGTTATAGTGACTTAAACTAAATAGAATTAATTTTCTGTTAGCACAGAAGTCACAAGACAGGCAGCCCAAGGTGGATGTGATAGTGTTATGGTTTCATCACTCTCTCAGTTTCCCTCTGTCCTTCTGCTCTGCTATTCCTCCTGTGTAGCTTCCATCCTCAAGGTCACCCCATAGTAAAAAGGTGTCCATCTATTGCAGTTCCAATCATCACATCCGAGTTTCAGCCAGAAAGAGGGAGAAAAAGAGAAGGACAAAGAGATGGCCTGATAATGGAATACTTTCTTTTTCCCCTAAGTCCCTCTTAAAATTATTTTGTTTAAGTTTGAAAACCTGTCTACAAGGAGGCAGTTGGGATTTGTAGCTGGGAACGTGGCTGCTCCCAACAATATAGAGATGGTGTTAATACGGAGGAAATGAGAATAGATATTAGTCAGACCTAGACATCTCTGCCACACAGAGACTTTCGAGGGGAATTTATATCATTGATGCTACATTACCATGCATGAAGTCGGACTTCAATAAGATGTTTCAAATTCCATACAGCAAACATTTCTTATTTCATTAGTACTGAGTTCTTACTCCTAATGTGGGCTCCTTGTGCTTAAGTGCAGAGTTGGAAGGACTCTGTATCCTTTCCCCAGAGAATTAGGTGGAAAACTGTAACATCCCCTGAAAAGTGAAAGATGTAGCCAGTCAGTCCGGTTGACTATTTTTTTGTCTGATTTTTCAGAAATGGCTGACTAGCTGTGTGTTTTTATACACAGCTGGAGTTTATCAGGAAGGCATCATGGGGGTACTTTTTCTCTTTTTTATGTATGAAAACAGCGTTTTTGACACGCAGGGGAGGAGCGGCCCCCAGTCCGTCAAGGGCAGTAGTGTGGTGTTGGGGCAGGGATGACCATGCTGCACGGCCTCCTGCTCTCCCACTCGACTGTTTCCTGGCTCTGCCACTTTTGCTCAGTCACTCTCAGGTTCCATTTTTCATCTGTAAAATGAGCTAACAACCTTGAATTTTCTGTTTGTTTTGTTTTCTCGCATAGATGTACTGAATGCCCCCCTATGGCAAGACACTATCATAGGACAGAGTTATTATGAGACTTCAATGAAAGTATCTATAAAAGCATATGGAAATTTGAAATGCTGTTGTGTTGCTGGTGTTGATTTTATTACTTAGACCCATATCAAATTTTAGCCATTCTTGGCAATAAAAGGCAATAAATACACTCTATTTCTCCAAAAATATTCTAGTAGCAATCAATTCTCTCAGAAAGAATTTTCCCTCCTGTGTGATATTGCAACGTCTTACCCATTAATACTAATTACAGAGGATGCGGGAAGCACAACCAGAGAACCTACAGCTTATGCCTAGCTTCTTACTTGCCTCTTAAACTTCCACAAGAAACTAGGTTCCTTCATGCCTACCTCCATGTCTAAAATTCATAAGTAACGTACTTTATTGCTTTCTGCAATGGCAGAACCCTGATGTCCTTCATATGTTTGTTATGTAACATGCAATATTCATAAATTTTGGGTGGCACTGTCTTCCATTGAAGTCCAAAATGAGGAATAGATATTGGAAAAAAAGGAGTTTTACTTATTCTGGTTTAATGAAAATTGGATCCATCATCTCCTTCTTAATTAAAAATGATTTGCATCAAGGTTTTCTTACAGGGCATACAGGAACTAATTAGAATATTTTTAATAATACTGATCTGTGCTGTGTTCCCGGAAGGCCACAGAGCTCGGTAAGAGAGAAATAATTGTTTGGTATGCATTGTCTAGGAGGAAATTCTATCTGACTGAAGGAAAAATACTGGTATTTGAGCCCAGCTTTGACAGGTTTTGATGAGCAGAGAAAGTCTGGGTGAGCATTCTAGGGAGAAACTCCTAAGGCAGGGGCCAAGAGAACTCCTGGGGGTGATGGAAAAAGTGAGCGCGTTTCCTGAGCATTCCAAAGAAGGAGACTGACTCCTTGAAAACAAGGAGGGCAACTAATACCCATCACTGCATCCTAACTAATCACGGTGATGACCAGGCTCTAGCTTGGTGATTAGTTACCAGATTGGATTGCAAACAGTTCTAAGCCGAACCAGAAGATTGCAGAGAAGTGGGTGCGCCCAGCCTCTGACAAGTAACTGTCAAACTTGAATGTAACATGAGTGTTCCATAAAGAGCATTTCACAGTTCCCATTGTGAGCCATTTGAAATATGATGTTATTGAATGGCTAACAGTAAGTCCTGCTTCACAAAAGAAACTTATTCCAGGGAAAGTAGGGCCATAGATGGCCTCTCCTCGAATCGGCAACAGGTTTAAACCCCTCCCTCGAGTAGCTCTGAAAAGTGGTGACTGCACCTCAGCATAAATTCCTGGTTCATTCTCCAATAGTCCATTTTTCCTTTAGTCAGCAGATTTATACACACACACACACACACACACACACACACACACACACACACACACACAGAATTAGTCTGCAGACTTAGGGGAGCAGTCAGGTAGTTTGGGGTTAGAATGGATGCCTTACAGTAAAAAGTGGACATCCTAATTGGCAGAAGAAATCGTTTAAGGCAGTGGTTCTCAAAGTTGAGCAAGCACCAGAATCACCTGTAGGACTTGTTAAAATGTAGAGTGCTGGGCCCCACCCCCAGAGTTTTTGATTTGGTAGATCTGTGACCAGGGTCTGAGAATTTGCATTTCTCAGAGTTGTCAGGTGATGCCAATGCTACAGTTGTGGACAACGCACATTGAGAACCATCCTTTAGGGATATTCTGAAGCCAAGAGCAAGTAAGCATCCTCTTGGGAAAAGCTTGGAGAATAAAAGCATAGGGAAAGTATTATTTTGCTTTGCAGCTACAGAGCTGGTCTGACTTTCTCTGAACAAGGCTGGTACCCACTCATCTTCGTCTTGCCATACTGGCCAAAAGAGCTACCTCCCTGGATGAGCCTTGCATTCTCGCCATGAGCTGTTACTCGTGCTGTTCTTTTCACGCTGGCACGACTTCCTTCCCTTCCTGTGTCCACCTATGGAAATACTTATTCTTCAGGGTCTAGCTAAATGCTAGAGGTGCTCTCTGATTCTCGTGAACAGAATGAATTGTTCAAACCGTGTGCTCCCATAGCTCCTTGCTTGTATCTTTCAGTGCCTTGAATAACTTCTGCATGTCTCATATAGCTTTATCAATTTCAATCTCTCCTTAAGTGTAAGGGCGGGAATTCCTGGAGGGCAGGGTCTAAGAGGGCCTTGGTTTTTCCTGGCATCTCACAGAGCATCTGGCGCAGAGTAGGTGCCTGGCAAGTATTTCTTGAATGAATAAATAAATCTTTCAATTCCTTTTTTCTCACTTAGTAGCATCTTCTTCGTGAATAGTATGATTGGAGGGAGGGGGAGCATTGATACAGAATGAAACTAAATTTGAAACCTAGATACTGACAATAGAATCTTAGCTTAGAATCTTAGAATTTAGTAGTTACCTGATCTCAGTTCCATTACCTGTCTAATGCCAAGAATCCCAACTATCAGAGATTTCTTGAGGATTAAATGAGATACTGTACCTGAATGCTTTGGCAAACTATAAATTCTGTATAAATGTAAATATCATGTTAATTGCTTCAAGTTTCTAGGTATGACAAAAGCATGTGCATTTTCCAGAATGGCCCAAAGTAACTGTGGTTTGAACACATTTTGTGCAATAATAATGCTCTAGACTCAGTGTTTTATTGATCCGTAGGAAATGTGTTGCATATAAAAAAAGATCTGGTGTTTGGGTTTTTGTTTGTCTTCAAAGGCGAGAGGAAGGATGGGAAAGTTAAACTGAGAAGCAGGTCTGTTACTTGCCATTTACCAGCAACTATCACTCAACCTCCCTCATCATTTTCTTTAATGTGAAACAGCCCCAGGACTGAGAGGATGTGAGAGCTGGAAGGCCCTCGGTGATGGCATCTGGGCCCCTTATCTTACAGAGGAGAAACTGCAGTTCAGCAAGAAGTAATCTTCCAGGGTTCACACAGTCGGTACCCAATTTGTCCCACCTGCAAATCCCACCTGATGGTTGCAATAAATGTCTATTAGTCTAAGCAGCTCAATGTTCTGATGCTTCTCAGCCAGGGGACGAGGTTTCTACCAATTCACTGATCCAAGTAATCTGAATTTTTTTTGCGTTGTAGAATTTTACCGGAATTTATGCTTTAAGCTCCCAGGAGATGTCTGTGTGTATGACTATAAAGAACAGAGATGTACAGATTTCAGTTGAAAATTATCTTTTGGTGTTTAGGTTGCCAGCATCTTCTTGGCAACTTGAGACATCAGGAATGAAATAAGTTTAACTTAATATTGTAGTCATTGTTTTGGGATAAAATGTTGACCAATGAAACCTGTTATTTATATTTTATATATAATCTTGATTTTTATATATATGATTTTCTCAAGAAAAATCAGGTTATTACCTAACCATTCTTGGTTGATAATAGGGCATAATATTTAAAAGCCAGGCTTGTCCCAATAGATATATATTAATAGGCCACATATTATTTTATGTTAGATTTTTAAAAAATCATTGCTCTTTTAACTATAACATTTCTTTCTTCAGGTCATGCATACTTTAGCTTCATTAAGGACCTTTTATGGAACGGTTTCTGTGTACTGGGGACTGTGCTAAATGCTAATGATACAAAGTTGAATATCTGGGTCTTGCTTGGATGAAACTTACACAGTGATGAGAAAACTTAAAACAAATTATTACAATGAAGTATAATAAATGCAATAATGGAATAAGTAACAGAGGGTTGGCACATGCACCAGGGAGCGGGCAGTTGTTTAGACGGCTCACGGAAGCACTGCAGATGGGAACTCTTTCAGAGGTGGCAGGAGTTCATCAGAAGTGGGAACTATAAGGGATGGCAGCTCCAGGAGCAGGAACAGCAGGTGTACAGGCGTGAAGACCTGGCGCAATGTG
This sequence comes from Camelus ferus, assembly GCF_009834535.1. Lineage (NCBI taxonomy): Eukaryota > Metazoa > Chordata > Mammalia > Artiodactyla > Camelidae > Camelus > Camelus ferus. The sequence goes on from NC_045696.1 coordinate 64,684,342, forward strand.
CCACGTTCAGATGGAGGTAAGTTGATTGGCATCTCTGAAGTGAAAATTTGGCATCTCTGGTTGAAACTCAGGATGAAAAGACAGGTAGGGGTGAGTTTCTGGAAAGCTTTGGAAAGGCCATTAAAGAGTGAACCTTATTCTGCAGGCAAAGAAGAGTTTTGGGTATGTGTAATTCGGGGGACACGTGGCTTAGGTCAGATTTTACTTAAAGAAGATGCTTGTCTCTCTTTGTTGCCTTCTACATGACTCTCTGGTTCCTTTTCCTTCTCGTCTGTAAAAGAAGGAAAAAATGGTTTCCTACGTGAGATATGCAAGAGAGGGAGGGGGCAGGTGTACATGTTGCTACCTTATCAAAGATAAAGCATCTCCTTTCAAGACTAACAATGCCCCTCCTAACAAACCGCTAGTAAGAAAAACACAAGGAGTGGGATATATCACAAATAACCTTAAGCTGCATTTAAATAAAAGGCTATCATCTTATATGAAAGGAATTGATAAGTGTAAATATTAAAGTGAGAATTTAGTCTAACAACACATAAAGCTCAGGATATTTATTACAACCCAAAATTAAAGTAAGAAGGAGAAAACTGGGTTGTTAAGGTAACCTATGAATTAAGAATTCAATCTGTTCTTACTTAAGCAGCAGAACTCTTACAGGGAAGTGAGCCGGTCTGAGATCTCCTGCACTCCCTGCCCGTCGAGTACACGTTCTCCTCTGAGTCATCCTGTTTATTACAGTTGTTACTGTTCGTGCAGAGTGGCCGAGGTCTGGTCTTTGCTCTTCATCCTCTGCTGATGGATGGGGAGTAAATGAGAACACTTGCTGGGTCATGGTAATGAATTTCCACTGCCTGGGAATTGTCAGTTAAGGCAGATGGTGGCCACTTACAGGTGTATTGATCTGTGGGTTAAGATAACTACAACCGGGGAGAGCGACTCAGCACCTCTAACCTGGACACCCTGGTTGTGCTGATTTTCAGTACGATGTGGTGACCTCTCAAGACTTTAATTCACCTTCTCCCAGACTCAACATCTGCTCTAGCCCCCAAAGATAATAACTTGAAATAACTCCAAGAGCGAGTTCATTGATCTGCTTGAGGATCCATTTGAGAGATTAATCAAGCCCACATTTGAGGAAATCCCTAACTGCCTCCTGACCCTATCCTGTAAATTTAGTTCATATTGGATTGTTGCTCAGTTGAAAGCCTTATCTCACGGGTAAATTATTCTACTTTCTGAAAGCATTATTTTTCCCCCAGTTTTTTTTTTTCCCTTTCTAGTGCTCCCTTCTGATGCCATTTCTCATTTTTCATATTCCCCCTAAATTTTGGAATAGGAAGCAGAATTACCAGTAAATGACTTAAATCCAAGCAATTACCATTTATTTAGGAGAGGCTTCTCTAGTTGGAAAGCAAGAAAAAGAAAAACCAACAAAACCCGGCAACTTGGTAGATTTTTAAAAATAACTTGTTTCTGGCCAAAATGGAAACATCCATTGATGTGAGAATTTTAAATTACAAGGGATTTTTTAAATTCTAAATATTATTTGTCCCTGTAAGAATGGATAGTTGAGATTTGACCATATAGTGGGAGGAGACACTCATCTCATGTATATAGTGATGTCCTAGTGCCTTGATTTTCTTTATAAAATGAATAAAAGCAGTGATAAAATCAACAAAGTGAAATATTTTTCAAGATGCATTGTTTTCTAGGCCACTAGGCAGTTTTTATACCATAGATCAGTTCCATTATCCCATAAAGCATTATTCACTTTCTATCTGATACTTGTGTATAGCTTTTCATCCTGTGATAATAAAAACAGTACTAAACACAGTGGTAGAATACCGGGTCATACTGGAAATACACTGGACTGGGTATCGGAAGACGTGAGTTGGCCACAACTGGATATGCCGCTTTCTAGAAATGTGAGTCTGCGCAAAGTGAATGGCCTTACCCTGCGAAGCCTTAGGGGCTCTTTCTGTGCTGCTTATTCACAAAGCAGATGTGAAGCCCAAATTTGCTGATAGGTGTGGAAATACCTTGAGCTCTGTAAACTGCTGGTTTCGTTCGTAAATATTTTCGAGTTGCTTCTTCCTGAGCAGCTCCTCTGCTTAGTTTGCTAACTTGCTTATCTATTTACTCATCCATCTATTTAGTTATTTACAGCTTATTTTCTAAGGAATTTGCTAGTTGGATGCAGTCTCTATCATATATATTCATGTGTCTGTTTTTCTGTAAATGTCTGTGTCCAGCCATGCTCCCTATGTTGATATAAATTCCAGGCAACCATTCTTTAATGATTAACTATCAAGGGAAAACTGAAAAATTGATAAGACTGCTTGTTTCTTAATAATTCCTGAGTATTTGACATTAGAGGGATTCAACATCTTGGTTAAGTCACTGCATTTCTTAAACTGGAAAGATGTTAAAATTTGAAATCTCACCTTGACTGTTTTCAAAATATTGGATGAATTTAAATCCCTCTCCATTTTTCTTGACTGACATAAACTAGTAGGTTAGTACTAGAAGAATAAATTGTGTGTGAAACACACCTTCTGGTTCATTGATAAATATGTCATGTGGGAAAGAATCCAAAGCCTCATTAAATCCACAGTGCTTTATAGCTCTGTCTCATTTTTAATCCATCATCCTTATCATTCAGCACAAGGGATGGGACTCCTTGATAATACCTTTACAGGAGAGTGAGTGGCAGTGCTTTATAAGACACATGGACTCTATCTTTTTCACTTTATTTATGTGATGGATTACTGAAAGCTTTTTCAGCATCTTTCCAGGTAAAAAAGTTAATCTTATGGAATTGAACTTCTGAAGTCATTATGAAATATAGACATAACTTATTCAGCCACAGTTCATCAAAGAAAATATCAGCTTTAAAAAATTAATTTTAGTAAAAATACCATATGATATCATTCATATGTGGAATCTGAAAAAAAGAAAAAAAAGAGGACACTAATTAACTCATCTACAAAACTGAAACAGACCTATGAACATTGTAAACAATCTTATGGTTATTAAGAGAAAGAAGGTGGGAAGGAATAAATTTGGGTGTTTGAGATTTGGAAATGTTAACCACTATTATAAAAACAGATAAAAAACAAATTTCTTCTGTATAGCACAGGGAACTATATTCAATATCTCATAATAACCTTTAATGAAAAAGAATATGAAAATACACACATATATATATATATATATAGAGAGAGAGAGAGAGAGAGAGAGAGATACATGACTGGGACATTATGCTGTACACCAGAAATTGACACATTGTAACTGACTATATGTCAGTTAAAAAAAAATAAGTATAGTAAAATTCTATATAAGCAAGCTATCTAGATCCATCTATCTTTATGTCTGTCTATCATCTTTTGAGACTAATAGAATTCAGGAAGTATGATTTTTTTAATAACAGCTTTATTGATATGTAATTTGCATAACAAAAAGTTCGCCCTTACGAAGTGTACAATTCAGTGATTTTTAGCATCCTCATAGAGTAGTACATCCATCATCACTGTCAAATTCTGGAACATTTTCATCATGGCAGAAGAAAACCCCACACCCATTAAGGAGTCACTCTATTTCCTCTGGCAACCATTAGTTTACATTTTATCTCTAAGAATTTTTTTATTACAGACATTTCATACTGATGGAATCATACAATATGTGGCCTTTTGTGCCTGGCTTATTTCACTTATAATGTCTCCAAGTTCATCTGTGTTGCAATACATACTGGTATTTCATTTCTTTTTATGTCTGAATAGTACTCCATTGTATGGATATACCAAATTTTGTTTATGCATTCTGTGAGATCCTTAGCTTAACCAAAGTCCCTCATGGGGCCCTCCTCTAACCTGGTAGAAGAGAATACTTCTGGTGGAGAAATTAATTATGAATAATGACTCCTTTATATTAATTGAGAGGGAGGGGCTCATTATTAGATATCATACTGTGTCGGAAATTATAAAAATCTGTTACTTTTGTAAGTTGTTCTAACCTCTCCCTCCCCCAATTAAATGTTGATTTTCTGTATCCCATGCTTTGACCAAATGATGGATTGATTCCATCTCAATCTATGGACCTTCCCTGGATGAACAGTCGGCTTGAACTCACCTCTTCCTGCTTTTCTATCCTGGGCTCACGCATAATGTTCTAACCACATTAGTCCTTCTTTCAGTATTTTGAATACAGCTAACTCTGGCCTCACATATTCACATATACTGTTCCCACTTGGAGTTTTTTTTCACTTACCTAACCCTTTGTCAGACTTTAGGTCTCATTTTAAATGCCTCATATCTTGACTACTTCCTTGAGCATCCCCCACCCCCAGTATGGATTCAATGTTCCCTGTTATTCTTTCTTATAGCATTCTATACTTTCCTATATGGCACTCAACACAATTTGTCATTGTGGATTTATTTGTGTACTCTAAAACATAACTTCCACTAGAATGTTGGCCCCAAGAGGGCTGGACTGTTTTTTTTTTTTTTTCCCCAACCTGTATCGTTAACTGCCATATCCCTGGCATTGAAAATACTTCCTGGCACAAAAATAGGCATTCAATAAACATTTGTTGAACAAACAATTGGCTCTAATTATCACTCATGCCCTGGTGAGTCCCTGTTTGGCGTCTCTCCCCCAAACCTGACACTCCATTCTAGTGTGGGCTGCCACCTTGACCTCTGTATCTGAACATTCCTCACATACACCAAAGTCAGCATTTCTAAAATCCAGCTCATGATCTTTCCTCTCCAGCTCTGTTTTTATCTGCCCTGTTTCCTGGTTTCGTGTTATCTAAGCTGGAAACCTGAGCATCACCTTAAATTCTTTTTTCTCTTTAGCCCTACATATCCAACTGGACATAAGGCCCAGACTCCTAAACACTCCTGTGATATGCTTTTTATTTTCACCACCACTGTCTTAGCTCAGGTTCACATTTGCGCTCAGTTGAGCAGGTATAATGTCTTCCTAACTTCACTTTCTTTCTCTCTCTCTGGTTTTATTGAATCTATATGCTCCACACCACTGTGATCTTTCTTAATCTAAAATTTGGCCCTGGTGCCCTGCTTCAAAGCCTTCAATGATTATCCATTCCCTGTGGACGAGGTCCCAACTCTACTGCTTGCCCTGTAAGGCCCCGCCTGCCCTTTCAGCAGGAACCATTTCATTTATTCGAGTTATGCCAGACTTTTTCAGTCCCCCAAACATGTTATTTAAAACACAAATGCAAACACACACACACACACGCACACCCTTTCCCAAAGGGCTTCCTCTTTCCACAAAGCCCTCTTACTCCTGTCTGCTTTAACAAACTTCTAGTCATTCTGTAAGTTTCTGCCCAGATGCCCTGTGTTCCTCAATGATTTGGCTGTCTACCCTCTGAGGAGTTAGGAGAGTTCCTTCCTCTGTGCTGTTGACACCATATCCTTAGCTGAATAACAGCTTGCACCCTATTGCTTTAATAATTGTGCTAAATCTCTCTATGATACTAGACACAAGTCCTTTAAGAACAAAAACTACTCTCTGGAAGGCTCAGGCTTTGAACAGTGACAGACTTGGTCTCAAATCCTGATCCCTGCTTGCAGTCCCAGACCCTGGGTGAGCCAGTGGACGTTTTCAGTGAGGCTGTGTGTGTGAGATGTGCCTCATACTACCTGCAATACAGTAAGCACTTGCCGTTAACAAAAATTATCGTTCACGTTATTTTTAATAGTAGTAGAGGTAACTGTACTTCCTCAGGGTAGAACAGTGACTGACATACGTGGTAACAAGATTTGTTGAATCAGTGATTAAGTAAAAATTTATTTGGGGGGAATTTTGGGATGATTAAACTGCAATAAAATAAAATAGGATTAAACATAAAGTTATGAGGGGACCCAGAAAGATAAGTGTACAAATACCGAATGGGAAAGATACGACAAGATTTTCATCTGTGGTGGTGAGAGAGAGGGCTGCGTAAATTGGGCTCTGCTTCACCCCAACTCCACTGAAGGCCAGCCCTGCAAATTTTAGGGAATTCATACAAGACTCTATGATCTCCGAGGTATGTCCTGAATAAGCTATTTAATGAAATTATGGTTTCTTGAGGAATCTTCTAAAACTGTATCTACAGGATACTAATAGCAATAAAATATCCAAACACATATTTACGTTTTGGCAGTAGGTGTCACCAACTAAAAAGGATTATTAGGGGAGGCAGTATGATCAGTGGGGAATGTATGGGCGTAAGACCTAGGTTTATGTTCTGATTAAGTCACTGTACCTCATCGGACCTCCATATTTTACGTGTAAGACTAGGAGTTTGGTCTGGCAGTTTCCTTAGGTTCTTTCAAACTTGAAAGCTCTAAGGTTACTTGAGTTAGCCCTCAAGTAGCCCGAGTGTCTGTGATATCCCCGAAAAAGAAAACTCCTGAGCAATCAAGACCTATTTTGTGAGAACTAATTGATGCTGTTTATGACAGTGTAGGATCTCCCCTTTTTTTTCCTCTTCTATTATTTCACCGAAATGAAGACACCCCCAAACCTTCTATTGGGCAATATAAAAATTTAAAGTCTAATGAGTATATATATATGTTCATGTATAACTGAAAAATTGTGCTCTACACTGGAAGTTGATACAACATTGTAAAATGATTATAAATCATTAAAAAATGTCTAAATAAATTTAAAATCTGGTCTAGCAACAATAAAAAATACAAATTATTTGTAATCCTGTCACTCATATAAGATAGTGAAAACCAGAAGTGTGGATGAATAAAAGTAAGTGCCACTGGAAATGGCCACCAATAAGTGCATTAGGAATTCAGAGGAGTAGGATCTTGAAGAGTGGACAGGATGTGAATATGAAAAGTCAGAGGAAAGAACATTCATATCATTTAGAAAGAACAAGGAGGGAAAATCATGACACATTTGTTTTAGAAGTGGGCCAAAGGATAGTGGGCCTAATGTGCATGAAGTAGAGCTGATGGGTGGTAAGATTAAAAATGGAGGGCGAGGCCAGATTGCAAGCACATTAAATGTATATATAATTTTTACTTTCAAACTCATGTTGGGCAAACTCATCTCAAGTAGCAGTTTCCTCACTGATTAAGATGATTGGACAAGATGATCTGTAATAGTCCATTCAATTGTAATGTTCATAATTTTATGATTCTCTAGCATTCCAGGATCAATAAATGATATATATTCCAGCTAGCTAGAGATTACTTCTGTCTGTCTGTCGACCTGTCTGTCTGTCTACCTATCTATCCATTCTTGAGAATTCCCAACCATTTTCAGAAGATTGGAAAAGAGTCACCCCAATAATTTCCCTCTAATTCTGAATTTAAAAAAAAAATCATGATTGCCAACTATGTGCAGAAAAGTCTTCTGTGCAACTTTTTTTTAAGAAACCCACATTGATTGTCAATATATTGCAAGGCAGTTTGCTACTAGTAAGACGATGTAATTGACAGCTGGTCTTACTGTAAGTCATAGCATTTAGTAGTAAAAAAGACTGAAAGAAAAAAGAGGAGCACTCCAGATGGATTAGTCAGGATATTCCTTCAAGCCCCTCATCAGTTGCCTGCCAGGGCTGGCACAGTGACAGAGAGCAGTGATGTCCTCCATCATGTTCTTTAAGTTACAAGTAAATGGCCCATTAAAATGGGCTTCATGGCAAGTGCTGCACTAACCTTAGATTAACATTTAAATGGGAATTCTCTTTTCTTTGGGGACAACTGGGGCCCTGTGAAATTCTTTCTCAAATGGAAAGAGGTAGTTCTTACTGTCCGGGCAGGCTGCCACTTGGTTATCTTATATTAGTTTGGAGTTATAAAAACCTTATTTTTGAATAATTAATATATGCACATGGTATAAATTTCAAACAAAAATATATATATATAAGTATCCCTTAACTCTCTCTTTATCCAAACAGACAAAAATCCTTCCAGAGTAGCCTTTCAGAGACAAACATGCATAGGAAAGAATTAGAACTTGTGTTTTTATAATACCACATTTACTATGTTTTTGAGTTTTCCGATCTCAGCAGTGACTGTGTTTGCTCCTTCAGATAGAGTGCTGCTTTCTCGGGAGTGCCAGGGTTTGGGGTAAGGGCAGGAATCTAATCTTTTTTATTTTTCCCTTTTTTAAATTGAAGTATAGTCAGTTTACAATGTTGTGTCAGTTTCTGGTGTACAGCATAATGTTTCAGTCGTACATGTACATACATGTATTCATTTTCATATTCTTTTTCATTATAGGTTACTACAAGATATTGAATATAGTTCCCTGTGCTATACAGTATAAACTTGTTGTTTATTATTTTATATATAGTAGTTAGTATCTGCAAATCTTGAACTCCCAGTTTATCCCTTCCCACCCCCTTTCCCCTGGGTAACCATAAGTTTGTTTTCTATGTCTGTGAGTCTGTTTTATAAATATGTTTATTTGTGTCTTTTTTTTTTTAGAGCCCACATATAAGTGATATCGTATGGTATTTTTCTTTCTCCTTCTGGCTTATTTCACTTAGAAAGAGGAGTCCATCCATGTTGCTGCAAATGGCATTGTTTTACCCTTTTTATGGCTGAGTAGTATTCCATTATATATATTATGGTTATTTAGGTTGTTTCCATGTCTTGGCTATTGTAAATAGTGCTTCTATGAATGTTGGAGTGCATGTATCTTTTTGAATTAGAGTTCCCTCTGGATATATGCCCAGGAGTAGGATTGCTGGATCATATGGTAAGTGTATCTTTAGTTTTTTGAGTAATCTCCATACTGTTTTCCATAATGACTGTACCAAAATGTATTCCCACCAACAGTGTAGGAGAATTCCCTTTTCTAGACATCCTCTCCAGTATTTATTGTTTGTGGACTTTTTAATGATGGCCTATTCTGACTGGTGTGAAGTGATATCTCATTGTAGTTTTGATTTGCATTTCTCTGATAATTAGCAATATTGAGCATTTTTTCATGTGCCTATTAGCCATCTGTATGTCTTCATTGGACAATTGCTTGTTTAGATCTTCTACCCATTTTTAGTTTGGGTTTTTTGTTTTTTTTTTTTTTTGTTGTTATTAACTTGTATGAGTTGTTTGTATATTCTGGAGATTAAGCCCTTGTCAGTCACCTCATTTGCAAATATTTTCTCTCATTCCATAGGTTGTCTTTCTGTTTTGTTTATGGTGTCCTTTGCTGTGCAAAAGCTAAGTTTAGTTAGGTCTTCCCATTTGTTTATCTTTGCCTTTATTTCGATTGCCTGGGTAGACTGCCCTAGGAGAACATTGCTAAGATTTATATCAGAAGATGTTTTGCCTATGTTTTCTTCTAAGGAGGTTTATAGTGTATTACCTTAAGCAATTTTATCTTTAAGTCTTTAAGCAATTTTGAATTTATTTTTGTGTATTGTGTGGGGGAGTGTTCTAACTTCATTGATTTACATGTAGTTGTCCAGTTAGGAATCTAATCTTTTGCTTAATGCACAGTGAGCTTAGGAGAGTCACTTGAATGCCCCGAGCCTCAGTTACTCCCTCCATAAGGTAAAAATAGTAGTTCTTTCCATGGGCACCTCATATGGTTTTTGTGAGAGATTAATGGAACGATGGATGTGAAAATGTTTTAAACAGGAAAGAACCGTAGTAAGTATGGTTTGAGAGGGGTTGGTTGCTAAGAAGTCAGAAAAAATTTTCAAACACTTGATGTTTTCGATGAAACAGTCTGATAAACTCATGGGTATGTAAATAAACTACAGAAAGATATAAATCAAATTTGATTATCTCTAGTTTATAAACAAAAGATAATTTATTTGAAGACACATATGTATATGACATCTCTGAAATATGTCGTGTAGAGAAGGAGTCAGCAGACTTTCTGTAAAACACTGGACTGGAGAGTGAACACCTGAGGCTAAGTGAACAAGATATGTTCTCTGTTGCTGCTGCATTATCATTATAGCAGGAAGGCTGCTGTAGACAATGAAGAAATAAAGGAGCAGAGCTATGTTTTAATGAAACTCTACTTATAAGTGCTGAAATTAGAATCTTATATGATTTTCATTTATCACCAAATACTACCCTCTTTATTATTTTTCAACTATTTAAAAATGTAAAAACTGTACAAATATAGGCTGCAGGCCAGATTTGGCCTATTGGCCAGACTTTGCCAACCACTAATGTAGAACAAACTTGTATCAAGAAAAATGAACTTTTTTAGTAATAAAAATTTTGATTTACTTGCTCAAGTGTTGAACATAGTGTAAGACTGGCCTAACTGTCTGAGGGTGGGAAGGCCACCGTTGTACTCCAAGCCTCATTTGTCTCCCTATAAAACAAGGGAGACGTATTTGCAATCTGTTAGGAGCTTTCCTTCTCTCTTATCTTCTGGGTTAATGGTTCTGGATAACCTCCCTCTATTGGGACCTGTCTTATATGATATATAAAATACACCTGTGAAAGCCCTTTTCCCAGCAAGCTTTTAGTTTCTACTATTTTAAATGCATTTATAACTAGAGGTTGATTTCTGCGTCTTGATGGGTTCAGTTTTCCTTGAATCTCAGGGTTTCTCTGTATCAAATGAGAGGTCTTAGATGTGCTTTAATTCTTCAGTGCCTCCTGGGTATCACTTGGGGCACTTCCACGTTATCATTGCATTGCCTAGTGAATCTGAAAACATTTCATTTCAGTGGGATTTTTCCTAGTACTCCCATGAACGTGGGCTGTAACTCACACTAAACGAGCGCGTCTATGGGACAGAACTAATACCTACCTTGTGGGCATGTGGTGAAATTTAAGTAGTGGATGCTTCTAAAGAACCTTCAAATCCGTGGATAAAATGTACTACTTCAGTTGCTAAGAGCTATTATTATTTATTATTTCTTCTAGGTACTTCTCAGCAGGTGCTTTGCTATTAGGATAGAATGGCAGTAATTTTGATACAGGTTGACATATGAGTTGGTTTGCAGAGCCCATGAAGCTACAGGTCACATTTTAATGCAACCTTCCCTTCTCGTTTCCTCCAGAGTCGTTAGGTGTTCAGTGCCTGCCTTCTTCTCTTAGATGTTCACACAATTTGTTAGTATTTAACAGTAATATTGGCCATGAGTGTAAGAATCAATAGAAAATTTTTTCCAATTAGATCAAGTGTTTAAGTAACATACCTGTTTATAATTTTTTCAGTGCTAGGGCTGTGTCTGAAGAGAGAAGAAAGTTATATCATTTACTATTAGTTGTAATTGACCTTTTATGTTAGTCAACATTGTAGTTTGGATAAGAGCCATTGGAGACAGACCCTATGCCACTCTTCCATAAGATATAAATCCCTGGGAAGGGATTGCAGTTTTGAGGTGTTGTGTCATTTAATGCTCACTTACAAAAGTGTGAAAGCCAATCAGCACGTTATAATAGATCACTGGGCTAGAGGTAAGCTGCCCCTTGAGAGACTCAGCTCTTCCCCTGTCAGCAAGTTTCTTCTCTTTCTGGGTCTCGGCTCCTTATCAAATTGGAATATATCGTTGGTTTCCAAACTGTGCCCCTTGGCATTTAAGACTCAGACCAGATGCTTCAGGGTTTCTCCCAACAGTTAAGTATTTTCCAACAAACACTGGAAGATTGATAAGCCCGAAGGACCCCATTTATTGCTTTTTATTTTTATGTATATTAAGATTCCTTTTAAATTTGCATCTGAAGGTTTTCATTGCTTTGGAAAAAATTTCAAAGACATTCTGTGATCCAAAGGATGCCCTCCAGCTCTGGCATCCTATGATCCTGCATCTCCAATGAAGCTGAAAAACCTGTGCGCACACACACACAGAGCCATTAAACACAGTCTTTGAAGATTTCAATCGTAGGCTCTGGGACCAAAGACAATTTTAACTCTTGAGGCTTATGCACTATAGAAGCTCTGTTAAATAAATAAAATATTCAATAAATAAATAAGCAGCATTTGAAAGGCAAACACTCTCTGAAACTGCTACTGGAATGCTTGGCAAATTACCTGCCTTAATTTTTCTCAGTGTCTCAGGGATACCCTCCCAAGTATTTAATGTAGTTAAGTTTTCATTTCTAGGATGTCTGGATTCGTTTAAAGTCACGTAGGTGTGGCTCGGGTGGGAAAGAGCTGTAATATGTCTGCTTAGGTGCCTACTGTCCTGGGGAGCGAGTTAAGGCATGGAGGAGAATGGAACTTAGTCCTTTGTGCTGTATTAGCACTTTCCGCTTCACAAGATAGAGGCTTTTAAAATGCTAGTTCCAGTGTCATTCTTTTCCTCTGTGGAAACCTCATAGGTCTGACCCACAAATAATTTCAGGAGCAGCTGTTAAAAGCTGAGCTTGCAACTTTTAATTGCTACACAGAATAAAATGGTAGGCAAATTTATACACACACACATATTTATTTATATGTACACACACACACGTATATAAAATAAGGCAGAAACACCTTCTAATTGTCAATGTAAACATATTATTTAGTCAACAAAATTTTTTAAAGTAAATTCTCAGAAATATATATTGAATTGTGTTGATGTGATAACACTCAATCTGGGGGTCCTCTAGCATGAAAAAAAATGACTCCATTCTCAATATTTCGTGTGACACTTGAAGTTACTCACCTGAAAGCCAGGCTGCCCCGGGGGTTGTGGTCACAGTCTGTCATTCAGGAAGATGAATTCGCCGACACTCTGACAGGGGCAAGACGGTATCTGCTCCTGTGTATAGGCTGTACATTTTGAATTGTTTGTACAGTAAAGAGAATCCTTCACCTGGCACGTCCCACCATACAACGCCTGGGGAATGCTCTGTACTTCCAAAGGATCTCAGAGACGCAGCAGATGAAACGGAGAATCTGTCACCGAGGCTCCCTGCTCTGCTGCTGACTGGCTCGTGAACTGGGGCGGGCAAGGGCTGTCCTCGGCGTACGTCTCGTGTGTAAGATATGGAGGTTGTGCAAGAAGATGTTTAAGACCCGTCTTAGCTCTAAAATATCTATTATCAGGCATAGGGAAAATGTAAGCAGTCGGGTTTACTCAGTCTTTAATCCCCAGCAGTGATCATTATGAATATTTACCCTGTGTCAGACACTGTCCTGAGAGCTTAAGAGCTTTACCTGCATTATCTCCTTTAAACTTTACCTTAACTTCTCAAAGATACTGTTATCCCCACTTGACAGAGGAGGAACAGAGGCTTAGAGTGGGGAGGCCTCCCTCTGAAAGAAAGGCGCAGTTAGCAAGGAGCAGAGGAGAAATTTGAACCTAGGATGATCAGACTCCAGAGCTCCCCAGGCCAGGGCAGTGCCAGGCTGGCTCCAGCTGTGTGGTATACTATGCCGACACCTGTCAGGGGCCACAGAGAGCAGTGTGACACAGTCTCTGTCCTCTTGCTGTTGTATTTGAGCTAAAAGGACATATAGTGAAAGGGTTAAGAGAAATGCCAGGCAGCCTGTACACTGGTGGCCAAAGAGGTGCAGAACCTGGCTGTTATGGGAGCCCTGAGAGGAGGGCAAGGGGAGCTTGGCACCACTGAAGTGTCATTACAACACCAGCCAAAAGCGTTGTCAGCATTTAGCAATATTTCCATTGCCTTATGTGAAGGAATAGGAGCGGAAGAGAGATGTTATAAAAAGAGGAAAGGCAGCATCTCTTTATCAGCTGCTCTCTTGGTCATCCAGGGGGTGGGGGCTGAGCTGACGAGCGATGACAATCCAGCCAAGCATTCTGTGCCACTCAGCTGGTCTTTGACTTCTGCCGCCTCCCTCCTCAGTGGCACTCTCTTACCGCCATCACCCCTCCCTTCCCTCTGCCTTTCCAAACCACCTGGCCTCCCTGAACCTCTCCTCCTTTCCCTTTGTGCTTTCAGTTAGGATGATACCCCTGCAGAATTTTAAAACAGATCTGTCTGATAACATCTTTGTCCTTCTCCTGGGTTCCTGAGTCATCAGGGAGCAGTCCCCTGAAGTCACCTCTGCTGACCGGCTTCGCCCAGTCACCTCATGGAAGAGAAGAACTCAGCAGACAGGGCGGCCAAAAGCTGTGACTCTTCACCCCTCACCACACCAACTCTCACACACTCACATGCACCCACTCTCATCTGCAGGAGATGAGCCCCGACTGTATCCCTGACTCTCAAAGAAGAGAAGAAATGTCACCTTGGAAGAGGGTTAGGAGTCCATTTGTTAAGGGCTGACCTGTGTGGATTTCAGCATCATGCAGTGATGATGTTTTATGTTGGTTGTTTAAAATCATGCAGTGCTGTCCCGTAGAGCTTTCTACAGTGGTGGGAGTGTTCCTCATCTGCACTGTCCCGTGCAGTAGTCACCAGCTGCACGTGGGGATTGAAATGTGGGACTTGAAGTGAGACCAAGGAAACTAATTTCAAATTTTGTTGAATTTTGACTAATTTAAATTTAAGTAGCCATGGGTGGCTAGTAGTTACTACATAGGATAGGACAGCTACTGTCAAAATAGCCAAATATTCAGAACTGACAATGTAGCAGTATCTCGTCTACTAGCGCTAATATTAGTGTGGTGTCTTCCTGGTCGTGTAACATATTCTATAAAGTGACTTTCTGGACAGAATCGCATTTGAGCAGGGAGGTCCTACGTTTATCATGGGTTTAGATGCTAGAAATACTTGCTGGAGTATATATGTGCCATTTACCCTCCAGATTCCAGGCTCAGTCTCAGAGTCATCTTCAGTGCCTTGCTCCAGGTAGCTAGTGTCAATTAGAAGAATCTGTGAAGAGAGAAAAAACCCGCTGGCCATCTCTGAGGTGGGGACAAAATGTATAATGTACCATGGTACAGTTATCTTCAACTCAGAGTTGATGAGCAGATGATCTTTAAGGTCTCATCATGAGATTGAGTGGTTCCATCAATTAAAAGAGAATCAGTTCTACTGTCTTGTCCACACTTCCGCATTGAAGTTCAGCAGAGAGGCCATCTCTGTAGCATTAAGGTGATGGCCCCCTGCTTCTGCTAACTCTCCTCCCCCACATAAAAAAGAACAGAAAGAAACAATGTGCAGCAGAGATGTTGAAGAATCAGTTTGTTGGCTGAAATGATATCAAATAACTGAGTGTTCTCTTTTGTTTCTGGCTTAGTGTGCACACGACCTCAGGTCAAGTCACGACCATTATAAAAATTTATTAAGGTCAAGCAGTGTTAGGTCCTGGTGTACCTAGGGGATTCAATGCCAAGTTATTAAGATTTGCAAAGTGGTGTTGCAAAATCAACAAGACTTTACTAGGTTGTATTTAAGTAAAGCAGTAATTCTCTATGATGTATATATACCATCAATTTTAATGGGGATTTTAATGATTCTGGCAATGATACTCTTAAACACAACCAGCCTTGGCCTAAAGGAAGAAGAGAGATAAGTCTGGAGGTACTTGAAAAAAAAATTCAAACATTCTAAGCACTGAAACAGAGGCTAAGCGACTTGGACAGCTCCTAAAACCATGTTATAACTCTGTTTTAAATTGTAAAAAAATTCTAATTATTTTGTGATTGTAGTAATAGGTTATAGTATTTTTAAAACAATTCTCATTCCTTATTAAGTATGAGCTTATACTCACAATCAGTTATTGTTTTTAAACTCACAGTTCTTTCATTCTTAAATAGATGAAGTCATTTATTCATTTATCAGTGATTTACTGAACACTTACCTGATACAGAGTGTACAGCTGTATTCACTCTAAGAAATAGATTGGCATCCACTTTGGAGCTAGGGGTGTGTGTGTGTGTGTACGCATACATGTACATGTGCATATGCTATATACGCAAATAGGGGAAAGAAGGAAGGAAGGAGGGGAATATCATTCAATTATATTTGGGCTAATATCTTCTTAAAGCAAAGAGACAGTACTTGGAAATTGAAGGGACAGAGATATTTATATCTGCCACAGGCTTTTAGGAACAAATTTGGAATTAAACAGATTTTGAGCATGCAGATATGGACTGAGTGGAAGGACAGTCCAGGAGAATAAATAAGGATGTAAATGCATAAAAAGGCAGAAGAGGAGAGGATGGGGGCAGTAGGAAACTCATCTTGTTTGAACCTAAAGGTCCATGAGAGATTTGATTGGGAGTGATGGTCAGGTGTGAATCTGGAGTATCATGAACGAGAAGACCTTGAACTTTCTGCTGTGGAAGGAAGCCATTGTAGGCTCTGTAGGGGACTGTTCAGATATTCAATTCTGTATTGATTATTGTCGTTTAGAACAAGTTGAACAAAGCAAAGTCTCTTTGCAAGGTGATGCAGAATGACTCCAGTGCTACAGCTGCACATCCAGATTGGGGTGGCCTGGGCAGCATAACCTAATGGAAAAGGCATGTGATTTGAATGTGGGCTGTATTGACCTTTGTATAGTTTGGATTTCAGCCCCACAACCTGTTAGCTCTATGATTTTGGGAATCATTTAAACCTCTGTCATGGATTGTATGGTATCTCCCCAAAATTCACATCTGTCCAAAAACTCAGAATGGGACCTTACTTGGAAATAGGGTCTTTGTAGAGGTAATTGAGTTATAAGATGAGGTCATCCGAGATTACAGTTGGTCTTAAATCCCATGACTGGTGTCCTTATAAGAAGAGGAGAGGACACACAGAGGAAAGCACCGTGTGAAGACAAAGGCAGAGACTGGAGTGATGCGTCTGTGAGCCAGGGAACACTGCAGATTGCCGGCCACTAGCAGAAGCTGGGAGAGAGGCACTGAGCGTGTTCACCCCCAGAGCCTCCAGAGGAACCAGCCATGGCGATGCCGAGATGCAGACTTGGGGCCTCCAGCACCGTGTTGTTTTCAGCCACCCAGTCTGTGGTGCTTTGTTATGGCAGCCCTGGGACACAAAACCACCTTCACACCTTAACTTCCTTCATTGTAAACTGGGGGTGATGATGCTTACCTGTGAGAATTTTGGTGGGGATTCAATGAACTAGAATCAAATCAAGAAGAGACTGGTCACTTATAAAGTGCTCCACAAATATTTGCAAGTTTAAATACCAATTTCCCAGGACGATGAGATATCTCTAACAGTTACTGAGCATTAAGTACACGTCAAAGAAAGCTTGAGGCCCGCTATACTTGCTGTCTCACAGTGGGATTAGCAACGTGTAGTTGCCTAATCTTGTGTCATTTTGCCTTCTTGGCATTTGACACTTAATGGCAAGAAAAATTTTCAGATCTGTACGTACTGGGGGAAGAATAATGAGTGTTTTGGCCAAAATGGAATAGTTAATGCATTTGTACTCCCTGGCAGTGTTTTTCATTTAGTTGGAATCATTCCTTTTTCCCCACAGATAAGCAAAATTGTTATGGTTTAATGAGTAAAATACATACATCAGTTAAACTAAAAATCTAAGTGGGTGTTTGAATTTCATGCTTGGCTTTTCAGTCGCTACTCACTTTTTCTTAGTAAGAGCACACCTCCTCATTCCTTTCTGCTCTTGATTAGACGGTGGTAAAGGAACTCCGTGTACCGAGCAGTGCGTGTACTCTGGAGTTCCAGGAGAAGATGTATGTGTAAAGCTATTTAGCTCAGTTCATGGTCAGATGATTTGGTAAATATTGGCTAATTTGCTTTTGTTGCTCTCCTGAGAGAACTGCGAGTTGGGTTCTTTTGTAACACGGAAGCTGAAATAGAGCAGTTCAGTGATTTACCCAACAAATAAAAGGAATAGGTGTCGCTGCTAGAGCTGGATTCCTGGAATTTTAGGGTTCTACCTGCTGGTGAGCTCCTGACCCCTGACTCCCATGGACGTGGGAAGACCCCAGGCACCACTGTCCTGTCCTGGACCAGGTTGTGAATGTTCAAAGAATTTTTCTAGGCTGATATTCCATCATGTATTGCACAATCTTTTGATCTCCCTGAGTCTCCTAGATTCTATTCCATGGCCTTATATCTAGAAATGTAATGGTAAATATAATGAACTCGGCCCCCACCTTCATTGTGGCGGATATAGGCGGTTACAGCCTAGTGTGGGAAGTGGCATGACACCTGTCAGAGCTTAAGATTAGCTAGACTAGGCCTTCCTTTCAGCAAGATGTGCAGAAATGAGTCGACTGAAATATCTTGGTGCTAGGCTTGTCAACTGATGAGGTACAAGGGTTTGGGAAAGTTATCCAGCTTTGGGTTCAAATAGGGGCTCAATCTGGCGAACAAATGATGTTAGCAAGACAGAGTGAAGCAGTTGCCATGCGAAGCCAGGAGTGATACTTTGGATGAAGTAGTGTTACATCGTACGAGTTGGGCTAAATGTAATGATGGATGCTCTGGGGTGGCCCAATCTCAAACATCTAGGCACTTGTCACTGGAATAGTAGGGCTTAGCCCCTGGCCTAAAGTTAAGGAATAAGACTTTTCTCTGTGAAAGGGGAAGGAGCTACAAAGCAAATTAGGGCCAGCAAATGGATAGGGGACGTTGGACTGTGAGGCAGGCTAGCAGAAAAAGATCCCTATCACGAGAAAGAGTGGCCATGGCTTGGGAACTGAAGAGTGAAATAAGGAATAAGCTGCTAGCAAGAAGCACTTGATATTTGTGAATTCCAGAATGGGTCTGGGGCCAGTTGAGCATATTGTGTCAAAATATTGTGAGACAAAATTTTGAAGGAAAATAAGGATTGGAAATCAGCTTGCAGTGTGAAACGTAGGCCTAGCCTCAGCTGTGGGATGGATAAAGGAGGAATTTTAGAACCAGGCTGGGCCTTACATAGTTTCCTGGGGTAAAAAAAAAAAAAAGTGGATTTTTGTTGTTGTTGTTGCAAGAGACCATGTGTCACAAAGGGTTAAGTGCACATTAGGGTAACAAGAGTTCTAGTTCATCCTTTGTTGTTGAATGTATGACCTTGACTTATCAGGGAAAAGTTCTTTCTAACTCTGATTTCTCTATCGAGAAAATGAAAATGATCTGTGTTCCCAAGTGCTAGGCTTTGGGATGACACTGGATTGCTAGTAAGAATCACCTGGAGAGCTTGTTAAAAGTACACGCTTCTAGATTCTTCTAAGACTGTGCTTCTTCAAATAGTCAGCAGTGGATCCCAGCAATCTATACCTGCAGCAGGTACCCCGTTGTGATTCTAAGGAAGGAACCTACAGAAGACTACAAAGGATTTCGCCGCTGGGGTTTCTTCAACATTCTGTTTTTATTCTTCTCCCTCTCCATCTTTTACCTTTACACCTCCTTGTGTTCATAGACTGGGATGATGCTCAAAGACTCAATAAAGAAGTTTATTGGCACATTATTTCCAACCGACACTTGAAGTCTGGGAGCCAATTGATGCAGGAGAGCTAGTTTTTATCCCCTTCTCAGCCCCAACATCAATACAAACCATCACAGGCCTAACATGGAATCTGCTATTATCTGACTCCAAGCCCATGTTTGCAGAGGCAGTGTTTGGCTCTCTTGAAATCGCTGGTGTCCCTTTTTTATGTCCTGAGGCATTTCTGAAACCTAATGGGTAACATCTAGCTAGCATTCCAAATTCTTTAGAAAAATAGAGTCTTTATGAATAAATACAGATAAAGTCCTCATGGAGATGAAGTGATTTCTACTGCCAAGTAGGACAAAGGGGAGACTTCCTTGGAGCTCACCTTAGATGAAGTAAATCAACTCGCCATATGTAGTGGGTTCTTTGGGGGAAAATAATATATCCTAGGGCTCACATATTACCTGGTTCTAAAGAAAGATAATTTCCTGTTTAAGATGTGAATTATTTTTTTCCTGTTAGAAGAGGAATAGTTTATAGGCTTTTCCTAGGTTTGAAACCTTCATAATCAGCCATGATTTTTATCCTAGATTCATAGAAAGTTAAAATTGACAGGACTATTTGGGATTTTCTAGTTTATATACAGGGAGACCATGTCCTAGAGAGGAAATGACTTGCTGAAAATCACACAGCAAGTTAGTGGCAGACAATCTCAGTCTCTGGTTCTTAGCTATGTGTTCACATGGTATGTGGTCACCAGGAGGACCAAAACAAAAAATAATGACAGTACCAAATGCTGGCAAGGATGTGGAAAAACTGAATCATTTATATATTTCTGGTGGGAATAAAAGTTGTAGAGTCACTCTGGAAGACAGTTTGGCAATTAAAAAAATTAAACTAAACATTGAACCATGCACCTCACAATTGTACTCTTAAGTTTTATTCCAGAGAAATGGAAACTATGTTCACATAAAAACATGTACACCTTTGTTCAGAGCAGCTTTATCTGTAATGGCCCAAAACTGGCAACAGCTCAGATGTCCTTTAACAGGTGAAGGACTTAACAGACTGTGGTACATCCCCTGAAGTACTACTCAGCAATAAAGAAGAAGACACTTGATACAAGCACCAGTCTGGATGGATCTCCAGGGAGTTGTGCTGAGTGAAAAAAGCCAGTCCCTGAAGGTTACATAATCTATTATTCTCTTTATATAACATTTTAGAAGTGGGCAACAGATTGGTGATTTTTGGAGGTTAAGAATGGAGTGGTGGGGTGGGCATAAGGGAGGTGGGGGCAACATGAGAGATTCTTGTAGCGATGACACTGTTGCGGATCTTGATGGCAGCGGTGGACACACGGACCTCTACATGTATAAAATTGTATAGAACTAAGTACACATATGCACAAGTACAAGTCAAGCTTAGGCGATCAGTTGTTCTATAAATATCAATATTCTGGCCATGATATTATAATAGGTCTGAAAAATGTTACCACTGGGGAAAATTGGGTAAAGCATACATGGGAGCCTTTCTGCATTGTTTCTTAGAGTTGCATGCGAATTTACAACTGTCTCACACAAATTTCAATAAGCAAGTGAAAGATACTGTTAGTATTTTTCTTTTGTCAAAATGGACAAAAGGATGTTTTTATATTACTCCAAGGTTGGTGAGGATAGAGTTAAGTAGACACTTTACAGTACTTATGGGATATAAGTTGTTATACTTTTGAAAATAACTTGCCGTATTACAATCTTTTGACCTGATAGTTTTACACCTATGAAATTATCCTGAGAAAATACTCAAAGATATGAATTACACTTACATAGAAGTATTTTCACTGTAGTATATAGTATAGTGTACTGTTATAACAGTGAAACTAAAACTAACCCACGTAATAAAAGTCTTTTTGCGTCCCTCATTAAAATTGTATTTCCCCCAAATATTTATTAATTAGGAAAATGCCTGTCACATAATGTTAAGTAGAAATTATAATATGTTATTTTTTGTATCACAAGCTCCATGTTTACCTATGTGCCTGACTCCTACACCTATTAGCTGTGTGATCTTGGGTAAATTGCTAATTATCTCTGTGGATCTCTTATCTGCACGATGGGGATATAATAGTACCAACTCATTCTTTAAAAAAATGATTGAACCTCTTCTAAGAATATCTTAACACATAAATTTTAGTTGACGTTAAATAGTAGTTTTATCTGGGTGGTAGTAATACTACCCATCTTTACCCTCTCCTGCATTTTAAAACTCTTCCACGATGATCACGTGATACTTTGCATTTTTAAATGATGTTATATATGTATATTAAAAATCTTTAACTGGAACTTACTCTTATTCCAATCATGACTAATTTCTATTAATGTTTAATTTACATCTAGAATGACTATCGCTCATCCATTTCTGAGAGAGAGGACTTTGCAAACCTCTTCCCAACTGAACCTTTCCTTAGAGAGTCTCTTGGAAAGTGAGAGAGCCTTAGAACTATTTATTTATTTTTTTTATTCTACCTATGACTAATTTTATGGATTATAGTTAGGGAATATGATTCGATCTTGAAGTACAGAAATAAAATGTTGAGAAATATTTGCTGTTCATTTTGGCAGCAGATAATTAATTAACTTCTTGGGAAATTAATCACTGATGCAAGCAAAAATTAAATAACATATGCTGCTTATTTGGAAAAGATTAATGTGATGTATTGGTGATTAGAATTGAGAACTCCCGTCATTTACTGAGTCATGTTTTGAAGAATGTAATCATTTACTTATTCTTGGAGAACTTTAACTTGCCTTAAAAATGGCAGCCTTAGAGGATTTTGTGCACCTGATTCACTACTGCCATGCTGGACAGAAGGGGGCTAGTTTCTCTGTTTGATCTGACTCATCTTATCCACCAAGCTCTCCATCCATCTCTCAGTCTGTCTTTAACCCTTTAAACTTAAGATCCTGTGAAAAACTGCAATTCATTGGAAACATATATTTAATAATTGTTTTGCCCATTATTTGCTCTCATTTTTTGTTTAATCTCCCTTTCTCAATTTTTTTTCAATATTTTTTAACTTAGATAGTTGTTGGGATAATCTAGACACCCACTCATGTTACCAAAGTTCTTGCAAAAATACAGCCTTTAAAAAAATATGTTTTCAAAGATTGGAGATTGCTTTCTTTCCATATTCAGTCAGGTTCCAAGAAAAACATAGAATCTATATTCCTTTATGAAAATCATTAGTGCTTGCCATTAATGTTTCTGATCAACTTTTAAGAAGATATTAAAAGAAGATGAATTTATTAGCTCTCCATTTTTATTTCTAATACAGAAATTTTTTTAATTGGAGTGTATAGTCAGTTATAATGTGTCAGTTTCTGGTGTACAGCACAATGTCTCAGTCATGCATATACATACATATATTCATTTTCATATTCTCAGAAAATTTAGTTATAATTGCAAAGAAAATTCAAATGGTTTTCAAACATTTAGGAATATGCTCGATCTCACAGTAAGAAAAAGGCAAGTTAAAAATTAACCACTGATATACTATTTTTAAACTGTCCAATTTGCAAAGATAACAGAGCCGTTTAGCACACTCTATTAACTGGGCTGCAGGGGAAAAAGACCTCACATAATGCTGGTGTGAGAATAAATGGATACAATCTTTATTGAGGACAGTTTGACAGTATCAGTTAAAATCACAAATGTGTATATCTTGATCTAGCAATTCTATTTCTAGGAATTTATCCCAGGTAGACTTGGATGTGTGAAAGATGAGTGTCATCACAGCATGATCTGTAAGGGCGAGGACTGGATAGCTACATAAATGACTGCGCATCCTTAAAAAGGAAGCCTGTGTATCTGAAACGCAAGAGACTATTTTATGTGCCAAATGAAATAAACTCCAAGCTATCTTGTTAAACAGACAAAGTAAAGGCATAGGACTATGAGAGGAGTCTGCAACCTATTTGCTTTTTACTTATAGATTCTTAAAGTATCTCTGGAGGCATACATTAACACATGACGAAACGGCTTCCCAGTGGGAGGGGACTCTTGGCTGGAGGATAGGGGGTGGAGACATTTAGAAAGTCTCTTGTACTTTCTGAATTTTAAGCTACGTGAGTATATCACCTAATCAGAAAATAAGTTAACTTTTTCTAGTGACAAATTTATACATACGTAATTTATAATCGATGGAATTGCTTAAAACCAACTTTCTCCTTGTTATAGAGTGAGTTTTTTCCAATATCTTCTTTGAAAAAGAAAGTGCCATATAATTGTTTTGTGATGAGAAATGGTTTTTAAAAGTTTAAAGAGAAAAATTGAGGTCAGTGGTATTGTAGTCAATTTATTGTTTCTATTCATATGTGGAAAATACAAAGTCCTAAATAAATGAAGCCCTTCCTCCTCCTTTTCTTCCTCCTTTTTAAAAAATTCCTATTCTAAAAAAGAAAATCCTACTCTATACTTGTTTAACTTTTCTGTAGTATTGATTGGAGATGGGATGATTTTCAAAATATACTCACCAAAATATGGATGTATGGATGGCCCATGTGAATTAATATTTATATATTCATTTAAATTAGGTAGTCTCCATGCTTTTACAAATAGAGATGGGGTTAAACTGTCTTTCTGCACATAGCCTCATTTTAATAGGGATTTTTTTTTAGGTCTTGATTTAGTTTAAATTGAGAACTTTTTTTTTTTGAAAATAGGGTATTCCACATTTGACAAGGGGATGTATGCCCTATATATATTTCTGTAAAGATCAGTGCATTCCACTAATTTTTGCTATCAATTCTAGGGAAGATACAGAAAAAAAGAGCTTAAACCACTTGGCCTTATAATGCCATTCTGATCCAACTCAAAATACAGTGTGTTTTCATATTTAATTAACCTATCTAATGCTATGATAACCCAGTCTTAAAATTGATCATCCATGCTTGAAAATGCTTTCAGAACTCCATAAAATAATTACATTTTCAAACACGCAGTTTTGGCAACAAGTCACGATTTTTCTCCACCTCCCATGAGTGACTGTCAAAGAGGACTTGAATCTGATGTGCTGTGAAAAACCTCAAGAGCTAATGACAGTGGGGAGGGAGACCAGGTTATCAGACTACACTTCCCTTTTCCACTTTTCTCGCAACTTCCCGTACCCGTGCTGAGTCTGTTCCAGAAGTGAGCTGCTCACGTTCCGCACCCCTAAGGAGCCAGCCTTCTACTGTGGGCACACGTGGGAAAGACTGTGGTGGAGGTCTGGCCTCCCACATTCGTAATGAGTCAGACTTTCTCTCTGAAACACCAATGCATCTGGATAAAAAACATAGAAATACAGAACAAAGTAAACACCAGTCCCTTTTCCACAGAAGGACAACAATTTTAGGGCATAATGTTTAGAGGAAGACTGAAGGGAGAAGTCATCTAGGTGGCATCCTACCCTAATCAGGATTGGTGGCACTTCACGCTGTGTTCAGCTACTAAGCAGCAGAATGCAACCTGAACAAACATTTTAATCCCCTGATCAGAAATTTGATCCAGAGCTGTTAACGACGCCACATTTGACTTGTTGGAATTGTTTCTTTTGTCTGCTCAGAAAAAAGGATAGTATCTCTCTTGGTCCTCTCCTCACCCATTCAGTTCTCACCTGGCCCTTGCCTTGTCATCGGTGCTGGTTCCATGTCTTCCCTCCCATTAGAATGTGAGCAAGCTGAAAGCAGGAACTATGTTCTCTCTCTCTTTATCCCCTACAGCTCTAACAGGGGACCTGGCACACTTGTTACACAGCTCATGTGTATTTGATTGAATTGAATTATGAGTGACATTTTGAGTCTGGGAATGGAAACAGCTAGAGGGGAAAGGTGGGAAGGGGCAAGCTAGGGATGAAATATAAATTGGTTGGATTTCTCATGTATGAAACTCCAGCTGCAAGTGTCATAATCCAGAATGACATTTGGTCGCCCCTCTGTGTCTGTGACGGGAGATGCCACTGACGTGCTCCCCTGTCAGCCTCTCAGGTTAACGAGGCAGGCTGACCCAGAAACAACGAAGCCCTGACCTCTTCAGCTCTGTGTGTGTGTGTGTGTGTGTCTTCAACTCGTAGAGAAGGGCGACAACCCTGTTTATTGCTGGATGTGGGATGTTTCACAATTTACAGAGTACCTCTATGCTGGTTCATTATCATGTTTTATTTTCAAAACAATATGAGTTTACTTTGCCTAGTTTATACTTATGTAAGTTGAGCTTCAGAGCCATTGAATGATTTGCCCAGGTTCTCCTAGTTAGTGAGGGATGGAACTAACAAGACTGGTGCCTGGCTCTGTTATTCCAAAGAATGGGGAAGAAGAGCATTTCAGAATTACCTGGAGACCTTCCAACTCCACATGGACCCTCCCTTCGTGGTGATCCCTGCCCCCTCCCTCGTCCCTCGTCATTGTTGTCATGAGACCATGTTGCATCCCCGGGTGTCTTAGGGCACGGGGAGGACTGAGAACCTCTGACTCAAGGATTGGACTCCTAGGATCGTGGTTTCTACTCAGGACATTTCCTACCAAATGACTTACCTGTTGTCTCATCCCCTAAGCAGTAATTCTAAAGAATGGCTCCAGGTGAGTTGAAAGGGGCACGCGAGTAGGTCACTCGGTTCCTGTCTGTCCCTTTGCTTCCTTTTGCACGGCTCCATAGCCTTCCCATCTCTGGGTTGCTGCATTTTGCTTGTTGCCCTTGGGCTGAAGGAGGGCGTGCTGTGCGAAATGATTGCATCTACGTGCCAGCTGGCACAAGGAAGCCATGCTGTGCATATTTATTTGTGCCCATGCCACTTGACAACAGTAAGATTTAGAATTTGGCTTGCATTTGTAAAGGAATTCAGAAGGAGGCCTTTTTCTCAACTGGCTACTCACCAACCCCTGTAAATATCTGACTTTTCGATCCTAGTTAGCTACCGGTTTCTCCACGTTAGTCTGGCAATATTTGACTTCTCTGCACAGAATAAATATTTGGGATGGAAGACATGGACCTATTTTCTTTATTGCCCCAAGGAGAATTTGCAAGCAGATCACTTCCACTTTTGGCAGTGAGGTACAGTGCCAAGCCTCTTGCCAGTCTTTCCAGATTTTTTGAGGTCCCTTCTGGTTCTGAGATCTATGATTCTTAGGACTGGAGGCAGGAGGTTTTATGTGTGTGTATGTGTTTCTTTTTTCTTTATTTATATTTGGTCTTTGCCCAAGCTCTTCTCTACTTACTCAACTTAGCCTTGCTTCTTCCCTAAACTGGAGACACAATTTTCCCACCAGTAAGAATATCTACTTCATGACAGGCACCGTGCTCCATAAATTGTCTAGATTATCTCTAATCTTTAAGACAAATATCATATGGTATCACTTATATGTGGACTCTTAAAAAATGATGCAGACAAACTTATTTACAAAACAGAAAGACTCACAGAGAAAACAAACTATGGTTGGGGGGAAGCAGGAGGGAGGGATAAATTGGGAGTTTGGGGTTGGCAGATGCAAACTACTATGTACAGAATAGATAAACAACAAGGTCCTACTACACAGCACAGAGAACTATATCCAATGGCTTGAAGTAAACTGTAATGAAGAAGACTGTATGTATATATATAAACACACACACACACACACACACACACACACACACACACACACTGAATCACTTTGGTGTACACCAAAAACTAATACAACATTGTCAGTCAAGTACAATTTTTAAAATGGGGGGAAAAAGGGAAAAAAATAGCCCTGCAGTGGGAGGGCTATTGTTCCCAAAACCCAGTGGGGAAGGTGAAGGACTCTGTACTATATTGTCTTAAGTCCACAGCTGGAGAACTTGAATTCCAAACCTGTTCTTGTCAAGTTTCAAAGCCTGTATTTATTGTATGTAATATTGCATAGGTAAGCTAAAAAGAAACTTAGTTTTAAAGAAGGTAGCAATTTCTTTATTGCCTGTCGTATTCAACCTGCTATCCATTGGGGGAGACTCTCATCATCTTGAGGGAAGATTTCAGAAAATGTGAGGGAAAAGTGCTCATTTCATTTTGGGCATGTGTGGAAACAAAAGCAATGGTTGGATTAAAGTCAGCCATGAATTCCTTAAAGAGAATGTGGGGTTAAGAGAAGGGATGTTTGAAATTCTCGAGTCATGTATAATCATATTCCCTCAGTTCACCTGATGGATGAGAGTCTGATGGTGCGAGGAGTCCACCCCCCGACTTTACAGGGGGCTCCTGAGAGGGTGATGCCCTCCAAGCCCATTTTGGTACCTGTAGACCTACAACCTGAGCCTCCGATCTTGAGCACAGTTTTCAGTTTTGTGGGCTACCATGAGATACTTTGGTCCCCCACAAAATTGTAGGGAGGCAGAATCCCAGCTTGTTTGCCTTGTCTCAGAGGTGAGCCCACTACATTGATACGGACTTCAGAGCTGGGCAGGTGGCAATTTAGACATTTTGAACCTAAGAATACAATCTGGGAAAAATGCTGGGATTGAATGAACCTCATAAATAAAATATAGGAGGGGGGCTCAAAGACTAAAATTCCCAGTGAATGATGCACCAAGGGAAACAGCCCTTTAGGTTTTGAGTGACAGTGTGGCCTGTCTCCTGTGGGCAGCTTGTCAGGTGAGGCGTTTGGGCAGCAGGTGGGAAGCATGCTGGCAGGCCTAGGCAGGATGGCATTTTTTCTACCGTATAGATTTTTATGCAGAACACACACCAAGCAAATGATTCTCAGCAGGGAAGGATGCAGATTATTTCTTGGGTATTACATCCACTGAGGGAGATGAAATATGGATCCTGGAAGCATTTTTGGCAAACTCTCCAATTGCCACAAGGAGCGGTTATAAGGAAGAAGAATGTAGGCTTTTTATCAGTCTATTGAAACCTTGAAATATTTTTCAATTTTGAGTGCATATGTGTGTGAATGTTGATTTGATCTCGTACTGAATCATGCATTTTGTTTCTAAGTTCAAAGCCAGCGTAGATTTTCATGTCTCCTTCACCTCGGGGTATGGAAATGGGATAGGCAGAAGTGGAGAGGGAACAGGGCACAGATGCCCAAGAGAGTTCATATGAGAAGAGCTTAACAGAGCTCCTTTTGTGACTGCTCACCTGTCGCCCATAAACGACACAGAATAGCCAGGCTTGAAGCAATCAATAGATTTTTCAATAGATTGTTTTGTCCTCCCAGTCCATCTCAGCTACTTTCCCCAAAAGTTACAGAGAAGCCCTCGCTTTGCTGGACTGGGGACTGATTATCCTGTGTTGCTAAACTCCGTTCCTCTGCTAACTGCTGAAAAATCACCCATCTGGAGGTGGTTTTCTGACTTCAGATGTGACAAAGGAAAGCACAGAGCTAAGAGAATTTCCCAGTTTCTTCTTCTAAATGGTAAGCTTGCAGTCAAATAAGTTTGGAGTACAGCAATTTATCTCAAATTTCTTACATTTCAGGAAAATTCAACAAGCAAACTTAAGACTTACAATAAGCAAGTGTCAGAATTGGGCTTAATACTTGGATTCCAAAATATTGTGCTTGGGTGGGAGGAAGTGTTAGTTCTCAAATTATACCAGGCTCAGGGTTGCTCATAAAACCTCTGATAAATAATAGAGAAGGCCATGAACTTGACAGCGAGTGCTCAAAGATGTCCACAGGAAGTGCTTAGAGGAAACAGGCCTCAGCCGGCACCTCCCTGCGCGTACCCTGGTCGAGTCTGCCTTTCCCCATCCCTGCACTGCGCTTTCACTCCTCTCTGCTTTCGTACGTGCTCTGTCCTTTACCTGGAAACATCTGTTCCTTTTTTGAAGCCTGGCTCAAATGTCCTCTATTCTGTAAAGTCTCTTCCAGGTCCCCACCCCTTGGGGGAGGAGGGGTGTTCAATTTCTCCCTCATCAGTGACTCAAAATTCTAGTTATAGCTCAATTTTCAATAGTTAGCATGTTATACTATTTTTTTAATCAGGTGTCTGTCTATGACCTTGATCAGGCTATAAACCAGGTCTTATCTGTGCATCCCCAGCCCCAAGCAAGTGCTTCACACCTAATAGGGACTTGGTAACTTTTATTAATTTGATGTCAATTTTTAAACTGTCCTCAGCCAAAGAGCAGATAATCTTACTTTGTGGGGACGTGTGTGTGAGACAGTCAAGCTTTGATGTATGAAGGCAGAAGCAGCATTTGTAATTGAACAGGGTTATTACTTTTCTCTTTCCCATCTGTGAATCTCATCTAAGAGCCTTCACAGCTTGGAATGAGATGGAAACTAAGATTTTGAAGGCTTTCATTTCTCGGCCTGAGGGTTAGAGAGAATATTTTTGGCTCCACTTCTGGGGAGGAGAAAATTCAAATTTATCATGAATGTGCTGCCCTTTTTATACATCACCTAACTCTTCTCATCTTATTGTATATCATACTCTGTATTTCTTTTCTTTGCTTTCTCTTTCCTTCCTCTCTCCCTTCTCTCTCTCTGTCCCCCCTTCCTCCCTTTTTCCTTTCCTTCCCTCCTCCTTAGCAATGGTAATTAATTTTGAAAATCTGTGTAATATCATCCCCTACATCTAAAGGCATTTATCGGCCAACAGTGGATGGAATCATGGGATACACAATGAGTTTAGGGACGTCTGTGGGTTCAGAATCAAATTCTACTGGCAGCACTCTGCTTACCTCAACTCATTTTTAGCATTTTTCTTTGAGTTCTTCAACATGAGCTCTTTAAAAAAAACAATAATATTAACTATAAGTGTTCTTTATAGCCTTTATGATTTCATTGTAGAATCGGAAAAGAAGAGAAATAGAAAGAATCTTGGCAATCATCTCAACAAGTCCCTTACAGTTCCTGAGATTAGAATTTACTTAGGTTCAATTTAGACACCTCCACAGAAAGCGATTCATCCTCTTCCACGTTAGCACATTCCTTTGTTAGTCAACGTTGATGCTCCTTTGCCATCATGGGTGTAACAGATGGAGCAACAGCCACATCAACAACCCGGTTTATCGCCCTTTCCCACACGCATGTTCCGAAGATGCCCAGACCAACTCCAGTGCTCACAGTTTCTCGGAGTGTCCGGCTTGTGTGCCAAGGGCAGTTCCAGAGCCTTCATAAACCACCATATTGGCCTCAGATCCTGTTTTTAGCATTTACCGGTTCCTCCTTCTCCTTGTCAGTTTCTTTTCATCACAGAATCTCTGCCAAAGTCCCGCCTAGTGGCTGCTGGAGCGGCACCATCAGCTTCACTTGTGAGCTTCTTTGAAACTTGGAATCTTGGGTCCACCTCAGACTCATTGAAGTGGATCAGCGTTTTCGTAAGATCCTCAAGTGAGTTGTATGTACATTTGAGCTGGGGAAGCATTGCTCTGCCTAAGTAGTGTCTTACGATGCGTATGGCCTTGCTCATTATGAAAACACTAATGTCAGAACTGGAAGAGGAGCCGCTGGCTGATACCCACGTCAGAATGACCGAGCCGAGGTGAGCTCTGTACACCAGGTGGGAGATGACTTCTCAAGTTTTGTGACTCACTTTGTCACCCAAGCAGAGGCCTGTGCAGCCATGTCCTGAGTCCCTCCTCCTCAGTGGAGCTTTGCACAGAAGTTGCTCCTTCAGCCTCCCCTCTCCCTTGAGTTCCCTTCTCTGGAGGCAGTCCAGAAAAGTAATCTACACTTTTGGGCAGATGCCATGGTGTCCTTTCCAGTGATTTTTTTTTTTTCCCAGCCTCTCTCTAGGCTTCTAATATAGCCCTTGCTCCTGCTCCTTTTGCCTGAAATCAAAAAGCCTACCTAGAAATTAGTTCATGCCAGTAGACATTTATGGACTCACCGTTTCCCAGCAGGACATCAGACACACACAAACAAGTCTGAATTCCTTTCGGATTTAGCTGGACCGTCCTATAGTCACTTATGCTGAACTGACATCTAATATCCAGAAACTTCTCTATTTTCTCTTTGTTGCCTTCTGGAGCCATGAAAAAATATGCTTTAAACCCCTCTTCCATGTGTCTGTCCTTTAGGTATTTGAAGAGCATTTTTATGTCCCTGACCCCAAACCTTTTCATTTGTGAATATTCCCCTTTCTCTCACCTTTTCTTCCCTGCATGTTTGATTTTCAGTTATTTACTCTGAAACTAGCTTAACACTCTAAGAATGGATGATATAGACTGAGCACAAGATAAACTGATCACCGTAAGCAGGAAATCACAGAAGGCAGAGTGCTAGCACAGAGGACATTCTCGTAATAACTAAGATTTCGTAAAAAGTAGCAGAAGACTCCTACTAGCAACCGAGCTGGAAAATAATTCTGTGGTTTTACTGCCTCTCATGTGTCAAGCAGATGAGCTACTGACATTCTCTTCTCAAAATATCAGTGTCCATATCACCTCTTTTCCAGTTTATTTATATTCTAGATTTTAGTTTCTCAGCACTCATTCTAGGAACTCTTCAGTCATAAAATTCTAAGAGTCTATTCTTCAGAGGTTCTCTGCATCCTGGGCTATTCACGTTACTGAATATTAGAAACAATAAACTTAGGGATCATAATAAATCTGATATGAGAATTGTTGTGATTGCTGAAGCTTTTGTAAGTTGATGAGACGTGTGTCTAAGTAAACACTAAACATCTTAGGATCATAGGCAAGAATCACTTGTGATATTCTTTTGCTTCTTAGTTGGTAGATGCAGTGCTTTAGAAATAAAGAAAACAAACAAGAAGATAAACAGAATAAATCATCAGTGATTTTGAAACTTCCCTGAGGCTGAGACAATGCAGCACACTTTCTTTCCTTTGCCAGTGATTCAGATAATCTCATACAACCTGAGTTTATCCTTCTAGTTAAGTTTGCTCCATTGGAAGATGTTACATATGACAACTATATATGATATACTAGTTCTCAGT